>NW_026250090.1:1200000-1800000 GCF_024043145.1 Alternaria conjuncta | reverse complement strand
ATCTAATCTTTTTACTATAATAATAGCACTAAATTTATTAATAAAAAGCTTAATATCTTTTATAATAATTTAGGTATTATAAAAGAAATAATAGCGCTCTATAACTCTAAATAGAATAGAGTTTTAGAGTAAAGTATAGATATTATAAGCTTCTATATTTGCGCTATTCTCTCTTACTTAAACTTACTAAAGGTTTATTATAGAGAAGTCTTTAGGTCTATAGTATAGCTAGTAAATTTTTTACTAATATTAGCTAATCTATAAGATTTAACACTCTATAAGTAGCTTTAGAGCTTAGCACTATCTATAAATTAGCTTTACGCTCTTAGGTGTAAGTATTAAAAACTAATACTATGTAAGCTTCTAAAAAAGCTTAGTAATTACGCTAAGCGCTATTACCTACTTAGGTACCTAAACTAGCCTATAGAAAATCTATACTAGGTCTAGAATAGTAATAAGAGCTACATTAAATTAGCGCGTAACTTTCTATTTTATAAAAATATCTACCTAAGTAAGCTACTATCTATACTAGTTATAGTATATAATAGTAGCACTAAAGTTACTTCTCTTAATAATAAGGCTACTGCTTAGCTTAAGAGAGAGCGTTAATTTTAGTAACTACCTCTTTTAGCCTACTACTTCTTAGTCTCTTAGACTAAAGATTTTAATAATAAATTTTAGGTCTTCTATAGAGAGCCTCTAGCTAGTAAAGTACTAGCCTAAATTTAATTACTAGATAACTATAACACTACTATCTAGTAGCTTACTCTTCTTAGCTTTCTTAAGAAGCGCTAGAACTAGGCCTAGCTTACGCTACTTAATAAAACTAGGTACTATATTACTAAACTAAAAAACTATAATACTACTATAGATAGCTAGAATAGTTGCCTTTAGCTTAATTTAATAGCTAAGAAGTGTAAATCTCTAACTAATAATAATACCTAGTAGCTTATTAATAAAGCTAATCTTCTTTATAAAGCTTTAGTTCTAAGTAGTAAATACGTTTATAAGATAAAGATAAACGCTAATAGTAAGCTAGTGCGCTACAAATCTTGCTAAGTTATCTATAGATTTAAGTAGAAATATAGAGTTAATTTTAATAAAACCTTTACTTCTATAGTAAAGCTAATAAGCTATAAGGCTTTATTTATACTAGTATACTTTTTAGACTAGCACGTTAAACAAATAGACGTTAAAACTACCTTTCTATATAGTAATATAGATGCTAAAGTCTATATTAAGCTACTACCTAACCTTTATAACTAGTACTTTAGCTAAGTTTACTATCTACGTAAGGCGCTCTATAGTCTAAAACAGGCTTCTAGAATCTAGTACGCTACCTTAAAGGCTGCTCTTTAAGCTCTAGAATTTAAATCTTTAATAGAGAATTATAGCATTTTTAGCAATAGATAGGCTAGTATTATTATAGCTATCTATATTAATAATCTACTTATTCTCTACTATAACTATAGTGTAATTAATTATCTTAAAAGAGAGCTCTAACGCTAGTTTTAAATAACTAACTTAGGTAAAGCCTCTTACTACCTAGGCATTAAAATTAGCTAAAAATAGATAAGAGATAGTAAATATTTAAAGCTCTAGCTATTATAGAGAGCTTATACCTAGTAAATTATAAATAAATTTAACCTAGAGGTAGCTAGCGCTCTTCTAAAGGCTACACTAATAGATAATAAATTAGTTCTAAAGTCTAATACTCTTATAGTAATAACTTAGAAGCGCTACTAATATTAATTACTTATTAGCTCTCTAATATACTTAATACTATACACTTAGCTAGACATTACCTACTTAGTCTCTTAACTAAGCTAGTTTATAGCTAATCTATTAAAGAAATATCTTAAGATAGCTAAAAGAGTGCTTAAGTACTTAAAAGGCACTACTAATATAAAGCTTAAAATTAATTTAAATTTAAGTAGTAGGTTAGTTAGATATACTAATATAAACTAGAGTAGAGAGATTAATAGGCGCTCTACTAAAGGCTACATCTTTCTTCTAAATAGTATAGCTATTAGCTAAAGTTTAAAAAAGTAGACTATAGTAGCGCTATTAAGTTATAAAGCTAAGTATATTACTAAATTAGAGGCTACTAAAAAAGCTATTTAGCTAAGTATCTTACTATAATTACTTAGCTATTTAACTAGTAACGCTCTTTAACTAGTTAAAATTCTAAGTAATAATAAAGAGGCTCTTACTCTAGTAAAGAACCTAATATTTTATGCTAGAACTAAGCATATTAATATTTACTACTATTTTATTAGAGAGAAAGTTAAAAAAGGCTTAATCTAAATAAAATAAGTAAGTAGTAAGATAAACTTTACTAATAGGCTTATAAAGCCTCTAGTTAAATAGCTATTTAAAACTTTCTAGTATAGTATTAAGCTTAGGTAGGTGCCTAAGAAAGTTAAAGCTAAAGAGTAGTATAAGCTCTAAAGTTTACTACCTACTAAAAAGCAAAAAGTAAAATAATTTATTAGTAAACGCGCGCTACTCTTAAAAGAAAGTATTTAGTTTAGTTAAAAGTAAATAGAGCGTTTAGAGGTAGGTAAATAATATATAAAGTAAGCTATTTACCTAGGTAGTTTATTAATAAATTAGTTTATAATTACTATAGATTGTTTCCTTTAGTCGCGGATAGTTCGTCTTTAGTAGGTAGAACGAGTCGTGTGTTTTTAACTTTTGAGGCAATGTCTAATAGTATAGCTATGTTGTTGATAATAGGCTGACTAAAGACAGGAGCGACACCAGATTCACGGTTAATATTGTTGTTGGTAGAATATGTGTAGACAAGGCGGTTCTTCTATAGACGACTGTATATATAGTTATAGTGGAAAAGACTCTATAGTGCAGGCTTCGCGTCCTGTTTCGGTGACGCTCGTTTAGGTAAGAGGTCGCGTGCTCGGCTGCGGACAGGCTCAGGGTCGGCTGAAAACTCCTGCTCCATTGGCGCATGCATATGACGTTGAGCGCTGTGGAGCCACGGGCAGACCCGCGAGTGCCGTGCAAGGTGCGTCATCGCCAGACACAGCCGCATCAGATATCGCGATGATTCGCTAAATTTTATTCCGGCCTTTTCTGTCTGTTGGTCTTTCAGCAGCCACGCTAAGGGATTGCTGTTTCATCTAGTTGAGCGTCTGTTTGAGAGACGAATTGGACGCTTAATGCACGTAGTGAACAACCGCCGTATCGACCGCGTGGTTAGTCTACATTAGAAAGGGCTGGGAGACCATTCGAAACGAATATGCAGTGTGTAGAAGTTTGGATTCATTTGTGCGAGACATGCCTAGGCGTTGATCACAATACACTCCATTGACATCTTGCTCGCCCAGCTTCATCTCCATGCAACTTCTTTCTTCCGATAACCCACAAGCATGATCCTCATTCTATTTCCCGTACGTTACTTCGTGGGCCAGCTATCCGCTGCATTCTCCACCGACTGCACTCCTGCCACGTCGTAAACCGGGTGGTGTAGTCGTTGACCCATGCGCGCGCCTGTTTCCTGGCCCGGGCTTAACCCAGTTGTGTCCAATGACTTCCTCGTCGAGAGAGTTTCCTGCCGACTGCGGCGCATATCTCGAGAGACCTTTTTCGGCGAATTTGTAGCCTTGTTCCTTGCCCGAAGGAGTCGTGTGGAGCTGCTCGTCGGACGATGGACCTTCCGCAGTGCGTTGAGCATGGCCCGCTACGAAGCCGGGGGCGGACTGAGTCTCGTCATGAGACATCGGTGGATGCTGTACGGCAGTGGAAAAATGTAACTTCAGTCGTCGAACACATGACTCGAACGTTGGCTTGCCGTCGGGGGCGGACTGAGCTTCGTCATGAGACATCGCTGGATGCTGTACGGTAGTAGGAGCATGTGAATTTACTCGTCGAACAAATGACTCGAACGTTGGCTTGTCGTCGGGTGGCGTTTGGCCTGGTGTTTGAACGACCTCGTCTTGATAGTACAGACCATCTGTTTTGTTGAAGAGAGCACCCGGAGGTGCCAGTTCGGAGATACCCGCCCGCCAGTTTATGATGGTAGAAAGCGAAACGACTGTTATCCTGCATGCCATTGCGGAGGGCGTAGTTACATAGCGATACTTCACTATCCTTCCTGGTGAATCTACCCGGTACTCGCGGTAGAAAGCTTCTATAGGTATCTCAATGGAAACGGGATCGAAGGGGATGAAGTTGATAGACGGCCTTGGTGGTATCTGCTGACTGGGCAGATACTCCGATGGGTCGCAAAGTGAGGGCATTTTCGGATTGGCACAACAGTACGCTGTTGTGTTTTGTGATAAGAAGGGAACTGTAAATAGACACCGCCTCCGTTGAGACTAAAGAATGTAAAAGCAGTATAATGTGGTCGTCAAGCGTGTTGGGTTACAGGCGCAAAAGGCTTGATGTTTATTATTTACTACTCAATTTAGCAACACCCAAAATCGAGAAGGTGAGAATGTACCATAGATGACGTTTGGTGATGAGGGCTGTGACTACCACGCAGACTCACGAACTCTCAGAGTGCACCTTCCTCCTGGTCTTTGATCTTGGACAACACACTCTTGTCGATGTCATGCTCCGCCAAATGTTCGACTGCGGCTTCAGTTGACAGTCGTTTGCCTTCCTTCAGCGGGTCAAGTCCTTCCTTCGGCTTGGTCCGCCGCTCGAGCTCCTCCATCCAGTAGGCTTCAAGTTGGCCGCGACGTCTGTCGGATAGAAACTGATCGTTCTCGTCTTGCCGGACCGACTTGCAGAATGCATCGCAGAAGGGTCGTGATTCGCACACCCACTCGAAGATCTTGAAACAGTCCATGTAGATCCTCGGATCGTTGGTGATGTAGGGTTGCAGGACTCCGGGCACATAGATGATGTACGGCATCGTAACTGTCCTAGGAGCAGTATTGGTTGTTGTGGTTAGTAGGTGTAGCTTTGCCAGTGAGATACCTTGCGGCCTTTTGATTGCTAAAAGGCAACCGTAGACGAATATAATTGATTGTTTGCTAGAGTGAGAGTACTATCAGTGAGAACACCGAAGATTGGAAACTACGTGTTGGCGTGGAGTGAGTCTGGCTCTTCAGGTAATGTACAGTCACAGCTGAGGGTGATTTTGGTCAACGTATCGTAACATAGCGGGCCATGGTCATCGTTACGGGTGAGTGGCATCCAACGATTGCAAATTCCGCAGCAAACGGAGCATTACACAACCCGCGTCATACCAAAGGAGTGAAGGCGATCGTGGATGGATCCTTGCCATGGTGTTAAAGTGGGTAAAAGAAGTCGTCTGGCAATTCCTAGATTCTAGAGCAGCAGAGTGTGGGATGAAGACAGAGAAACTCATGCAGCAGTGTAAAGTCATGGCAAAGAGTGGTCTGGCGCGTGGAAGGGTGAACGCCTGGGGAGGGATGACGAGCTAGCCCCCCAATCTTGGCGAATGACTCAATCGCGAAGCACCCCTCCAAAATGTTGCACGCCAAAAAGTTGACGGGACCGACACGCTGCAACCAACCGCCAAGATGAGCACCGAATCCGGAGTCAAGACACAGTCGACGTTCGACATTGTAGCGACATACCGCCGCATCCTCAAGGATGACCCGGAACTCACCATGCCCGTCGCGGCCATCGAGGCGCTCGTAGAAGCCATCGCGCAGAGCTCCGTCTCGACCGTCGCAGAGACACTCGACCTGCTCGAACGCCACACCGCCGCTCTCAAGGCCTCCATCGCGAACCCAATTTCCCTGTCCGCCGGCACAGATCTCTTCCAGCGCTACCTCATCACGACGCTCAACCGCCCGGCGAGCCTGAACCTCGGCCCCGACGATGACTTCCGCGCGATACGCAACCACCTCCTCTCCAACGGCAAGCTGTTTGTGGACCGTGCGAAACAGAGCAGGGAGAAGATCGCGAGTTTCGGCAAGCACTTCATCCGTGACGGCGGCACGGTGCTCACAAATGGAGGATCGCGAGTAGTGGGTGCGCTACTGCGAACGGCCGCCGAGTCGAGCACTCTCCGGTTCAAGGTCATATACGTCTTGCCCTCGTCAAGCTCGTCAGATGCGAAAGAGGGCCTCCAGACTGTCGCCGACCTCCGAGAGCACAATGTGCCAGTCGCCACAATTCCAGATTCGGCCGTCGCCTACTCACTGGGCAAGGTCGACATGGTCATTGTCGGAGCTGAAGGCGTCGTCGAGAACGGTGGCATCATATCGCGCATGGGCACGTACCAGTTGGGCGTACTGGCTAAGAGCAAAGGAAAGCCCTTCTACGTCGTCGCCGAGAGCCACAAGTTCGTTAGGCTATATCCACTCAGCCAGTTCGATCTGCCGATTGAGCAGAAGGTACTCGACTTCAAGGTCGCAGAAGAACACAAGGCGGAACACAAGCCCAAGAGCGACGAAGAGCAACGGAATGTCTTTGATGAAGCCATCGCAGACATGACTGCGAAGCAGAGATCGACCGTCGTTCCGCTCGACGCTCATGACGCTGTCGACTTTACGGTACGCTCTGCTTACTTCAATTATGACCCCATCCGCTAACCTGAAGTAGCCACCCGACTTGATCTCCGGCATCATCACAGAGTCTGGCGTTCTCACTCCATCTGCCGTGTCAGAGGAGCTGATCAAGATATGGTTTTGAGCCCTCCCTGAGCATCAACTCCTCACCCCACACCAAATACAAAAGCTCCATCGCGACTCATACAACGGGCATACACGCGTTTGATAGATGCTCACATTCGTGATAGGAACTATGTGGAAAGCGAATCTGTGACTCTGCAACCTTCACGCCTTCGCCGTAATCGGCGCATCACGTCCTGAGACTGCGAACCGCGCGTTGCAGGATACCGTACCTCAAAACCTCGCTTCAGAGCGTCTAGAAGCTGGCTCTATCGCATGAGAGGACTGAAGAACGAAGAAACGGCCAACGATAACGACGTCATGGAATGGTGTTGCGCCGACGATAACAGCATATGATACCCAATAGACATATTCAATGGCAACATGTCTTCGCCCTGTTCAACATTCAAGGACAGTCGTTCTGGCAATGACATATCTAGAGTGTGAGAATGTTGAGCGTGAAGTATGCGAACATGTTGACGATAGTAGCCATTTTACTCGACCATGAATGCGCCCGTCTGCATAAGAAGCCTCCTGTCCTCCGCTTATTTCCCATCAGTACGCAACGCTTGCAAGGAAAACATGCCGTATCTAGTCCAACCGCCCGCGCAGTCCATCGACGCCTGCAACCCGCTGTTGACCTACACGCTCGCTGACCCCCTCCCCGCCGAGATAAGCATACTCAAAGACCTTCAGAAATGGGGCTGGCAAGTCTCCGTGCATTTCGAGGATGAAGAAGTTTATGTCGATGCCGTAAGAAAGATCGAGAAAGCAATAAAGAAGATGAGGCGCAGAACGCAGATGATATATGGCGACGTGGTGGGGGACAGTCCGAGGTTGACTCTTGAGGAAATGTGGCAAAGGGAGGCGAGTAAGAAGGAGGAGGAAAGACAATACGACACCAAGGAGAAGGAGGAAGTTAACGATGCAGCAAGCATGATGTCGCGGATGACAGAGCAGAGAGCTTGGGTGCGTTGGGCTGATGAGGAGGCTGGGTTGGAGCCGGAGAGTCCTAACGTAAGCGAGTCTCTGATATGTGAATATCAGAAAGAGACCAAAATATGCAACTGATGAACCCAGACAGGTAGATAAAACCACCGATGAACAGTCCTACCTGTCGCACGCTCTGAGTTTAGAAGACTATGAAGACTCAGTCATCGACGTTTACGAAGGGCCTGCTGGCAGCCCCAGTACGAGCATACATAAATACAACGCATCTCGTTTTATTGAAGAACACGAAGCCGAGTGGCATACATTTGTACCACGTCACTCTACCCAACGCGCTGCGCATCAGCCTGCAAGTCAGGCAGCCTCATCATCCTCTACGCCTTCTACAACCTCTCCTTCTTCAGAAGCCCCAGTCGGTCTAATGGGTATGTCCGGATACTGGTGTCCGCCCGTTCTTCCAACCCGGCCGCAAAAGAAACCTCAATCTCAATCTGTCGCATCAAGCGCTGTGCTTCAATCACGAGACTCGAAGGAGACTCGGAAGCTCAAGAAGAAAGTTACCCGCCGTGACTCAGAACCCTCGTTGAGGAAGTATCTGCCACTTGGGTTTGTCAGGCCCCTGTCTTGGGTGAAAGGAAAGCGAGGCGCGAATGAAGGGGCCAGTGCAGATGCAACCGCACCAGATGAGCAACAAACCACCGCTCGATCAGAGAGTTCCTTTGGCCCTTATCAACGCACCACTCCCACGCAATCTGTTCCGAATATTCACCTGCAAGAGTATTCCTCCACTTTTCTTCAACCTGAACCACGTAACATATCGCCCACCTTTTCCACTACCTCCAGTCTCATATTCCCTGGCCGTGAGATAACCCCAGAAGCCTACTTCCAACGCACGAACCGACCCCGGAAGAATCTACAGCCCCGCCAGCTTACACCACCACCAGGACTAGAAAACGATCCCTATATGTGGCAAGTGTGGGACCGCGGCCGTAAAAGGCAGCAAGACAAGACTGATCGTGTGCTGGGCAAAGACAGCATACATAGATCAGATAGTGGCAATGCTAGTTGGTATGATGGGTTCCAGAAGATGATGAAGGAGAAGGAAGCAAAGGTAGCCAAGGAAGAGAAGAAGGCTGAGAAGAAGGCGAGGAAGCAGAGGGAGAAAGAGGAGAAGGAAGAGCGGATACGCAAGGAGAATAGGGAGAAGGAAGAGCGGATACGCAGAGAGAATGAGGTGAGGGAGGCTTTGAGGAAAAAGGGTGATTTCGCAGGTGGGTACTTGCCACGGTATGCGTGACCGCCTCTACTTACGTGCATAATGTAGGCATAATGAATAGCTGGGCAGGTTAATGCTCGCGGGCGGTAGGACAACGTCGTCGCGGTGGTTGTTGATGACTCGGAGGTCTTGATCGAAACTATGGAGGAGTGCAACACGTAGGACGATACTTTACAAGCCTTCGCATCTACGAAGGCTTCTCCATTTGTTCTGTCTCATGTATATGTGGATATTCAATGTACAAGACCTATTCCAAGAGCAAAATCCAGCAACAAAACAGTCTCATCTAACCAGCTCGTAAGAAGCTAGCGCAGTTGTTGCCTTAAACCTAAACGATCCTTCGAATATACCCGAGCAAGTATAAAATCTGCGCGTGCCGTCAGTTTACCAACTGACTATTTCTTCCAACATAAGCATCACATATCTAATCCCGTACCCTCCGTACCAATATTATCTCATATTCAAACGCAATGATCCAGCAACCCGAAGACATACTACGAGACCTGATCATAACAACGGACGGCCAAGCCGAGGAGCCCTATTCCTACCACAATTGGGGCTACACCATCTACCGCACATGCTACACGCCTGAATCTCAATCGCAATGGGAATCTCTAATCGAAGCCATTCAGCTAGGGGTCGAAGAATCCCTTCCTGGGTCACAAGACGATGAGCCACCGACAACATCTCAACTCCTACGCTCCCTCCTACGCCTAGACTTCCGCTCGGATGCTTCCCTGTATGATGGTCTTACTATCGAACAGCTTCGTCAGACCTATCTCAATCCACCAGAAAATTCTGTGCCCCCACCGAACTTCTACAGGAGCGAGCGTCTCTTCCTTGTCGCTGACGCGGACGTTTTGATGGATCCTTACTTTCTGCCGGAAGAGAACGAGACCACGAAAGTACCCGTTGACAATAACACAAGCGACGCCGCAACTCCCCAGAGTGTGCAGAAATACCAACATCAATACCACGGCTACAGCAAGTCCTCTGGTACCAAGCGGCGATGGCTCAAGTGTGTCGAGGTGGACTACGTTGCTGCGGATCATCATCCAAGGAGAAGAGGTCAGGGCGCACGGCCGTATTTTGGCTGGTTCATGATGACGGCGGAAAGTGTGGTGGAGCTGTGGGAGGTGTTGCTTGATCAGGATGTCGAGGAGGTTAAACCTAGATTGGTTGATGTGATAATTTGTGAGTGCATCATGCCCTATGCGTGTGTTGTTGGTGAGCAGGTATGCTAATGCTTGGACAGGGGGAGGGTATTGAGACTTGATGGGAAGATGAGCTTATGATGGAAGGCTTTCTGTCACTTTTGCGGCTGTGTTGGATTCTACGCCGTCAATGTTGATATATTTAGGTTGCTCATAGTTGTGAAAATTATCGGAAGCAAGAAGCAGGAGCGAATGTATTCTTTATATGGTCGGCTATCGAACATAACTACGTGCCCACGATTCAGTGTGGCCTCCTCGCTACATGAAGTCATGTTTGGGCTGATCTACATATGCAACCCTTTAGGAACAATACTTCGCGCCTTCACCAGGCTTAACGATACCCATATCGATAAAAGCCGAGTAATTCCAATAGTCTCCCTGCACCCCCTCGCCAGCTACCGGCACATTCCCAGAGAATTTCGCAGTCCAGTAAGCGCTACCCCTAGTGTACTTTGCAAAGGCGTACAGCCCGGTGTTCAGATTCTTCTGACGATTTGCAAATTTGTTGTCCGCCACCGTCTCAATCGACCATTCACCGATGAATACAGGAAACTTGCCATCTCCTGCCGATGCCTTGGCATCAGAGCAGATGTCTGCGCTCACGGTATCAGAGTCTGTTGGGCGGCCAGCGAAATAGTAGTTGTGTACGTCGAAGACGAGATTGGTAGACGCTGGGAACTTGGGAGACCAGAACGCTTCACCTCTGAAGCTGCCTTGGAACATCACGGGTATGTTCTTATTGACGGCTGCTGTTTTCGCAATAGCCGCGTCAATGTACTTCTGTACCCATGCGACACCGTTGTCTGTCAACGCGGCTGGTGTGCCGAAGGTTGTGATGTCGCGATTGTCCACCGGTTCGTTGATCGGCTCTAGAGTGTATGATTGCGGACTGCCAGAGGATTGAATAAAGGCCAGTGCTGCATCGACAGCGCGTAGGGAATAGTCGAGGTTCGTGGCGTTATTGAACCAACCGAAGCGGCCTTCGCCTTCACCAAAGCCCATACCGTTCACTCCACCAGGAAGGGAGTGAATGTCGAGGATGATTTGCATGCCGTACTTTGCGATTGCGTAGGATGCGATGTTCTTGAAGAACCGAGTTTGGCCGCCGCTGTAGAAGTTACTGCCAGGAACCTTGACCCATGCAGCGTAGGTTGTGGGGATCCTCAAGACGTTCACACCAGCAGTGGCTAGCTTGTCGATATCGGCGGGTGTGATGAACGTAGCATAGCGACGCTCCAAAACAGGACCGCATTGCGATCCTAGTTTGGCACAGCAGGTCCACTCATCAGTCGTGGTTCCGCAATTCTGCGACCACCAGGCTGGGTCAATAACGGCTTCTTGGGCAAGCCATCCACCAAGGTTGATGCCGTTGGCTTTGAAGGTCTTCCAGTTGAGGTAGGTGGGTGCCTGGCGTCCTGTTGGACTGCCGGTGGTGAAAGATGAGATGGAGAGTAGAGATGCGACGATGGTGTTGAAAGCGATCATGGTTGATGTCGTGGTGTCTGCGTTCCTGGCTGAGGTTGAACACTGTTAAGCTTATTGTTGCTGGTCTTTATAGCTCATCAGTACACCCATTGTTGACCTCTCTGTCCAGCACAATATGCACCCACGACCTCGGGTCATGGCGACGTTGAAAGTCGAGAGTAAGATGTGGAGCCGGTCGACCTAGCTACCTAGGGTTAAGAGCCAAGATGATAATATAATCAGGCCTGGCAAGCCTCAAGCCCCTTCAAGACCTAGAGCCGTTGATGGCTGTACAACTGATGAGGTGTTTACCCCAGATTCCACCCCGGACTTGACCCCAGACTTGGCGCCATCTTGTGGATGCATGATAGTGTGTTAGGTCTTCTAGAAGAATTAACCCGAGCTGCGAATACATGGTCAGTCACTATCCGTATGGGTCGCATTGTCCCGAGCAACCTGATCTCCACGTCGGGTGGTGTGAACGCTACGTGGCCCACATCCCGAGGTGAGTGTCGGCTTTGTTTGGTTTGCGTGTCAAGGGATGCCTCCGTCTTTGATGATGACACGAATGACAGCAAGATATCGTCTTGGTGTGCGATGACACGCACGTAGACGACAGTTGGTTTAGGGAGGCAATGACGCGACGGCCATTCGTCGTCACCTAGTTAGTCCTGCGCTCGCGGCGCCCGAGAGAAACGAGAATGCTCATGATAGTACCATTGTATCGCAAGTGCTTTGCCAGCGCTGTAGGTTGTGACGTGAGGGTGTTGACGGACTAAAGTTCGTCCATAATGACGAGACGAGTGTCTTGGTGAGCCGTCCGTGCGTTCCAAGGTTGTCTGGGTCGCTCAACCGGCCAGCAGCCCCTCTAGCCCTTCACATTCTCACCCTCTTCGTTATATTGATGCTGATGACTTGTATGTCATTAACATCTTCTGAAGCCCCAATTGCATAAGAACAGCTCTCGATAGTCAATGCAAAGCCATGGGATGTGACCTCGCGGCTTCCAAGGTTGTCTGTCGAGCGTCGAGAGTACAGATCACACAGCGAATTCATCATCGCGACGGGCAAGGCCGAGAAACGAATGGTTCACATCCTTGGGGAACTGAAAAGATTCCAGTTAACTCACAAGATCCACTTTAGCTATCAACAATGCATCCAACGCACTGCCTTGGAATGCTTCCCTGGTGACTGCATCCAGCGCATGCCTACCTAAGGGTTCGTGAGAAGGCGACACCCATATGCCCTTTCTAAGTGCGAGAGAAGAAACGATCCACGCGACGCTCTTATTCTGCATCCGTACTAAGTTTGATCTACAGATCTACTGCTATGGGAAACCAAGCTTCGTCAGCACTCGGTCTTGTACGCCCAACTGCAGTCGCGCAGCCGACACCATTACAGCTGACCGGACAGATCAGTAAAAGGACGCACCGTTGCTCGAATAGAGATCATAGCACGGAATCAGCACGACGATTGCGCACTGTCTCGAAGAGTGTCCCTGTCGATCTTCAGAAACACAGCTTGCTTAGCATCCCGCCGGAGTTGCGCAACTGCATTTACGCCCATCTGCTGAAACCCCGAGACTGCATCGTACTATCTCCTATGATACATACGAAAATTGTGGGCATCGCATTACTGAGAACATGTACGCAACTTCACGACGAAGCTGCTAGCTTCTTCTACGCAAGGAATTCATTTCAGTGCTACATCCGCAAAAGCGTACTAGCACAGTCAGCATCGACAGCGAACATCCAATTACCTCACATAACGTCTTCTATATCACCCAAATTCTTCCGCGACCCACTAGCCATGCAAGGCGGTATCTTCTTTCCCGCGCCGCGGTACCATCAGTATCTTACCCGACTAACCATATACTTCAAGGTATTCATACGCGACCTGGCTTTCCCAGACCCGGAAAAGGGCGATTGGGGAGACGCAGCTCGGGCAGACTTGGACATGAATCAGTACATTCGCCGACCTTGCGATAATACCGCCATCACATCCGCGGATATGGGAAAGATGCAACAAGCGATTCAGCGTGAAGTGTTACGTGTGTATCTGAAGATGAAAAGCCTCTGGATAGAAAAGGAAGGTACGTGGGCAGGTAAAGTGACGATGCCAGCGAGGTCCACGGCAACGGATGATTTGGAGTTTTGGATTGAGCTTACGGCTGATGAACACGTCACGCATGAAGGATAACATGGGGAGTGGAGACGAATACAGGGAGATGATATGTCATATGACTATGCATGCACCTCATACAAGAAAAAAGCTGAACAGGTCTAGAGCCTACATCAACTCCAAGTCACCTATCTTGTAGGGTTTTGAGTTGATGTAGGCTGCAGGCCTGTTCAGTTTTGTTCTTGGTTAGCGTGCATGGAAGCGCCGGTGGCCATGTAAAAGGAAGCACTTGTTCTTCCAAGTTATCTCGATTCAGCCAAAAGCTCGTTCTGGATGAGTGTACCACCTGTTTCCCACCTAAGTTCATTGCAAGTTTTGTGAACATCCCTAGAGTACATTAAGCCCTTATTGATGATGATGTAGGAAGGTATCCTTGGATGCTGTCAACGTATTGTCATCTGTTGGCTCGGCACCACTGCTACTCTTCCCCGTCATCGTGATGCACATAATACACGACACGTCTCACATGCACACCGGAAATGAAAGATATGCAGGAAAGAGAACATCACTTCCATTTGCTTCTTCCATCCCAAAGTCAATGCATGCAGAGCACAGGCACGCACACCGCAATTCACAATTGGCAATTCACATCCTCATGCAGCATAGAAAAGATCAAGTGACCAAAAGTACCACAAAAAATTAGTTAATAGACATTAAGTAACCAAGACTACCGATCGATCCATCCCAGATCCACACGCCAAGCCAACGCGTGCCTGCCTGCCCTATCCATCTCCGATCGGCACATCCCCAAGCTTCCTTCCAACTCCAGCCAAGCCAAAGATCCTCTCCTTGCTTGCCGTGTTCCCCACACGCCAACTCCACGCAATGTGAAAGTTTTCTCCGGTGGCATCTCGGCACCAACGGCACCGACTGTCGTCATTTCGGAAGAAGTGTTGCGATTGCAGTGAGGGTATGGGGGCGATGATGTCAGTCCTCCCTGAGTTTGACTCGTGGGGGATTCGAGGCTGCGACTAGGCTGCTTGGCAACGACTGTCCGCTGCTAGCTAGTTCCGCCTTGCTGGACTGCCAGACCAGTGCAAGGCTTGCCGTCATTTCTTCGTCTTTCGTGCGTCGCCTTGGTGTATGAGTTTATTACTCGTCGGTGTCGTCGACGCTCTCCATGCTTGGCGATGGTGACGAGTCGCGGACGTATCGTGAAGAGAGGGTTGGGCTCGCGATGGGCTGCTGGGCAATGGAGATTTGGCCCTCGGCTTCGACGTCCTCGATGGGGATCCTGAGCATCTGTCCGCCAACGAGGTTGGGGACGTAGACGTATTGAGTTGCGGGTGAAGACATGGTTGTTGGTAGGATGGGTTGCATGTGAGGTGTGTGATTGTAGTCGTGGGGTGGTAGTGTCTGATAGACTAGAGTAGATGATAATTTGATGTATTTGGTATCTGGGGGTCTGATACAGGAAATCTGCGATGTTGTGTGTCTCCCTTCATGTGGGGATACCGCCTGCCTATATACTGTCGCAGATTCCCACGGCTCACCTGAGAATGCCATTGCTCATGCGGCATCCCAAACCCCAACTCCACCCATGCACCCACCCAGGCCACCAACCCAAAACCCTATCCCCGGCACCCAAGCATCGCATGGCCCACCCGTCACTCCCGCAGCCAATTATAGCACGCTATCACACAAGGGTGCCTTAACGCCAGCTCCGCCGTGTCAGCCCAAGGCGCTGATTCGGCCTACGATATGCGCAACGCGTGGCAAGTCTCCCCGAGCAGCTTACCATGCCGCTCCGTTGTGTCCGACGAGCGGCGATAAGTGGTCGATACGTGCGTCGACAAGGAAGCCCCGCACCAATTTCCTCTCCGCCAGCCGGCCAAGCAGTGCGTAGGCGGCGCTACTAGTAGTTAGCCAGACGAAGTCGCCTTGCCCGCGGGGTCTAGACCATGCGATGGTTATCGTTGTGTAATTCTAGGCAGGCGCATGATGCATGGTGTTGAAGTGGAGGGTGATAAGGAATTAGGTATTGTGAGGGCCGCTGGGTTTCGGAAGATCGGCGTTTACACATCTCGCGATTATTCACTTTTTAGAGTTTAACAATTATGTCCGGCCGGTGACTAAGGTCGCGTTCGGGACTTGCATAGCACCGACAGTGTAATATTGACCGAGTGCCTCGACAGTCGATGTTTGCAGCGATCGTAAACATGCGGACGACCATGGTATGTGCACGGTTTGCGATGACGGCTGGTGGTGTTTTCCCGTTGAACGCCCTCGGCTGGGCAATCCTGGGCGCTGCCGAGAATGCAGCCGAGACCTTCTGTATGGTTCTGTGTAGTTCTGTTGAACCGTGGCGCTCGCCTAGAATGACTGACCACATATTTTGCCTCTGGGAAGAGACCATCAGCGTTGGACAAAGTAGTTCACGATAACGAGTGTGCACTAAGCAAATGCACGACTTGGCAGTCCTCCGAGGGGGTGGAACTTGGTATCAACTCTGGTTCCGCAGGCTCTGATGACTCTGGAGCGTTCGGGCGAGGGCACAATAGCTTTGTAATGAAACGTCACTCCTGTGGAGGAGGGCTATCCACTGTCGCAGCAGCTATGAGGGCGGGAATCCTTGGATCCAAGCAATCCCGCTCGACTCCAACTGTCCAATACGAGGTCACATGGTAAGTGCACCAAGCCTACTAGAAGAAGCCAGAACGCGCCAACGCACCCCAGATCCCGAACGGCCTGGATTATCCAGTCCCCATGGTCCACATGGTCAGCGGCGTAAACAGTATAGCTTGTGCACCTCGTGTTGTGAGCCCCGATCTCGTGAAGCTTGTAAAGCCCGATTTCATAGACAGCTGGATCAATTCACGCTTGCAGAACAGTTCGCAATTCGAAAGGGTATCATGCTATATTACAACGCTCCAATAACCTTACGCCACGCTCAATGAACACCATTGTATCCAGCATTCAACATTAAACATTAAGGCCTGATCTTGCCAGCCTCTGGGTTTCCCCTGTTGTCCTGCCAACCCCATGCTAACCTCTCCATGGTCTTGTCCTCATCCTTGCCTGGCCATAAGACTTGTCCGAGGTACACGGCGCGAATGCAGAAGGCTGCCGTGAAAAACCACATAATAACCAACAGGATGGTCAATGCGCTCGCGATACCGTTGATGGCTTCGCTGTTCAATACTTTTCCTGCTTGTATCGTTGCAAGCGTGAGTCCTGCATTCGGGAAAATGAATGCCCACCAGTTTAGCGAGAACGACATCCTACGCGATCCCACTATGACGGCGATCGTTGTTATGATGAAGAACCAGTATGCGAACAGTATGATAAGGAGACCGGACATGATGCCAATGATGCGTACGATTTCGCCGTCTGGGACTACGGTGTTCGTAAAGTAGTTTTCGGCAACGAGCGACGGCGCTTGGTTTGCAAGGGAGAGGAGTCCGGCAGCAGTGTAACCTACTGCTGTTAGAATCTTCACTGGAAGTATTGATCTATCGGGTATGGACTTACCTGCTGGACCAACGGAAACGTACATTCCTGGTCGCGTGGTGGGAGAGGGCAGAGAACTCGTCATGAGGCGCTGCATGTAGAGCCCGTAGAGCAGGAAGGAGACGACCCACGCAAGCCCCTGAAAGAATATCGCCCCAATGAATATCTTCCAGCTGGGATTCTCAGGTTGAGCAGGAAGTATAGTCCCAGCCAGCGTGCCTACAACCAGCAAAGGGTATATTGGGAAGATCCAAGCCGGAACGGCATCGCCAACGTTAAGACGCTCGAGACGGAAGAAGAGCGAGTACTGGATGATGCCAACGAGGAATGCTGCGGCACAGTACATCCAGTATGTGATCTCAAGCGCCTTGGTGAGCCATGTCCCGGTCGATGGGTTGCCGTAGATGTACGTGCAGTTGAGTATGAGGGCGACGGAGACCCAGTACGTGCCGAAGAAAAGGCCTTCGACTGGATGATGTAGCGATCCGAGGAGCTTCCGGGGGACGAGTAAGAACCGCGCGAACATGCATGCGTTGAAGATGGCGAAGAGTACGAGGTCGAAGATGAAGACGACCTTTCCGATGGTCTGTAGGCCAGTGAATTTGTTCGGGGTGTTCCCGAGAACGACAGCTAGCGCTCCTGTCGACATGGTGCATGCGAACCATGGCCTGCGGTATTGTGAGTTTGTTATCTGAATGCTCTCGGCGCGTCGACATACCATGTGAAATGTACAATGCGATCGCGCAGCCCGACTTCCGCTGGTGGCTTCTCATCCTCGCTCTCGTACGTCGTGTGGGTTCTATCGCGGAATCGCATTTTGGTGATACCTGAAGGACGCGACTAGGTGTTGACAATGCTGGGGGCCCTGCTTCGGGTAGTCATTCCAGGATTCGTGCCATGACACCTTCTTCCCAAACATTGCGGAAAGAGTGCCGGACGCATTTCGTCATACAGGTAATTAGTGGCGATCCTGGCATCTACGCGCCTAATGAGAGAACGACGGGCAGCCCCGTAGTTAGATCTCGGGAATTCGGCACGCAAGCGTCAAGCAGAAAATGTGAGGTTGAGGCTGGGCGCACAGATAGCCGTGACGTCACGGATCCTTGTGACCGGCCTCGGCGCATCGAACACGCGTATCTATGCCAGTTCTTGCTCAGTCTGAAAAGATTTGAAGGGGACGATATGAATCGGATGCCACACGAAGATCGAGACGTGGAAGTCTCAAAGCCTGCAGACGCCATGTGAGGGTGACTTTACTGGGGTTGTGCGGCACGGTCGCCCGTCTCCATCATCCTGCCGGAGATTCGATGAACATCGCCATATCCGAAAAACCATGGCATCGCGATTCCCCTGTCTGTTGTCTCACTTGCACAACGGTCAGCATCACGAGCCAAGAGTCATACGGTTTTACCGTCGAGTAAAGTCATAGTACAATGTGGTCTTCCAAATTTGAGTAACCAGAATTATAACTACCTTGGTAATGCTCCTTGAACTGCTTCTAGAGAAACAGAGCATGACGCCTATCATTCACATCAGCTAGCCTGCATTTTCACTTTCTGCGCCGATATGTATCCCGCGATAGTAGGCCTGATCTTGCACTAATCACAACGTACAAGTTGGACAAATGCGCTGGAAGTATGAAAGGAGCTTTCAGCTACCGGTTGTAGCACCTCGCCCACAAGGACGATAGCGCCAACGTCAAAGGAAGTAGTAATCAAAGCATATATAGATGTTAGGGATACATTCCTCCTATCACCTTACACAAGAGATGTTTCAAATAAGCCTGAGGCCTACGTTAGAACAACAATATGCAGGTAGAAAGACGTAGCGTCGATGTAGGCTGTAGGGTATTAACTACCTAGGTATTGAGCAATTCCCTTGGAGAGGATACCAGCACGACAAAGGCTGCCCTCGAATACGACACTTCCAAGGTTGCTAACGATACATGGCGTGGGTTTCGCGCCCATTCAGATATTAATCCATGTCTTCGCATCCCTTTGACCAGACCGCAGCTACCTAGGTACCTTTACACTTCTTTCTTTCACACCAAACCAACTATAAATACACTCACTACCCATAACAGTTCCGAGACTACGCAGGTACCTTGGCCTGCATAAAACAAAGCTTTTGTACTCTGCCTCTGGCAATCCCTTGCCCCGAGCTTACCGAGAAAAAGTCAAAACGCAGGGCGTCCCACGATGTTCGCCACCAACGCCGCGCGCCAGAAGCGGGCGCGGCAACGGTACCTGCTGCAACCTCCGATCCCGACCCCGCGGTAAGACTGGAAGCCTGAAAAGCTTAGTTAACTCCATCTCCACTTGCGTCTCACGACGATCTCACACGAGGTGTTGCAATACAAGCACGACTTATTTGTTTGTTCGAAGCTGTAAGCCCATTTTGAACGGAACAATGATCATGAAAGGGTATCAGGTATGAGATTTGCAGTTCTAGAAATCTAGAATCTAACCATCAGGGTACAGCGTGTGCTGGCTTTGATGCAATAGAAACCGTGTATATACACTCCAGGCGCCGTCATCGCGCCTATATATCCTGTTCCAACAAAAAAAGAAAAAAAAGTCTTTGTGTCGCGTGTCATTAATGATCCCCGTCCGCATGACCGATTAATCCAAATCCCAGATGAAGCAATGAGGCGGAGTATCCTGACCATGAATGATGCGGATGAAAAGCCTGCTATCGCAAGAAGAACGCCGTCATAATGCATATGCAATTCCATGATGCTTGGGTTGATTGACAAAGGAAAATATGGCTCGCTACACCTGCCATTACGCGGCGATGAATGCCGCCATCATGGCCAACAGACCACTTATTATTGCGTAGTTGGCCCCGCCGGTCGGGGTCGAAGCGGCATTACTCTTCTTCGCCTGCGTGCCGTCTGGTTTGAGGACGGCGTTGGTGCCTATCTGGGAGCCGATGTTTGCTACTGCAGCTTGGCTGTCGCGGACGGGAACAGAAATCCTGCCGTTGCCGTCGGCTTTGGTGGTTGTGACAGTGTTGTCAGTGACTGAGGACGCGCCGGTAATGTCGTCGTACTTCATGCCGTTCCATGTGATATCTGTCTGCGACTCTGCGCCAGGACCTGTGAGGTAAGAGATGAAGACATCCTTATTGGCGTGTGCAGAGCCCAGGTTAAGGTTGAACGTGAAGCTGCCCTTGTCGGACGAAGACGCATTGGCTTGTTTAGCGTTGATCATAGTGATGGACTGCAGATGATCGTTTGCGTAGGCGGCGTACGCACGGATGCGACCGTCGTACGCAGCACCTACGTTGCTGGTAGAGAGAGCTGCAATCTGCGTGGTTCCGTTGCCGTTGCCGACAATCTGTGCGACGGCGGCATGGGCGTAGTACTGCGGTCGTACGAACGAGGTTTCACGACCGTACATGGGGATGGGCTGCCAGGCACTAGCGTTGGAGTTGTCGGTCATGTGCATCTGGACCGAAGAGATACCAATGGAGGCTGCGTAGAGGAAGAAGTTGAGCGTCCAAAGGGAAGCGCCGAGGGTGTCACTGACGCCGGGCATGCCTATTGGCCCAACGGAGCTCATCTCGCGCAGCACGTAGGGGTGGTCTGTCTTGAGGGCGATTCCGACCTGCTTCTCCCAGTACTTGAATTGGGTGTTGGTGGCATCGAGGTCCATGAGGTCGTCGAGAGTGAGGGGGGTGGGGGTCACTCCGATGACTGCAGCATGTTAGTACAGCATGTGGATTAGGGGGAAGGCGACATACAATAGAAGTAGTCGTGCTGATTCCAGGTGGCCAGGAAGTTGTCGCCGTTCCTACCCTCCATGATGCCATCGTCGACGAGTTGCGCAATCTCGAAGGTTGTCCCGATGGTGGAGGCGGTCGCAGGAGACTCAAAGAAGGATGACGGCAGGTTGGCAGCCTTGAGCACGCGCTCATAGACGACCTCGGCGCGGTCCAGCCATTGGGAAGTATATGTCTTTCCGTCCCAGGGCGCAGAGCGGAACGAGTTCTGGAGCCACAGGTCGGGCTCGTTGCCAATCTCGAACGAGTACAGTTTGACGTTCTTCATGCCGTCGACGGCGGCTTGCGCCAGTGCGGTGATCTTATCCTCGTAGTCGTCGTCCATGTAGGCCATGTTGAGTCCGAAGGTGACGGGCGTGTCCTTGGGAAAGCGCTCGAGCGCGGCGAAGTAGTTGGGTCCAATGATCATCGAGTCGGCCGCAATGGCACCCTGTGCCGTCGAGTCCGGGTTCGAGGTCCAGCCATAGTTTGTGTTGCTCGACTCAAAGACCATGTAATCCTGCGTGTTTCCTCCCAGGCGAATGTGCGGCGGCGCGCCCGAGTAGTCTGCGAGGTTCTGGAGCAGCTTGACGGTGAATTGGTTGGGCTCCTCCTTGCCGGTGAAGGAAAAGAGGTTCGAGGGCTCGATGCCGAAGCCGGCATACGAGGGGTCGAGGTAGTCGGAGGCGCCATCGGGCGGGCTGTTCCCTAGCGATATCGAGATGGACTGGGCGAGGGCAATGCGCACGGCGGGTAGCGAGAGTAGGGCCAGGCTGCGGGCAGATAACGAGGGCAACATGGCGGCAGAGGGGAGCCCGAGCGGAGCAAGCGAATGCAAAGAGTAAAGAAACAGCGGAAAGTAAAGTCAACTAGCAATCAGGAAAAGCGAGCGCAGGGGAGGTTATCACAGGAAACGAGAGCGAGCGACATGCAGGACATGCAGCCAGGGTCGATGATGAGTGGACGGCGGCGGCAGCGTGTCAACGCTTTCAGACATGCGTCACTAACTGGGCCAAAAGTGGCGCCGGCCCGAGCGACACCAGAGGACGCGCCAGACCACCAGACTCAACAACACATGACATCACGAGCCGCCGCCCTCCCGGACGCTGCGACACCAAGCAGCCCCGTCTGAGACGCGCGACCTCAAACGCTGCAGTGGGTCGCTGGCCATGGCTGCGGGCATGGCATCCCACGCTGCTCGCTCGTCCACCCAGCAGCGTTGCGCGTTGTGCTGGGAAAAGAGGATTTACGCGTCAGCTCTTCCGAGCAAGTGTCCGTTTCTAATTGTGGTGGCTCCCTCAGATCTGCACCCACGCCAATCTGAGCGGCTACCGAACCCTTAGCCACGAATGATCCGCCGCAGGAGGCTCAATAAGCCTTGTTTCGCCATGGCTCCGAATCCGCATCATGATCCTTCCCTCGATCCTGTGCCGTCTTACCCTCGAGCCAGGCCTCGTCATGGCCCTCCACCTCGATCAAGGGAAAGACGTGGATCCTCGCGGCAGCTTGACCACCTTGGAGCGCGCGGCACGCCTCCTACGCACTCGACGCCCCGACGCACCGCGTCTGGGTAATCGTATTTCGATAATTGCACCCGTGTTCCGGCCACAGCCACAGCCCAACCCCTGCACTCGTTCGCTGCCTCCATATTGGCCCGTTGAGACGACGGCTCTTCCAAACCGGAATGCTTGATTTATTGCCCAGCCTCTTCCAGCTCTCCACCCCAGCCCCTTCGTCACAGCCGTATGCTTTCACCTACGTCTTCCATCTGTCGTCGCACTGGAGAAAAGCTTTTCGATAGCACGTGTGCTAGCCCAAAGTTTGACACGACTAGCATCGTCTGCCATCATCTAGCTCTCTGCACCTCCTATAATAGCATCGGGTCTCGAGCAGGTCTACCGGCCAGTCTCGTCCACCGTTGCCCACCACCTCTTGGCTCCAGCCGCCGCATCCCGAGTCCTCAGCCTAAACTGACGCCATACTCGGTGTACACTTGCAGCTGGCAGAACGGATATCGCGGTCTTTGTCAACATAAGCCCATGCCAATCAGGATGCTCACAACACACATGTTGGGGTAGACGTCGCTTGCGAGACGGTCAAAATTCCCCGCGCTGGGCAGTGTCTCCCCATCCTTGCACACACAGCACACTACTGGAATACGGCATTCTAGCTGCAACTACCAGATGACCATTATACGCATTCCATGCAGGGAATTCAACTCCGCCCTTCTGATCAAGGAACTTGGTTACATGGTCTGGTCGAAAGTGCCGTAGTTCCGACACGGCATTGATCGGTATGACGTATAGAGGGCACTGACAGTGAAGGAACTACATCGTGCATCAAACCTAGACAGCTATACATATGTCATAGAGCCGCTTGGCTGTGGAGTGTCTAACGTCTGTGCACAGTACTACACTCTCTCGCGCAAGCATGCTGACAACTCATACAAAAAATGAAATAAACAGGTCTAGAGCCTACATTAACGTTGGGTTACGTACTTTGCATGTTTTTGTCTTGATGTAGGCTCTACAGTATAGATAATGTGCTGACGTGTTCTAACGTCTAAGTAGAAGGAGTATGAACAATGACTCAATCTTACAAGAAATGTGAACTCCATACAAACTCTCGTCTGTCAAAGTTTGCCTTCCTCTCACAACTTGCCCATCATCAGGTTTCCAATCATCTCCCGCCCGGTAACCACGGTAGTCCTCCACAACGTTGGGAAATCCAACGTACTCGAAAAGGCTGTTATCCATCAGTTAGTCTTGAACTGAAGAGTAAACTGAGATCGGAGTAATAAAGGAGAGAGAAACTTACTATCAGCATACCCAAACCCAAGCATAGGCGGGATCCATCCCCTCGCATACTCCAGCGCAAAGCATTCACCCTCCATCTTGTACTGCTTAACATCACCCCTAGTAAGATGATGCACACTCCCCTGCGGATACCTCTCAGCCCCATAAACGCCCTTGCCAGGCGCATAAGCCACCTGCTCGCCCTTGAGAATATGGAAGTAGTCATCCGCGGTATGCCGTCCCGTATGACCCTCCGTCCCAATCGCAGTACCAAAAACAATCAGATACTCAGTAATAGATGCGTGGATAATGTACATGGCGCCCATGGCACCGCCTGCGTTGTTGAAAATCCATTCTTCGTCGAGGTTGATGTGGGGCCCGTGGATTGCGGAGAGGGAAGTGACGATGTGGGAGACGACGGATGCTGTGTCGTTTCCGTGTAGGGCAATGGCTTCTTGAGAGAGGGTGTGTAGGCCGGAAGGCGTGAAGATGTAGAATTTCTCCAGGTGTGAGTCTAGCGTGTACATCAAGGTGGTTAGGACACCGAGGATGGCGCCGAGGCCCAGGAGGATGCGCATTTTGGTGTTGTTGTCACACTTTGTGAGGAACGTATTAACACAAGAAGTAGGAACTGAAGGAGTGACCCAGTCCAATTATGGACAGTTTGCGAAAGGAATGTATTTCGCTCTTTCGGTTGGTACTCTGCACTTTGCGAGCATCGTGAGGTTTTTCTTCATTATCAAGACGCACGTGCCAGCCGGAATAGGAGAAGTCCGAGACCCCGGATCGCCAGCTCATCTAAGGTGGAGGATGGCCTGTTGTTTGCTGAAAGGCTTCCGTCTTCCGAGCACACGTTCACGTCGACCTAGGAAAAAATGGACACCCTGGAGGCTACATCAATGTTAGGTCATCTACTTCGCCTGTTTTCATCTTTAATGTAGCCTGCAGGGCAGTTTTTGTAAAGGGGTATATGAATATTTCTACAAGCAAAAAGCTGTCTACAAATCGATTACCTCCTCTTCAACCCCCATCATTACCCTTTGAAATGATACGAGATGATACGAAATGTTCGATAAATGACCCTGCCCCAACCTTTTGACATCCCAGATAACGCCCCAGCCCATGCAGAACGTCGTGAATCTCATGCTATACGCCATTACATAACCAATATACCACAACACCGTGTGCACCTAGAAGGACTGTCTTCCTCATTACCACCCCATACAAGAAGAAAATCTGAACAGGTCTGCAGCCTACATTAACATGAACACATGTGAAGTAGGTGGCCTGACGTCGATGTAGGCTCCAGGCCTGTTCAGCTTCGCAGGTTGGTGTTACCACCCCCCGATGAAGGTGATGAAGCCATCGACCATGTCAATCCAATCCTGGCCATTGAGTGTACCAGCTTGCCTCTTCTCCCACAGCACATTTACCATCCTGCCCAAACGAAGTCTCGCCTGTTCTCCCGCCTCGCTGGTGCCATCGTTCCTAACGAGCTGCACTTTTCCACCAGCAAACTTCTCACTGAGATCGATCTTGAAGCTCGCGTCACCGTCTGGCGGGCAGTAGAAGTCCTCCTGCGATGCTGGCGCAGGCCCGATAACACCTGGAGCGAGCTGCACAAGATGCCCGTGGATGAGCATGCTCTGTGTGTGGCTCCGTCTGGGCTTGAACAGCGCACCGCGCACTGAAAAGCTAACGAGCCGTAAAAGCCCTGCGCCGTCGCCCAGCCGAATGATCCAGTCTCGGAAGGCTTCGTACATCATCTTGAACTCGACTTTTATGACCCACAGGTTGTAGCTGTAGAAAATGGCGAGCGCTTCGGAGCGGACGAGGCGCGACACGGAAGCGAGGGCGTGCTGCATTTGGCCGTCGAAGGTAGAGATGCAGTATACGAGGGGCTTATCGATGACTAGGTTCTCGCAGTTTCGGTAGATTTGGTGACGGATCTCGGGCGGGAGGGTGACGAAGGTGGGCGGGGCGGGGGTCGTGTCTTCGGCGGGAGTTGTGTGTGTTTCTTGGATAGACGTGACCTGGACATCTTCCATGTGAACAATCTCAGCCTCCTCTTTGTGAGAGGCAATATGTGCGGCCCAATCCTTCTGTACGTCGTTGGACCCATCGAGTTGCACACGGTTCAGGCTGTGATTTCTGGAGTGGGAGGGCGAGAGCGCGTAGTCGTCCATGTGCTCATCATCGTCGGGCCTTTCTTCTGCATACAGTTGCAGCCCTTCCAGGCGTGTGGCATCGGGCAGGCTCGACACGCCATAGGGCTGCGAGTGCTCAGGCGTCGATGGGAACGAGGTAGCCTGGCTCTCGACGCCGTGGCAGTAGTCATGGTCGCTCCCGTCGCCCAGGAGATCCGTATCATCCGAATCCGTGTCTGTGTCGGAGCTGATGTCTATGTCCACGTTGAGTCTGTATCTCGGGATCTTGGGCGGCAGCTGGTGCGTGGGCGAGCTGGGCGAAGGCAGCTGGGTTGCGGATCGTTTGCTTGATGTGCGTACGATAGTGCCCTTCTGGGCCATGTTTCTCCCTCTCCGCTGGGCGGTCGCGCTGGCCTCGCTGTTTGAACTCAGCTCCGGCGCGCCGTCACAATACCCGCACGGGGGCGTTTGCACGCTAGTATCCAGAGGCTGCAGTTTGGGAGAGCGCGCTTTCATGGCTTCGGCATCGTCGGGGGGCGTCTGGCCCGTGACCGAGTATCGGCGCTGGGTAACCATGGTATATGGCGGTAAATGGGCGGGAGCGGGAATGCGAAGGGGGGAACTTGGTGCGAGGGCGAGGGATTACGTGGTGTTGGGTGGCAGGCTCCAGCAAAACACCTGCGCGCGGATGTGCTGGCAGGCTGCACGATGACCGTCTGCAGGCCCTCGACGCGTGCAATGGGCAATGGGCGAGGCTTGCGGGGTGCGTTGAGTAGCGCTGCGGATGCGGCCGAGTGGACTGAGAAAGCGGATTCGCGAGTGGGCCGACACCACTTTTTTATCGATTACGCTGCTGAGATGAAGCTAGAGGACAGTCGCTAGATCAATCACTACGAACAGGTGCGCGAGAAGACAGAGCTATAGAGTCGGCCTCAGCGGATCATCAGGAGATGAAGGGCGTAGCATGTTTGGCAACTGGGCAACAATGCCGCGTTTCATGACACCGCAATTTGTCGTCAATGCTGCACTGCCCACCCGACGATTATCATGCTCCACCCCAATCTCTCGTCTAACCAATATTCCATATCCCGCAATACTGAGGAACCATGGGTTACGAATCTGGCTTATCACGATATTGCGATCCGCACTCCATGGCGTCATGTCAGCGCATCCTATTTTCACGGCCTGTTGGGTAGGTGAAACGAGTTTTGCTTATGTTGGAACTATCGCTGCGTCTCTCTAGCCTGAGCTTATTTCGGAAGAGCTTCAACTCAAGGATTCTGATTCCGCCTCTGATACGATGCGCTGGCAACTAAATACGTTTTGATCACTCATCACTCTTCGGAAAATCATAGTTGAAGTTGCGGAATACGTTTCAATCACTTGTCGTTCTTCAGAAAATCATAATTGCAGTTGCGGACTACAGCCTTAATTCTAGGCAGAACGAGCGAATGAACTCAACAACTCCGGCCTACGCCTCTTCTAGACAAGATCCTGTTGAAGGATACTTCAAACTCCTACTACACAAGTCAACATCTTTGCTCGGGACACGCATGTTGAAATGGTGTTATGCCCTCAGTGCCCTGTCAGTCTCCTACAAGCCCCTCTTCTTCTCCATGCTCTGCATGGGTTCCCTGACCATGATGTCCAGCGGGATATTTCTTCCGCCCCTCTGAAGGTTGATCTGCCTCGTCTCTTCGAAGCCGAACTTTCTGTAAATCGGAGGGTTCGTGGCGTTGCTCGACTCCAAATAGCATGGTCTGCCTTCGCGGTCCGCGAGCTTCGTTACATGCTCAATGAGTTTACGAGCGTGACCTTTGCCACGGCCACTGGGCCTAGTGCCTAGGTAAACAAGGTACCAGGCGTCATGCTCTCGCTGACCAAGCGTGGTGTGCATAGTGTCGTGGAGGAGGGGCATGAACTCGTCGAAGAAGCGCCGTTTCCCTTCGGCGGAGAGGCGGTAGTTGAGGCGCCACATGCCAGAGCGGAATATGGTCAGATAATCGTCCATGTTCTGGCCGGGTGGCATCCTAGATGCGTGAGCTCACGAAGCCTTCGTTATCTTCAAGACTTACCATAGGGCAACTGCTTCAAAGTCGCCCACCGTAGTCACTAGTCCCTTGAGGATGTGAGCATAGGTTATGTACTCGAGAATCTCAACATGTAGCGCCCACTTTTGCTCCGCAGTCCAGTGCGCACGATCGGGCACGTCTACGAAGTATCTCGCAACATCGTCCTGGCCGAAGGCTTCCGCCAGACACTCAGCAGCCTGCTTGTACTCCGCAGCCGTAACGACGCGAACGCCGTCGGTGAGCGGAGGCAGAACAATAGCGCCAGCAGAAGTTGACTTCGGCTTCAAGATCCTGAAGCTAGCCGGTACTTCATTGACCCTGATATTAGCCGACTTCAAGGTTGAAGACTTCGCGTCCACTGTATAATTACAGCTGACTGGCGCAACAGGGGAGAATGTTTTCGCCATGATTGTGGTTTCGACTGTAAGCCTCTACTAGTATTCAGATGGGATCTGCCGCTTCGTTTAATTATGGGGACAGTCGTCGAATTCGCCAGCGTGAGGTGTTCCCCGCAGGGCTTGAACGGAATTCGGCGTGGGTGAGACGTTAGTCACTTGAACTGCGGGATATCAAGACGACGACCTTGAGTTCAAACAACACTACTAAATTGTGATTAGTCTAGTCTGATTGCTACAATGGGTCGTCGTGGGCTGAGCAGGAGCCGTGACCGTCGATTGCCTGCTACATTGGTATACCTTTTCTGAGCTTGTTGGTGGGTGTTTACGTTTTAGCCGGACGATTTAGATCTCCTGTATGGACTCTAGAGAGCTGCGATCTCGAGACGGTATCGACTCGAGAAGGGTAACGTAAAGAAGTGAAGGCTTGACGTAGATCAACCGACATCAATGTGTGAGGCTGCAGAGGTCCTTTTTGAGTACACGCTTGACAGATACGTCGTAGGGTGTGAGTCCGATGAGGTAGTCTTGCGTCGATGGTATGCGCCTGTGACTATTGATGTACCAACCTTTGCGTGTCTTGCGTAGATAGTATGCGCCTGGGCCGTCGATGTGCCAATCTTTGTGTGTGTGGACTGGTGGCAGTTGATGTATGGCTGCTTAGAGTTTGGGCTTTGCTTTTTGACTCGCTGGCAGCTTTGTCACAAGACCAGTGACAGCACTGCAGTACGATGCTTGGCTGATGTCGAGCGGCAGCAGCTGCGTATCGTGAAGGATTGCACAGCTCGGCTGCAGTAAGATGCGTATGCCGTGGGGGCACAGTGGCTAGTAAGCTGATGTAGTATGGGACGAGGATTGACAAGCTGTGGGTGTCTGTGACGGAGATGAAGATGGGAAGTCTGGACTTTGATATACCTCACCTGCCCGGCTTGATCGGCGTACCAAGCGCCGCCGGGTGGAGGTACAGGTCATGCTTCACATAACTCAATGCGGGAGCTATCTTCGGACCAACCGCTTAGCCCGTTAAGCATACGAGTTTCGTTATCATTCGCCCTGTGACCTTGGACTTGGTGTCGGGCCGAAGCGGCTCAACGAAGACGTTGCTTTGTTGCTTGCTTGCCAATCGTTTGGCGACACAGGTCACAGCTTGTTTGCGAGTCGCTTGTAGCGAGGATACGTACGTGGCGATAGAGTAGCGCGGTGACATAGGGCGCCTGGGAAGAGGTTGTGGGGTAAACAGGAAGGGTTGAGCTGCACACCTCGGCTGGACCTCCTCACAACGGATAAGCGCAGAAGTGAGACCACCATCAAGGCTACTCCCTCTGACAGCTAATGATAAAGCAAACATCCGAAACTCTTCCGCGATACTGTTATCTGCGTTTTGGCTTGATTCCACTAGTCAATCAGCTGAAGAATAGCATACGGCGGGGTCAGCATGGATCAACTGTCACACACTGTCATGGGAAAGCAACGATAGGAGAGGAGCGCGCCTTGATGTCCACACGATAAAGCCATGACGACTAATGAGCGTGGGGAACAATGCAATGGTCAATGACTGGATTAAATGGCAGTGGTGGTATCTAAAAGGCCGGGCCTGCATGCACGTACCGCCTCACTTTCGGAAATGGGGGCAGGTCTCGGCCAAGCATCTGGGGATCGGTACGCTCGGATAGCGGCGGGGAGATTGATGACAGCTCCTTCGCATGCCTTACATGCGCCGGATCTCGGTCTCGCCCATGTACTTCTCCAGGCCAGAGTCAAGATGGTCCCACCATTCGAACAGCATGCTTTCGCAGATGAGCTTGAACCACGGTGTGAACTTGAGCGACTTGTCCTGGAACATGGTCTTGAGATCCTCCTGAGACACCCATCTGGAGTCGCGCGCCTCGTTCGGGTTTACGTTTAGGTCGACATCGGCTTTCATAAACAGAATGTAGTCAACTAGTATATGGTAAGCATTCGTCCCGTATGCTGATGGCCAAGTGGCACAACTTACTCTCATGCTCGCCCCAGGTGCCATCACTGGGCGACTTGTAGTGTATCCGTGTAAGGAATTTGAAGTCGTCAATGGGCACCTGTTCGGCCTTGATGCCCAGTTCGTGGTTGAGCTTGCGCACTGCTGCGCGACGCACACCCTGGACGGATTCCTCTAGTCCTACGCCAGTCTCTCCAGGTATGCCCAGCGGGTGCGAACAGCAGGTGTTTGTCCACATGTCCGGGAATGTGATCTTCTCGGTCGCGCGCTGCTGCAGAAGGAGGCGGTTCTGGGAGTCGAAGAGGAAGACGGAAAATGCGCGGTGGAGGAGTCCACGATCAATGTTCTCCATCAAGTGGCCTGGAGCTTGTCAGTCGCTATCCATCGACGAGTCGCGAGCGGAGCCACGTACAGAGTTTCTTGGTCGCACTGCCGATAGGAATATCGTTGTTGTCCAGGACGATGCACACCTCGTCCATCAGCCGTATCTGCTCCTCATCATAGCCTTGCAGCGCACTGTCGCTCGTGGCCGAGTTGTGCGATCCCCCAATGAGTGCCGTGTTGACTTCGGGGAAGAGGCGCAGCACATTCTCCGCCGTGATCTCAGGCTGCTGAGTAACAGTCTCGATAGTGGCCATGGTTGCGAATCGTGACAAGAGCGTAGGGAGAGCAATTGAGGCTTCTGGAATAAGTCCTGACCTCGGGGTATTTTGGAGGGGGCGGTCGGGACGATGAAGAAAGCGTGCACGCGCCCCTTCATGCAGGGTCTCCACCTGGACACCTCCGCGGTCTGGGTCAACTGGCAGGCATGTGGCAAACCGCAACGCGCCAAATTGACAAGGCTAGAGGAGATACTTTTGGCTTGCAAGCGCTTTTGATTCGTTGTCTATCATTTGACAGTGCTACACACGTTGCCGATGCCACTGGGCTTTTCGGTCCAGGTATCAAAAACTCATAAACTTTTCCGTAACCGGAATACATGCAGATATGCTCAAGAAATACACCCCTGACAGTAGTAAAGGAAACAACCAACTCCAGAAATCCCATATTTACACAGCGTCTTGCGCTTATGCCACAGTGGCGGTCTTGTTCTTCTTGGCAACGGGCACCTCGGCCTGTGCATCTGCGGTAGCATCAAGCTCCCGCTTCTCTGAGACGCCGTTCAGTTCGGCCTCAGCTTCGGCAAACTTCTTCTTCTCTTCCTCTGTCATACCCGGCAGCAGAGGGACTTCCTCCTTGGCGTGCAAGTTGTTGTGGTAGGTACGGATGATCGAGTCGGTGTCGTCAAGAGCGATCTTGCGGATGTCTGCAATGGCCTTGATCTTGGACGTGCACTCCTTGTACTGCGCATCCGTCATCTTCAAGCCAAGCTGCTCAGCACGGCTCTTAATCGCGTTCCATCCGGTAAGCCTGCTGGCAAAGTGTACATATCGGGACATGCCGAAATCTTGCGGGTTGATGATCTCATATGTGGAAGGGTTGTTGAGAATGGCCTTGGCGTGAATGCCAGCCTTGTGGGTAAAGGCACAGAATCCAGTGATGTAGTTGTTGAACGGAATGTTGACCTCAACAAGGTCGGCGACCAGGTCCTCAACTTCCTTGAGCGCCTTGATGTTGTACTTGCTGGTAACATATTCGCGGTCGGCAACGATCATGCGGGCCATCAGACCTCCGAGGGGAGTGATACCGTTACGCTCACCAATACCAAGTACCGAGGTATCAATGTGCGTAGCACCTGCCTCGAGCGCACAGAAAGCGTTGGCAATGGCGCAGCCAGAGTCGTTGTGGAAATGTGTCTCAATGTCGCAGGAAACGACACCGCGCAGAGTTCGTACAAGATCGTACACTTGGCGAGGGGACGCGCAACCAACGGTATCGGCGATACCGACACGGTCAACACCAACCTTGTCAACAGCGCTGTAGATAGACAGAAGATCAACCAGGTCCGATCGGAACGAGTCCTCGGAGCTGAATCGGATCTCCTTGCCCTTGCTCTTGACGAACTCAATCACCTCCAGCGCTGTGTTCTTGATGTATGTCATGTCCTTGCCGTGACTGTGCTCGCGGAGGTACGCGGAGGTACCGATGACGACATCGAGGCCATCAACACCGGTTTCGACGGCGATTCTTGCATCGTCCATGTGGCATCGTACGTGGGTAAGGATCTTGGCTTTCAACTAGCAGGCGTTAGCATGCGTTCTCACGGCTGAGACATTGCCATAAAGTACGTACTCCGAGCTTGCAAAGCGCCTCACAGTCCCTTCTTGACTGCTCAGAGGCAGCAGGGCTGGTGACTTCGATGTCTGAATTTGCTGTCAGTCTCTGGAAATTTCGCGCCAAGCGCCGGGAAGCATAGCCCTACAGTCAACACCAAAGTTGTCAAGAGCTCTCGCAATCTTGATTTTGGCTTCAAGATCAAAGTAGGCGTTGGCGAATTGCTCGCCCTCTCTTAGTGTGCTCTCTGCGCAGATAAAGTCAGCAACGTTTCTATCTTCTCAATACCAAAACTTCGGTCCGCCTGTGTGCGCGTCCGATAGCGCTGGAGATAGGCGTTATGACGTACCAATAATCTTGAACCGGCCGACATTCGACAAAAAGTCACCCACAGGCGCATACGGGCTCTTGTGTGTAGGGTGAGGGTTCTGTCTGGTGGTAACACCTGTGAAGCCTTCCTTGCTGCCATTGGCGCCGTTGGTGCCGTTGGTAGCAGGTGTTTCTTCGGTGGGAGGACACATGTTGGGCAATCGATGTGGAAAAGAGGATGTCAGAGGGTTTGTGGAGGATGGGCGGTATTTAATGCTGAGGATTGGTCCAGGTGAGTCAACCTTGGAAGACAAAAATCTGCCGCGAAGAGCGATGACATATGAAAGAGCAGGCTAGCGCAAAGCTACAGACCGGGGCCGATCCCGGCCTTCGCTCGCATGTGGGGTTACCGTCGGGCGCTGACCAACCAGAAGGCTTTGCTTTAATGCACACAAGGCCTCTCATCAATCTGTTCTCTCTCCACAAACCTGGAGATACCATGCCATTGGCGATCCACCTCACCGCCTTCTTACACAGACGCGGTCAAAGTATTGGCCGCGGACTTACTGCACGCGACACCAAGACATGCTCAACACCTTCATCCGCCACATGCTATCGAGTTGTGCAGAAACAAAAGCAAAAGTAATCATAGTAGTGGGTCGCATCACACAATTCTAGACGAAAACATTTTATTACATGATAAGCATAGATGAGTCTTCGCCAGGGTGTCACAACCCCGCTTTTGAGTAAAAGGGCGTGTATGTAGTACGGTACGGGTCGTCCCTTCTCCAATTTCGTGGTGCTACCTTACACTTGCTCCCCAGCACGCTCCTGCAACACCAAGAAGATTCCACCAGCTCCCGTCACCTCATACAAGAGAAAAGCTAAACACGTCTAGAGCCTACGTTAACGCTAGGTTACTTATCTTATATGCTTCTATGTTAATGTAGGCTGCAGGCCTGAGGCCTGTTTAGTTTGTTTCTCAGTTAACGTGCCATACAGCTTCTGTACGACATCTGATCCATCTGAATGCAACTATGAGCAGCACGTCTTGTTCTCAACCCGATGAGACGGTCACCTGCTCAAGCTTATGCAGGTACTGCTGCTCGACGTACGGTATCGGGTATAGGGAGGACCCTGATCCATACTGGTACTCCTCATTATGCGTGCTAATCCTAGCGACTCTTACGGTGGGGCCCTGGTGTGCGCGTCTCTTCTTACCTGTGACCGATGTATTGAGGTGACTTCTGCTTATTCAAACATTCATGTAGACCGTGAGTAGCGGAAAACGGTCTGGACACAATAACCACTGATATCATGATGGGAACGCAAGAGTGGGAAACAAAAAAAAAACGGTAATTAAGTCACAAACTACATGGTATCACTTTCCCGCCCTGCAACATCATGGTATCTCGAAACAAATTCCAAACGCCGACGTGACTCGTTCATAGGGTATAACGACTTCAGATGCTTTGCTCCATCTCCGTAATGTAGAGCTTGATGTGGCTTTCCATCTTAAGATACTCGTCATGAGCAGCGTGCACCTCGTTCTCAATGTTGTCTTTGAGCTCAGCCATCTTCTTCTCCGTCTGTTCGATGCGTACGCGCCTCCTCTCCATTTCCCGTCCTTTCTCCCCTCGCTCTTCAGTCAACTTCGCATGTGTCTCGCGTAGCTCCTCCATCCGTTTGCGCGCACGTTCCGCTTCTTCGTCGCCTTTGGTCTTTAATTTGTTTGTTCGGGCGTTGATATTGCCGAGTTGTTTCTGTAGTAGTCGTTCTTGTCGTTCAACGTCGCGGACGTTGTTGCTTCGGTCTGCCAATGCATCTCGATGTCTTGATGCCTTTGCCAACTCCTCTTCCTCGCGCGACAAATCGGCTTGTACGTCTGTGAGTAATCGTGTGCACGAAGTAACATCAGTCGCAACTACAGCAAATGAGTCGGTGGATGTCTGCAGGGCACGAGCACGGCGGTCCAGCATGTCGATCTGAGTCTTGTCTCCGGTCAGTCGATCGCTTAGGTCCCGCAGGGAGTCCTCCAACGCAGTGGGGCTCTGTTGTGTGTACGGCTTCAGCTTGATGACCTCGCGCTGCACGTTCTCCTTGTTCTCCACTTTCTGTTGCAGCAGCTTCTTCAACCTGTCTTGCTCAGCTTTGGCACGCTCAAGTTTCTCTGCAACCGCTTCTTGACCCCTCTTCAACTCTAGCAGCCTGCTCTTCAGTTCGTTATTGCGCTTCTCTTTCTCTTGCATCAGCCTTTGTGTCGCCGCGCGGTTCCGCTCGAGTTCGGCCAACTGCATCTCTTTTGCTTGCTTGTCGTCGTATAGCTGCTCGATTCGTAGCTTCGTTCGCTCGGCCTTGTTGAAGTGCTCGTCTATGATTTCGGTTTGAGATTCCCGGAAGCGAATGAAGTTGATCATGTACGAGAAGATCTTGACCAGACGACCGTGCGTGGGCTTGTACAGGTCGTTGAAAGTGAAGTCGTGGATGCCACACTGGAATAGTTAGGACGGGCCGAAAGGTGTGATTGTCAAAGTCACTTACTTCGCGAAGCAACTTCCTCAGGATGACGAAGAAGGCCATCAGATCCCTGGTGTCGCTTGTATAGAGTCTCTCCGCATCGCCACCGCACATGTCTTCCGCCGCAGCGCGCATTGCCGGCGCAACGACCTCGCGCGTCGTGTTCATGAGTAGCTCGGCGAGCCATTCGAAAACTTTCTGGATGATTTGGGGGTTTGGTTTCTGCAGGTCGGAGACGCTGAACTGGATTCCGATATCTGAGATGCATCCTGCAATTTCGTGATCGGGCTGTTTGGTTAGTGATGCGCAAAGTCAGAGGGGGGCTGCGCGCATACCAAGGTCATGAAAGCGTCGTGTTCGTTTGCGGGCGGCGCGCGCTGGTTGTGCTGCGTAGTCCGCGCCATGCTCATGCGCCCATTGTAAGACATGTTGGGTCGTTGTGCGATGGTATCCGGCCGTGGGCTTCTCAGTCGTATCGTCTTGGGCTGTTCGCTATCGTGGGGTGGTGGTGTTGAGGCGGTGGGCAGTGTTTGTTTACAGGGTCCAACGCTTTGTTGGCATGGAAGGAGCGACCTCGGGTGCCGCCCTTCCGGATCCAGTATCGCGCAACAGCGCATCGATCCATAACTCCACACCGACAGCTCATACATTTCTCATCAGTTTGCACAATATAAGCAACGCGTAGCCGCTATATGCGCTTCTAGCCTGCGGAATGGAAGACATCTGCCGTTCCTATTGCATAAGCCGCAATGCACTCGAATGGTTATGATCAGCCGTGGTCGAAGACGTGCAACCACAATAGTAATGTCCCTAGATGTACATAAAAGTCCAGACTGTGTTTGAGCAGACGATAAGCGTTGACTGTGATGTTTTTTGGTCAATGCTCCGTCTGCTTCATATATGCTCGAGTTTGACGCAGACACAGCTCTTGCATATGACAGCGCAAAGAGCAACCGGCCGTCGGTGTTGAGCATGTGCTTCGTCAACAAAGTGGATTCAGAAGTCAAGACCGGACTCTAACGATAGCAGAAGACAAGAACAGTACTCGTAAAGGCTGAGTTGGCGACGGTCCAAAGTGAGCATTGTGTTTCATTGCTGGAAATTTCATAGATGAGTAGAGTATCAGGGCTGAAAGTACTCTCACACACTAGAAGAACCAAGAATACTAGAGTGCAAGACTGGCAAGCTAACAGATGGCCCTGCAATCCGAGGTGCTCACATCATTCAGGTACAGGGGCTCGCTTCAATTGACGCACTGGTAGGATTTCTCGTTTCTTCATAGTGACACCTTATTCAAAGAAAAGATTGAACAGTGCTGCAGCCTACATCAATATGGGAACATGCAAAGTAGGTGACGGTGACCTAACGTAGGCTCAAGGGTGTTGATTATTTCTCTGAATGAAGCGGTGCTACTGTTAGGCCTTGTTGGCGGGGTAGCTGTGCAACGTTGCTCGTGCGTCAGTCTCCCACGGCATCTACACATGATGCAAGTGAATATTTGCCTTGCTACCGCAGCTGCCATCAAGCGTGTGAGGTCTGGCTATAGTGGTCATGTCTGCATTACCAGGAATTGACAGGAAGTTTAACTCGATTGGCCAAATTGCGCCTCAAGGGTTAGACTTCACAGGCAAGACGCATTGATGGTCTAGGTACTACCTCATACAAAGAAAAAGCTGAACAGGCCTAGAGCCTACATTAGACCAACAATGAGAGAATATGGAGGCGTAGCGTCTATGTAGGCTCGAGGGTGTTCTAATTTTTCCTTGAATGGGGTGACCGCGTTTCCAGCATCAGCTGCGATCTAAAATCGGAGATATCATCCAAACCTTCCGCTCGTGGACGATATAAGGGACCAGATTAGACTTATGACACCGGCCCTACATTCGAAGTTTAATGATTGTTTCGTGCTCGAACGACTCGGGTGACCTGTAAAAACGTGGAGTAGGTAAGTTTAGCCTGGTCCAAGGCTTGCTCTTAGCCGCCGATCTCTCAATAGTACTAGATCTGGACGCGTGCAAGCGTGTGCGTTTGGGCTACGGCACACTGTGCGTTTCCCCAGACAAGGCGACCCTGGATGCTAGACGTAGTCGTGACGTTGGGTCCTGGAAATGTAGCCGAGACATGCTGCGGGATGCCACTAACGCGAGAAGACTTCTATACGAGAATACAGATAAATAGGACACGATGGAACACAGCATCGTGCACTTGAAACGCAGGCGGGGGTTTCACGGCGTGAAGAGTCTTGGAAGGACCGTTAGTTTTCAGGACGAAAAGCGCAAGCATGTGACAGCGCCCGTTTTCCCGCCCGGCAAAACGGTGTAGTCCGATGATAAGGAACCCCCGCATAACAAATGGGAGAGGTGCCTGTGGGAGACACGGGTACCTGAGTGGAGGACCGCACGACACTGTTGCCGTCGCTCGATGGACTGGGAGGGGTACAGGGGGATTCGCTGGCTGGACAATGGCGCCGTTGGCCTGCAAGACCGACGTGGCTGTCCATGTCCCGCTGAATTTTCGATATTCGATACTTCCCGCAGCGCGCTGCCATGCACCGTACCGTCGTCCGATGTGTTGTCCCTGCGGCCTCGCTGGAAATGACGAGAAGTGTTTTTTTCTTAGGCACCGTGGCTCACAGGCCTGGCACCAACTGCGCGGTGTTGGTCGAGAGATTGAGTTGGCGATGCCGGGGCGTGATTGGCCCCGGCGTGATGAGCGAAGCCATGCCAGGTGGGTGAGGGTGGCGTTGGGTACGCTCGTGTCGGAAACGAGGCAGCTTGAGCCGAATGAATCGGCGTCGCCATACAGAGATGGATGGAGCTGGAGTGATTGATAGAGCTTTTTGGGTCCCAGATTTGAGAGTTCGGCATGGTGCGTCGAGGCAGGCGCTGAACAACGTGACGAGTTCTGTGGTGGCAGTCGCGGTGGGCGTAGCAATTGCCCGACGAAACTGAGGCTATTTTAGGTAGTCGCAGATCGGCAGGTCGAGCCACAACCCTGGAGGCAAGCACGGTTAAGCCTGAGCCTGCCAGCCGGTTAGGAGTCTGAGGAGTCTGACATCACGCTCCCTCCCGCTGCATTCACATCATTCGCCTCGCCGTCCATATCACTCTACCTCCACTTCCATTTTCACGATTCACCAGCCGTTTGCGCCAAGTGCTACCCGCCGCCAAAGCCCGTCCACCATGCAGCCCAACCGCGTATAATCGCTTTCTCACGCTCGCGCCGCCTATCGCGACCGCCGCGACTCAACCCTCCACCCTATTCCCCTGCCTTGCTTCTGTCGCTGCCCTGGCGCTCGCACAGCTCCATGTGGCTGTTTGGGCGAAGACGCAGAAAGGCCGCTAAATTCAGAGACGGACCCACCGAGGTTACAGACAGGAAGCGGCCTGTCGCAGAGCAAGCCAGCACGACTCAGACGGCAAATGGACCGCGACGAGGGCCCAGCCAGCGACAGCGCCGGCGAAGGGGTAGTTCACGCTCTACCGCATCGGTACGCGACGTTGAAAAGATGCTTCCCGAGCCCGCTTTTGCCAAAGACTGGGTGGTCCAAACGAGCGCCGAAGACATCACCGCCCTGCCCAAGCAGCACCGCTTGGCTCACAGCCCGCACCTGCGCCCAATAACCCACGACCACGCCGGAATCCCCTACAACTTCCACGACCACTCCCATTCCAGCCTGCCGCCCTCAGCAAAGGACCGTGGTAAGCTGCAGCGACCCCAGTCAATGCGCAAGGATATGCCCGGAGACTCTTCCCTGATCCGCCGGAAGTCGAGCAAGAGGCGAAAAGAACATGACCACGTCCGCGAAGAGGAGATCCGCGCCATGTCATTACCAATGCCCCAGAAACGTCCAGCCGCCAGCTCGGGAGGCATGCTCCGCAGAGACAGCAAGAAGGTCAAGGGCGCCCTGAACCACCGCTTCGAGCGTCCCACGTCAAACGTATCGCTGCCCCTCGAAAACTCCGTACATTCATCCATGTCTGGCAATTCAGAGAACCGTGCCTTCCGCGTGAGCGCGCTCGACATGTTCTCTCCCCGCCCGACTATCCGCGTCTCCGTCGGCTCCAACCACTACGCCAGCGACCGCATGTCGCCCAACACCTACAGCGACAAATCCACCCGCCGACCCATTAGCAGTACAGACGACAAAGCGAGCCGAAGGACGAGCCGGATCGACGACCTCGCCGACGAACTCGACGCCGGAGCACTCCGCGATATCCTAGAACGAGACAAGAGGCGGAGAGAGAAGAAGGCCAAGGCCGACCAGGAGCGGTTGCGCAGGAGACTAGAGCGCCGTGCAGAGAAACAAAATGCCATGGAAGTAAGAGGTACGCCCGCGACTCCCAGCAAGGAAGGCACCGGCATGGTCGGTCTCGGTATCGAGCGGGAGGCGCCTATGCCCATGGAGGATGTCCGCCCATCTACGCCGCCTCAGCCCCAGCAACTGGAGATGCCCGTCACACCCCGTGCTGAGTACAGTCAATTGCCGACGCCGTTGGAAAGCCCTACAGAAGACCCCGTTGTATCTGATGCCCGAGCTGTTCGTTATTCACGAGGCAGTGCTTCCGCACAAGTACACACACGCGGACCTTCCAACGCTTCAATCTTGCCAGAACTCATCTCGGAGAAGCTTGCACACGACACGCCTGTAGATTCTATTGAGCACGCGACCGATCCTACCCGAAGCGGCTCGCTGCATCCCGTCGACACGGCCGATACCTTTGTCACGTCAAAACAAGGTTCCTCTACACGCCGGCGTAGCTCAGAGGGCAGACGTATGGGTGTATTTGCATCTCTTTTCCGAAGAGGCAAACGCAACTCGCCAGACCAGGCACGGCCCACACCATCAGAGATCTCATTTTCCAACACATCGCGAGAGTCCATGTCTCGCCAACCCCTCCCGCCTCACCTGGTTGGAACCGCTCCTCCTACTCAACCAATTCAGATCAAGAGACCTTCCAGCGTACCCCGACGGACAATGTCCAAATTCAGGGAAGACCTACCGGAATTCCCCCTGTCACCTCCAGATTCAAGGGTGCAGTCGCCAGAAGTCCCTTCCACAAGCGTCATCGCCGCTCGCCGTAGAAGCCAGCATCTCTCAGACCTCCGTGTGGGGTCACTTCCTGGAGATCGCTCAGATTCTCCAGTCAGTCCAGGGGCGCCTATCAATGTCATGTCGCAATCACTCGCCTCTGTCGACTCTGAAGGGTCGTGGCTCTCTGGTAGACCACCCAAGCGATCATCGAACCGGTCGCAGATGCGCGCCAGTCTGACATCCTCAGCCCCGCAACGCAATGACGATTTCAGTGCGTCCTACGAGGAATTAGGCATGGCGGACGATGAATACTTCAAAAAGTTAACCCCGCTGCCAGACCAAAGAGGTCGATCTCCTTATGCAAGCGATGATCGGGGACGCAAGGCTAGCAGCACGCTCATGACGCTAGACGCTGCTGCTGAGTCGGATGAGGAGGCTGAACCTACACCTGCGCAGATGCCTTCTGGCCAGGAAGAAGAATTTGTCCAAGGAAGCGTCGTTCGCCAGCCCACCATCATCCATCGCCGACCCCGGGTTAAATCGACTGAAGGCCTCCTAAGCATGTTTCTCGATGATACTGAGGATCCATCATCCAAGGTTGCCGATATGGGGCAAGAGTCACCGGACCCGGACTCACCGACGTCCCCAACGTCGGATAGTGAGCCAGTCATGCTTCAGCGCGCTAGAAGCGTCGATCTCGGGAAGGGTCACGTTCGTCACCTCAGCGCTGGTTCCGCTAGGCTCCTGGACATTCAGAAGCGATCTAGTACACCAGTACAAGGCCGATCGCACGGGCTGTCCGGGCAAGAGTAACACTCCCATTTTCGATGATTGATTTGTTTCAGGAACACGCATGCATGCCACGCCGCGCCATTCATTTTGCTTTCCTTTGTATCCTGTCGCTCTTTACCATTTCCTTGCATGTCTCTTCCAACTACGACCACTCATTTGTATTTCCTTGCCTATCTCTTGCTTTTTCTGGCTTGGCTGCATGCGTCTCCTGAACCAATCGACCCTTGGATGGATGTGCTCGCTCGGACTACCTACCTGCATTCGGATCGTCTTCCAGACTGCATAGCGTGGCGTTGGTGTTTGTTTCAGAGTTATTTTTCGGCATGTTACCACAAGCTGTCTGTGGCGGCTTCTGTGATGCCCTCATTTCCGGTTGTGATTTTTTGGCGTGTTAGGAAACATCTGTAGTATATAGACGGGCTTGAGGCCTGAATTCGGGATTTGGATTGTCACATTGTATAACGTTTAGGGCAGATACCACGGGCACGGCGTCGAGAAGACGCTGCGTTCACCACTCTTTATGAAGAGACTTTAGTTTAAATCAGCTGTATCAGCTTTGTATCTTGTATTGTCGGGCCTCCATGATGCTTTCCCTGGTGTTCTGACGTAGCGTGTACGTCTTGTAGGCTACTTGAAATGGCGGTGGTGCAAGGAAATCTTAACCTAGCATGGCATCTCGCGCGACACAGAGATGACTGCTACGTCGAACACGATACCGTGAGCCGTGATTCTCTCGTATCCATTGCCGCATCTAACGTACGAGGCTGTTCAAAGGCAGGGGAAGCACATGCATGCCGCCGTCGCCTTGCCAAAGGAAGCAGGAGGACCCTGGTGGGGCAAATCGGGCGGTCGGGCAAGCACGTCATCTATCATGGCAGCCCCTCTGCGCCGCGAGTGTACAGTAATCCGCGCTTTATCATCATAACGCCAGACCTAGGAACCCTTTAGAAACCCTACTCCCTCGTCCGTTCCATATACCCGCCGATATTTGAAATTGTAAGTACCAAGTCCCTATCTCCAGCTACACTCCGCCCGCCATCACAGCGAATCTTCGATTTGCGCAGGGACTCGAACGGCTTTGCCGAAAAATAAGCGCATCAGAATTGTTATCGGCAACGGCGGCCAGTTCATTCCATCAGCCGAATTCTTTGAAATCGCCTTCCCCTGCTGTCTCATTACCCTTCTACATATACTATGTTTGCGCCGTCGTCCTTCCGAGCCACCAGAACACTGCTCACATCTGCGCGCCTGCGAACAGCCATCCACCCCACATCGACCGCAAACCTCTACCGACCACTCTTCACCCAAAAGTTCTTCTCCAACACCGCCAAAATGAGCGACGAAAAGCAGGGTGTACACAACCTCATGAAGTGAGTCATTCCCATCGCATCTCGCACGAAATGCGCGACGTCATATGCCATCGGCATGCGCTGACGCGACGGCATCGTAGGACGAGCGACTTCGACGAGGCCATGGCTGTGAAGGACACCCTCATGGTCCTCGACTGCTTCGCGACATGGTGCGGCCCTTGTAAAGTGATCGCTCCCCAGGTCGTCAAGTAAGTATCCGCACTGCCCTGGCAGCTAGCCGCGACTAACCGTCTTCTAGGTTCTCCGAGAAGTACCCCAGCGCGCGCTTCTACAAGCTCGACGTCGACGAACTCTCCGAGGTTGCGGGAAAGCTCGGCATCCGCGCCATGCCCACCTTCATCCTTTTCAAGAACGGCGACAAGGTTGCCGAGGTCGTTGGTGCCAACCCCAAGGCCCTCGAGACCGCTATCCAGAACAACCTCGAGGCATAGAGCGCACAACCCAAGACGCCCCGCAAGCACCGACGATCGCGTCCAGCTCCAGACTAGACTCGGATATTGAATAGACGGATACTGTTTTGTTGAGGGTTTGAATCATGGGCAACAAGCGGGGAAGTAGCATCGTGATAATCTTTTCCAATATCAATTGCTACAAACATCTTGCACTTGACCATTGGGGACTTGAGAACCAAGAGCATTCCAAGGTCGGTTCATAAGCTTTCAGTCCAATCCCAGACTGCCCCCGCGCCCATCTCCCATGTGTCGTGGTTCTGGAGATGATGCGCTACTCCTCTGATTACTCTAAACGTCACACCATGCGATTCTTCAATATGGTGTTCTCTCAGATATGCACGTTAGTATCTAGAGTGTTGAACTTGAGAGCCGTGACGAAGATCCTGAAGGTGCGTCGCGGCTGCTAGATGTATCACTGCCTACTCGCACTCGCAGAAAGTGCGTACAAAGGACACCTGAAGTGATCGCATGCTGCAGCAGTGTTAAAGTTAGCAACGATTATGTGAATGGCATTTGCAGGCGTAACAGCTGTTCAGCCGTACGCACTGCCGGCTGGGCAATGTGAACGGTAGCATTGTGAATATGACTGTAGCTTTCATTCCGGAGAGTTTGCCTTGGGTCGGTCGCGATTACCAAGAACGATTGGAAAATTGATATTTGTAACTGAACTGAGGTAAATGGAAGGTGGGGCTTGGGCCAGAGGAGAAGGCACGGCTGGAACGCTAGTGGGGTCCTGCATCGTGCTGCAATGCCATCCCCAGACTCCCTCACCATTTTCGCACGTCGTCATTGTATAAAGCAACTACTTCCATTTTAATTTCTTTCTTTCGCATTCAGACTCTAGCTGGCTCGGTATGCAAACTAGGCTATCTCTAGAAATTGGATGTTTTCTCAGAACATCAGCGCCTGCGACAGCTACTTCCACCTTCGAGGCCGCACGAGTTTTGTTCCAGCCCTAGCTTCTCAATAATAAAAACTGCGCAACACATATCACCAGTTTGCACTTAGGTACGTCAGGAAAGACCACTTGCAACAAGAAGGGCGCATCTAGTACAAGCTCGGTCTCCGCCCGCCAACTTCTTAATTCTCCGGACGCCCAAACTTTCGTTCGTGACGAAAAGGATTCAAGTTCTTTGCAAAACGCTTAACGCGATTGCGCTTTGAATCCTTACGCTGCACACCTGATACTCGCTGCAAACCACCTAGAGCCGGCTGGTACATGTCACTGCTGATAGTCGGCACACGTACAGGTGTACTGTGATGCTCTGACACTGCAGATTTGTGTTCAAGCGCTGATGCGTTTGAAGGTGTGATGATCTCGGACTGCGGGCGTTTGTGCTTCGATTTCTCTTCTGATATACGTGTAGTTTTGGCGGCAGCAGCAGTTGTGGAGTGTCGTTTTGGGGCGGCTACTGGTTGCTGAGAGAGATCGCCGAGATGAGTATGGTTGGAGCTTTCGGGAAGATATGAGTCTGGCTCAATGACTGGAAGATCTTGGTCCGAGTCGTACTCTTCAGCCGGCGGTGCAGGGAGTGGATGATCGGGTCGAAGGAAATCTTCTGCCGTTGGCTGACGGATCAGGCCACTATTATTACCATGCGTAGTGCTCTTGGGATGTTCGTTCACATCGTGACCGTGCAAGGGGTATGGCGGTGATCGTACAAAGCCATAGTCTCTTCTTTCCCTGTTCATGATTGGCTCAACGTACTCATTGTGGTCGGGCATATCGATAGAGTGCTGTTCACTAGACTGCATATCATCCATGAAGGTGTTGTACGAGTATGCCAGCGGTTGGGTTCTGCCGAAATTGTTCTCCACGGCGGCCTCTGGATGATATTGTGGTCCAATATCATCTCTAGACGGATACTCCCACATGTGTTGACCTGCGTACATAGTTGGCCGTGTGAGAGCAGAGGAGGGTGGTGATAACTGCACTGGCTGTGACGCTGAGAACTGCATAGACGAAGAGCCTTCTAAAGGCTCTATCCCAGATGGTGTATTGGGACGTGATGAGGGGTACGGAGCCTTTGTTCCTGTGTCCATGCTTGATGTTCTCAGTATCCCTAGTACACGTCTTGCTCGGATGAACCTTCGCGATTTCGTGGTAACTGAAGAGGTATTAGATTTCTGGTTACCTGTTTTTCGAGTTGAGGTCCAAGATCAGATGCGCGTGATAACGAGTTCCTAGTGTGGATCGAATGCACTGTGTGGCAGTGCGGCACAACGGAAACGCCATGAAAGCCTGGTTCAATCATAAGGAGCTTAAGGAAGCGGGTATCGTGAATGACATGGCGGAATTCACAACCATCAAGTTCGTCAGATTCACTGCGATGCATTGCTTCAGACACCAAAACATGAATGTACTTGCCAGATCATTACGTGCATAATACCTGCAGGTTCCGCATCTAACCAGCAGCGACTGAACCATCAATAATCAGCATACGCCTCACGTTACATACTAACATTCACATGTCGACCATACTTTGATATGTGTTGCTGACTTGCAGGGCAGAGACGCTGCGAACTTCATCCTCCACAATCATACACAACTTTACCTCCACCCACGATGTTCTCACCACTTGGCCAAAACCCTATAACTCCAAATCGCACTGCACCGGCTCCTGTTACCAGCAGTCGGTGGGATAACGCTCGAGAATATCGGCGTAGGGTGCAACGAGCGCCTCAGATAGACCCTCGCACCGATGTCTCGATCCCAGATGTAGAACAGCATGCCGAATTCTGGGTACGAAAGCTCGTCCTGGCTATGATAAATCTCGAAGACATCAAGGATCCGGAGAATTCAAGCGCAGCTAGAATGTTCCGACCAGAAGCGTACGACTCTCTACTGCTCGAGGCGACGTGTCGCGAAATCTTCTCAGCTTTAATCGACCGGTGCAAGAGCGGCTTCCGAGGGCCAGCTCAGTTCAACAAAGCCCTGAAACCCCACCGAGGTCTTGAGGCTGATGCTGATGCGACGTGCGCAGAGCGCATGCAAAATGTAGTAAATGCGCTACTTTGGAATAAAAGAGTTGCGAAAGACGTGTTATTTGAGGACTGGAAAATTCGGCTGCTTGTAAACCATCCTTTGGCTTACGATAAGGAGAAGGATTCGCAGAAGGGCTCGAACGACCAGCGGAGAAAGAGATTGGAATCTGAAAGGGAGAAGCTGAGGCAAACTGAACACGAGTTGCTTGCTTATCGCTCTAGTCAGGAACGATCATGATGCAGCCGTGGAGGAGCGAAGTAGCGGATAAGGCAGGACTATGGAATCAACTTCATATGGATCAAGTCAACGGGCGAAAGTGTAAGCTTGATCAGTGTAATCGTAAACTTTCCAAGCAATGATTATCAGTGAAGACGTACCACCGAAACCATTCTTTAGTTATTGAGTCAGCAACGTGACCCGGAGTCTTCGCCAGGTGTGCAAGGAATTTGAAGGTGGCCGTTACAGATCCATCGCTCGCAATCAGCACTGATGATCGGTCTGCGATGCGTTGCTTCAGTAGTGCTGAGAGATGGACGCTGCGCAGCGCTGGAGGTGGGTGCGGAAAGAGAGGGGGCGATAGCCAAAAGCTGCCTAGTCCAGGCGGGGCGTGCTTGGCGCTTGGACAAGGACACTGCGACCAGTCCACACCTTTCTTTCAGGATGGTAGTGGTTATGCCGATGATTTCCTTCACGCCTCCTTCCTTGCGTCTCAAGGCCCGATGGCGACGCAGCCGTTCGAACGCGTCGGTCATTGACAGGCTACCTTCCGCTCAACCAGACCACCGTGACGAAGGCTTCCTTACGCCCAGGAGCAATAGTAAGACATGATGAGAGCTTTCAACACTCCCGAGGTCACTTGGGCAAAATACATCGGAGCAGATCTTCAGGATAAGGGTTGCCACATTGCTTGATGAGGAAGGTCGCGATGTAGGGTTTGTCAAGATATTGTCAGATCTTGGACGTCCGACCGTCTGGGTTTACTACCGGATGGCCAACAACCCCTTCATATCTCATTTCGCTTTTCATTGGGTGCTATCTGCTTGGCCTGGTATCGAAATGCCTGCCAAGATTAGGTCACAAACGTTCAAGAACGGCGCAGCCGTTAGCATCGCTCGGCGCCAACCGCTTATCCGAGATACCCAGAAATCCAAGAACGTAGGATGGAATTCGAGCGAGTACCGAGCGCCTTGCACAGTCAGTTATCTCTGGGCGATCAGGGTACCGGGAAGATTGTCTGGTGCCGAGAACGTTGTGAATGGTAATACAGTGCCACGACTTTGCTGAATGAGGCAGCTCGCAATCCGAAGGAAGATGCCATGGAGATTTATATAACCCAGCGAGTCGGCCGAAGTGTTTGAGAGAATTACGTTCTCACCTGCCGCCATGTCTACAGGGGCAAATCTCGAGATCGTTGACGCCGCATTGGCGAATGCACCTCGTCTTCACAACGACACACGGGGCAGTGCGAGCTTGGAGAAGCACGACAAGTTTGTGTCAACTTCCGAGAGTCTTGTTGGCCCCAATGGCGAGCAATACCCTACCGAAGAAGACTGGGGAAAGCTTCGTCGTGTATATGGCAAAGTCAATTGGATGAGTACGCACATCCTTTCTACAGGGTCTTCATGTACCATGCGCTGACGTACCAAACCACTACTAGTCTACATCATCGGTGTTGTAGAAATGTGTGAGCGTTTTGCTTACTACGGAACAACCGCCGTCTTTGTCAACTTCATCCAGAGAGACCTCCCCACCTCAGGACCCTTCCCTGAAGCTGGCGCTGCGGGCGACGGTCAACCAGGAGCCCTTGGAATGGGCCAGCGTGCTAGCACAGGCCTTGTTCAATTCAACTCATTCTTCTCGTACATTATGCCGCTAGTTGGTAAGTGCCATCTTTGTTCCCGAGCAAGACTTGTACTAATCTTTTCATTAGGCGGTTGGGTTGCTGACGAATACTGGGGCAAGTTCAAGACGATTTACTTCGCCATTGCCGTTGCTACACTCGGCCATATCCTAATCATCATTGCCGCGATCCCCCAGGTCATGGGACCAAACCCCGAAGGAGCTCTTGCTTCGTTCATTCTGGGCCTGATTTTGTTTGGTACCGGTGTGTAAGTGTGTCCGCACGGAACGCACTCAAACCATATGCTAATTACTTGCAGGGGCTTTTTCAAGTGCTGCATCTCTCCGCTCATTGCGGAGCAATATGAGGCCAGCCATCCGCGAGCTTTCATTCGCACCGAGCCCAATGGTGAACGGGTTATAGTCGACCCGGGCATCACATACTCGCGAGTATACATGCGTTACTACCTTCTGATCAATGTCGGTGCGCTGGTCGGCCAGGTCTCTATGGGTAAGCAATATCCGTTGAACCGTGCGATGCGGTAGCTGACGTCCATCACAGTATATGCCGAGAAATACGTCGGCTTCTGGCTCTCCTTCACATTACCAACTATTCTCTTTGCACTTTGCCCGCTTCTGATGGTTACCCTCAGCAAGCACTACGTCAAGAAACCCCCACAAGGTGATGTGCTGGTCAAGTCCATGAGAACATACGGTTTGGTTCTGAAAGGGCGCTTCTCGCTCAATCCCGTGCGTACGTGGAAGAACCTCTCTGATCCGAATATCTGGGACGCTGCAAAACCAAGCAAAGTCGCCAACAAGCCAGTATGGATGACTTTCGATGACGCGTGGGTGGACGAAGTTCGACGTGGCATCAAGGCCTGTCAAGTATTCTTCTGGTTGCCAATCTTTTGGCTGCCTTATGGCCAAATGTAAGTATCGTTGGTACCTTGGATCCACGTAAGACAAGCGCTGACCGTCTTCAAGGACCAGTAATCTGGTTTCACAGGCGTCCACCATGAAGCTCAACGGTGTACCAAATGATGTGGTTCATAACCTAGTACGTTCTGAAGACTCGAACATATGAGAGAAAACTTCTAACGCGAATTGCTCATAGAACCCATTCACGTTGCTGATCTGCATTCCGATATTCGACAAATTTATCTACCCGAGGCTTGCTCACATGGGTATCAACTTCACACCCTTGAAGAAGATCCAAGCTGGTTTCGTCTGCGCTATGCTCTCCATGGTAGTCGCAGCAGTCATCCAACACTTCATCTACCAGAAATCGCCTTGCGGGGAGTTTCCAACAGACTGCGATCAGCCCCCGGATCTCTCAGTGTGGACTCAGGTTCCTGCATACATTCTCATCGCATTCTCGGAGATCTTCGCCAGCATCACGGGACTTGAATACGCATTCTCCAAAGCACCGAAGAACATGCGATCTTTGGTGACTGGTATGTTTTGGTTCACGCATGCTTTCTCGTCTGCCATCGCCCAGGCCTTTGTGCCGTTGGCTGGTGATCCATTGCTCGTGTGGCTGTACATGAGCATTGCCATCCTTACGTTCCTTGGCTGGGTCGGTTTTGCCTGGACTTTCCGAAGCTTGGACCGAGAAAACGACACACTTGACAAACTCCCGGAAGGTGGCTTCCAGTCTAACGCTGAGTACACCGCGGCGAAAACTGAGAACGTGGAAAGGGCTTAATCTCAAGAGCATCGCTTACTGTTTAATATTTTAGGTCTCTGCTGGACTGTTACATAGCTTGTGGAATGGCGAAGGACGATTTTATACCCTATGTGCAACTCTTTATAGCTCGATGTGAAGCTCAAAGCCAGGCCTGCAGTCAACATTAACATGCAAGCATGCAAAGTAGATGACCTAATGCAAGTGTAGGCTCTAGACCTGCAGCTTTTTTCTGGTATGAAGTGGAAGCAGTGGCCATGACTGAGAATGATGAGGCAACAGCCGATAACATTCGCTCCGCGGAGGCTACCGAGGCTTCTGACACCGTCACGACCACGCACGCGTCTACCAAAAGTGAGCAGTCTTTTGCGACTATAGCAAGACTCTTTCGCCAGAAGATCAATTATTCCACCTTAGGATGGAGAAAAGGGTACTCACGAGCTGACGAAGTCATTATCACCTTCTCGCCCGCACATCACGTAAAGCAGTAGCCGGCTTTATCGGTTGGTTCTTGCAAAGCGTCGTTCACCTGGGCATGCTAACACCGATATTACAAAGCCCAGTCCCATTCATACCATCGTGCTTTGAAAGAAAAGATCGCGGCATGAACAATTATTCCCGACAACATACGTCAGATCCGTCACCTTTTTAGGGCAAGCGCCGCCTCGGGGAGCATGGGCGACGCTAAATCCAAGGCTCTAGCCATGAACACATCAAAAGTTCTCCAGCGAAAACCCACTTTCGCATCTCCCGTCACAAGCATTCGAAGAGGCCCCAATTTTAAAAGCATAGCGTTTTGCTTATGTATCGGAGGCCTTCCTGCCTTTTCCGATGATGGCTCGCGGGCGTCACGTCACGGAGATAAAGCTCGTGGCGGTTTTCTCAAGCTCCTAAAAGTTGCGAAACGGTCTTCTGATTAGGCCCTGTAATCTTTTTTGGCTATCCTTTTTTGCCCTTCCTGTTATGGCGTTCTTTTTACAGTACAGAGCTCTCCAGCGACATGTGAAGGAAGAATTACAACGCGTGACTGAAGTCTCAGACCCACTGACTGCTCGTACTGCACGCTCGCCCGACGAGGTACATGGGTTGGGGGATTCAGCGTTACCTAAAGAGCTGGAAAAAGGTGCACCGTTCACTCGGATTCCAGGCATCACGCTGAAAGAAGATGGTAACAACGAGCTGTACTACCAAGTTGATTGGAGCGGGCCCGATGACCAACACAACCCAAAGCAATTCTCAACCCTACACCGTATTGGTGCGACGTTACTCGTATGCCTTGTCGCTTTCGTTGCGACGCTCGCATCTTCCATCGACTCTGCAGTTCTCACCAGAGCGTCTGCTGAGTTTGGGGTTTCAGAGGTAGCGGAATCATTGGCTACTGCACTCTTTTTGGTGGGCTTCGGCTTCGGGGCTCTTTTGCTGAGGTAAGTTGGACGAACGAATCGCATGTAGACTATAAACTGACTTCGTATCTTCACATTCCAGCCCGCTCTCAGAGCTCCTCGGACGATACCCAGTCTATCTTGGTTCGCTCCTCGTCTTCGCGTGCTGGACTCTAGGATCCGCTTTAGCCCCGAATTTTGGCGCCCAAATTACCTTCAGATTCCTAGCTGGGTTTTCTGCTAGCACTCCTCTCACGGTTGCGGGCGGCTCGGTGGGGGACCTATGGAGTCCAGTGGAAAAGACATTCGCCTTTCCACTATTTGCGATACCCGCGTTCGGTGGACCAGTCTTGGGTGAGTCTTTCGTTTCCAATCCGCTTCTTCAGCCTCACTGACCACACATGAAAACAGGTCCAGTGATAGGTGCATACATTGGCTACGAGCAGGATGTCAGCTGGAGATGGACCGAGTGGATAACATTGATCTTGATCGGAGTAACTTTCACGCTGATACTGCTCTTCAAAAGGGAATCATTCGCACCGCGGCTCTTGCACTATAAAGCACATCATTTCCGGAAGTTTACGGGGAACAATCGTTTCCTCACTGCAACAGAAGCATCGCATGGCTCTATCGGCGACCTCATATCCAGATCTTTTCTTCGACCGTTTCTTCTCTGCACACAGCCAATCGTCGTGGCTTTTACTGTTTACTTGATGATCGTCTACATCATATTGTTCACGTTCTTGGATGGGTATGTGACTTTTAGAGATCGTGAAACGGCAGTCGCGAAGAGCACCGCTAACGTTCTTGCAGCTACCCTTACATCTTTGCGGAAACTTTCGACATCAATGAGGGGCTATCCAACATCTGCTTCGTTGGTTTATTCGTCGGCATAGCTCTTTCCGCGTTTCTTGTTCCAGTGGCATACCGCAGAACCGTGCGACAACTCGAGAAAGATGGAGATGATGGATCCGGCAAAGCTATACACCGCGAGTCAAGATTGTTTTTTGCCATGATTGGAGCACCTACACTGCCTATTGGTCTCTTCTGGATGGGGTGGACTGACTATGTAAGTATATGCTATGCCTATCTATATTCATGAGTCTAATTGGCTTTAGGCCTCGGTGTCGATATGGTCGCCTCTAGCGGCGTCATTGCTCGTCGGCTTCAGCAACATTTGCATCTTCATGTCCGCGTACATGTACATCATCGACAGCTACGAAGCATACGCAGCGTCGGCCCTGACATTCGTCGCGCTGGTCAGATACATTGCAGCTGGTGGGATGACTGTTGTTGGTATCCCAATGTACAGGAACTTGGGGACTCATTGGACTTTGACTCTGCTTGGTATCATCAGTGTCGTAGCACTGCCAATTCCCTACGTACTTTATCGCTTCGGGCCAAGCCTCCGAAAACGCAGCAAGTGGGCAGTACAATAAGGCTCATGTGGTGCGCAAGATGATGATTCTTGTGTCAAATCTAGACTTGATAGCATGCGCGGTCTTGAGCAAGAGCAGGTTTCTGAACAGCCATGTTTTGCTGCTCAGTCTCACAGAGTTCTTCGGGTAGACGTGATGGTTTGGGTGATAAGAGGTCATGGCTCGATATCAAGCGAGCTCGGATGAAGAGGCCTTACTGCTGGCGTCGCGTTGTTCCGGCGAAGGATGATCGACATCAGCTCGAATATGATATGTTTCAGACATACAAGTCTTCGTGATTACTGTGCGCACATGCCCTTCCAGGACCTGCGCATCGCACGCTCGGTACTATGACACGCTTCCAGAAGCGATACTAGTCCAATTCCAGAACAGACGCGTCGTGATCTTGCGACGCGACTGATGACGTATCTTCGATGCAACACAGAGACGAGCTTATCATTAGCTGCTCGCAAAGCAAAGACGGTGACAGCGTCGGGTGAAGCGACCACTGATCTTACAACACGCTCGTGGAGGAAGCTGCAGAATCGTAATCTTCCCACCCGTATGCCGAGTGAAATCTATACCGTCGATTTATACCGCGCAGTATGAGGTGGAGGCTGGCCAACGCCCGTGCCATCGTTGCCGACATACTTGCAGAGAACGCAACAGTGACATGATGTTCTCCCGCAAAAGTCGCGTTGGAAGTCGTAGGCGCGTTGACTCGAGGAACAGGCCGCTTTAGTTGGGTGCTCATATCGCTTCGAACACAATCTCCTGAACCCAGTCCTCGCGATCCTCAGAGCCCAACGCGCGTGCAGTATCCTCCCGTGCGCGCAAAGTCTTCTCCAACATATCATGAGATAATTTACCGAGCCAAACTTTCGCTGCCGATCCCTACGACTTGCAGTAGTTTTTCCGTTTCCCATATTTCAACGTTTTGATGTTGCAGGGTTCGGTACGAAGCGCTGTATACGGCACAAGCGACAGACCAAGACGTCTCCACAAAAGTCGGGGGCAGGGGGCACACTTGTCAACATCCCTACAAACGAGAACGTGCCGCAATCATACATATGAAAGTTGAAAAAGGGTCAGCGTACCTTCCCTATGCAGACATTGCAGCGTGGTGTGCACATCGGAGATTTTCTTTTGCCGTTGTTGGTCTTCTGCCGTGGTTGAGCTTGGTGGGGGTCCACATGTAATTTTGTAGGAAGATGGGGGCGCCGACCAATCGTAGTGCCTCGTGTGGCGTGAAAGGATTTGGACACGGCTGATACAGATAGACGATAGGTGTTACAAATTGGTGAGGGTCCGACGATGCGATAACAGGTCTTAATTATACGTCTAGACCAGGGCACACACTCGGCGTTTGCTCGATGCTGCTTTAAGCAGAATCGCATCTATCTGACAGCGATGTTCTGATATCGTAACTATGCGAGTGTTAGCTGTGACGCAGCAACATTATGATCGTTCAAGATCGCCCGAAACGGATACCACATGTGTTAGGACACTGTAGGCGAGAAACGGAAGCAAGACATGAGCGCAGGTATCTCCAGTCGGTATGTACGAACAAAGACTAATACCAAGCACTGCTAGTGTGAACCGAACACGGTGCGGTATCTGGTGCGGATACGACATCGTGGTGGTATTGTCCTTAAAGCCGGTGTAGTCAAACGGCGCGCGCTCATGTGTCGTGCTATACCCTCTCTCATTGCATCGTCATCTCGTACTGTTTTACTTCTGCTCCTTCAACTTGTCTTCGATCTCCTCCAAATCCTCGGCACTGTCGATCTCGATGATGCGGTTCACCTCACTTGTGTTCCGCATGAGCTCTTTTGCGCCGGCGTACAGCATCTTCACCTCGCTGTTGCATGTGATGGGCAGGTAGTATAGCATGACGTATGGCACCGATAACCGTCCCGAGTCCTATCAAGTCTCAGCTTCCCTTGCGATGTGTATGGTGGGTGCGGCGTACGAGGGTCAACGGGTAGCTCAAGAGCACAAATCGCGGTGCGTGGTCGGGGAGCTCATCGGCGAGGCTCTGTACGTCGGTGTAGACCTCATCGTCCGACTGGCGTACTTCGAGCGTCTTCTTATCGATTTCGTCTGGCGCGCATGGGCGTCAGCGCCATTGTGAGGGCAGGGCCGCGGCAGGCTGTGGCAGGAACGACTGCAGCAAAAGCAGACCTAGGTATACGAACAGATAACGGCCTGGGGGTCTTTGGCGCGCGAGGTGCCCAGGCGGAACTTGCGTAGCTTGGACTTGGTCTCCTCAGAGAAGGTGTATAGTCGTGCCTCGGAAGACTGGGCCGAGGTATTAGCGAAGGACCAAGCATGACGCGCGTAGCAGCGAAGTGATGGCGGCACTTGCCATGGTTTCGCACGATGCAGCAGACCTAGGTTGGCAACGGGCGTTTGAGGATGATTGGGGGTGGTGTAGGGCTGAGGAAGTCTGCCGGGCGGGATACGTTCGTTAGCGGGGTCTATGGGCGGGGGTTTCTGAGGTCGCGGATGGCGCTAGCTAATGCACTACGGTCAAGTCGATACACCCTCACCTTTCTAGAAGGCTTTTCTTCTCATGCAACTAGCTACTCATATCCTCTTCCCCCCCTGAGTTACTCGTCTTGATCCATGTTCGGACGGCTGAATCAGGTTGCCAGGCACTTGTCTCGTCCTATCCCCAACTTTGCTCATCGTTCTGCCGCCTCGTTCCGTCCATCGATAACGTCATCAGTCATGGCTTCGACACAACAGAAGAGTTTGATTCACACAGCGGGTTGTTTGATCATTGGCGATGAAGTCCTTGGAGGCAAGGTATGTATGTGGGAATCGATTGAGATTTCTGGCAGCTGACGTGAAACATAGACAGTCGACACGAACTCGGTAGACTATGCCGCATCAACGGCGTGGTACCTCGACTAATGTCACACAGGCCTACTTCGCCAAGTTCTGCTTCTCACTGGGCATCAACCTGCGCCGCATCGAAGTCATTGCTGACGACGAAGGCGAGATCATCGAAGCCGTCCAACGCATGTCGAAGAATTACGACATGGTTGTGACGAGCGGCGGAATTGGTCCCACGTGAGTGCAGCGTGTTCGCTACACCACCCAGCCGCTGAGCTAATGGGCGTCTAGTCACGACGACATCACGTACCAGTCGATAGCGAAGGCTTTCGGCTTGCCATTGAAGTTACACGATGCAGCATTCCAGCGCATGAAGCGCCTGTCGAAGCCGCACAAGTCTCAGCCTGACTTTGACTGGAACGTCGAGTCTCCAGCGCTTAAAGCCAAGAAACGTATGGTGGAGCTGCCTATCGATGATTCTAAATCAGATGAAGATCAAGTGGTTTTTGTCAGCGAGTCGCTTTGGGTTCCCGTTAGCGTTGTGAACGGTAACATCCATATTTTGCCCGGGGTGCCTAGATTGTTTGAAGCGATGCTGGACGGGCTGAAGCCCCGCATCCTACCTAGGCTGACGGATCCGGAGGGCAAAGGCGTGCTGCGGATCCTCATCTCGACTCCAATGGCTGAGAGTGCCGTTGCTGGATATCTGACCGAGCTCGCAGCCAAGGCAGAGCCGAAGGGGGTCAAGGTGGGAAGCTACCCAAGGTGGGGAAAGGACCACAACACGGTAACGCTAGTCGGACGCGATCGCGAGTTCATGGAAAGTTTGGTGCCTGAGGTAGAAAAGGCGGTTCAGGGGAGGCGCGTAGCGGTTGAGGGCGAGGACGACGCTGACACGTCTGACAAGGACTCGTAGAGGGCGAGCCGAGGGAGTAGTGCCGCAGCCACAGTGTATATATTTGAGTGTCTAGACGCAGGGACTTTTGTCAAAATAGAATGCCTGTGAAGATGATGTTGGGACTAGACGACGGCTAGGGTGCTTCTCGAAGATTTGGCGAAGCAGCTGTGCCGCGACCACGCTGGACCCTGGGAGGGCTAGACGGAGGTGAGGATTCAGACAGAGTCGGTCACCGTGGTGCTCGGGGCGATGGTCGCGGATGGTGGCAGAGGGTACCCGCCGACCCCGCTTGGGAGGGTTCCGTGTGGGCGTGGCATGAGGGTTCCGGGCATGGGCATCAGTGTGCTTCACGGCCAGCACCCGCATATTCGGGCAGTCACATGCACGGGAGACATGCAAACGCGAAAGCGACGCGGTGTGCGGCTAGACAGCCAACGTCTTTTGCGGCCGCCTCCCCCTTCGCATCATGTCGAACCATCCCTTGCGCACAGTAGTGGTTCGTGGGCAGCGTCCGTGCATGTGGGCGTCGGCGCTGGGATCGCATGGAAGCGTCGGAGGCGCGCCCATGCAGTGCGCTGCAGACATGTGCCGCCGCTTTAGGTGCCTTTGTTTTGGCGCGGCGTGAAGGGCAGCGGAAGGGCAGCGGACGTGGGCAGGCGTGCGCGCAGAGGCATGCAGCAGCAAATAGCAGGCGGTGCAGGCGGTGCAGCCAAACGCCTTGCAGCCCATCTCGCGCGTGCAGCTCATAGCTGGTGTGGTGGAGCGGCGGCGGGCGTCCTTTTTGGTTGGCAGGGCTAGCAGGCTAGCGCTCTGGCCGCGCGCGCGCCCATGTCCTAGTCAGCGAAGTCAGCGTAGCGCAGCCCATGTTCCTTCAAAGCCCCAGACGGAGCTAGAGGGTCGTTTTTGCTACCGAGATCATCCTGCTCGTCTCTCCCGTCCTCCTCTACCGTGACGACTCTCCTGGCCATCTCCCTCGCTGCTGATAATCCGGCCACGACCTCACCACCACCGCCCGTCACAGCCCCGATACGCCTGTCGCATCGCCACCACTCCCGCCGCTCGTGATCGCCGCCCCTACAGCCTCCTTCTCTTCTCTTCTGCTCTACTCTACTAGACCTATACCCTATACCCTAATTCATCGCCCGCGACCTGTAACCGTCCGGCACCTCCCTCACATTCACAATGGCATCAAAGGTAGGCGCCCAGCACCGCCCGCGCCGCACGCGCCCCTGCTAACCCGCGCCAGTTTCTCCGAGAATACAAGCTGGTGGTCGTCGGCGGCGGTGGAGTCGGAAAGTCGTGTTTGACTATCCAGCTGATCCAGAGCCACTTCGTAGACGAGTACGACCCGACCATCGAGGGTGAGCTATTACGATCCGCCGCGTCATGCGCAAAAGCAAGCTAACAGCGCCAGACTCGTACCGCAAGCAGTGCGTCATCGACGACGAGGTTGCGCTGCTCGATGTGCTCGACACAGCCGGCCAGGAGGAGTACTCGGCCATGCGCGAGCAGTACATGCGCACAGGAGAGGGCTTCCTGCTCGTCTACTCGATAACCGACAGGCAGAGCTTCGAGGAGATTATGACATTCCAGCAACAGATCCTGAGAGTAAAGGACAAGGACTACTTCCCCATGATCGTCGTTGGCAACAAGTGCGATCTCGACGGCGAGAGGCAGGTGTCGACACAAGGTACGTTTGCATCCCATCCCTGACCACCTGCACGTGCTGACCCTTGCACAGAGGGCCAGACTTTGGCGCGCAACTTTGGCTGCAAATTCATCGAGACATCGGCCAAATCCCGCATCAACGTTGACAACGCCTTCTACGACATCGTACGCGAGATCCGCAGATACAACAAGGAAATGTCATCCTACACAGGTGCCCCTGGCTCAAACGGAAATGGCCCCACAAAGCAGACATTTGACACCGATGACCAGGCCGAGAAGAAGGGCTGCTGTGGATGCACAGTCATGTAAGGAGATGGAAGCCATGATTCTTGTTGTGGAGAGATACCTACACCGCTGGGTTCGGTCGACCGCCCTGGCCATTGGCGGTGCTGCTTGGGCCAGCAGAAGAAAACACGCGATGCTACTGTTACGTACTGTCAGCTCACCTTCGCCTACGAAGGCCTGTCGTTCAAACACCTCTTCTTTTCGATACTGTCACTTAGGGTTCGCATTACGGGCTAACGGATTCACGTCTGCTGGATGCGCCTCCGAACACCCTACTTCTACTACTGGTATCGACTCCGTCTTTCTTATCTGGTGGCGCTCTTCGTGTTCGCGTTCATCTATCTAGACCGATTTCTTTATGGCATTTTGATCGGTACACTGTATTCCCTCCTGTCGGCATGCCATGCGAGGCACCATGCAGCACGCTTCGGGGAGTCAAAAGATTTCATTATTTTTTTGACAGCTTTTAGGGTCGTTTAACTTTACCTACCTTCTATGAACATAATTCATCTCTACTCGCATCACCACTCAGCCTCGTCTTCTGCTCACCACACTTCCCGTTCGCTACAGCATGGCGGCAAAATACAACCTCATGCACGTCTTGACGTGCTGTCGCACCCCGCACGAACACCTTTGATCCAGATTGCCAGCTCACGTTGCATGGCGACTGCTGCTGGCGGTGCATTCACGTCCCTCGGCGACCAGCGGCGATGCAATCGCAGTGATCATCCGCTTGGAGCCACAAGCGCGTGGTGTTTCGACTCGCGAGCCTTGCCCGGGCGTCGCCATTGGATGTAGATTATCACAGAGATGGCGCTATCCCTGCACGGCCGTTTCAGGGCCTACACCCCGACTGAAAGAGGGGAAGTCGATCAGGAGAGAGGCAAGTGGGCATCGGCAATGCACACGCGTGTCTCAAAAGCGACGCGATAGTGACTGGATTAGGGCCGACTGACCCAGGAGCTTTTCTCCGGGCGAACACCAGAACTCGCAGATCGCCATGATTTCGTGAAACACTAGGTTGGGGCTGCTTCCTAGAACCCGATGCGCCGTTCTTGCCGCATCCGCAACACGTGTGGCACGTGCCCAGTACGTCAACTCAACCTTCACGTCCTGAAGATCGGTTCGCTTCACTTGACCACTTTACGGTCTTTCTTGACAAATATTTTCTCTCCTGTCCAACTGCAATCAAGGTGCGGCCCGACAATGTGGATATTCAGCAATTATTTACACCCGCCGCTGTTTAGGCTATTCCCAATATGTCCCAAAACGGGAAGTACGCCCTGCCCGCATCGGCACGGATGATGACCTTGTTCGGCCAGTTCGCTGTACACCAGTTCGGCTGCAGCTTCACTCGCTGCTATATGCACCTAAGCGTTCCAACGCCGTTGCATGCGCCTTGTTGCGGGTGGAAAGCCACTCATGTGGCCACTCCATTATCCCTGTAGTACGCTGATCTTTGTAGCAAACACGCAACCCACCGCGTTCGCTATACATTCGGGAAAACTGTTCGTTTGACGGATAGTGATTGATTGTCAAGACGAGCTGTGGAGTGCCTCGGGCCCTAGGTTCATACGTCTCTTTCCCCATCCGTGCGCAAACTGCATGGCGGATGATCGATATCGGGATGCCCACAATAGCTCGCTTATGCACAGGTTCCAATGAATGTCTCCTTTCGTAGTTCACACGGAGCTGGACCATGTAAGCAGAAATCAGGCTGGGCTCCATCTCGTCAGAGCAGTTACGAGCTATGTCGCGTATCAATCACCATGTGTATGCCAGAGATGAAGGGAATTGAGATCCTGTAAAGAAAAGCCTATAGTGACTCTATACCATTTGCATCAGGATCGCAATCTCTTGCTCCTACCCTGAAGTTCAGCATGATCAGACTCATTTAATTTGTATCGCCAGCGATTGGGGCATCGGGTATATTACGAACCTCCCACAACACAGCCTGCTCTCAAAATGTCTATCACAGAATTTCCACCAACACGGCCTCACTGCAGCCGAATCTCAAAATAAGGCTGTCGGTCCACGCGCGCTAAACTATCGTTACCGGCCCGTACCTGCACACATGTTCCCATGTGGCAGCTCCCGCAGGCCGGCCCTGCAACCTTAGCTAATAATGCGACAGCATGACGCGCAGCTGATGCAACTGTAAAAGGTACGCCGAGGAGGTGAGCGTCTTACATACATATATCGCACAGATCGGCACTCAGCGGAGGGATCTAGACCCTGACGTTAGCGGATTGACAGGCCTAGTGCGGGAACCACATTGAACGTCCCGTACATCACAACTTCCCCGCCATGAACGCGAAGAAAGAGCTTGAAAAGGCCGACGCAGTCAGTCTACCAAGTCTACAGCCGGAATGCACTTGATATACATCTTCATAATGCACCACATCAACATCCATCCGTGGTGCTGCGTGACTCGGACCCCCAGCGCTACTACCAAGTGCTTTGTCTTCATCGTCGATTCCACACCAGTCGACACCCCAGCTTCGGACCTGATTGGAACGGCATCATGTAGAGCCGTCGCTTCTACGACCCAAACTCACGATCCTCGATCTCACACTTTGGTATCGAGATCCAAAGTCCCTGGTTCATTGCTGCTTCTGGCAATTGCCGCTCCAGAGCGTGGATTGCAGGTCAAAACGCGGTGCTGAACGCCAGCCAATCGAAAGGGACTTGCGACGCGGTGGTAAGATGCGTACCAAAAAGTACGATGCTGACGGAGCGTGGTTGAAGTGCGTTACCCTTAGCTCGCGTGTTTGTGCTGGCGGGTTGCGTCGTTGTCGTGTTCGAGTTCTTTGGGTATGACGTCGTTTCCTCCTTCCTCTTTCATATCGCGCAAATTCACCCCACACTTCTCCCTCTTGAACGCATGACTGCAGCGTTGCGTATTTGTATAAGTAATGAATAGGTCTACACATTTTCTTAAACTGGACATGCTTTTACACTGGCACAACGCGGCTTTGGATTCGCATCTATCTTGCACACTCGGCAAATTCCGTCCGCATACGCCATTGACCTCACCATCTACGACTTCCAGAGACACTGGCTTTTTCGTAACTTTAGCACCAAAGGAAACGTTGCACAACAACTATCATCAACTCATCCACTGTTCTCGGAAATGATCGACGCATATGCTGATGTTCTCATTGTGTCATACGGCACGGCCCGTCGGTACTACCACTACGATGGATTGAGAGAACCGCGTTGTCTCTCCGGTCATCTCGCTAGCGAATCTGAAGATCGCGATCGTATGCGATAAGAGCTGGAGGCGAGATAGCGATGGACATGAGATTCCGCGAGCGTAGATCGCAGAAGGGCCGAAATGTGCTTGTGCGGTTTGTCTGAATCTGAGAATAGATGATGGCTTACTAGCACAGACTGGAGCAGCCAGTCTGTCACTGACTTATAGTTTGGTGACATTCAGTTGCCTCGTTCCATCACACCGATGTAGTCAAAACCTAGTGCTACACCGTCTAAAATTGCTTGAAGTTCGAATGTGAGCCCTATGTAGCACTGACCTCATGTGTACGCACGTAGTTGCATAGTGACACACTGCTACGTGGATGCGAAAGCAGCGCATTTAATCTTGACATGGACTTGATAAGCTTCTAATTCAGAAGATTTCACGTTGGCAAACTCGAGCTTGCGCTGCCGATGAGTGGCTGCCCGGGCAGTCAAAGTGATGTTTTCGGAAGTGATATCTCCGTCTTGCTCCGTATCAAGTAGGTAAACGGTACTATCACGCCGAATTTGACAAGGCTAATGTCTGTAAAGAAGGAGGTGGTGAAACGGAGGATCAGCATGCACTCTGCTAACTCCTAGAGCCTTGTACGAACGCGACTAGGTTGGAGATAATCTCAGATATTGGGACAGACAGCAAATCCGACATTGTTATCAAGGCCGCAACACAGGCAGTAAAAGGTATCGATGATGTCAACCATTGAACCGTTTGTGGGACGATGATTGTTACTAGTAGAGGTAGTGCGTATGTCTGGAGCGTATAGCCTCAACGATGTATAATTGAGGATGTGATAGTATGACTAAGCTACGATGCAGAGCTCAGTGTCTTGGTGATTGTGGTATTCGTGAAACTGTCGTGAAAAGATAGAGTATTCCTCCACCGCCAGACTAACGCCTTGTACCCATGACTAGACGATAGTGATATTGAAAAGTCAGGTCTCATACGTCGTTACACGCCATCTAATCCATCAGATCTTGTGTATATAAAGAAAATGTGTATGCCATCACACAAACGAGCCCGCTTTTGGCGCAAATGCTTTTCGCGAAACCTCAGTGTCTAGCTCTGCTGCTGCATGTCGACTGACAACTGCCAAACACCTCAATCGTTCTCCAGCTCGTCTAGCTCCTTCTGTCTCCTTTCTAGTTCTTGTCTCATAGCCTCCGCTTCTTTCTTCAGTCTGTCCCTTCTAGCTGCCTTCTCTTCTTGCGAAACTCCAGGATTAGGTGAAGAGCCTGCACTCGGGCGTAGTGGAACGGATAGCGACGGGTCGATATTGGCGTTCACATCGGCTTGGGATGGGTTCAGTATCGACGAGATGGCGTTCGGTCGATGAGGCATGGGATTGGCGGTCTCTTCTGGGTCCATGGTAGCACTACGACTGCGCTTCCGGGGTGATGGTGCGTTGGGTTGTGTGTGCGGTATAAGAGTGGCCGGATTTGAGGTTAGCGAAGCGTTACCGTAATAGTGGGTGAAATCAACGGCGATTGGTCCTCTAGGTTCGGGTGTATAGTCTTCTCGAGATTCTAGCGCCGTCGACGGGTCTGGGGAGACGGAATGCTCGAATGCTGGGGTTTGGGACGGACGCTGCGGTGGGGAGTAATCGGCAACAGAAGGCGCTGCTTGGGAGCCCGTGTCACCAGCCGGTACGACCCGTTTTCGGCGTTTGATCTCCTGCTTCTTCATTGCGACAGGGCGATGTGTTCCATGAAGCTTGTAGTAGAGTCCTGCGAATTGGAGTTAGTTATCGTTGATGGTCCTATTCTTCAGTACCTTTAACGAATATAGACTTACCACAGGCGTTGCATATTATATGACCAGCGTCATCACGTCTCCAGAGTGGTGTAATCGTAGTTGCGCAGTTTTGACATGCGGGAATAGCACTTGTGGAAGCTGCTGCCGCCGCTGCACTGGATGCAGCGTCTGCTCCGTTTGTTCCGTCACTTGATGCAGCATTCGCCTGGGCCAATGCGAATTTAGCAGTTTTGGACACGCGGTTGTTGAACGCTGGGCAGCCACTGCAGCCTTGTTGACCGCCAGTGCCATTACATCGGCCCCCACCAGGACATGTACCGGCTGTCATCTGGTCTGCAGCAACGTAGGTCGCGACTCGGGGCGAAGCCGCAAGGGACCCCGGTGACGTTCGGTTGCCGTCACAAGGGCCCGGAGTTGGACTTTGCTGCACGGGCATAATCGGCTGAGTCTGAGTGTTGCGTTTGAGATTCACTGGACGTGATTGATTCCGCGCTTTCATGTACAAGCCACATGCGTTGCACACAGTTTCTCCAGCTGGTGATCGGCGCCAAAGCGGCGTTTGTGTTGTCTTGCAGTTACTTCGGTCCGTTAGCGTCTTCTCTGCAGATCTGGTTTCAACTGTAATCGGGCGACTGTTGACTGGTGGCAAGCACGCAGCAAAATTTCAGACAACGTACCTACAGACTTGTCCGGCAACAGGCGCGTTGGATGCATCGTAGCTCATGTTGGGCAGTTGTAGAGATGTCGAGTCTGCCGGGTTCGCCGGTTGCTCTGAGATGGGCACCGCATCCTCGAGTGAATGATAAATCTCATGTCTTTGGTCTTCCTGGCTGTGAATCTGCTGCTGTTCCTGTGACGGAGTCTCTGTCCTCGGTCTGTGGTGCTCGTGGGCCTGGTTAAGTAATCGTAGACTCTCAGCCATCTCTAGCTCGTCCTTGCTCGTTTCTCGCGATAGATGATGTGGATGTGTCGGAGTTGGAGCCAAAGAGGTGCCCCCGCTCCCTGGAGGATGTGCCATAAGGCCAGTCTTCGGTGACCTTGGGTGTGCGTGTAAGAAGAGTGGGCTTACGGCCGTGGTGACACACTGTTGCCTAGATTTCGTGAATCGGTTCCTACAGCCCGGGAATTGGAGCTGCTCGATCCAAATAAGTGTTCGGACTTTGCTATCGGCTAGATCTGATATCCGATCAGGGTGAAGGTCAATCTGGAGCAGGCGCTAACGTGACTTGGTGTGATATGCGGGCCTTCGGGCCTTTGTAGACACCTGGGCAACCTTTAGGAGGTGTGGCACACGGATGGCTGGCAAACAACTATAAGAATGATGGGTCTAGCAAGGGATGATATCAGGTGCGCTCGGGATCCCCGTCGTCATAATTCTGCGCAAGTTGCCTACTGGCCTGGCGGTGCTGGTGCGGTACAAGCTGTAATTCTTAGGCGGTGAATGGGCGGCGGTGGCCAATCAAGACTTTGCTATTCTAAGCCGAGGATTAGCGCGACAACCCTGAGAGCACGTCCACGGCGGCCATAGCCATAAGACAAGCTCAGGAACGGCGAAAGAGCATTCGTCTCGCGCGTCGCACCTGCATATTTTTGGATGCAGAGCCAACCAACCCTCAGGTACATGCATTCAAATGCAAGTCGGACGTCGTTATCTCCGATACATGGGCTCGGCGGCAAGAAAAAGGAAAAATCGGCTCTATCAGTCTTGGACTCCACTTGAGCCTCGCCATAGACCAGCTGTCGGCGGATCAGATCCGTCTCGCCTACCACTAGCGATTTGTAATGGTTGCTCTCCGCACGCCACTCACGCAGCCTTGCACCAATCGAAGGGGGGCGAAACAACTCGTCCAGAATGGCGTTATCGTTGTTGTAACTATACAACTACAACATACTAGATCCGAAGACCTATCATGGAATGCAATGAGCCCCATCATGATACACTAGTAGAAATGCAAGCCTTAGTAGCCTCTTCGCTTCATGCACTGCGGACACTAGACAGACAAGCGAACACGTGTGACGACTACAGCCTCGTTTAGATCAGATAACCTATCATACACCGACTGAAAAGCTCCTCCCCAACCCATGTAACCAAAACCTGGGTATGATCGAGCCAACCTTGAAAATCCAACACAATGCACAGAACCAACCCTTTCCGTCAGGGTCCGCAGACCATTTCTACGCCAGACATGTCCATAACATGTAATACTTGGTTTAATACATGATAAGCGCGCGACGAGGTTTCTACCGAGCCTAGACAGGGCGAGCGATCTACGAATGAGGACTCTTCGACCGCCGTCCTCCTGTCCACGAGCTGCGGACTTAGACTTGCTCAGCGCCCCAGCCAGCGTCAGCGTCACTGCAATATCGTCAGTAACATGAAAGACACGTTCTCAAAGTGTGTTGGAGTCGTACCGCATGTTCGCTGGGGGCTCAATAGAAGGAATGAACTCCAGAGCAGCGTAGCCCACACCGATTATGCCAACGATAGTGCCTGGCACAATGCGGAACCAGCGCTCGCCGACAATGACGGAGCCGATGAAGATGTAGAAGATGCCGCGGCCGAGGAAGGAGAACATGAAGGAGGCATAGCGTGCCACTTGCTGGGGAATCTGGAACTCGAGGAGAGCAGTTCCTGTTGCTTGTCAGCGGCATGTGGTTACATAAGGACGCTGGACCTTACCGAGACCGAATATGATCAGGTATACACCGAGGATGATGTGAGAGCTGCGCAGACTGTCAGCGCTTTCCTAGGCCATTTGATGTGGTTGTGTGCTTCGCTCGCGATCTTCGGGTGGCATGACTGGTGGTGCAATCCCAGTCCGTACGATGCTTGTGCGTCGTCACGGATGCGCACATTCGCGTGTATGGTATTCAAGCCCAGCGCAGGCCCAGACAGACATGGACCAGGCTAGCGAGTGTCCTTCGACTGGCAGCTTGCACCCTTCTCCGGATCCACACGCGCCTGCCATTATGTGCTCGCCAGATATAGTACGCCATCCGAAGGTTGTACGACGGGGAGAGGCGATGCGACGGGATTGGATTGCCGATGGAGGCGCCGGGTACACTCACAAGTCGTTGAAGGGGAACAACTTCGCGATACCACCGAGGACCACGAATACGGCAACGGCGAAATTCACCATGCGACTACAGGCCCAGTTAGCTTTGATCTTCGACACTCCCAAGTCCCAATGGCTCTGCGGAAAGCTGCTGCCTAGCTTCGGGACAGCTTCGCACAGCTCGAGCTCGACTCACAAGATGTCTGAGAAATCCATGGCGGACGATTGACCGGCGAGGTGTGGGAACCGCACTTTGACGACTGGGCGCAACGGATTGGGGCGGAGGCGGATGGGACGAGATGGAAGATGCAGCTGGTTGTGATAGAGCTCGCGGGTACGGTTGGTGCTGCGCAATGTCGGCTTGCGACGAGACGTTGCAAGGGAACCACAGCCAAGCTCCCGCGCTAAACGTCATACCCGCTCTCATTGGCCGACGCGCGACCAAGGGGTTCTTCCAGGTTCAACACTGCCCGTGTTTTGTCTTTCAACATATGCCCTTTGGTAGTTCAGTTGCTTGAACATTCATATCTTTCTTGAATAGTCATCTGGCTTGCAATTTGAACTGATGTACAGAGTCACCAAGTAGTGGCACTGCATACATGGAAGCCCTGGAGAGCTGGGAGTTACTTGTTGGACCTGGTGTCCTCTCCACATGGCCTTCAGTCTTTGCCCGCTTGCGCGCTGCACATGACATTTTCGTATTCCTAGGTCCTCGCTGATGTATGTTTTTGCTGGTTAGTCTGTCACGAACCAGGTTCGAGCAGGAGTATCTCCAGCTTTTTTTTGCCCTTTTTTTGCACTTCATGGGGGGTGACTATCAACAAATGCGTGATAAGTGAGCCTGTACAAAATGTGAGTGTCTGCGAGATGCGCCTGACTCCAAATGGTATCTCCAGTTTTTACCATCTTCCGCGTCTTCGACATCTCCAGTTAATGCGAGCATTGTATGCTCTTTCTGACCCACCACTGATTTCCTGAGTTTTTCCTTGCGACAACAACTGACTATATTGGCAGTCCATCAACGGCTAAGTAGGAGTACACCGCCTCATCACAGTGTCTGCGAAGTTTCGTCAATACCGCATTAGCAGAGCTTGTATGCTATATATCCTTCACAATTACCAGGACTCGCCAGCATCCTAAACCTACTGCATTTATTGGTTTGCTATAAAAAGAAGGGAATGTCGACATACCGCCTGCATTAGCATATCCGTGAACCTGGCTCAAGACAGCAGTGTTCCATGAAAGTTTCGATCCCTTTTCGCCATGGTATCGAGTTGTTCAATGGCAATCGCGCCCTGCCGCGCCGTGCTGTACCATTGTTGGAAGCAGGCTAAGCACAAGCCTACCTAACGACAGGCCCTCGCACTCGGCTCCACGTGTACGGGACGTGAGGCATCGGGTACGCCTGCATTGCGTCAAAGTACTAACTCGGCCAGACCCTTGATACAGTTTGAGGCTCCTCAGAGGACAGTTGGGCTCGTCCGCGCCCAGCAGAACTAACTCTCAGTCTACAGTCTAGTTTATACGCCACAAGATTACGTGCAATGTTAGCATACAACGAGCAGCCTTTTCGACTGGGAACCCATTCTTTCAAAAGATCGTATAGATCCGGTAGGCTAAAGTGGATCGTCTGGCCGCATACTTCACGCGATTCATGCGTACCTGACAGGTCGTCCCTAGCTTGGACGAATTCATGGAATGGTGGTAATGTACTAGGGCGGAAGAGTCCATGAACATGCTACGAGCGGGTGTCTGACGGCTACTAAAGCAGCCGTAGTGCCGTTCCTGCATGGAAAACGATGTGGTCTGATCTGACGATGGTGTACATTTGATGGGGGTAAGAGCAATCGAGTCGGTGACTCCGAAGTCGAATTGCTCCACACACTCGTAGACATAATCAATGTAATAACGAGAGTTCCTTCAATATGCGTTTCCTCCGCTTTGGACTCGATGTCGTAATCTTCTTCTTATAGTCGCCCTCCAATGACCAAAGTATCTGGCAAGCCTCGGCATGAGCAACCGCATTGGGGCTGTTGATCGCGTATAGAGTTTCTTTGCCACCTCTCGTCTCCCTTCGTACAAGATCCCTACTAGAGCCGTTTCGCGATTGGACAGATGTCGTACGGGTACCGATATAGAGTAGCTGTAGTGGAAGCGCGAGGCGTTGACGTGAGCGGACTCCCCAACCATGCAGCGCGCTAGCGAAGCGGCAGGAACCACCGTTCGGGGCTTACTCCGCGCGGAGACGGCCACCACAAGAACGCGCCACCAGATCAGCATAACCCGGGTCACACTACATGTGGAGAGCACGTTTCGGAAAAACTGAGACGGTTACTACGATATCAAATGGAGGGCGATGCCACCTTGAAGCGGTTAGAAGCACGCGAGACTTCTACCTCACCATCTCGATCTGGCTGTTCTAGGGTGGAAATAGAAACGAATTGCGCATGATCGCATAAACTGCGCGACATCGTTAGTTCACGTCCCGATATCCCCTTGGGCCTTAGCACTGCCTCGGCTGGTCTGTGACGTTTGGACTGGACCGTCGAAGTTTAACAAGCCAGCTCCATGTAGGGTACCGGCCTAGCCCATGTGTCCAAAATCCTTGGGCGCAGGTGTTAGCGACTTCAGCACAACATTCTTCGATGCGTTCAGTATGCTATACAGCACACATGCAGCTACAAGTCTACTCCTTCCAAGAAACGTTTGGAATGGGATGCGCAGGTGGCAGTCCAGCTGAACACGGAACCGTTGGACGACGTTGAGGGGTGCGGCTCCTCTGGTTGGGAGACTCAAGGGTACCGCACATTTAAACTTTGTTAGCACGCAACGCTGCAGGAAGCCACGAGGCGGATCGGATCAGCCATACCAAGGCCTTGTAGCATATATACAAATCGCGGCCTTGCAAGCGGGAACGCCCCTTTGCTGGAACGTTGATTCCTTCTTTGTTCCCACCTCTTGCCAGACGACTTCGACTTGGATACTGTGTGTCGCTGGACGAGACGAGACATGAGATGGCCGCTGTACCTACTACTGGTCCTCGCGGCATGGGCCTCGATCGGGGTGGCACAGGACGCCGCCGCGCTCAAGGCGATCGGCTCGCTTCCAAGCTGCGCGGTATGTAACAGCCAACATGGGTCGAATGATATGTTGCTAATGGTTGTAGCAATTGTGCCTGGCGACAGCTGTAGTTGAATCACCCTGCCAGCTTTCGGATAAGCAATGCGTATGTGCCAACGCTAAGCTTCAGAGTGCAGCGGAAAAATGCGTAATTTCGACGTGTACGGTGAAGGAGAGCTTGAGTAAGTCAATTCGCCGCCATACCCTGAAAATTTGCTTACAACACTCTCCCAGCCACCAAGAACGTAACTTCAGCTCTCTGCGACGTGCCTGTTCGTTCGGAAATTACCCATTTACGCGTGGCAAACATCGTATTGGCCGTAGTGACAGGCTCCTGCATCATCTTACGCTTTGGTTACCACATGTTTTTCCACGTCAATGGGCTTAATTGGGACGACTTCCTCGTGATAGCTACGGTGGTTCTAGCCGTACCATCTGTCGTTATTGTCGACAGGTGTATGCTTCCGAATGGCATTGGTATCGACATTTGGAACGTTCCATTTGACCACATCGATAACTTTATACGATGGCTCTACGTCGTCACTCTACTATACCTCCTCCAGGCTGCCTTGGTCAAGATTACGCTCCTTTCCTTCTTCCTACGGATATTCCTCAGACGGCGAACAGTACAGCTTTTGTGGGGGACTATCATCTTTATTGGATTATGGACCTTCTCCATTTTCATTCCCGCCGCGATGCCATGTCTACCGGTACGTCAAGATCACTCACGAGGTGTACGGTACACCAGCTAACTTCGTCCTTGGCAATGTAGGTTAGTGATTTCTGGACGGGATGGGACATGGAAAGACCAACAAAATGTCTCAACATGGATGCGGTAGTATGGATGCATGCCATCATAGGCATTGTGTTGGACCTCTGGATGATAGCCATTCCTCTATACGAGGTCTATCATCTCCAGATGACATGGGTGAAGAAGTTCGGCGTGGCATTGATGTTCTCTCTTGGTACCTTGTCAGTGCGCCTGCAGCCCACATCACATCATTTAGCCTCAAGCTTACATTTCTGCAGTGTCACAGTAGTCTCCATCCTCCGCCTGAAGTCGCTCTTTTTCTTCGACGGGGACAACAACTATACATGGAAGCAAGCGAAAGTCGTCCTGTGGTCCATGTACGAGCTCCACGTCGGAGTAATCTGCGCCTGCATCCCGACTCTCCGCCTGATCTTCATCCGCGCAATCCCTTCGGTCATCAGCTCGATACAAGGAAGCACCCAGCGAAGCAGCGCGAACGGAAACGGCAGTAGAAGAAGTCGTGGCACAACTCAGAACTTAGACACGTTGAGAAGTGACAGAGGTGGGAAAGAAGGCCTGGCCGTTGAACCCAACACGATTACATACACCAGGACCTTTGCAGTCCGGCACGAGGAAAACGACGAGGAGGTCGAACTTGTCCATATGGAGGATTTAAGTGAAAAGACGTCGAGGGAACGAGGTGGAAGCTATGCTAGTGAGCTGAGCTTATAGCTACATCTTAATGAGACGTCATAGTTTGGGTCCACGAGCCATCGCCAAGTTCATACCTAACACCCCAATTGGTAATATACTCAACTTGGGTAAGCTATGAGTGGCGCATCTTATTTGAACTAACCCAAGACGCGTCCCAGAGATGTCCGCAGTTCCCCGCATCATCAGCATATCAATCACATCGGATCCAAGTCCAAACCCGCAGGCCAACTTTCGTCTCTCGTCCTTTGCCCGTAGAGATGTTCCACGAATCGCTTTGATGCCATGAAACCATTCTTCTCAGCAAACCGTCGAGCCCGCTCATACTGACTTTCGGGAGGCTCACCAAACTGCGCATCGAGGTTGGTGTTCCACTGCATCAAAAGCGACATCGTGTCGATATGACCCCACTCTGCTGCTGCTTCGAAAGCTGTTCGCCCATCGCCCTTGGCCGGCGGGTAGTTCGGATCGGCCCCGTGCTCGAGCAGAAACGCTGCAATGCCGCAGAACCCTGTCATGGCAGCTAGTTGCAACGCGGTACCGCCAGAGTATACTGGAACTGTATCGATGATGGCACCCTGGTTGACGAGGCACTCCACGATGTCGAAGCTACCCGTCTCGGCGGCTCTTTGCAGAGGTGTGCGGGTAACACCCATGTTGCGTGTGTACTGTAGCTCTGCCCCGTGCTCCACCAATATCTTGACCAGGGGAAGGCTTTGTACGTCGATAGCGGCTAGTAAGGGAGTGACTCGCTGTATGGGGCTCTTGATGTGTTCCAACATCTTCGAGCCATCCAAGGATACGTATGCATTTGGACTGGCGCCATGATTTAACAAGACCCGAACGACTTCGGTATCTTTCGCAATGATTGCTTCGCCGAGAGGGCTGACTGCAGGTTTCCCTTTCACTAATTCTTCGTTGAATAGCTCGAATTCATCAATGTATATAACGCCACACAGAATGTCGATCCGATCGATGTCGCGGTAACGAATTGCTTGGCGAAGTGCCGCGACACCATAGCTTCGTTTAAGTGAAGACTTCCCCGCTTTTGCTGCGTCTAGAAGAAAATGCACAGTGGTGACAGTCGCCCTCGACTTGATCGCCTGTAACAATGCCCTGGAATCGATAACAGAGACACCGTTAGCTTCAAGGACCTTCATCCAATCTATGTTGTTCCCCTCAGCCGCGACGGCGAGAAGAGAGGGCAACGTATAGCCATCATCAAAATATTGCGTGCCTATGCCCTCAGGAAGAGAGCAATGCAACCCTGGGCCTTTTCTGATCTGAAGCCCATCCAAAAAGTCTACATAGAGCTCGTCGGGATCCATGCCAACGTGTAGCAGCCATTGGCATAATTCGTAGTCGTTCGTTGCCATGCAATAATGAGCAACAGTTCGGAAACAAAGCTGAAGGTCGTCCTGCTCCAATACCACATGTTCCCCCTCTACGAAATAGATGAACGGGACCCCTAAGCCGTGGAAAAACATCGTCTCTAAGGGCCCATAATCCTTGTGCACACTCGCAGCTTTCAATGCATGATTCCAAATCGGATTCCTTTTTAAGAGGGTACTGACTGCCATGATCTGACCATGACTCAGTAGGATGGTGAGACCTTTTGTGCTCCAGTAGGGCTCATCCTCGATGATGGTGCTAGCCATTGCAAAGTCACGGTGATTGATCGCGAGTTCGACCATTTCGTGTGCAAAGGCCATTTTGACGTGGTTCGGACTCATTGGGGTATACAGATAGAAAGCAAGTCTTAGATCGTTCTTTCCAATGGCATGTCGAAGCTGTGATCTTTGCTCGTTCGTTGTATCATAAACCATGACTGAGTTTGCCATAGGCCTTTTTGCTATCATCAAAGCCGCTGCAAGAATCCAGTTGGTGTTGTTGAACGCGTCCAGAATTGAGGTGTCCATGAAGCCAGGCGCGCCGAGATCGCCTACGTAAGCGTCTCCGTCGTTGAGTTGATAGCCCAGATAACTGATTGCTTCCAGAATCATCTCCACGTTCCGTTTATTGGTCTGACGGACAGCAGCGTGGAGTGCGCCCAACATTGCCGTCTTGGGTCTTGGGTCTGTCATCGGCAGATAGTGCTGTTTGTCATACACAACAAATTGTAGAACGTCCCTAGCCAAGGACATTTGGACTTCTTGTCCCTGCTCGTAACTATGATGCGCGAAATATTGTTCAAGCAGGCCTGCTTCCAGCCATGCGGAGATCCCTGCCGTTGAAGCTTCTATCAGCTGCTTCAGAGATGCCACGGAAACGTTATCATATCTATGTTTTAGGTATTTCCGATGTGGCCTAGCCCCAGCGCGAAGAGTGATACACATCAATTTTGTGGTTTCTGATCCGCTAAGTCTGGCACAGTGTTCAGAGGGGAAATACCGGCTTGACTTTTCTCCGGCAAGAACATGCCCAATCAGGTTTTCAAGTTGTGATTGAGTTGCTCCTCGACACATGTGAGAGCTAAGTATTTTTGCGACTGCGAAATGACCTGCAGCTACGGCAAACTGCAGTGGGTAGGTTGGTATCGACTCAGATGGCCACTCCATCATAATCTGCTCGCGGGGGTCCATGTCCAGCTCCAGCATGGTTGATACAAGATCTACATCCCCAACCCTGACAGCAGTCGCAAAAACTCTTTCTTTGAGAGCGTCTAGAATAGGAGCCGGTAGAGCCTTCAAACTTTGCGAAACGTCTGTAAGAGGGAGCGCCTTCAGCAGTGCGTATGCGTCATTCAAATTTGTACGGCCGCCCGACGATACGTTGTTGACGAGTGAAGCAATTGCGTATAAGGGAATCATCGTATCGTGGCTTTCATATGTAGTATCCACGATCGACTGATGTTTTGAATGGAAGATCGCATCAAGCCGCATCTTGGAAGGCTTCGTCCACTTCACCAGCTGCTGGGAAGAAAAGAGGCTTTGTGAGATGGAGTCGAGATTGATTGAATGCGTCCAGGAAAATGGCAAGCTATACTCGGCAACAAGAGCGGGTCTGTTCAGGCTGAGGCCGTGTATGGAGGGCGAGGTAATCGTGAGTAGACCAAAGTCTGGTTGGGCTTGCATAGAAGAAGATGAGCTTGCTGCAGGGGCTGGTACGACTGAAAGGCCGTTCGCAGCGTCGATGGTTGGGGCGCGTGAGCGTGGTCGTACGGTGATATCCTTGGGAAGCCTGTGGGAACCTGTGTACTATGAGCATTAGATATCTAGATCCGAACGTGAACATACCATCGTATAGGGTGTTAGCGAGCGAGCTGCGCCGTGCTATCTCCTGCAAAACTCTATTCTGAGGGATCTCACGTCCTTTGAACAACACTTCGACTTGCTCAAGATCAATCGAGTTCTCCGTCAAATACCTGATGGTGGCTACCCATTCGGCCGTAGTCAGATTTTTCCGCAGTTCCCATTTGCGGAAGTGCCTTTCGTATTGTGACTTGCTTTGCGGTGTTAGGTTTCAGTGATATGTGATGCGGCAATAGAAGTACCTAGCGACAAAACCATAATGCTTCTTCATATGGGCATCGATCTTATCGAGTGACGTTTCCCAGTAAAGGCTCTCGATCGTTGTGCGATAGCGATTCCATATTGCTTCATCGAGTCTATCAGTCTTGACGACGTTGTTCATCTTGTGCTGCGAAGCTCGAGGCTGCAGAGAAGAGAGGAAGAAGTAGGGTAACGACCAGGCTGAAAGTTTTGGAACATGCCTAGATATGTGACCGGTCAAGCTTGGGTCTCATACCGTGCCTGACGCATACTGCGCCTGTCCGCCGCGTCTCGTGTGCACCAACGACACGACTTCATTTCCCTTGCCTCAGTCAGCCGCGTACCAGCCGACCAATCATGCAAAACCTGGCTGCATAGAGGTGCAGCGAGATTTTGTAAACGAGGCAATGACCCATGGCGGAACTGACCAATGGTGCAAAACCTGCGGGCGGCACAGAACACCAGCACATTGCGCAACAAAATCTTGGGCTTTGCGACGACCAAAAGTGACCCAACTCGGTTAAAGCGAGATTCTGTAAGATGACCTACCCTGTCAAGCCGGACTGGAAGGAGGCGGAGCCATGTTGCCCAATCATGCAAAACCTGCAAAAGTACCATTGCAGATTCTGTAGAGGCTTCAATAGCAGATTCTGCTTTTGAGCATATGATTAAAGACGGAATGGAAGTCGCGCTCTTCCTCGAAAGCGAATCCCTATCAAACGTCGCATCGCTCCTCACACTCTGCGTTGACCGTTATCAGTAGCCTCATACCAATTCTGCCATGTCTTCCTGGTCGGTTGAAGCAATCATAGCTTTTGTGACTCTACTAGCCACCTGCATCCCTCTTCTGGCATACTTCTTACGCAGATTCATGCCTCGTCGTCAGATCGCGCGCTCGGAAGTCGGTATGTTGGTTGCTCTTCAACGTTGTCCTAGCTCTGCCTCTGACAACTACCAGATGTTGAGCTTGGAGTCATGAACGAAGACCATGATCCTGCCGTTGTCCTTGGAGACTTTGGGATACGTAAAAGCCGTACACGGTAGGTGCTGGGGTGACACCGCAACATCTGGGCTCTGGTTGCTAACGTTCGCGTCAGTTCGATGACTTTGTAATGAGGTCGACACTCAACGCCGTCAACGCATAGCATGAGATGTCGTTATACTTGGGAGAGTGGCCGCATCCAATCTTCGTAACGTCCCATAGCGTTCCAGGGTTTCATCATAGTTGGCTATCGGCATGGAAGGAGTGGTGTCAGATCTGCTGTACGATTAATGCGCTGAGGGAAGTGAAGACATGACAGAGATATGGCGGCACATGAGCGTTGGTCGGGTGACGGTATAGCAACAATGGAGTCTTATATCGCCTCATCCAGCATCAAGCGCCAGGTGTATTCGCCCCATAAACTTCATTGGACTCTTCTTGCAAACTCCAAACGCCCAAGCTCAATTGCAGGATGTGCTCTGAAGCAACCCTATAAGCAACGCGGGAATGGCCTGACGAGGCATGGTATCCAATTCACAAGCTTTATTCAACTCCAATTCCAGCGGTAATGTCGCTGTTCCTCAAAGGAAGTAGTCCGCTACTGGCTTCTTCGCCGGCATGCCTCGCGAGTCCTGGGGAGCAGCTTCAAAGACCCGGTACCGCCGTCCTGGACCGTCCCTATTCTTCTGATAAGTGTCGTTGAGTACGGAACTCAGTCGTCTCTCGCCGTTCGGTCCAGCGTTCGAGCCTAGGACCCAGCCTCCACCACCACCTGCTCTGTCTCCGTTCGATCTCCTTTGGAAACCAGCGTTTGATCCATCCTCGCCAAGTTCCAAGATGGCGGCTACGTTGCCGCAACGGTAGCAGTAGTTTGGCGCTGACCAGACAGTGACGATTGTTGAGTCAAACATCTCCTTAAAACCTTCCATAACCAATTGATGTGCTCTTGCGATGAGACTGAGGTCGTTCTTATGGTTGAACGTCTTGACAATATCGGCTCCAAATAGGAAGCCTGCACCACGCGGCGACAGGCCCCACCCGTCAATCTCATCGGGATCGGACCAGAGGAGATCACACATAGCTCCTTCGTGTGGCACTTCTTGCTTTCGGTCCAAAAGCCGGATCTTATCCACAGAGTCGACGAGCGGTGACAGCCCTCCGTGTACGCATAAGATCGCTCCGGTATCGTTCCGAGCTGAGCCGTTGGCAGACGAAGTTGCACCCGTTCCTGCAGGGCCAACTCTTCCAGGTGTTGGGGCGACGGGGGACGAGGACCCCATGTTTGCGCTTACTTGCGAGGCGGCGCTTGACTGAGAGTCTGAGTTGCGTGCGTAGCGGTACATAACCTCGCCGTTCGCGTTGAGCGTTTCAATCTCGATATCTTGGTCGATGTCGGGCATGTTCTCTGCGTTGCTGGACTCGGCTATGGGGCCATCGGTGGCTTGGAGCGATGTTGCGGCGCCTTGCACGAGAGCACCGAGGGCTAGGTAATCAAAGACTTCGCAGCAATATCTGCCAATGTTAGTGTTGACTCTACAGCCAGAGTGCGGGAATGCGAGCTACCTCCAGACGTTTGCGCTGCCGTATTTCCGTAAGCACTCATCGTAAAACCCGTATACAGTCGTAATCTGGCGAGACTCATGGTTGCCTCTGATGAGCGTTATTCGGTCTGGGTAACGAACTTTGAGGCATAGGAGCAGGAGGAAAGATTCGAGCGAGTAGAAACCGCGGTCAACGAAGTCGCCTGCATACAGTCAGTGCGGAGCAGCATGGCGGGATTCGGTTGGCTTACCCATAAAGAGGTAGTTCGTGTCCGGTACGTCTCCACCGACCCGGAAGAGCTCCATCAGGTCGTGAAATTGGCCATGAATATCACCACATATCTAGCAACGCCACGCGATTAGCTATGCCCAAGTGTTGACCTAATATAGTGCCTACCGTTACTGGCGCATCCACCCCAACCACGTTGCCTTCCTCGATCAACAGCTCGCGTGCCTTGTAACATAGCTCTCGGACTTGGTTCTCGGGTATCGGACGACATGCGCGAAGCTGCTGGATAGCTCTGCGATCGGTGTCAGCCCCATATATCGTACGTATGCTAGTCGGCTGAGTGGCTATCCATACTTGTCGAGGTCGCTACCACCGGCGCTCATGGCGACGGCTATGCGCTATACGCCCGCGCAGGGCTTTCGGGACGTATAGAGTCTTCGGTTGGCAATTGCGTGCGTAATGCGTCTGCAGCTATGCGAGCTGTTCGCGACGGAAGATTCTGGTGGGCGCGAACAGTACGGAGGGTGGCGGTGCGCGTGTGGCGCGTTACAGATGCAGTGAATGCGCGGGTCTCGTGACTATGTGATAGTTGTATAGGACTATTAAGCTGAAGATAGCGAATGTTGAAGGGCGGGAGCTCTGTGGTAGGTGAACAAGTCAAGGTGGTGGGCTGGTGGAGGTCGAGGGCCAGAGATCCACAGCGGGCATGCGAATTCGCAGGGATGTCGGTCCAAGCCCGTCCAGCTAGCTCCGCCGTCCATGTTCACTACACCAGAACACCATCACCACCGCCAACCCCGCTCCCCCGCCGTCTACATCTGCTCGAGGCATCTCAATTGGCACAGTATGCTCTGAGCGACTATCGCAGTTCCAACCACCAGCTGTTAACGACTCTCTAGGCCCAGTGATGCCTCCGCAATTCGCTCTCTAATTTCTCAACCCACACACACAACATGCCTCCGCACCTCCACCCGCGGTCGCGCATGACGACTTCGCTCTTTGGAACGACGCTCATGGTCTCATTCCTCGTCGTCGCCGCTCCACATCTGATACCCTGCCCGGTCGACCCTCGCACACTCGCCGATTCCGCAGACCCCACAGGAGAGAACAGGCGGAGACGGCGGCGGAGAGTGCCGGAAGACGAGAGTTGCAATGGCGTCATGAGCGAGGAGCGGAGGAGACAGCGCTTGATTGAAGAGAAATTGGCGGCGAAGAGGGAATGCCCAGTGCCCAAGCCTGGTGGTCTGATTGGGCAGGTGCTGGGTGTACAAGACGACGAGGGCAAAGAAGAGCAACAACTGACCATCTTGCAACGAGTCGAGAAGATGGTGTGCAAGCCCCGGGGAAAGAACGACAATCAATAACAGGAGGCCTGGGAGAAGATCCAACAAACAAACGTACCACGGCTGCATGCGCCCACAGACCTGGGATAAGACAGCCACGCCAGTGCAAAAAATGCACCCACCCACCTGTACATATACCGCGATATTAGAAAGGATTGCATTAGACTGTATATAAGCAGGACCAAGTCCTGGTCGAACACCCCAATACCTACTCCTCTGTGTGTCTATCATAGCGCTTTCCTGTAACTCGTGAGGAAGCAGAAGGACGTGCCTCAAGAGAGTTTATCACTGTGTTCTGGTGCGTGCAGCGAGACCCTGACGCGTGTTGGGTAGTGCAAGGCAAAGCAACGTGCAACGTACTCGCGCGTTGCGTAGCGTGAACCCACTACGTCATAAACCCTCGCCAGCCACCTCCTTTGGCTGCCACCGCTTCTGACCTGAACACCAGCATCCAAGAAAGTAGTCAATGATCAGGAACGCGATCAAGATGCCTTCGGAACCTCTGACAAAAGCCCAGCGGATGAGCTATCGCATCGGTCGCGGCGAACAAGGTGTACTAACATTCGAGCCTTACAAGTCCGAGATCCTCCCTTTATGGCGTTTCAAAACACCTGCTATCGCACAAAAGTCCTCGTCTGAAATCTACGCCAAGTTTCTGGAGTACGACAAGAAGGATGACTTCGTTGGCATGGACATGTCCCGCAAGTTCTTGCAGATGGGAATGACCAGGGCAAAGAGATATGCAAACCATGCTGGAGGAAGAAAGTACGACAAGAAGACCGGAGAGCAACTAGAGAGAAGCAAGGGCCACGAAGGGCAAGATGAGAAACTGGAGGCTAGCATCATCTTTAGGGAGGTTTGGGAGAAGGCCAAGCTGCACGAGGGCTATGTGGACAAGAAGGAGAGGTTCATGAAGGAGCAAAAAGAGTGGGATAAAGAAAAGAAGAAGGAGGCCAAAAAGTGAGGGACTAAAGCGATGCCGACCTACCACCAAAACGGCACGCACTACACCCACCAACGAAGCAAAAGAGAGGATGAGCACTCTAAGACTCGAACTTAGATCTCTCGTTCCACCCGCATCTGCGTCAGAATTGCACCAACTATAAACAGAGTGGACCTAGAACAATATCAACAGTCCAAGGCACGATTGAGTGCCCGCTCCTAAGAAGGTCTACGGAAGTTTAGCACGAGCGTCATACCATTAGACCAAATGCTCCTTGGTCTGTTACCAGATGACGGAATGAACAGTCTGATGTATAAAGACCGAGGACTATTGGTATAGAAAGTTTCGGACGAGTCTCAGCGCCTAGATGAATTGAGAACATCACTTCGGATGCGCACCTTTACCTGGCAGATGGCGGTCGACTTGGAACACTTCACGCTTTGGTGCATATGGATAAAGTGGGCGACTCCGCAAGCAAGCAACAAAATCATAAGAGACATATCCACCCAGTCTACACGACTAGCATCAAGAATATTGTCACCTACCATCACCACCCAGACCTTCCCCACAGGCTAGAGGAGAAATCAGTGGTCGCACAATTGTATCAAGCACACTTAAATGCGAAAAAGATACCCAAGACACTTAGCCCGCATTCCAAACGATCAAGGACGCTAAAATCATCGGGCTCTATGCGGATCGAACGCACGTCTCTCGAAAGCTGCATCATCTAGTCTGCTACAGTTTGAAGGGAGATTTCACTCTACCCTGGGGCCGATGGTCGAATCCATGGCGTGTGCCCGGTTTCTTTACCCCTACTGACACGGTTAAGTGCCAGGCCTGTATACCTCCAGCGTTGCATCCGAGTGTCTTACCACTGGACCAAGAGCCCTCGTTGAGTTGATGGGAGGTGCGGGAGGGTACGCAATCTTATTGAACTGGGTCATACTGAGGCAAACGAGGGATGGGAGAGTTCACGGACTTACGTTCAGGTCTACGTGGAACAAAGTGCGGCAGTATCGAACATCAGACAATACAGCAGCAGACGTATGTAAGCGATATATTGACCTGAGACATCAATCGGATAGGCCTTCCAAAGTCAAAATTTCATATCTTTCCATCTCTTGGTACGACAAAATCCTGCTTCTTCCCTGCTATCGGATGAGGCCGACGCGCTGTTGGATCGGCCTCCTCTGTTCATCCGCTCTTCTCACTACTTTAGGTATCCTGCATAACCCTCCGCTCCACCTGCGGTATCTCAAAATTCGGATTCGCGCTCATCTCCCCCTCCTCTTTCGCATACGTCTTCTCCACATCCCACATAATCAACCCACCCTTCTCGGACAACTTAATCGCTTGCCCCCTATCCTCCATACTCATACTGCACACATCCTTATGCACAGCCCAATCCCCCTTCTGACAAACATCCGAACAGTACGTGGACGTCCCACACCTTCCACAACGCTGTAACGCAACACCCGTCTTTTTGCAAGCCGTACACCTCGAAAGATCGAGAGAAGAATACATCCAATGCGGACTCATCGGAATACCATCACCCCAAACATCCATGGGCGCATACTCCACAAAGAACCGATGCTTCATCTTCTTCCCCGTCTCCCACCTCTTCTCCCTCACAATCTTTTCCACAAACTCTTTACCCAGCTTCTCAATCTCCTCTGGATCTGTGACGTCTTCCTCGCCCAACATACTCTCTTTGGGATTCGGTATCCACTTCCCTCTGTCTTCACCTTCTAGAACAATGTTGTAGGTAAGCATCAACGTCCAATTATCGCCGCTGCTATCCAGACTGCCGAAAGTAATTTGGTTGCCTATGCGCCCGATTTCGATTTTCGATCCTTCGGGTGTGCCTTCGGCGATGCTTAGGGTCCATGTTAAGGAGAACCAGGCATCTAGATCTAGGAAGGCTGCAAGTGCGTTTGGATGCCATTTGTATAAGACTGTTGCTAGACCGATTGCTGGGGTAATGCTTTCGCCAGTGGTCTCGGGAGTGAGACTGGAAGGATCGATGATGCTGAGAGGGGAGCCATTGAGATTTAATGCAGCTTTTGAGTGGTCTGGTAGTCTGAAATCGGATAGTGGAATAAGTTGAGAGTCCATGGCGTGATGTGTGTTGTGCTGCATTGAGCGAGCGAATTGGAAAGTGCAAAGAGTGTGTAAGTGGGGCCCCCGCTTGGATTTTGATTGGTCCTACTAGGAAGGTGAGGGTGAGCCTCCGTCAACAAAAGAATTGACTGGGAAGGAATCATTTACGAAGCGAGACATTTGTATCACTGGTAAACATCAAATTTTCAGACTACTCCTTTGATTCATGCATGAAGCTATAGGCCCGGTTATCGTTTACGTTCAATATCTAGCTTCCATGCTCTTAGTTGCCTCCGTATCCTTGAAGCGGGTGTGGCTTAGGGCCTTGCAGTATTGGTACGCTCTCCAGAGGTCCAGCATACGCCAGGAGACCAACGTCGGAACTGGTCATGTTGTTCTTGTACTTGTTACCAATAAACTCGAACAGGAAGTTCATTGGGAAGCCAATCTCGAAAGGAACAGCGGAATCAATGTCATCAATCTCTTCCTCGCTCAACTCGATTGCCAACGCCTCGATGTTACCGTTAAGATGGTCGATCTTGCGGCCGCCAACGATTGGGTACACGAAGGGGTACTTGTGGCGTACATAGGCCAGGGCGATGCTGGTGACCTGTGTCTTCTTTTGGTCGGCGATGGCTTCGAGCTTCTTGGAGATTTCGATGTGCTTCTCGGAAGCTGGGCCAGTGTTACGACCTTGCTCGTTGTTCTTGCGCTTCTCTTCGGTGGTGAAGTTGCCGCCACCAAGGGCACCCCACGGGCACAGAGCCATGCCTTCTTCGCGTGCCATCGGGATGATCTCACGCTCGAAGTCACGATCGGCTGCGGACCAGCGGCCTTGGTAGACACTGAAGCCACGGAGGCCGTGGTTGCGGGCATCTGAATTTCTCGTTAGTTACGGATACGAAGTCTTGCCAAATATCTATACTTACATTCATTCGCTTTGCTGACAACCCAGGCAGGCGTGTCGCTGATTCCGAGGTATAGAACATTTCCAGAGTTGACGACGGCGTTAAGCGATTGCATCAACTCAGGGATAGATGTCGTGAAGTCCCACCAGTGCACGTACAGCAGGTCGATGTAATCAGTCTGGAGCTTCTTGAGGGATGCCTCAAGCGAGACGCGGAGCGACTTCGTGCTGTTACCAGCGTAGTTGATACGTTGTCGGGGAGAGTTGTTTGGGTCAGGGAAGTAGGTGGTAAACTTGGTGGCTATGACCATTTCGTGTCGTACGCCTCGCTCTTTCATCCACTCGCCGATCCAGGTCTCAGACTCCTCGTTTTGGTAGTTGTTTGCGCTATGACAATGTCAGCTTCCATCATCACCACGACGTGCCCAAATGGATGGTATAAAGCCTTACGTATCAATGAAGTTTCCACCTTGCTTGTGGAAGAAATCAAGAATCTCAAACACGGTCTTCTTATCACACTTCCCCATCATGCCCTCCCACGCATCGCCAAAATTCATCGTTCCCAAGCAAAGAGGAGAAACGCGAATGCCGGCAGTGGGCGACATGACGCGGTGGAAGTCCAGGAGGGACGCAGCCTTGGGTACGTCACCCAATGGAGAAGGCATCTTGAAAAAGTAGTTGGGAAACTTTGGAAAGGTAGTGGAGTTTAGGAGATGGGGATGGAAGTGCGAGGTACTGTGAGGGGCCTATTGCAGGACTCGGCCTCTTCTTATATCTCCTGAATCTTCACATGCGTATGACGTGTTACGCTGGAGTACCTCAGGGTCCATCTTCGGTCTCTTCGTCTATTGCGTCCAAGTTCGAGACTGCCGACGGTTGTCGGGGCCGATCTTTGTCGGATGGCGGTAAGACGGTGGAGGAACACCATCCCAAGGTCTCCCATGTTCAATGCGGGGATATCTGGTCATGGTAGATGCTATCTCCGCTAAGGTCCGAGCCAAATATCGTCAAGCTTCACGTGTCGGACGAGTGCAGGCGGCGCCAAGATTGGTGCCCTCCTTAAATTCGGACCGGCTCAGAGAATCCAGTAGAGTTTCTGGTGAAGTTGAAGATGGTAGCAGACTAGTGGTACCAGTCTGGCGGATGTACGGACATTAGCATGTCGGCAACCTGCATGACGAGGCAGAGTGCAAAAGTCCTGGCCTCAATTGCACATTTCAACTCCATTGTGATACTCCCGGTCTCGGGTTGAGGCTGCCCCAGACATGGACTGAAACACGTGAAGGCTTTATCGGAAGCAGTCTCTTTGCTAGATACACATGGAGAGAATATTTGATGTATTGGTGGGCACAGGAACAACCTTGGCCAAAGATGCAAAGCTACCGACAGTACATGATCCAATAGTAAATGTAAAATTACACGTAAACTTTTCAGGGTATCCGTGCCATGCAAGACTCCAAGTAAATGCAGCAAGATCAAGAACAACAGCAGCTGTAAGAGTACACGTCTCAGCCTACTAGTTCCTCTTCTTTTTCTTCTTCCTATTCCGGCTCTTCTTCTTCATTTCTTCACCACCGCCGACGTCGACTTCTGGCCCAGCTGCGTCGAGGCGGATGTTACCATACTTCTGCCGGATCTCGTGCTCGAAGCTGTCTTTTTCCAACCTGAACAGCGCCATGGTAGCCCTAGCATCCTCAACCGAGCTATGAGCACCGACTTGAATCTCTACACCCAGTAGTTTGTCTGCCAATAGCTTCAAGCCTGGGGTGCGCCCCGGTATTATGGCCAACTCTCTAAACTTCGAGAACTTGGATGTGTCGCGAATGAAGCGCTTGTCGTGCTTCAAGATGAGCACGTCGAGATCGTTCTTCACCGCGTGACCGACGAGTATGCGCCCGGTGAGGAGGATCTTGAGGTCGTTTCGTACTTCGTCGAAGGGTCGCGCGACGTCTTTGCGGAGATGTCTAGGCTCGATGCCGGAGACAGCGGTTCGATAGTCGGTAACTTCGATTCCTCGGGGTACCTGAACGTAGGAATCGTAGACCTGATGACCATGAAAGTTGACTAGCGACACTCTTGCCAGCGCAGAGTCACGGTTGGGCTCTGGGCCAACTCCCACCATCTCACAATCTAATGCGACATATTTCCCGGGCAGCGCTACCTCTGATACGCCCTCGTTTTCTATATCGGGAAAGTCGGGGTGTGGTTCGAGGATGGACACCGCTGCCGCGGCATCCTTCGGGTCGCTCAGAAGGGGTGTCTTCTTGAGAGAGGGCATCGAGATGCTTTTGGAGAGGGTTTTGGCGTTATGCTGCTTGGCTGAAGCGCCGACAGACGCGGGCTCCTCCATCTTCTGTCGCTTTCTCGAGGGCAGAGGTTTTCGCGGTGTGTTCTTCTGGGAGCCGTTTACAACTTTTGGTGATGCATCTCCGTGCTTCCCATTGGCGTGCTGAGGTCTCTTGCGCTTGAGCGAAGACTGCTTCTCGTCCTCGAACTTCTTGTTCTTCGGAGGTGTCGCGGGCGTTGAAGGCTTGAGTCGCTGTTGCAGTATCTTCCAGTTGCAGGACAGAGTGCTGGGATCGATTGGAGCCATGTTGTCGTCACCTGCGCGGCATAGCGGTGTGAGGGTCGTCCTGTCAGTGGTTGTCGAGGATGTTGGCCGTTTGCGCTTCTCCGCTCAGTCCCCGCGAGCAAAAGTTCAAACCCGCGCTAGCACCTTCCAGATGTCGGCTCGAACGCGACGCAAAGGCCCGATCGGCAGGCGGCAACATCGCGACTGAGCCCAGCACCCCCAACATCATCGCGACATCAAACCTCACAACGAGCTCCAAAATCTACCAGAATCGAGAAACGCGTGTCGCATCGCCATGGCGCCTCGAGAAAACTCGCATGAGCCCTCCGGGACGCCGGCGCCCGTAGAAACAGGCTTTGCCACTCTTGCACAGCTGAGGTAAGTGCGACACCATGCGCACAGTTTGATTATGTATGCTGACGCGCTGCGTGCAGGACTGGCGTGAAGGCGTGGGTTGAGAAGGTACGTGACTAGCGCGCAACACCGCGATGTGCATTGCAAACCCCAGCCGCATGAACACTAAAACAGCAACACCAATACTTGTTGGTATATAGACTAACACGATACAGGATGGCGAGAAGCGCAAAGCTGAGATTTTGTCCATCCAAACCAGGCAGGGAAGGCCCAAGTTCTACGTTCATTATGAAGAGTTCAACAAGCGTCTGGATGAGTGGATCGAAGCCGAACGGATAGATCTATCAAGAGAAGTCGAGTGGCCAGCGCCCGAGAAAGCAGACAAAAAGAAGGGCACTGCCGTTAAGACCGACAAGGCACCTTCAAAGTCTGATCAGAAGAACCTCAAGCGATCCCGCAGCAAACTTGATCGTGAGATCTCAGGCACACCAGAATCGACGTCTAGCAACCTGCCAGGCAAAGCACCGAGGCCGTCCAAAGCAAGTGGCAAGGAGAACCAAGAACTCATAGTCACGAGCGAAGTCACAGAAGGCACACCGAAACCCGAGGATGAGGAGATGGACCTTGTCGACGTGCAGGATGCCGCCGCAGCAGCCAAGGCCATGCCACCCCAGGATTACTCGAGAGAAGATGAAATCGAGAAGCTACGTACATCCGGGTCTATGACCCAAAACCAGACCGAGATTTCGCGGGTGCGTAACTTGGAGAAGATCCAGATGGGCAAATTCGAGGTCGAGCCTTGGTACTTCTCACCCTACCCAGTGGACTTTGTCGACTCAGATGTAGTGTACATCTGCGAATTCTGCCTTGGTTACTATGGTGAAGTAACGCAGTTCGAGCGCCACCGCACAAAGTGCCACCTGCTCCACCCACCCGGCAACGAGATATACCGAGACGACTATGTGTCCTTCTTCGAGATTGACGGGAGGCGGCAGCGGACATGGTGTCGAAACCTCTGTCTACTTTCGAAGCTGTTCCTGGACCATAAGACGTTATACTACGATGTCGACCCTTTCTTGTTCTACTGCATGTGCACGCGCGACGAACATGGCTGCCATTTTGTGGGCTACTTTTCCAAAGAGAAAGAATCGGCAGAAGGCTACAACGTGGCCTGTATTCTCACCCTACCTCAATACCAACGAAAAGGATTCGGTAAACTGCTTATCGACTTTTCCTACCTTCTTTCCAAGCGTGAAAACAAGCTCGGGTCTCCAGAGAAGCCGTTGTCTGATCTGGGTCTGCTCGGATACCGTGCCTACTGGCAGGAGATTCTCGTCGATATTCTAATGGAGCCTGGCCGAACCGAGGCTAACATCGAGGATTTGGGTGCTGCGACGGCGATGACGACGAACGATGTGCTGCATACCCTGCAAAATCTAAACATGCTGCGATACAGCAAGAACCAGCACGTTGTCGTTCTCACAGATGCAGTTATCGCGCAACGGGAGAGACAGAAGGCGAAGGAGAAGCTGAAGGGCAAGAGGAGCATCGATCCTGATCGTTTGATTTGGAAACCACCTGTGTTCTCGGCCGCAAGCAGGACATGGAACTGGTGAACGTTTGCACTGGGTATGTTTATCGGCGCAATTCTTTTGGTCAATATTCTGATCAGTGAGCATTGGCTTGGCGCATGGTGTTGGCTGTTACTTCTTCATGGTATACCCAGACCCATATTGATATCATTGTAGATCGTCCATCGTCTGCCCAATTCGTTCCGCTTCCATCCTGGTGTTTCTTCCCTTATCCAGTGCCGTCGAACCACTCGAAGCATGTCATTCTGCTTGCGGCTTCCTCAAATCTCCACTCCAGCATCACATCTCTCTGTATCGCCTCTCCAGTGTGCGCCCCAATCTTACTAGTCTTCAACACACCCCTCAACTCTTCAACAACATCTCCCATCCTAACACCTTTTTCTCGCTCCACCCTCACACAACGCTGCTGCCAATCTCTTCTTCCATGTCGATGTAGTACATTGCGATACTCCCGATCCCACTCCGCACCGTCCACACAGTATACCTCGATACTCCGCGTCACGGGTCTCGTCAAGTATGCACTCATACTAATTCTACCCTCTTCAGTCTCGTTCTCACACCCCGCCAACCACTCATGAAATTCCCTGACGCTCATTCGCGTCCTAAAACAGATCCCCATCTCTCCCCTCGCCATCTCGTCCAGCCCACCTATCAATTCACACACATGCTTCCCCAGCCAAGGATGCAAAAACGGGACAAGCGCAGAGAGAATATTCCCATAAGCGCCTTCGTGCCAGAAGTAGTAGTCATCCGAGATATCCAGTGGCAAGCCAGGATTCATCCATTGTGTCGTTCGTGAGAGAATGTCTTGGGCGAGAAAGCAGACAGGTTGTGGTAGTCTATCGAGGATCTCGGGCTTTGTAGCAGTGGAGGGGATTGCTGATGAAGCGTCGCGAAGAGGAAGAAGACGAGGAGGAAGATTAAGACGAAGTGTTTCTCTCCAGTGCTTGGAGACAGAGGCGTATATGGAAAGTTCAGAAGGGGGGAGGAGAGTGACGATCTGGATGAGGAGTTCCGGGAGGAGGAATATGCGATGCATCTTGCACGGGTGTCGCAATGATAAGTTTGGACCAGACCTGGTAGTAATAGATGGTTAAGGCTTTATAGTACTATATACTGGCACGAAGAGCTGAAAGCAAGCTGAATGTTCCGCATGGTATATGCTTATCGCCGTCCCCATTCCGCTTCCGCTATCTTACACAACAGGTAGTCAGCCAGCTCACGTCAGCGGTGCAATCAATGTCGTGCTCGTAACGTGCATGCGCTTTCATTCGCTGGACATGATGCGAGCCGCCTATCGCGGGGAGCTAGGTGTGCTTGGCTGGATTACGGAATACTTCGGGTTATATAGCAACATAACAAAAGCCTACGCCAAAACAGCCATCAACCCCACGATACCACCCAAGCCAATAGCTACTGCCCTGAGCATGTTCAACTTGCCAAACTTGTCCAACAGCTCATTTACCTCTTGATCCTCTGCTTGGGTACTCTGCCTCTCCGTTTTCTCTTGGGGTACACTCAAATCCTTCCATTGACTCACGTCATCCTTGCTGTCCACGGATTCATCAGCGCTTCGCTCCTTCGATCCAGACTTCTCCCGGTACTCGGCAGACGCCTTACTTCGGCTCCCGCCTAGCTCTTCATTCTTCTTGATAAGGGCGAAGTTCGTGGGTATCATGGCCAGACCCGTGATTGGCGCGATGCTGAAAGAAAGCGCGGCGGCGGCGAGATAAAGGCCTGGCTTGCCCTTGACGGCATGCTGAACGATTGAGGACATCGAGTTGACGGAAGATGGTGGGAGAGCTTTGTAAGCGAGATAGACGAAGCCGGATGCGGATGTGATTGCGGCTGTCGGAAACGTGTGGGAGCCTCTTGAGAAGAGCCAGCGTATCATTGGAAGAGATCGAGATGCTGGCTGTGATTGTAACAATGGTATGTCGAAGAGAGACAATGCTGCTATGCCGCCCGACGCTAACAGCGCGGTGGATATGCTCAAGATCTGTATGGTTTGTGTCGCGGACATGTTGGACGGTGCGAGATTGTATTTTGGGATATTCTTGAAGATGGTTTCCAATTTGTGACCGACTCACGAGAAGCAGGCACGCTTTGCTATATACTTGAGCGTGATGTGGTCATCCTGTTGGTACACAACGCGTTCCGCGGGTCCCGCAATGTTAGTGGTCTCAAAATGATGTCATGGTGGCCTATCATCAACCTTCGCATTTCTCGTACTAGACGAACACTTCGGTCACGGTGTGTTCCAGGCCCGACATTGTCGCAAAGTCTAATCAGTCCGCTTGCGCACCTTGGGTAGCGCGAACCAGCAAGCAAGCATAACAGCGTACATGCCAAGTGCAACGGGGTGCAGTACCCAAGTACCTAAAGAATCAGTATCCTGATGATTGCGCATAGAATAAAGGTCGCTTACCGGAAGCCTGCGCGAGAACACCAGTTGTGAAGGGCGCAACCGCACCACCTGAGCTTCCTGCTCCGCCAATGAATCCGATTGCGGTGGTCTGAATATGACGAGGCATGAGGCGCGAGAAGATGGTCTGCGCACACGGGTAGACGGGGCCCAACAACAAGCCTAACAAGCATACAGCGACTGCATTTCCGATCAAATTCGGTGTCAACCATGCCAGAAGTTGGAGGGCTATGGTGCCGAGTGTGAGGATGACGACGAATCTTTTCTCTCCTATCCTGGGCGCAGCGTGGGTGAGTACAAAACGACCAAGCGTGATGCCTCCCTATTCGGCAATTAGCAGAAGCGACACAGTATGCAGCAAGTATACATACCCAGAAGCCTGCTGTGACATATCCAACCTTCGCAGGGTCACCGTTGCGGTAGTTGATGAGGTATGAGATGAACCAGCCTGAAATGCTCACTTCGGCTCCTTGGTATGCAAAGATGAACAAGGCACCGAAGATGGTGACTTTGTTCTTCAAAGCGAGCTTCAGGATCTTCATCTTGGAAGCGGCATCTTCCGCAGCAGTTTGCCTACTGGTCGTGGTCTCCAAGAGGGTCTCCTCAGAGTCTTCCGTATATGACCAGAAGGACCATGCTGCGAAAGCGATGCAGCAAAGTCGCAGTCCGACAGTAAGAAAGTAGAAGCGCGACCACAGAATTCCTTGTGAGACGATTGCTGTTCCGATTATGGGTGCGACTATTCCACCGACGCCATAACTGCCATGCGAGAGGCCAAGAATGACGGAAGGTGGATGGGTATTCGCACAGTAGACATTGTTGAGGGCCAAATTGATGGCTGCACCGAATCCCAAGAGGAAGAAACTGACATTATCAGCTGTGGGTTACTGAGTTCTAATATCGAATACTTACGATACAACGACCAGAGGATACGGAGGTGTGCAAACAAGGATAACGTATGCGGACAACTGTATCAATTCTGCTATGATCAGAGTCTTTGCCCTTCCGAACTTGCCTAGGATCGTGTTCGTGAAGAAGGCGGCAGAGATGAAACCGACGGCGTTACTAACGAACACCAGAGACATGATGGAGTACGAGATGTGGTAGTACGACTCCATGTATGGGATCAAAGCACCGACGACTGACCACTGGTTAGTCTAAATTCTGATCAAGTAATCCAAAAACGGAAGGTCTATATCAATTTCTCAACTCACCTGAGTCGTTGATTCCGTTGGAGAAGTAGATCAAGCAACAGCAAAGAATTCTCCATTTGGTCATCGGTTGAGCGTTCCAGGTCCTGATAGTACCGACTGCATCCTCTCGATTCGGTGTGGCCGGACGACTCATTTCGAGTTCATTGGGGGTTTTCGGGGTCTGCGCCCCCTTGGGTAATTCATGCTCTGCATACGATGCTTGTCGGCTATCGTCTGTTTTGCGAGAAGCAAAGTCCGCGAGTTCGACGTCCGGTAGTACACCTACATCGCCGAGTGTTTGAGGTGCTTTGCCCTTGCTCTTCTGGTATGTCGGTTCCGGGTTGGTGACGGAGGCAGGCTGAATGTCGAAGAGGCTGTGAAGTTTGGACGACATGGCTCCAAGTTCCCGGTCTGCGGTGTCCTTTTGCGAACTCGAAGAGGATGCAAAAGCCCTGAACTACGCGCCTTGGAAGCGTTCGTTCTGATTGTGCGTCTCAGGTAGTAGGAAGTAATTGAGCTTTCAATTCAGTGCAAATGCGAAGGCAGGAGTCATAAATAAGAAAGTAGCCCGAGCGACGACGTGCCAGTGCGGGAGACCCTAGACCCTTAATGCGGTAGTCCACGAAGCCTTCCACGAGAAGACTACAGGCCATCCCAAAGGCTGAGGGCGCTATCGCTGATAAATCATGGGATGCACAATTACCCTACATTACCAGATAAACACGCGCCGGCTCCGACTTGGGGCCTATCACAGCTGGCGGGTAAGTATCGTGTGGTCGCGCTGCAGCAGTGTGGAGATGGTGGACGGTCGGTAAGCAAGTCGATCATAAAGCCTGTAAAACGTTTTGAAGGGACAGACGCGTCTAACGGTGCAGATAGCCGTTCATTCCTGGTAATGGATCCGACAGTCGGAGAAAGATTGGGTCTAGGCCTGTGACCAGAAAGGGCGCAATACCCAGAAGGTGGTGAAAGTGCGAACTTTTGGGGCTCCGAGGGGCGGGGACAACTTCCCCACCGAGCTCGGCCACACCTTCCTGCTTTGAAATTCACGACCACCCCTCCCATATTGTCTCCAAAACTACCACAACCGATAACTTCTCCACCCTGCTTACCAAAGCTCAACCCCAACATGGCCCGTCCAAAGCGCAATGTCCTTGCCACCATAGACAGCACAATCACACCGCCCGACGCTTTGGCGCCAAATCACGCGATCGCGCGCATCACCAAAGCCGAAGGCAAGAACATCTATGCCGCCGAGCTGCCAGATGGCAAGCCTGTCCTTGCAGAGCTGGAAGCGAGGTTCAGATCAACTGTATGGATCAAGAGGGGCAGTTATGTGGTTATAGATATGTCTGCTCTGGCGGACCGTGAGAACAAGCTGGATGGAGAGATTGTGAACGTGGTACGCGACGAGAAGGCTTGGAGGAAAATGAGCTACTGGTATGTTCCAGCCGGGTATCGTGTAGTATGTGTACAGAGCGCTAACAATAGTATACAGGCCCAAGGAGTTCGTAAAGAAGTCGACTTACGTCCAAGATAGCGACGACGAGGAATCGACCGTCGGCAAGATGCCGCCCAGCGACTCAGACGAGGACTGAGTTCTTCGTCGCATCACTCGGCGTGCGCATGATCTTCCTCAATTATACCCTTCGTCACGCCCTCGTACTCCTTCCTCGTCCCCCACCATACACCTGCGACCGTAATCGCGAGAACGCCCACAACCGTCGCCGAGCTTGCCGATGTACTCGGATACACATTCCACGCCCACTCTTGCGCGCCCCACAATGCATACACAACGGCCGGATTGAAACCTGCTTTCCACAGGAGGAATGGTGTGCACCACGCGACATACGCGTAGAACTGGTAGTGCAGACTACGCGCGCATAGTAGGCCAATAGTCATCGCGGTCAACATCGTCGTCATAATGAAATCCGGGGTGATCTTGCTGGACATGGTGTCCTGGTCCCGGGGCTCAATGGCTGGAATACAAAGCTTGAGGAATTCCTTGACATTGCGCTTCGAGGGCTTGATCCAGCGGGTTCGCGCGTACCAGATGAGGAGGCCAACATGCAGAGCGAGTAAGCCAATGGCGAAGGGGCGTGAGAGGAACGTAGATTCCGGGACGAAGCGCCAGTTCACGGTCCATTTGTACAGGAAGGCACGGCTGAGCTCGAAAGCGCGGGCGAAATAGCTTGGTGCGCGCTTCCTGAAGGGGTAGCCATACAAAACCTACATTTTGATTAGCATCAATTGATAACACTCCGTGATCGATGAATTACTTACCGAAACCTGTACGATGATCATGGCCTGTGTCAAGGCTTCTCTTCCACCCAGTTTCATGACCATGAGAATACCCATTGCTGGTAGAGGCAGCAATAGGCTCATCTTGACGTTCAGCCCTGTGCTATAAAGCGCGCTCCCCAGATGCCATTGATCGCTTTGATAGCAAAAGACGGCCAGCCAGAAGAACAGCACCGCGAAACAATCATTGAAGCATCGTAGCATGAAAATACTATGCATGCGCTTTGAGAGAATCAACAGCGGGAAAATGTAGGGTGGAACCTATCAACACGTCAGCTTCTACTCTATGCCGCCAACATCAACAGCCAGAATGGGAAAGTACTCACCCGCGCCTTCCTATAACATTGAAAAACCACACCAAGCGTAAGCAGATACACTCCCGCGAAAATATACTGCGCGAGGGCGATATCCCGCCCTTCATCCGTCCACTTGTAAAGATGCTTGTAGATCCAGACATGCGCACCAGGGTACACGAGCGGACCTGTCGAACCAGCAATATTCTTATAGTCGCGCTCGCCTTTCAGAAAGATGGCTATTTGCTGCATGTACGTGGTCCAGTCAATCTCAGTATCTAGCAACCTCGCTGTTAGGACACGTGGTGCGTTTTCGGTGAGTAAGAAAGGAGCACGAACAAGGTATCTTCTCGATTATCACGCCTGAAAGCGCGGCGTCTGCTACGAGCAGGAGCGGAGTCATCCATCTTGTGTGATCGGGATTGTAGGCTAGGTCTTTTGCGCGGGCGAGGAGCGACATGGCGGCGTTTGTTGTTGCACGCGGTTTTGGTGATGGCAAGTTCGGGGGTTAACGATGGTGTTATAGTTCGCGTCGCGTGTCACGTGGGAAGGAGGTTTGAGGTTTCAAGGATGGCAGTTTCGCGCGACGTGTGTTTCAGGCATCATTTTTCTCGTGCGAGCTGTGGATGGTGGTTTGACCTGGACTGCACGTTTTGTATGGAGTCAGACGCTGTTGCGCTCACGTCCTGGTGTTGTGCTATTTACGGCAAATGCGAGGTTTGCGCGTCCAGCCATTCGTCACTCTTCGCGTCAATACCCTACACGCGATGTTCAATTCGAAAGTTGATTTTCCGATGGTTTCAGTCTTCTTTTCTACTAGCAGCTCAAGTATCTTTCTCTCACAAATGTAGCAGGATGCAGTCGTCGTAGTGGTAGTGGCACAAATGATGAAGAAATTAATGTTGCATTAGGTCTAGGCTCTAAGGAATGTCTATACAGGAAGCGCTGAGATAATCATGAACACTGAGGAAGGTCATAGCCTATGCTCAGTACTGGCTGGGTGCCGGGCACGCAGGGGCGGCGGCGGCGGGAAGAGGGACGAAGGTGACATAGGCATCGGAGACGCCCTGGCAGACGAAGTCCTTGGGGCCGTTGCCACCGGCACGGCAGTAGCTGGGAAGAGTGGTGGTACCGACATAGGTGAGACTGAAGGAATGTTAGCAAATTGAACGAACTGCGCATTCAAAGGCATGGGAAAAACTTACTCGTCGCTGACACCCTGCTTGATGATCAGACCGCTACGGTCGCTTGAGAAAGCGAAGTCGATGAAGCTGTTCTCGCCGCAAGAGTAGAACTTGTTATCCTCAAGCTTGTCGGCTTGGGAAGAGCAGTTGAAGTCGAGGGTACCTCCGTTGGTAGCCTTGATGTTGAAGCCGAAGCTGTTGTAGTAGGTTCCCTCAGGCTTGCGTCCGAAGAAGTTGGAGATCTTCCAGACGTAGTCACCCTGGGTAGCAACTGGGCAGGATGCGTCGACCTGGCGGGCCTCGAGAGGTGCGGCGCTGGCAACGGCAGCGGCAGCGAAGAGAGAAGCGATGGTGGTGAACTGCATCTTGATGGAGTTGGTTTGAAGTTGGTTTGAATTTGGGATAAAGTGTTGGAAAGTGTGGTAGGTTGTAGTTGAGTGTGAGAGTTGGTGGTTGATGGTGGCTAGAAAGTGAGATACTCACTGGCATTATATAGTCATCACACCTCGTATCTGGGGTACTGTACTCCTGCCACGATCATCATGTCCGTCTCGTCCCAAGGTTCAATACGAGAAGATTGACACCAGGCGTCACCCTTGACCTTACCCACTAGAACATACGAGAAAGGTGTACCATGAAATTTCTCCAGGAACACGAGCCTCAGACCATGCCGAGAGCGCCGAAACCACACTCTACCCCAATTTTTGGAGCCTCAGTACCCTTGCCAACGGTGTCACGAACCAGTAGCGGCATCCGGGGTGACCGGATGAGGCGACAGGCATGTCCTATCCGGGCAGTTGGCAGACCTAGCCGAGCTTGGATCGTGCTAAACATACGAGATGTGACGTCTAGTAGGATGAACCAGGTATGCATTGGGCGCTGGCCGATCGGCTGTGCATGGCCTTAGTTCGGAAGACTAACGGCATGACGTCCTGGCTATATGTATTCTGATTGCCGTTGCAACACCGTACATGCGATGGTAGGCGACTGCTTCTTCCACATTTGTATCAACGCGGTGTACCCTAGAGTGCTCGCGAACCACTATACCTAGGTAGCTTAGCGACACACTGGAAGCGTAAAAGAGATGTCCTATGTTCCTGAAGTCGAGCCTGAGTGCTGTGGACCTGAGTATGTCGGCCGCGTGAATGATGACTGCAATCTCGTAGAGTTCGATCGGTCCGTTCCCGAACGACCTCATCGTCCACAGAAATGGGTGGTCCGAGTGTGGGGACGAGCGTAATATCAGTAATCGGCGTTGCCTCCATCACCTTGAATAATTCCAAGGTTAGCATGGAGATCACTCGTGAACGAAGGATTGAAATACGACGTCGCTTGGGGTTGAACCGAGATAGTGGAAAGTTGAGCCGTGACATCTGGCAGGAATGGCATCATCGAGCCGGTTGTTGCGGCTGTGGCTGCCGATCACCTGCCTGGCTCGCGCCCAGGGTCCACGCTCAAAGACGGAGCCAGGAGCTAAACAATGACACCAACACCACTGACGCACCATCGGAGTCTGTCCGGCGGCACGCTATATTTGCTATTTTTGGACCCGCGATCGTGGGCTCACGCTCAACGCTGAACGAAAACTTTACGACCCAGGTGCACATCTACCTTCAAGGACTGGCATGCGTGGCAATGAACTCAAACTCACTGCACCCACCGTGCGCAAGGCGACTATCAAGGTACACAGAGATCTGAGACGGCACTCGAATATTTTACGGTTCCGTTCCGTCATTCTCGGAGATCTCGTTGTTGCTTTTGGGACCTGTCGGCAACTGCCTTGATTTCGATGGATGACTGAACATTTTGCTAACCTCGTCGGAGTCTGTCGGGCAGACAATACTGCACTGGCGTCGATAGGACCGATAAACCATTGAATGTATGGACGCGGCAACGATTCACGGAGTCAGACGATACTCTTGCTGAGGATCTGTGGACAATGAAGACACTCACGCCGTGATTAGCGAAAGCTGGTTGGCGAATCCCTCCTACCGCTCATGAATGTGGCTGGAGCCATTCGATCATATCTGATGCTGGGTGCTCAGACAGCGGATCAGCAAGGGCACAAGTCTTACACGAGATGACACGTAAGACCCTGCCACAATACACATGGGCAGAAGGAGTGGTAAGATCGGATCAACGACACTGAAGAGCACAACACATGTACTTGTGTTGTACATCCGGCGAGTTTGGAAGTTCCTTTGACGCAAGATGACACAGGAACTTTCCTGTGTTGCAAGAAGAGGAGGTGTACCACAGTAAGTAACCGTCCTGCTGCCGTTGCTCACCGGTCGGACCACAAGGTCAAAATACCCAGTTCAGCAAAGTGATGGCAGCATGCATGGAATGCAGTACACGCGGAACAAAACGTCTCCCAACAACGGGTACGTACGCGCAATACTGGTTACCCAAGAGTATTTCTTGGGTGTAAACCTCTCGTATGGTCACTGTTCCATGCTTGTCGTCCGCGATTTGACCGACTCTTGCTGCTCTCCTCTTTCTTCCCAACAATCTTGGCTTGCCTAAATCATGGATCCTGTTGAGCTGGAAGCTACCTACACCAAGAAAGGAAACATCAGCTACGACTATGGCGAGAATGATGACGACGATTACCCGGGCAGCGAGGATAACCAAAGTGGTGAAGACGGAGACGCCAACGGCGAAAGCGATGACGCTGATGAAGCTCTCGACAACGCTTCGGTAGATGACATGGATAGCGAGCTTAGCGACGATGTAGCCAGCGACAGCTCCCCTATTGCATCCAGTGATGATGAATGGGAAGACGAAGAAGAAGAAGCAGAATCTGAGACTATCAGCGTGGAAAACAACGACAGCGGCTCAGATGACGATGCCAAATTGATCGATGGAGAAGTTGTCGACACAGTGAGCGACGAGAGCACCTTGGACAGTGAAGCAAATAATACGAGCGAAGAAGGAGCTACGGTGAATACCGCAGCACGGTTTGTAGGAGAGATCGTCATATACGACAGGGAAAGCACTACATACCAAGAGCACGACAGCATCTTTACAAGTACGCGAAGTGCTTCGAGGGGTTGGGTGCAGTCCCTGAAAGGACAGAGTGCTACAAATCTGCCAACTCAGACTACCTACCAAGCATGTCAGCCGATCAACATTGACCAATCGAAGAGCACATACCAATCGTCCAACAACCATCGGACTGGCGACGAGGACCGGAAGAAGATTCCACGATCTGTCCCTGAAGCACCGGCCCTGCTAGACACATCGAGCCTCCATCAAAGTCAAATATCAGCTGGTGTGCAGAAGCCCACAGGCGCAAAGAGATCAGCGTTCAAAAAGCTGAAAGATACCGTTCTCAAAAGCACAACTCTCGGGACCACTGAGTCAAGCTCCATGATCTGCAGGAAGCCTAAAGGCAAACATGTCAAACTACCTGTTCAGGCTACACGTCATCGAGCACCAGAAAAAATGAGGAAGTCTGAATTCAGCAATGATACCGATGGGATTCACGAGCTGTACGTTCCGGGTGGATCAGCTCAGCCGACCGAAGCCGCCAAAATGCCTGAGGCAGCGAGAAAGTCTCCTGTGTTCTACGAGATGGAGAGTAGGCCCGTAGTAACTGCCACTTACAGATCCAGCAAGACAAAGCAACATCCTACTACTCATGAGCTGGAAGGAACTCTCGGTCACGTTATCAACAATCTCGAGCAAAACTTTACGATGCATGAATTGGAGGGAGCTATCGGTCAGACTCTTAGAACTACTAGGAACCATTCTACGGTTCATGAGCTGGATAGCGTTGCTGTAGCATTTGCAGGCCGGGTTCCCTTCAGAACAAAGAAACAACCTGTGATTCATGAGCTGGAGGGAGTCGCCAGGCGTGTTTCCAAAATCAGAAAGCAACAACCTACGGTCTATGAAATGGACGGTATGCCTACAGTGGTCGCCAAGCACATGTCTAAGAAGACTGGGCAACAATCCAGATTCTGCGAACTGGAAGACATAGCTACGACAGTCACCAACCGTATCCCAACGGAGCCCAAGACCCGTACAACGACCCATGAACTAGATGCTGGGTGTGAGGTACCCTCCAGCCACACCACTGGCAACAGCAAGAAACAACCGATGTTTGGAATGGATGGCGCACTACTTACGAATAGCATCCCACTTTGCTCTCGCACCAATTCCCCTTCCATAGCAGCCAGCGACACATCAGAACCCTGGATACCTAACAGCTTCTCCAACCCCCCTACGGTTCTTCTTAATGGCATCTTCGCTGGAGTACTGATGCGGCACAGAAATGCTACGAGGAGTATATTTGATCACGACCCGCACGCAATCATCGGCTTCAGCTGGACGGATAATCGCGCCAAACAATATGAGGAGGTTGGAATGCAAAAGTACAAGACGTCCAAGGAGGGTCTTACACTGTGGTGGAAGCCTTACTCGCCATCGGCGGACTACTATGATAGCGATGACGAGGATGAGTGATATGGAAGGCTGAAATTGGAGTTCTCGGGTGGTTTCCAATTCGTCATGTTGTGTTATAGTTCCGACGAAACAATAGTTGCTTCATTGATGTAGTGATTTATCTCATCATCCCCCACTTAGGAACATCCAGAAGTACTTTGCAATGGTTGGAGCGAAGAAGCATGTAAAGCCAAGCCTCTGACGTAGCACACCAGCCCAAAGCCTGCCCAGATGTGGTGCAGATTAATCGCGACCATACAGACGATGCCATGAGATAGCTGTAATGCCGACGATCCGGTCAGCACTTCGTAAGATATACACCGATCAGAACAACACCTAGCCGAACGTCATATGCCTCTTCCAACTCAAATAAGAGGTCCTCTCACAAGAACGCCTAGATCACTTTCCCGCTTTTGCTTTTTGTATTTCCAATAACAACAAGGTTCATCGGTCACGCACGCGATTCTAGGATACCTACCCCTCCATCAGCAACATGCCAGGCATCTTCAGCCTGTCAAAGTACCTTCCCCGCGCCTCTCCTCGCCATGTCCAGCCTTGCAATGGCGAGAAATGCGCCGCAGACTTTGGTCTCGACGTAATGCTCGTCTACCCAGAGTCGAAGGAATCGGCTGAAGACTGGCCAGCAAAGTTCCGAGCTATCACAAAGTCAAATGTCTATAGCTTTCGCATGCAGCCAAAAGCATTGGACCCAGAGAAGGATTTCCAAAGCTCTTCAGAAGAGGATGCAGATCTGCCGACTGATCCAAAACCGGAAGGCGCCTACGACAAGTCATCGACAAGACCGGTGATATTTGTTGCTGAGACTCCCGAGGCTCGAACTGCGTATGAGGAGGTGCGCCAGCCTGAACCGATCGTACTCGACCACATGAGAAGACGAATACCTTTTGCTGGACGCGTCTATGGCGTGATCGAGCTGCGACGCAACTCGAATCTTAAAATGACATGCATGCTCGCCTGGGGGCAATGGGGCTTGCACAACATCGTGAAGAACTACTACGGCTGCCGGCAATCGACCGATAACTGTCAGTCTGCGAGACAGCCGAGGATCGTGACCAATCCGTCAACCGGCTTTGTTATCTTCGTCACGGTTATGTCCATGTTGGACTACTGGATGCAGTACGACATGAATCGAGGGGATTATTACCAGCGACTATGCCTGGTTATTGGAATCACGATGAGCTGCTTGTTGAGTCAGTCTGGTCCGTCCATCGAATCGTTGCCTACGTTGATGGCTGCGATGAACTTGGCGATGACTTGTAGCGCTTTTGGGCACTTGGTGTGGCGGAAATACTTCAGCACTTGTGAGAAGAGGCTGGAGCAGAAGCTAGATGAGTGGAGAGAGGAGGCTCGCTGTACCCAAATTTACTTGCGGAAAGACTCCAAGCTCGAATGCGAAGCCCAGAAGCCCCACGTTGTTAAGTTCCACGAGCTGGACTAGACGGAGTGGGTGCCAATTAGTATGCGAGCGGGACGACGGATAAGCTAGAGGAGAATTCGCAGCGAACAGTCCACTTCAGTCACGTGTCTCGAGCGTGAGGGCGGCTTGGGTCAGGGTTTGGGCAGTATTGTTGTTCTTTATTGTGCGCGGGTCTATTCCCATTGTGTGCCTTTTAGTCGTTGCATGAGATATTCCACTTCCACCTCCTTTGTCAGGGGAATGACCCAATCCTGTATTATCTGTTAGTACGCAGCATGAATGAATGAGAGCACTGAACGTACCTTGTACATGCCAACAACCGCGTCTGCATTCACCTTGGACGAGCCGTTCGCGCCCAGGTCCGGGTCTGTGCCGTACGTCTTGGCCTTTAACCTCAGTCTCTCCAGCACCTTCTTTTCCACCGCAGCATTCGTGATAGCCTCGTCGATGCCTTTCCTGTCTTCGTCCTTGATCAACTTGACGAAGCGCTCCGTCTCCTGCTGGAACTTGGCCTCGGCAACGAACTTGCCAAAGTGTATGCGCCGCGACAGGGACTGGATGGTCATGACATCGCAGGTGGCAGAGGACCCGTAGTTCTCCTGCGACTCTCCCCGGTCCTCGCGGTCTGTCTGCAGACATGCGGCGGGCAGGATGTGCTTGATGTAGCAGTCCTTCAGCTGGGCGTTGACGTTGACATTATTCGGGTGCAGGATCTGCGGGTAGTTGAGGGGCGTGAGGATGGGCTCCTGGAGGACCTCTGGGAAGAAGGGGTATTCGTCGGGCGACTGGTAGCGGCGGACGAGGGACTGCAGGCGCTCCTGCTCGCGGAGCATCCAGTCGAACAGGCTGGTCTCGGGCTCGCCAATGTCGACGCCGCCGGGCACGTAGATGGTCCGGTTGAGGGGGAACTGCACGCGCTCGATCAGGTGGAAGGTGATTGTGTCCTCGAGCCGGCTGTCTGCTGTCAGTGAGACTCAGGCGCGCATGGCGGGGAGGCGTACATGAGCTGGAAGCGGATGTTGGCCAGGTCAAGCGCCTTGGACGCGTCGGAGAGGTCAATCGCGTCCATGGTTCCTCCCAGTTATTCCCAAAGCGTGACTATGCGGGTGAGTGATGTTTGCAGCCATGGCAGTCCGGTCGTGTCCCGAGCATCGGCGTGCTCTTCGGCGGATGACGCAGGCGGGTGCCGACTGGAGAGCTCGATAGTCACTCCCCTCCGCAACACCACTATCACCATCTCGAGCACCCGACGCGCCTCCCGCCTCCCGCCTCACCGCCTATTGGCCTCTTGTAGCACACGCGAGCACCTGATCTGAGATCCTAATGCGAAGATAAGGATGCCCTAGCGACGTCTCCTCCACTGCGCCGCCCGTTGAGTCTCCCGCCACACCTGAGCAGCTCGCATGGCCTCGTCCACCGCCCGCAATGGATCCCCAGGTCGCGGCCGGTCGACCAGCCCGCGCTCGCCGCGGTACTCGCAGGCCTTTGACGACGACGACGAGAGCAGCTTCATAGACTCGCTCCCCGATGTAGCCCCACCGCACCTTCCCTGAGCCCACGGTGATGCTAATGCTCGCTAGACCCGCCATCTGCAAGCTTTTGGCAAAAAAGTCACAGCCACCGCCGGCAGCTTGATAGGCGCCGAAGGAGTCACCCAGCACTACCAGAACGCCATTGGCGAGCTCCACCGCGAGCTCAGGCGCCCGCTGATGCAGCGCTCCGTCTTTTCCTTCGCCCAGACCACCCCCCGCGAGATCGTGCGCTCGCGAATCTCCGTCCCCGAGATCCAGCAGCGCGCCCTCGCCTACATCCCCAACGACCTGCTCTCCAACATCCCCGAGGACAACGCCGAGTTCTCCCTCTTCCAGGGCTTCGAGGCCTCGCTGCCCGACGCCCCCGACAGCCATGCGAAGAAACACGGCCGCCACAACGCGCGCGGCCAGCGCCTGATCGGTGGCGGGGGAGACGACGACGATCCCAATGTGCCCCCCTCGATGCAGAAGCTGCGGAAGCAGCGCAACAGCATGGGCCACCGTCTCGAGATGATGGGCGTGCGCAAGCACATGTGCGTCGCCGAGATACACGAAATCGACAACAAGATCGCCAACCTCAATACCATGCGCAAGATGGTCCTCGACCGTCTGGCGGGGCTCGAAATCGAAGAGGGCGAGCTGGAGCAGGATCTCCTGACTGTGGACAACCGTATCGAGGACCTGCAAGAAGAGCTGGACGACGAGGCTGCACTGGCACCCAAGACGGCAGGGTCGCAGACAAGCGACGAGCAGTCAGAAGGCAAGGGCGAATTCATGTCCGAGTCGATATACCAGAAGATACCCTCCTCGCCCAAGACGAAGAACAAGGCCAAGCGGCTGTCAAAGAGAATGTCCATGCCCGTACTACACGAGCATCTACAGTCAGGATCCAAGATCAAGGAACTGCCCGCCCACATGGACGCCATCACCGCCATGGACTTTGACGCTCCGTGGGGCATGATGGTCACCGCATCGCTAGACGACACAGTACGAGTATGGGATCTGAGCGCCGGACGGTGCATCGGAATGCTCGAGGGTCATCTGTCTTCCGTGCGCTGTCTCCAAGTCGAAGAAAACATCGTCGCGACCGGCTCAATGGACGCTTCGATAAAACTCTGGGACCTGAGCAAGGCCGAATACGCGCCCATGGATAACCGGATAAACAAGCCCGATGAAGAAAGCGACGATGGCCTGGCATTTGAGAACTCGGAAGACGCACCCCCTGCGCCACCGTCGACCAGCATGCAGGATTGCCCTCTCTTCTCCCTCGAATCACACGTCGACGAAGTCACTGCGCTACACTTCCGCGGCGACACTCTGGTTTCCGGTTCTGCAGATAAGACACTACGGCAATGGGATTTGGTCAAGGGACGATGCGTGCAGACGCTCGATGTCCTCTGGGCTGCCGCCCAAGCCACAGCTACGAACACCTCCAACAGCACATGGCGACAGACGGGACGCTCTGCCGACTCCTCTGCCGATTTCGTAGGCGCCATACAGTGCTTCGATGCTGCACTTGCTTGTGGTACCGCCGACGGTATGGTACGTCTATGGGATTTGCGTAGCGGGCAAGTTCACCGAAGTCTTGTCGGCCATACAGGTCCTGTAACAGCCCTGCAATTCGATGATGTCCATCTCGTGACCGGTAGTGCCGACAGGAGTATACGCGTAAGTCAACCATCTTTCCTCCGACTGTTCCCCAACTAACATGCACAGATCTGGGATCTCCGAACCGGCGCCATTGCCGACGCCTACGCTTACGATCACGCCATTAGCAGCATGATGTTCGACTCACGTCGGATTGTGTCTGCAGCAGGTGCAGACGTAGTCAAGGTCTACGACAAGACAGACGGAAGGCACTGGGACTGCGGACCCGGAGCTGACGAGAACGACAAGACGACACACTCCATCATAGAACACGTCAGGATAAAGGATGGCTATCTGGTTGAAGGACGTAGAGACGGCACCGTCGGTGTCTGGTCGTGTTAGTAGAACTATAGAAGTAGAAGCGATGAGGATTGTATATAAGAACGGGCTGCGCATATGCCAGTCATGTAAATGGCAAAGTGTTGTACTGCTGCAGAATACTCATTACGATATCACTATCAATCGATTTTGTGCCACTGCAAGGACCAAGATTTCCTCCACCCAACATCAGTCGTGATGCATGCGGGCCGCTTCCTGACGGGATGTCGATACAGATATTATCCACAGTGGCCGTGCTAGACTCAATCAAACACGAAGTCTGCCCGGGCGGGATGCATGCTTAGTGAGGAACAAGTTCAGTACACTGGTAGAGAATACATCAGCTCACAGTGATGTTTCGAGATGTATCCGCATTAGTTGTAGGCTGCATCTCACTTTCTGGCTATGCAATAGAGACATGGAAACATAGTTCTGACAGGCACAGCAGACGTTACAAGCACGCGGCAGACGGGCCCAGTGGAAGCTTGGTTGGTGGTGGAACCATGCAAGGATGGCCCGCGAAGCTCCGATCTGCCATGGTGACGTAACGCAGAACCCCGATTGACATTTCCGCGCTCTGAGACGCCTATCCCTGCTCCCACGCCGCCGTGGCATTTGCATACTACATTCGCTTGTCCTATCTACCTATGCCTTCTCATCGCTAATTTTGCAATTGAACTGTCAATTGCTGGCATCCCTCACGTAGGCGCCTACCTCGATCCCATCTCATCGCCGGCTTCCTCTCCCGGTTCCACGTGCTCCGCTCGAGCTCCGAATTCCTGCCATGCTCCCACGACAGGCCGCGTCGCTGTCGCGCGGGTACAATGCCACCTCCAGGGCCTCAATTCTCTGCAGACGGTTACCACGAGCGACCAACACACAATTCCGCACATCCTTCAGCAATGGGAGCCCAGCATCCGCTGCGAGACGCGCCGTCCTGCAGACTTCACAATTAAGCAGGCAAACCCCCACCACGACCGCGATACGAACCGTCTCGACGAAACCCCTTCAAGCTCCGCGATCGCGCCTCGCCCGGTATGCGTACCGAACAGCAGCCATGCTTGGCTCTTTCGTCGCGGTTAGCGGTGTCTTGGTCATCGCCTTCTTTGTCTACGACGCCTACACATACAACGAGGACCCTATCGCGACCGATATCCCCGTGTCCGAACTCGCACTCAGCCCGAGGAGAGGTGGACCCAAGAACCTGCCTATCGCCGACCACTTCGTCGACGACGACGAAACGCCCGAGAATAAGAAGCTCAAGCACAAGCCAAAGTTGGTCATACTGGGTACGGGCTGGGGCAGCGTGGCCCTTCTGAAGCAGCTGAACCAGGATGACTACCACGTTGTCGTCATATCGCCGTCCAATACCTTCCTATTCACGCCGATGCTGCCTTCCGCTACCGTCGGAACGCTGGAGCTTCGGTCCCTCGTCGAACCAGTCCGAAAGATCGTCAGAAGAGTACGCGGGCACTTCCTCAAAGCAAAGGCTGAGGACGTGGAGTTCTCTGAGAAGCTCATCGAGTGTTCAGCTGTAGATGCCAAGGGCCAGGAGCAACGGTTTTATGTCCCTTACGATAAGCTCGTCGTCGGAGTCGGATCAGTCACAAACTCGCATGGTGTCAAGGGTCTCGAACACTGCCATTTCCTCAAGGATATCAGCGATGCCAGGATCATCCGTAACCAGGTCGTCAAGAACCTCGAGTTTGCGTGCCTACCGACAACATCTGACGAAGAGAGGCGAAGACTTCTATCGTTCGTGGTCTGCGGCGGTGGACCCACTGGCGTAGAGTTCGCGGCCGAGCTGTTCGACATGCTGAACGAGGATCTCTGCAAGCTCTACCCCAAGCTTTTACGCAACGAAATCTCCGTCCACGTTATTCAGTCCCGAAGCCACATCCTGAACACCTACGAAGAGGCTCTATCTCAGTACGCTGAGCAACGTTTTGCCCACGACTCGGTCGACATCCTCACAAACTCGCGCGTCAAAGAAGTCCAATCGGACAAGATCCTCTTCTCGCAAAAGGATGAAAACGGCAAAGTGGTTACCAAGGAGATCCCCATGGGTTTCTGTCTATGGTCAACTGGTGTTGCGCAGACCGATCTTTGCAAGCGACTCGCCGCCAAACTCGACGGACAGAACAACAAGCACGCTCTGGAAACCGACACACATCTTCGTTTGAACGGATCACCTCTCGGTGACGTTTACGCCATTGGTGACTGCGCAACCGTCCAAAACAACGTCTCTGATCACATCGTCAACTTTCTACGCACGACTGCCTGGGAGAAGGGCAAGGACCCCGAGAAGCTTCAGATCTCGTACTCGGACTGGCGCGGCATCGCCAAACGCGTCAAGCAGCGCTTCCCACAAGCAGCAAACCATCTCCGCCGCCTAGACAAGCTGTTCGAACAGTACGACAAGGACAAGTCTGGCACTCTGGACTTTGGCGAGCTTAGAGAGCTGCTCTTCCAGATCGACTCGAAGCTCACATCCCTACCCGCCACCGCCCAGCGCGCTAACCAGCAGGGTGAATACCTTGGTCGCAAGTTCAACAAGATCGCCCAAGCAGCCCCCGGCATGGCTCTCAATAACGTTGACTACGGTGACCTGGATGATGCAGTGTACAAGGCTTTCGAGTACAAGCATCTCGGTAGCTTGGCATACATCGGTAACGCAGCCATCTTCGACTACAACGGCTACGGCTTGAGCGGCGGTCTGCTGGCCGTCTACCTGTGGAGAGGCGTCTACTTTGCACAGAGTGTTAGCCTCAGGACAAGGTGTTTACTCGCTATGGACTGGACCAAGAGGGCGCTGTTTGGACGTGGTATGTTACTCCTTCCTCAACGGTGTATGATTGTGCCTCAGCTAACATGGAATAGATTTGATGAACTTCTAAGCGATACATGGCTTGGCTTTTGCGAAGCGTAGATCGATAGACCGATGACCGTTTTTCGGGTACCTCATCTTCCTGTGTAGATTATTCCTTGTTCGATCTATTGAGGGCGGCTTGATGCTGGCTCTTTTACCAATATATTTTATCTTGTTCGACTGTATACGTGTAAGCGTCGGTGAAGCATTTGGGTTTGCCTTACCAAGCGTATAGCTGAGTCCGCACAGCGTAGCTGGTCGTAACTCGATACACCGCTCTCTTCTCGTGGTCATGATCACATTAACCCGGATTCAATATCGTTGTTCAATATATGCTCAGTCGGTTAGTCAGTCCAGGTCCAATGATAACAAAAAACAGACACGAAAAGTAAGCCGGGTCACGCCATGGAGATGACGGGTATACAAAGTAAGCCGGATCACACCATAGAAATACTCCCCTCTTCCCCACACTTCAACGGAGTTTTGTCTTCGTGTTAGCTGAGCTGAGGTGTTTGCGCTTTCACCGCAAGCAACGGACTTGGAACTACACCGAGTTTCTGTGCAACACTGTCTTGGTGGAGGTGATGCGGATGGGAAAACCTCACGCCACTCGTCAGCGTACGACGAGCGTACACAGAATACACCGTCTTTGGTAGAGGCGGTGCTGCTTCGAGGATGTGCGTTGGTGTAGGTGCAAGCGAGTCGATGAGAGTGTATATATATCACCCATTTCTACCCATCTCTAGAAGCAAAGCAAACAGCATCTTCCACGACCAGATCTTCCAAGATAAATATCCATCGCTTTGTTCAAAACTTCATCTAAATCCTTCCCAAGCAAATATGCCTGCCACCACCTCATCCATGCTTTCCACTCTCCTCCTCGCCATTCCCCTGCTCTTCCCCTACGTTACCACTGCCGCCGCAATCGTCAAGAAAGACATATCATCCGCAGTCGTAGTAGCTTCCGAAGCAGCCCTCGTAGACGCAGCCGTCACTTTCACCTTATTCTCCAGCGATGCCCAATGCCGGGCCAACCAGGGCACCCGGTACGCCAATCCCGACGGAGGCTGTTACTCATTGCCCCAGAACTCCATGGATGTCAATGCTATAGCTGATAGCTGCCGTGGTATGTATTTTAGACTTCTCCAGGGGCTAGATCCAAGGGGACGAGAGCTGACATGACATGTTCAATGCAGTCTTCATTTATGAATCTGGGAGCTGCGATGGTCGCGAAAAGCAGGTTTACGCCGGAAACGTCTGTGTGGATATTGCCAGCTTCAGAACCATCAAGGCATTCTGCGGTTGAGAGGGAATAGCTCTAGGAAGGTTGTTGAGGCTGTATCCCGGGGATCTCGAGTGGGACTTGAGGTGGATGTGAGGTCTGGCTTTGTGCTGTCGTTTCCTTGATCACTGCATTCAACATGCGAATCTTGTTTTTGCGACGAAGAAAAACCAGTGTAGGTAGCTTGGCCAATGAAGCTATGATGTGCTGAAGACGAAACTCTTAACAAGATGTTTCACTAATCGTGAGATGTGTGCTTGACGTAGTAGAGCGCACGCGAATCATCTACCATACTAAACTGCCCTCAAGGCTCTTGCTCATCCATCGCTTCAAGCCGCGTGCGGACCATGTTAGGATTCGAATGTCCTTGTTCGTCGGTCCAGCATTTCAACACTTCTTCGCGCATAATCCTGCGTGGAGCTCTCTTGCCTGTGAAAAGTTCGAATTGAGCGAAACCTTGTTCAGGCAACAGGTCAAGGCCATCCAAGCAGATCCATGATGCTGACGCTTCTTCGCGAACTTGTCTTGTCAGTGGCGTATTGAGAGTTCGGTAGGCAAGTTCTATCACTACACCTCCAGAAGGAGATTGCATCCATTGAGTGGGCAGCGTAAAGTCAGGCGATGGTTCATCCCCTACAGGATGCGTAGGTATACATGATACAATGACTGTCGGTGCGCGGAGATCTTTTGGCCAGGGGTCGTCCCTCGACTCGAGTATGCGAAAAGTGGGTTGAGAACCCTGGACGAACGATGGGAAGAGCTTGGCTGCGGATGGGCTTGCAGCTAATGCGGAGAAGTAGCTAACTAGCTTTTGTGCGTTCTTGATTGTTCGGTTGAAGATCACGATGTTCTTGATGCCAAGCTGTAGCATGGCATAGATCGCCGCCCTAGCCATACCTCCTGACCCAATGACCAGGCTAGAGGTGGTCGTTGGCCGCACAGCATTGGCGGGAGACAAACCTCTTCGTATGCAAGATCGAATGCCTATCCAATCTGTATTGTCGCCAAATAGTGCTTTGACAGGTCCGGACTGGTTGCGTTCCTGGTAGAGCTCAACCCCGTCCGCATCGGGAATGCTGCCGTCCTCGTTAAGATGGCGAATTGGCAGAAGCGTATTGACTGCTCCGATCGCTCGAGCATGGCGACTAAGCGAGTGAGAGAGAGCAACCGCATCCACTTTGAATGGCTGGCTGACTGCAGTGCCACCAAAGTTTGGCCGTCGTATCAACTCCCGTATGTTTTCGTCCAGTGTCGCAGTTTGGAGGCGGTCAAAGTGGTGAGGCATACCACACGCTCGATATGCCGCATTGTGCATAGCAGGGCTAAGACTGTATCCCGCTGCGGCACCGATGATGTAAAACTCCATGGGGTCATACGTAAACGAAGCATATAGGATATGTGTAGCTTCTGTCACAGTAAGCCATGACGTTTCTGGGTTTCTTTGTGCTCTGGTCTCAAAATCTGCGCTCTTCCGTAGCTTTTCTGGTATCACTGGAGTGAGAACCTGGTTGAAGCAAGCAGAACGCCGTCCAGCGCGTCCGGTATTATAACATATTATGGGTATTCTTGGTGACTTGGCGTATATAGTGTTGCGGAATGATTGAATGGCGGCGTTATCGTCCATGAAGTTCGCTGGTCGGGTAAAGCGTACCAGGCTGCAGCCCAATCGCATTGCTGTATCGTACTTCTCGAGCCAGAATACATCGTACCAGTCCATGGCTGCATGAAGATGGCCGATTATCTTGGTTGAGCCCCTCGACGCAACGATTGCGCGGATCAGCTCCTCGTCCATGGTAAGATCCACAGTGGCGAATTCAGGTGCCATTCGTAGACCGTACCACAAGTTTGCCAGGTAGGACGTTATGGAATGGCCTGAATGTGCTGAAGGCGGCATCGTGTGAAACATTATCGGGGTCACAGTACTCCTTCGTACTCTGAATATACTCTTGCTTATGTTCTCCGCGTGATCCGCTGTAAGCTGTGCTGGTTCAACGACTATCTCGAATGCGTCACAGCCAAATTCCAGCTCTTCAATGTCGACTTCTTCAGGCGTAAGATCTGATAGTTCAACCTGGACGGCGCATGTGTAATTTCTAAGCTCCAAATCGACATACGATAATGGAAAGTGACCAGGGTCGAGCGTGGGCGCGTCACTCTTGATCTTTCTGCGGGTATTCGTGGGAGATAGGATAAGTGCCAAAAACTTGAAGAAAGTTCTTTCCGCTCGTTTTAGCGTCAGGAATGCTGGCACAGAGGGCTGGTGTGCAGGTGCAACCGAGAGGTGAGCTGCGTTCGTTTCGGATATGTTGTAGAACTCGTAGTTCGAGCATCGCCGGAAAACCGGAGTACTGAGAGCAAGCAACTCTCGAACTTTGGATTCATCCGTGTCTAAGTATTCGCGTACACTGCGCACGTCTCGTGTAATGTGTATCACTGGGTGCGATGCCGAAAATTCATGCAGTAGAGCTTGGCTACTGCTATCCAGCGGGAATCCTCCGTTGCAGACGATAATGGCGCCTCTGCTGTGGTTTTGTAATGTGTCGCGTAGGATCTCCTCCTGCCGGAGGCTACGATTCGAAGATCCAAACTGTTTGCGATACGCAGCGGTCGAGAAGCCTGTCGCAGTGTGGAAGACACTCTCCATGTCGATGACCCTTCGCTGGCAGGCTACTGAAGCCATCATTGCCAATGTTGCTTTGCCTGTGCCATGCATGCCAATGAGCACGATAGACGCCCGGGATTCAAACATTCTTCGGCATTCGTACTGTGTGGGTGCTGGTGTTGACCTTGCCGAATTCGGTAGACTTCGCTGTTTGGACGCCGGCGGAGATGGTGTTGGCAGCGAAGCTCGCCCGTCCATAGTTCCGGTTTCCGTGTTCATTGCAGCAAATGAACGCTTCGCACCAACCGTCATGGACGCCATTGTTTGCGGGACTTGGAATTTGGAAAATGTAGTTCCAAAGTGTCAACAACATGAAGCAGAACATGGTGCTGCAGTTGGCAGCGACGAGTGCCTTAGCGAAACACGTGATAGCGGCGAGCCCCGCTTTTCCACGGGGATAAAACTTCATCCTGGTGCGCAGACGCTTCCCCGGCTTTCTGCAGTGCCTCACTAGGTAAGCTCGATGGCTTCTTTAGCAAGATGCTCGACCACCCCATATCTGGGTGATCACCAATCTGCTCTTCCGGCAAGGCTCTATGAGGCGCTTTCGTGTTCTTTGTGCGACGGCGAACGATAGCTGCCGAACCGATGTCTTTGCATACCCAGGAGAAACGCCGCCAGGCCACACAAGACATACCGGTAAAACGATTTCGGGTATCAAGAGCTTGCGATCAGTGTCGCAATGCCCGCGAGAAATGTGACGCGAACCAGCCCAGCTGCTCTCCCTGTCTGGACGCCAAGCGCACGTGTACATACACGTCAAACCCGAAAAAGCGAGGGCTCCAGCCCGGCTACATACGCAGTCTTGAAATGACACTGGCCTTCATTTTCCAACAGCACGCTGAGGTTGAAACTTCAGTACACGAGCAACTGGCCCAGGAGGATACGGTCTTGCTAGCGAGGGGTACTAAAGACTCGAATCGTTTACACAAGAGCTGGACCAAGAGCAGATTTTGTCGAGATGTTACCAAAGCATTGTCTGGAGAGCAGATAGGAGCAAGCGAGGACAGGCCGCCAAGTTCAGACGAAGACAGTGAAGTGGACACTGAAGATGCCACGCTTCTCCAGATGACACCAAAAGTTCAGTCTCAGCATTCGGTACTAGCCCTATGTGACTATCTTGATGAGTGCTGACTTATGCAGATATCATGGCAAAGTGACACGAACTACGTGCCGCAGGCTATGCGCCCACCTCCATTACCGGATCTTCATTCTCCGCATCTGCAGCAGTCTACAGGCTCTTCTCCCCTTACCCCCCTGCCTACAGACTGCTGGAGGTTGATCGAGATATACTGCACGTATACACAATGCTGGCTGCCCATCGCGGACAAGCTTGAGATCCTCAAACTGTCGTATTCTTATGCGGAACAAGGTTTGGCTCTGTCAAGCGATATGTCCAACTCGGGAAGTTACGCAGAGATGTGGAGTGTATTTGCAGTCGGCTCTACGCATGATGACACGAGTCTTGCAGGAGACAGCTATCATCCATGGCCGTCCGGAAGACTTTACGATATCGCGAGGCAACTTATCCCCAATGAGCTAGGCAAATTCGAACTAGGTCACGTCAAGGCCCTTCTCAACCTAGCATTATTTAACATTCATGGGAAATTATTCGATGCTGCCTGGCATCTTGTCGGCGGTGCTTTAAGACTAGCTCTCATGCTTGCTGAATCGCCAGATGCTGTTACACTTCGGCTCAAGCATGTTATCTCGAGTTGTTTTGTGCTCGACAGTCTCTTGGCCTTACATCTCAAACGGCGCCCGTACCTCGACAGGGCCGATCTTTCGTGGATGGGCAAGATAGAAGAGGATGGCATGGAAGAATGGCAGCCATGGGGTGGGCATCTCAATCTTGGTCCATCACGTCTGTCAAACTCTCCGACACTCGCTTTGAGCACTTTCAACGCTCTTATGGAACTGGTTGACATTCTTCGATGTACGTCTATGGAGCGGACAGCGCCAAACTTCCTACATGAGATGATTGGCCGGCTTGAGATGTGGAAGTCAGCGTTACCACCAAAGCTCGATTACATTCGAAAAGACCCACCTTCTACGCCACCGACCCCACCTGCATTGCTTCTCCGATTCACTTATCTCGTCACTGCGTTTACTCTCGTTCCATCTCAGGCATGGCTTCAGCAGATCTTGGACATGTTAAACGTCCTACAACAGCAGCTTGGGGTCACAAGAATGCCAGCTGTCATCACTTGCTTGTTGCAAAGTATCAAGAGAAGCACTAATAGTCTGACTCTGGATCAACCGACACATACTCGAATTCACGAGTTGTTTGCTGCTCTTGGCCATTCATCACAAGAGACTTTGGGGAGAGCATCATCGGGGTTGCGATCGATGTCGGTCACTTTAAGAGACGCGTCGTCGGAAGATTCTGGAACCGTTCAAACCTCTCCGCAGTCTCTCGTCTCACAGCATAGTGGTCCGTTCACCGATCGGTACCAGCAACCGCCCAACCAGTCTACTATGGTCCATCCAGATATGAACGTTAGCCATGCTGGTCACAGTCTGCAACCATTCGAACCCAATCTATTCGATTTCGGGATGGCCGGCCCGATCTTCGACCCCCATGATCCTTATAATGCTTTAGTCTCGGGTGATTTGGGAAGTTTCCTCGACGACTTCGCTTCAAAGCATGGTGCCAAGAAATTACAAAACCAACCGCAGTTTATGGAGAACCTCGGATTTTCATCGGAAGTAAGCATGGCCGACCTATTGGCGGCTGATACCGGCCGTTTCATGCCTACTGCATCGAACCTAGGCGTAGATAACAGCGAGGAATCTCCTCAATTCCCGCTCAACACTTTCTACGATGCTGGGTGAGCCTGACTGCAGGCTCTGAACTTAAAAAAAAATAGACAATACCTAGCTATTCAAGAAGTCCAGATTAGCAGAGTCAAGACAAATGCCTTCATCATTCTGGGCGTCGCATTCAGGAACGATGCTTGATTGTTGGGTATCTTCTACATATAGACTGTCAAACGATAAGAAGCACAGGAAATTGAACAAAGAAAACCACATCAGCTTCCGCCTCATAGCCGCGCATACTCGGCTTGTCCCACATTGCTTACTTCGTTTCGCGGTCTCTCCACAGACGCCAATGTGTCATACACCGCACCCGTACCAAGCTGCAAATCATGACACATGGCATACCACGCGGCCGCAGCGCGCTGTGCCAGTTCTTCAACGACTCCTTTATCCTCTCTGTTCATGACTCGATTGAACAACTCCATGCTGACCCAGCCCTCAAATCCAATGTCCTTGATGATCGCACGTGTGACATCTTTCACGGGCAAGTACGCTCCACGACTAGTCTCGCCATAAAATAGCCTGCAGTTTCTGCTCCAAGACATACGAGCTGGCTGTTCGGCGTTGTAGAAGGGATGACCGGGAAGCAACGGTCGTGCGAGTCGCTCAGCATCGACGATCTGGATGAAGAAGATCTTCTCTTTGTGGGGTTTGATCTGGGCAACCAGCCGTTGTATCGACTCGCGAGCTGCCTGGTCAGCTCCTACGACCTTTCCAGATTCAGCAGTAGGGTCTGCATATATTCTGCCCAGAATGTTGAAGCTGTCCAGGCAGATGCCAAAGTTCGTTCGATCGACCCGTTGCACGATATCCCAGCATACTTCCCATTTGTCAACGTGTGTTCCCCAGCTTAGGCTTTCGTATGCGAATCGGATGATTGGTGTCTGTTGGAGCCCAAGGTCCGCGATCTCTTGAAGGTCACTGACGATGAGGTCTGTATCGGAGGATGTCTGGTTGGGGGGTAGAAACGACGAAGGGACTTGGACTATGTCTGTTCGGAGGACATGCGCTAGCTGCATCCAAAGCTTCATCTCTTCGATTCGCTCAGCGTGTCGCGTCCTGTCCAAGAGACCCTCGTAGTGCATGAAAGGCTGCAGACATATGATCTCCAGGCCCAGGGAAGAGCAAAGATCGTAGACTGAGGCAGCTCCTGCGAGCAGGTCGGATGACTTGTCGGACCCGGCGTGATCGACTAGGTCCTCGTAGAAGAGCTCGATGCCCTCTAGTCCGTGTTTCGCCGCCATGGAGAGTTTGTGTTCGAGGCTGTGGCCAGCGTAGCATCGGCCTAGCGACATGGAGGAGATACCTGGGCGGCACGGCATGATGCTGATAGAAGATAGATGATAGAGGATAGAGGATAGAAGACGGAAGATAGAAATGGAGGCGTATGTAATATGCAATATGGTATTGTGAAGGTGGAACTACAGCGTGAACACTGAGAGGCTAGCTATCATACTTGTGAAGCTGATAAGACATCTATAAGCAGCTGGCGTACATTCAAGGCCGTTCATAACCCACCGATATCCTGATCAACGCATCCTGCACGACCGTTTCCTACCATGCACATACGCATTGAACCTTCCTCGTCCAATCACGCGCGACGAGCACTTGTCGCTCGCCATCCCGGAGTAATGTTGGAAAATGAAACACACTCCTTACGCAACCGTGATGTGCCGTGGCAAGCAGTAGGCAAGCCCAGCCTGGTGACATCTTGGTGGTGCAGATGGGGGTTCGGCGCTAGCCGGGCGGAAAAGAGCTTAGAGATAAAAGGTAAAGTTTCACCGCGCGCGGCAAAATTCTTGTATTTACTAATTATCGCTTATTAGCTTAATTTACGCACTAGTAAAGCTTAGGCTACTTACTTAGAAAAAGTAGTCTTTTAGATAATTATAACTATTGCAATAACTACTACTTATAACTATAGCTCTAGCTAAGTTAATTAAATTTACGCGTAATAAGACTTTTTACTATTTATTCTATTTTTTTTATATCTACTACTCTACTTTTATAGCTTAAAACTAGTTCTACGTTAACTACGCTAGCTTTATAAGTTATAAGGTTTTATTTAAATAAGCTATATTTATACTAACTTTTTACTTTAAAGCCTACTCTCTAATTCTTTACTTCTTTACTTATACTACTATAATTTAGTAGTTAATAAGCTAGTAATAATTTATAAGTTCTCTTTTACTTTTTCTTTAGTTTTTTATTTTAAAGCTTATTAATTTTAATTATATTTTTATTCTTTATTTTAGAGTTTAGTATAATATTTTTACTTTTAGCTATAACCTCTAAATTTATAAGCTTTTTTTTTTACTTTTTTAGTAGCTACTTTAAGCAGCGTAAAGTTAGCTTTTAATTTTTAGTTTATATACTATATTTTACTACTTATTTACTTACTTTTTACTTTAAACTTTATACTTTATAAGCTTTATCTTCTTTTCTTTAGCTTCTTTCTTACTTTATACTAACTACTTTACTTTCTAGACTTAGCTTTACTTTTAGTAGAACTTCTACTAGAATTTATAGCTATATTATAAACTACCTTACTATTTAACTAGCTACTACTCTAGCTATTAAGATTTTAAGCGTATCTAGCTTAAGTAGTAATAGTACTAATACTACTATAGATAATCTTAGTAAAAATAATAATACTACACTTAAAACTAGTAAAAGTATTCTAAATACTATTAAAACTAGTAATATTAAAGTTACGTAAGAAGATAAAGAGGCACTTAAGCGTATTAATAGTAATAATAAAGATAACTACTTTATTTCTAAAGGTTTTATTAATTTAATAAATAACTATAGTAATAAGAGTAATATCTTATCTCTATTCTCTATTTTTTCTAAGATTATTCTATAAACTTTTTATAAGAAAGTAAAAAAGTGTAATAAGCTATATTAGCGTAAAAGAAAGTAGTATAAAATAAAAAGCTACGCTAGAGTTAGATCTCTTTACACTTTATTTAAGAATTAATAGACTAAGCTATAATCTAAAGAAAAGAGTAAGAATATATATTTCTAGACCTTTAATTTAAAATCTTATTCTTTTCTAGTAACTACTAATATCTACTAAGTAAAATATAGTATAAAGAATAAGGTTATATAAGTAGAGCTCTATTCTTCTATTTTTTTTCTTTTACTATTACTTTTCTTCTATTTTATCTTTCTAGCATACTTAGCTCTACTTCTTTTTTTTTCTAATATCTCTTTAGCTTTTTATTCTAAGATCTTAGTCTTTCTAGTATCTACGTCTAGACTTTACTAACTATACTACTATATAGAATTATATTTTATAACTATAATAAAAAGACTTTATAATACTTATTCTATAAGAAAATAGATAGTATATATATAGCTTATTTCTTCTAGAGATCTTAGAAATTCTACTACTTCTACTAATAATATTAGTCTATACTTTCTAAAAAGAATACTTTTAATAGCACTAAGCTATATATAGTCTACTCTTATAGCTATCTCTTTACTACTACCTTTTTTAAAGCTATCTATATAAAGTAAGAGCTCTACGTAGTATACTACTCTAAATACTAGTTATTCTCTAGCTTTACTAATAGAATATCTAGAAGATAGCTAAACTCTACTACTATAATAATAAGCTAATTAAGCTAACCTAGTTCTTTAGTAAGTATACGCTTATAATTCTTACTATATTTAAGATATACTTTAGTAAATTTATAGTTAAGAAAGTATATTAAACCTTCTAGTAGTAAAACCTTAAAATATATAAGAAATATAGCTAATAGATTTTATTTTATAAGCGCTAAATATTAGTAATATTTAGGTAAAGATACTATAGAGCTAAATTAATGCGCGTAACACTTTAGAAAGTTACCTTAGTATATACTCTTATCTTTTCTAATTTTTAGATAGAACTTCTACTAATTATTTCTAGCTTCTACTATTAATATTAATAACTATTTAATACTATAAGTAAATAAAAAAGTAGTAAAGGCGTTAAGAGTAAAGTTAGCTTAGGCCTTTAAGAAGCGCTCTATAGAGCTAGATAGTAATAACGCTAATATAGAGAAGATACTAGTAAAGAAGAAAAGTTATTCTATAAAGACTTATAAGATCTAGAAGTTAATAGAGGTTTAGACTAGTATATACGTTATACTTACGCGCTATTATACACTTTCTAGAAGATCTAGTTACTATTATACGTATAATACTATAGTAGAAAGTTAAGTAATAAGGTATATATATTTAAGGTTAGAATACTAAGTTATATAAAATAGTTAATAGATTACTCTTCTATAATATAATATACCTTAATTCTTATTAATTATAATCTTTCTTATATAATATTATAAAATTTCTACTCTTATATAGCTAACTTTATCTTTAGCCTTTTAATATAAGCTAGTTTTATATTACTACTAAAGACTCTATACTACCTATACGTAATTTAGCTATTTTATACTTAGTAATTTTAATAGTATTAATTAGTTAGATTAAAACTTTATCTCTTAAAAGCTTTTAATTTCTTAGTATATATAAAAAGTATAAAATAATTAGTATAATTACTAACTTTAGAAAAGAGTAAAGTTTTTTATAGAAAGAAACGCGCGTTTTATAGAAAGAGTATAAGTAACTAAAGTCTTATACTAAAAAGCTTAGAAATACCTACGCTAAAGGCGTAAAAAAATTTTAGCAACTATATATAAATATAAAATAACTATATTAGTAGTATTATAGCTATTACTACTCTAAAAGTTTAATTATTAGTTTTACTACTTTTTTAACTATATATTTTATAAATTATAGAGGTTTTCTAGTAATTATAGTAACGCTATAATTTTTTAAAGTAACTTTATATTATAAGTTAATTACAAAAAACTATACGCCTACTTGTAATAATAGAAAGAGAATATAATAGCTAGTTATACTACGTATTCTATAGTATAAGCTTATATTTAATAAGTATTTTATCTATAACTTATATTATTATCTTTATACAAAGTACTAGCTATCTATATATTTTATTTTCTTATACTACTTTAATACTTTAAAGTATAAAAATAATAGTGTACATAATTAATAGAGTTATTTCTCTAGATACTTATTATCTTTATTACTATTACTAAAGTCTAGCTAGTTATAAATACTACGCTATTTTGTAGCAATATCTATGTCTCTAGTTATTAGTACTCTCTTATTTCTATTTTCTTTATATAAGAATATATTTATAAACCTATCTTTTAGTAAAGTGTATACCTTTACTACTACTAATTTATTAATCTATTATTATTCTTTATAAGCTTTCTCTATAATCTTTTTCTAAAGTAACTACTTCTAAGTCTCTGCTTTTTTACTACGCTTAACTATTCTATAGTATTCTAGCTAGAAGCTATTAGAAGAATAATACGTCTTCTATATAATAACTATAGTCTTTTTATATATTAGCGTAATTATATTAGTTTCTCTAGAAGTTATATATATTTTGCTTACTCTAGTGCTTTAAGTATATTACCTAAAAGTTAGAATCTTCTTTAGTAGAGCTCTTATAAATCTAAAACTAATAGCTAATTAGAATATTTATTCTATTAATCTATAGTAGTAAAGCTAAGCTAAAGTTTTAGTTATATATAAGAGTTTTAATATTATTACTATAAATCTTCTATTCTCTTAGATATAGCACTATACTAGGTACTACTATAATACGCTAACTACTTACTATAATAGCGCAGCGCTTAGAGCTATTATAGAGGCGCTTTAAAGGTGTTTAAAGTTCTAGTATTATACTCTAAGCACCTATAGTAATACACTTAGTGTTACTAATATATTACTAGTTATTTAGCGCAAGACCTATTAGTAGTAGATCTACTCTAGTCTTTTAGTATAACTAGTAGTAGAAAGCTACAAAGAGCGTAATATACTAGTATAGTTCTATATAGAAAGTAAGTAGCTACTAAGGTAGATCTACTCTTTATAGTAGTAGTATTAACCTTTTATTATTATTAAGTTTAGGTATAATACTCTTATAAATACTAGAATATTTATCTATTAACTTCTTACTACTAGCTTACTAAAATTATCTTAATAAATTTATATAATATAAATATATATAGAGAGAATTAGTAGTTATAAGCTCTTTTAGTGTATAGTAGTGTATATTCTATCTAGCTAGGCGCCTTACGTAAATATTAGTATTATAATATAATTCTAGCGTTTTTATAGAGAGCTTCTATATATAAACGCGTAGGTTATAAGGTCTTACTTTATAAGGTAGCTATAGACTATAAATTCTACTATAGCTCTATATATCTCTCTTATATTAGCACTAATATTAGTATTTCTTATATTTTTAGGCTATATCTATTAGCAGCGCTACTACTATATAAAGTAGTAGTTACTATTTTCTATAGACTTATTATCTACTAGCTATAGTTATAAGTATAAGTAAATATATAGTTAAAATAGAAAGAATATCTTATTTTATATAAGAATTTTAAACATAATATCTATTAATAGTACTAGAGTAGCTAAGACTAGCTAAAATCTAGTCTATAGCTAATAGTCTATAGCTACATTTTATATTAGAACGTTAGTGTAGACTCTAAAAGCTGCTAAGAGCTTAGCCTAGCTAGGTATACCTAGTGCTTAATATTAATTAGCTAGTAATAATAAGAATTACTAAATAAAAGACTAGAAATAGTAGTACTATAATAAGAAAGTTAGAGTCTAGAGTTAATAGAAAGTAAGCTCTTAGGTCTATAGCTTCTATCTACGCTACTCTACTAATACTTATAATATATTATACTAGTATTACTTTTTAAAAGCTCTAAGATACTAAGAATTATAACTATAGTCTAATACTTTTATAATCTTATTTAGACTATTACTTATAGCGTTAGCGCTAATAGAGGTAATATTTTAGATAGTACTAATCTTAAGGTTACTAAGAAGATAGCTAAATAAGATTAGGTTATTAAGAATATTAGAGCTAAACTTAGTAAAAACTTAGAAATAATAAGTAATTAATAGGCTGCGCTCTTTACTAGCGTCTAGAAAAATATAAAAGAAGCCTATACACTACGTACTTATAAAGGCTATATCTTATATATAATACTTTTCTTACCTAAGCTCTTTAGTTTTAATAAGTTTATAGTTAAATTATAAAACTAAAGGCTTTTATAAAGTAGTATTATCTATCTAAGTATTAAGATATTAGTAGATTCTATAAGTATACTCTATAGGTTCTATATCTTTAGATCTACTTTAGCTATAGAAAGAAACTCTATAGTCTTTTAGTAGATATAGAGGTTTTAGCGTATAATAGTAGTGTTAATAAAGTAGATAATATACTCTATAAGAAGAGCTAACCTTTTAGGTAGTTTACTACCTCTACTATATAAGCTACTACTACGTACTACTACGTTTATAAGCTTAGCTAGTCTAATACTATATATATCTAAAATATTAATAGCTCTTAGTTAGAAAATCTATATAACTTAAACCTTATCTAGCTATATATATAGTCTCTTAAACACTAAAAGGTATATTAAAGCTTTATAATACTAAAATAGTAATATTCTATATACTAACTACTCTAGGTGCGTAAGAGTATACTATTGTCTAGTTAGAAGACTATTACTAAAAAGGCGCTTAAGTAGTTATACTAACACAACGTAGGCGTAGAGTATAAAGCTAGAATTAACTAAGGTTTTTTTAATAAATCTAGAGAAAAACTTTAAAATAGATACTACTAGTAACTTATAATAACGCTTGCGTATATAGTTATATTTTATTATCTATTACGTCTAGATAAAATACTATACATTTAAGTATAATATATCTACTAGTAGAATTATAAATTAGATTAGATTAAACTTACGCTAAGCTTCTATAAAACTATATAAGCTAGAGATAAGTTTTTATAAATACTAAGATTTCTACGTAATACTTATAGAGGTATATAGGCGTTAAGCTCTTTATTTTATATTTTAACTAAAAGAGGCTATAAGTTAATATACCTACTTTATTAGTAGAGTAGCTTACTACCTCTAGAATTAAGAAAGAATATCTATTTATACTATTTACTACATTTAACTAACTAAAGCTTATAGATAGATAATAGAAGAAGCTAGTACTATTTACTAAAAATACTAAGCTTTTATACGCTAATACTCTATAGAGCTATATAATTTTTCTCTAAAACTTCTACTATAACCTATATAATATTAGTAAAGAGGTTTAGCTATATAGTAGCTACTTCTTTTAATAAGAGGCTGTATAGTAGTATATAATAAATAAGATATAGAATATTATTATACTTATTTAATAAAGAGGTTAGAGTAAAAAATTTAATATAAAAATAATTATTTAGTATATAATTAGCGTTTTTAACAAGTAGGCGTACAGCTAGGTAGACTACTTCTATCTCTTCTTTAATAAAAATAGCCTATATTACGTATATAGAAGAAGCTATAGGTATAAACTCTAGCGTAGTTATTAGATTATAAGTTCTATAATAAAATCTTTATAAATACTAATAAATTTCTCTTTAGGTCTAGTAATATTATATTATATATAGATTAGCGCTTTCTAGGCCTATTACTATAAACTATATAGTCTTACTACGTCTTTCTATCTTATAACTCTAAAATTCTCTATATACTCTATATTATAACTAACGCGTTATAAATATAGATATAATACTCTATATCTATTATAATCTCTACTCTTTTTTATATAGCCTTTTACTTTTCTCTTTAACGTATTTTATTACTAGTAATAGCTCTTTAATTAAAGAAGAATAGAAAGCTACCTAAACTACGCGCGCAAGAAGTTAGTAAAAAGTTCTAGAAGTAATAGAATAAGCCTACTATTTCTAAGATTACTACTAATAGAACCTAGAATATCTATAATATTCTAGATAATAAGCTAGCTTCTATAAACTCTAAGCTACTATATAAGATTTCTATTAATTCTATACTATATAAGCTACGCAGAAATAATAAAGTCTAGTAGTAATAACTTTAGAGCCTCTATTACTTTCTATTATACTTACTCTTACTATCTATACTTAATAGAGCTATTAATAGAGATAAAGGTAATAGTGCTACACTAGATAAAGACTAGGTAGCACTAGTTAGTATATAATAGACTTCTACTTTATTAATCTAGTAAACTTACGTAACTATAGTAAAAGCTTTAGAAATTAAAGAGTATAAAAAGTAGAATAGTTAGCTATCTAAGAGTAGCTTTACTAGTCTTAGAGGCTACTATAAGACGTACTTACTAGTAATTACGTTAGAGAAAAAGACTTAAGAACTCTAAGATAATAGAAGAAAAGCTTTAGTAATTCTAAGAATTTATAGCTTCTGCAACGTCTACTTATATTAACTAGATCTTACTTTTAGAGTAATAGTAATATCTACTCTTACTATTATAGCTATAAGATATTATAGTCTATAAGCTATACCTTATTATCTCTAATATTCTAGCTACTAACTCTTAGTACTATAGCGTCTTACTATAGGTAATAATAGCTCTAATAGTACTAAAAATAGAAAGCTTCTTTTATATAGCTATCTCTATAAGATATCTATATTAAAGATATAGTATATAAAGAAGAGGTTTTTTATAGTATATACTAACTAATACTTATTTTTTCTAGTCTTTCTAATATTAATTCTTATAGAATATAGAGAATAAATAAGTAGAGCTTAAAAAGGTAGGTAGCTAGATAGAGTATATTAGTTCTAAAACCTTTAGAAAATATAAACTACTACTTCTCTAATTCTAGAAGATAATGTTTAGGCGCTTTAATTTTAATATAGTAGGTTATATTATATAGTATTTCTAGAGCGCCTTTTTATTATTAATAGGTATAGCTATTTAATTACTATAGATAATAGAAAACAAGACTTATTACTTTTAATAATAAAGAAGAGTATACTACTACCTATCTTTATAAGTTTATATTATTATAATAACACGTTTATAGCTAATACGTAATACTAGAACTAAATTCTAGTTATATATAGTAAGTATAAAAGAAGTGTAAGTAAACGTAAAAGTAGTTACGTAGTATATAAATATAGTCTATACTAGATATTTAAAGTTTATCTAATCTACTACTTTAACTACTCTTATAATATCTAGATTCTACTATTATAGCTTTATTTATTATAAGATTTTATTTTATAGTACTATATACTAACTAGTTATCTATTTCTTTACTTACTATAGAAATTTTACTTAGTCTTAAAGTACTACTACTTTATAGTAACTAGTAGGCTAGCTAAAATTTATAAGTTCTCTCTAGCCTTTTTTTTAGTCTTTTATTTTAAAGCTTATTAATTCTAATTATATTCTTTTTCTCTACGTTAAAGTTTATTATAATATTTTTACTTTTAGCTATAACTTCTAAATTTATAAGCTTTCTTTTTTACTTTCTTAGTAGCTACTTTAAATAGCGTAGAGTTAGCTTCTAATTTTTATTTTATATATTATATTTTACTACTTACTTACTACTTTTTGTTTTAAAACTTTATACTTTATAAGCTTTACTATTTCTTTTTTAGCCTTTTTCTTACTTTATACTAACTACTTTACTTTTTAGACTTAGCTTTATATCTAGTAAAAGGCTTTACGCCTATAAGTATAATAATTATAATACTTCTTACTCTACTACTATTTTACGTGTTTCTTAAGTTATAGAAAGAAAAAGTCTATATAAAAAATAGCTATTTAGAGTAATTACCTTATTAAGACTAAGAATATTATTATAAATAGCTGTTAGAACGCGCTTAATATCTCTTAGATAATCTTAGTCTTATACTAGTAACTTTAGAAAGAAGAATAATAGTTAAGATATATATATAAAGAATAAGTTTTATTCTATATTTTATATAGTAAATATTAATTAGACTATAAACGTAGTAATAAGAATATTAAGCCTTAAACTTTTATTTTTACTAAAATTACGCCTCTAAAGAGCTAAAAGAAGTGTAATAAGCTATAGTAGTAGAGGCGTATACTAGAAGAGTCTAAGAGCTATATTTAAGTAGCTACTCTACGTACTAAGTATAACGCTAGATAGACTAAGCTAAACTCTAGAAGTAAGAGTAAGAATGTATATTTCTAGACCTCTTAATTAAAATCTTATTTCTTCTAAGTAACTTTTTATATTTACTAAGCTAAATATAATATAAATAATAAAGTTATATAAGTAGAGCTTTATTCTTTTATTCTCTTTCTTCTACTACTACTTCTTTTTTATTCTATCTTTCTAGCACGCTTAGCTCTTTTTTTTCTTCTTTCTAATATTTACTTAGCTTTTTATTCTAAGCTCTTAGTTTTTCTAGTATCTACGCTTAGATATTTATAACTTTATCTATATAAAATCTAATATTCTCTAACTAAATATATAAAGATTTAAAGTGCTACTATAGCTAATTTATAGTAGCTTTATATACAGTCTATTTCTTCTTAAGATCTAGTTTCTTCTAATTATTTTAGATAGAATATATAGAAATATATAGCTTTTATAACTTCTTTATTTTCTACTTTATTACTATAATATCTTAGTAGATTTTATACTATAGTTACTATCTAGTATATATACTCTTTTTAGCTTACGCTAAATAGCTATTATAATTTTAGATACTCTATATCTATTTCTTAGTAGTTCTAATTTCTACTACTCTAAATATTAGTAGTGTTACGCTTTAATACTTTAAAGGCTTTATAGTAGAGTTTACTCTCTTCTATATATATAAAGTTCTCTATACTTTCTTATAGTAGCTCTTAAAAATACTAAGAGAATAGTATTAATATTTATAGTCTATACTACGCTAGATAAAAGTATACGCGTAGTAACTATACTATAAAGACTAGAGTAGTTATATACTTAGTATAGTATAAGCCTATAAATCTTCTCTTATATCTTTTAAGGTTATAATAGCTTTTTAATATTTACTTTTAAAGTATTATTTTTATAGTTAAGTTAAAACTATAGCTATTAGTATACTTAGAGAGTATAATAGCTATAGTATAATAAAAGTTATATAGTTAATATATAAAGAGAATAAAAACTAATGTATTAAGTATTATTTAAGGCTTAATACTTAGTATTTCTAAGGTTTATAGTATAATTTCTAGTAAGTCTACTAACTTTTATTTTATTTATAGCTCTAAAGAATTCTATATATAATAATATACGTTGTATAGATATCTATACTTAATAAAAGAAAGCTAAAGAGCGTCTACTCTCTCTAAATATATAAAAAAAAAAGTCTATTAATACTTACTCTTTCTTACGTACTATTACTATAACTTTATCTTTATATATAGTACTTCTAAATCTACCTTAGTGCTATATATTATAAAAAGAGGTATATATTTATAAACTCTATTTTTAATAAGCTTTTTAACTCTAGTACTTATATAGAAATACTAACCTAAGGTTAAGTTAGCTTTTAGATTTTAGCCGCGCAGGTTTGTGTTTACAACTTTACCCCTTAGCGCCTAATTCTGCTCACACCCGTGCCCAGGTGCACCGCGCCACTTCGGTCATCGGCTCCCGATCGAAAAATGGGCCGAATCACTCTTGCATCCCCAAGCCAAGGCGCGCTATAGGAAAGCATCTGAGAAGTACTCTTTGACAGTTTCTAAACGTTCTAGTGAACCACACGCTGTAATAATACACAAGTTTGTGTACACCAGCTAGATGTCAATGCTGCATGAGTCTGCAGCACAGCGGGCAGTTTTGGACGCCGGTGGTTTTTGGCAAATATGTGATCGGCTGGTTGACGTATGTACAACCACTCTTTCGACAAGAAAGATCCGACGCCTTCAGTGACCCGGGCGTGCGAAACTGTCCGGCTGTACGACCTTGGAATTTAAGCACCTGCAATAATACATCATCAACGACCAGCGCGAAAGCAGAGTCCGCACCGACCTGACAGCTAAGCTAGAAGCGCTTGCTCTTCTACGCGACCACGTGCTCGGGGTCAAATGCCCGTGGAGAAAGCGTTCATCCTGCCGGTAATGATTAGCGGTTTCGAGCCGACGTAGCCGACACGTGTGAAGGCGTTGTCTCTCACGTCGCGGAAGGCCAAACCGCCCTCTATGCTGTAGGGGCTATGACGTCATTGGGGTCGCTTATTGGACTTGAGGTCCGCGATCAAATCGCCCTGAGCCATATCGAAACTTATACTGATGACCTGAGTGATAAGGTCCTGAGCGGTGCAAGTCACGAAGAATCTAGTCATGAAGGCAGGTATCAAAGAACTCTCATGTGATGCACATTGATCATGATACATTCATTTGCACGCGACTACGAGTGCGTGTTACTACATAACACTCAAGCCATCTCAGTGTGCTCATCTGCCCTTGCCTTCTCATCCCTGATCGTCAAGTTTACTTCCTCATTCTCCTTCATCCTGTCCACAAGGATACCATGTGCCTTGAAAGCGGGCTTGATGGTGAAAAGCTCGTCCATGCGCTCAAGTGGGACTCCCTTTGTCTCGGGGATCAAGAAGAAGACAAAAGGTATAGAGAGCAGCATGAGGCATGCGAAGAACATGTATACTCCATAGCCCATGGAGGCAAACATCTGGGGTGTGAAACGAGAGATGATGAAGTTCCAGAACCAGTTGTTTGCCGCGGCGAATGCCTGACCCAAGGAGCGCGTCTGCTGGCTGTACATCTCGGAGTTGATGACCCATGGAGTACCGTTCCATGAAGGGGTGTAGAAGGCGGTCCAGAGGTAGAAGAAGAAGACGGCGCTGATACCGCCTGAGGAGAGTTCGCCCGAAGCGTTCTTGTTGTTCGTTGGATCAGCGATCTTGATGTAGGCAGCGATGTACCACATGCACAGAGATCCACCTAGTTAAGTAGTTAGTGTATGTTTCGCATCCTGTTGATGGATGAAAAACTTACCAAGAGCACCGAACATGAGGAGCTTAGTGCGACCGAGGCGGTCGATGAGCCAGATGAGCCAGACAAAGGTCAAAACGCACTTGACGACACCGAAGATACCAGTGGTAAGGAAGCCTTCCGTGACGCCAAGACTCTTGAAGACAGTTGGAGAGTAGTAGTTGATTGCGTTGATACCGGATCCGTTCTGCCAGAGGAAAAGCATGCCGCCAAGGAAGATGCGGTATTGCACCTTGCGTTGTTTAAGCGCAAGGAACGGCTTCCAGAATCCAGGTCCGACAGTGATTCTGTCATGTTCGACCTGAGCATCTATGGCATCGAGCTCCTCCATAATATATGTGTGGTCTTGGGGAAGGTTACGAATCCAGCATAGATCCTTCAGTGCTTGTTCGCGCTTTCCCTTGGTGAGGCACCATCGAGGTGATTCCGGCATCCAGAAGGCGCCAAGCAAGAGACAGCCGGCAGGAATGAGTTGCACGGCGAACGGAATGATCCATTGCTTGTGGGAAGGCTCCATCGTCTCTTGAAGACCGTAGTTGATCCAGCTATGAGTGTGTTAGTAAGATTCTCGAACGGAATACAGGTTGCATGACTTACAATCCAACGAGACCTCCCATCTGCCAGCCGAGCTCGTAGATACCGACCAGTCGCCCGCGCACAGCTGGTGGTGATAACTCGGAGATGTAGATAGGAACCATGTTGCTGCATCCACCAACTCCCAGACCTGCTAGTACACGACCACCAATGATCAAACCGAGGCCTCGGTCGCCATTGGCACCCAGCATCATGCCAGCACCCAAAATGAACTGGGTATGTCAGTATTTGCTCCAGTATATCTGTAAAGTACTCGGGTGACTCACAATGAGTACCCAGAGAATGAGCGACTTCCTCCTGCCAATGTAGTGACTGGACGCATACGCTCCAAAAGCTCCGAAGAATGCACCAGCTTGGTACACCGAGACGATGTTGGCCTTCGTCAGATTCAACTCGGCGGGGTCCATCTCCGCAAAACGGAATTCCTCAACGAAGGATGGTAGGGCCAAAGTCGTGCCAATGAAGGCACTGTCGTAGCCAATCATGCATGCTGCCCATGATGCAATACATGCTGCTGTGTAGACTCTCCAGTTGTAGACCGCCTTTGGTGTCGGTCGATCTTCGACGATGGTAAGGAGACCCATGTTGATGTGGTGATCCGAAGTGCCTTGGGGGATCCAAAGTTGATGGACTCAGATGGCACCGATGAAGGTTGCTAGCCAGACAGGTAGGCGTAGCTTGAGCGAGATGAGGAGTACTTCAATGGACGAAGATCGGCCTACACCTATATATCCCGACCGAGAGGAACCCGGCACCGTGCTGTTTTGCGGAGTATGTGGAGAAAACGCCACAAACCCCATGGAGATGAGCTATGAAGGTGTCAGGCAGATGCGCATGTGCTCATTGGCCGTCCAGTTCGCAGAAAGGTTGATGCTGAGCTTGGCCCGGAAGAATCGCTAAGCACCCCCAGGAAGAATTGAACATTGTGCGATTGCGGAGAGGAACCATGCTCTCGCCGACCCCAGACCGTTCCTAGGGACCTGGATTTTCGCGCCGGTCATGCCTAGTTGGGAAGTGAAGGAATTACCCACAGGGTTGGTGATGCTGCAGGGCCCGGAAACGCATTTACACGCGAGGTTTAGTGGCCGGGGCATCTTCGCTGATTGGAACAAGGACGCAGCTGTCAGTCGCACACCGGACCGTCGCATAGCCTGCACGCGCTTGACTCGCGTCTCCTCCACGCGCAAGATGACTTTTTCCGGTCCCCAACGCGTTGAATCTGGGGTATTGGCGCATGCGTTGGACGTAATCATGGAGCGCTCGACTTCTACCCCGAATACCCGCTTTCCGAGGATTCAATATCTGGAAGAGCATCAGGCGTCACCAGAACGGCAAGCCTCCCCAAACTTCATCCTCGTCTCCTAAGCACACGAAATTCATATCCACCATGTCTACCGAAACCAGCATACCAGAAGTCTCGCAAACCGAGCGCCATGGCTACCTCTTTGGTCACCCGATCGCCCATTCAATGTCGCCTTTACTACACAAGACCGTGTACGACAACCTTGGATTGAATTGGGCTCAATATCCTCTGGAGTCAAGAGACATGAGTCTGTTCCTGCAATTGATCAAGCATCCTCAATTCTACGGTATGCGCAACACGACGAAACAGCAACTTGAGTAGCCATGACTGACAATAGTGTAGGCGCCTCGGTCACGATGCCCCACAAGGTCGCCATACTTAAACACCTCGACGGCCTCACAGAAGAGGGAAGAGACGTAGGCGCAGTCAACACACTCTTCATCCAACAAGACGCTTCGGGAAACCGGCTGTACATGGGCACCAATACCGATGTCATAGGGATAAGAGATGCTTTCGCATACAACGTGGATCCAACGAAGTTTGAGAATAGACCTGCGTTAGTGATCGGCGGGGGCGGCGCAGCGAGAAGCGCCGTGTATGCGCTGAGGAAGTGGATGAAGGCCAGTGCCATATATCTTGTGAGTGACCAGACAAACGCATTGCTGAAAGGTGGAAGTTGGTGCTGACAATACCACTCTAGGTCAACAGAGATCCCACAGAAGTCGCAGCCGTGATCGAAGAGTGCACAGCCCGCGGCTACGGCGACTCCCTCGTCCACGTCTCCTCCGTCTCACAAGCACAAAGCCTCGAAGGTGTCGGTGCGATCGTAGCCTGCGTACCGAACTTCACGCCCGTCACACCTGCCGAAATCGAGGCGCGACAAGTCCTCGAATGCTTCCTCGCGAAGTCGCATAAGGGAGCTTTGTTAGAGATGTGCTACCACCCCACGACATGGACGGAGATTGCGGAGGTAGGAAAACAAAACGATTGGCAGATCGTGCTAGGGACAGAGGCACTGATATATCAGGGTCTGGAACAAGACCGGTATTGGACGGGGAAGGCAGTGGCGGATTTGCCGGTGGTGCAGGTGCAGGAGGCGATCGCCAGGAAGTTGAACGAAGCAAGGCTGTAGATGTTAATGGAATTGGACATACAAACATGACATGCAAGGCGCGAGTGAATATGCAAGTCGTGAGTCAACTTGGAAAAGGTAGAATTGCAAGTCGCTAAGCTCCGGGCCGCGAGTAGTCTAGATTGCGTACTCGCCGCCATACCTCGCGGACTGTCCTCTCTTGACTCTGTCGACCTGTCTCCGTGGGTGATGGTCCCGCAGGTCTGTAACGAAACATTAGCATACGCCTCGCTCTGGTTTGCTGCAATACCGACTTACCTGATAGCCAAATATAACCGGCTTCCCAACCTCACTTCCTCTATAGGCGCGCCAGCCCAGTCCTCTGGTGGATTTGCTGTGGTCACTAAACCTCCAGCTTCTTGTAATATAGCAATGCCAGCCGCGACATCCCATTCCCAACAGCCTCCTTCCCACCAAATGTCAAACGAACCCATCGCAACATATGCCAGATCGAGTGTCGCACTCCCTAAACTTCTCACACCATGTACCATTCCTCCTCTTCCCTGCCTTCCCCCAATCTCAGCTGCCATGTTAACAAAACTCTCAATCTTGCGATGCATATTGCCATCCGGCGTATCCCGTCTATCTTTGCCCCATTCACAAGAAAAGACACACCCGCTAGGCGCTTTCTCTGGCATAGGTGGTATGGGATTGCGGACCAGTGGGAGACGTTGGGTTTCGTTGAAGAAGGCGCCGCGACCGGCGCAGGAAGAGAAGAATTGGTTCGTGAACGGCGCGTATATGACGCCAATGAGCGGTTTGGACTTGTAGATGAAGGCGATGCTGACGCAGAACATGGGGAAGAGGTGGATGTAGTTTACGGTTCCGTCGAGCGGGTCGACACACCACGTTGGGGAGTTGTCGATGAGGTAGTCGCGTGATGAGCCTTTGCTGTAGGATTCTTCGCCGACGAACCTACTGCATGTTAACGTGCGCAGCTATGGAGGTTTAAAGTCAAGGACATACTTGTGCTGAGGGTACTTGTCAGCTATCGCCTTCTTGATAAACGCTTCAACATCTTCATCCGTCTCGGTAACCAGATCAACAGCATTCTCCTTCTGAACATGTTCATCCTGTCCTGTCGCATTCCCATCCTCTATCCGCAGTTGCGCAGCATCCATGAGCATCTTGCCCGCCTGCCGTCCCAGCTGCACGGCAAACGCATAGATCTCATCTAGCTCTTCTCTTGATATTTCCATCATGTTGATCGCGGGTATTGTGTACATGTCAGGTAGATGTTTGGCTAAGAAGAAACGCCATAGCGACCGACACGCGCCAGAACGACTCGCGTCTCAAAACCTCCGTCTGGAACCGTACCGGCTAGAAGCGGAAAGCGACCTGATAGCTGTATGTAGGGAAGTGGGACGTCATGCTCGCAACTGAGGGCAAGAAAGCCGATCGTTAGGGGTGGGGGTAAGGACTTTTCCCCTTCCCTACGTTCCGACAGCCATCGGAACCTCGGAATGAAACATGTCAAGGTGGGCCTACCCACGCGACGCGACGGACACACTACCTTGAGCATTTCGTCGCGGCCATATCCTCCTGATATCACCACGTCCCTACAAAATCCGTGACCAGGTTCATCAAGCCTCTTCGTGCCAACAATACACGTTCGTGGAACATATCTCCCACCCAAACAGCTCAAAATGCCCAAATCCATCCTCCTAATAAACGGCCCCAACCTCAACCTCCTCGGCACGCGCGAACCCACAATCTACGGCTCCACATCCCTCTCCGACGTAATCACCTCCGCACACAAACAATGCACCGCGCAATCCATAAACTTCGCTCACATCCAATCGAACCACGAAGGCGTCCTTGTCGATCGCATACATGAGGCACGCGGCAACGTCGACTTCATCGTCATAAATCCAGGCGCTTTCACACATACGAGCGTAGCATTGCGAGATGCGTTGGCTGGTGTCGAGATACCGTTTGTTGAGATACATATTAGTAATGTGCATAGGAGGGAGGCGTTTAGACATCATAGTTATCTGAGTGATAAGGCCGAGGCGGTTATCTGTGGGTTGGGTGTTTTTGGATATGAGGCTGCTATTGAGTTTGCGGTGAGGTACCTTCGGGAGAAGGATGAGAAGCAAGCAAAGCTGTAGATAATCGCATATGGAAGACTGTTGCGGTGCAATAATGGTTGATTATTAATGTTAGGTAGTCTCAGATCGAGTGTCTGGCCTACCAGCTCAATCGTGTGTTCTAGTAAAGCCCTTCTTGATATCCTGTCGCGCCTCGAGGTACGTTTGCAAAGCTGTTATAGCTGGCAACAGAAGCATGACCACGCTCAAAGTCTGGCCAAACCCCCAGACATTCTCCTCGTCATCTTGCAGTCCGCAAAACTTATCCGGATCCTCTGGCCTTGCAAACTTCTGCGTGAGCACCAAGATGGCGGACAGTATGGCGAGTAGAATCTGAACAACAAACGTGATTGCTGGGTTGAGGAAGAGGTAGTATATGCATTGAAGGCCGAGCCGCGCTGGGGAAAGCGCTCGAAGCGAGAAGCCTTTCTGCTTCTGTGTCGGGTCTGTAAACCGACGTACAAGAGCCTGTAATGACCTTTCCGAGGATGACGATGACGGCGATTCCAGTCCTCTTCCTTCTGGGTCGTACAGAATGCACACTAATGCTGTTGAGAAGCCGACGAGAATGAGGAATAGAGGGACGAGGAATGAAAGCCTCTGTACACGACTTCGTACCAGGGATGTGCCATCGTCGCCTTCGACGAGGAGCGGCGGCATGGCGATCGCGGCGATCATGGAAGTAAGTAGGAAAACAGCAAAGAATACGACGAGTGTGAGGCGGATCTTCGCAATGAGCTTGTACTTGCGGAAGTATTTACGGAGCGTTATCAGAGCGGCGAGGTGAGAGGAGGAGGATAGCGCACACACGTAGAGGATAAGAACGAAGTGGGAACCTTGCACTCGAAAAGAGCCTTGAGCCACCTGATTGTGTGCTGTCAGCATGGGACATCTCGATAGCAAACCGAGCGTACTTTGATCCATCCGCTCAGAAGTACAGCATAGCCCGTGATGAGTTGTTGATCACCGAACCCGATGATGAGTGGGTCAAGAAATGGACGCCACGCGTAGTGCCTCTTCCACTCGTTCTCCAAGAAGCGCTCACGAATGTATGTGAGCGGTGCTCGGGGCGTGAAGTGACCTTTCGTATCGAACGCTTGATCGAGAAGCATAGCGAGGATGGACGCGAACGTGGTCATGAAGCTTGCAATGACAAAAGACAAGACGACCTGCAGTATTGTCAGCTTGAGGCTAGAAAGGATGATGTGGAGTACTTACACCGACGCCAGCAATGTCTGGCTCTGCTCCATTGGCACAATCTCCATCCCAGGTCGCAATACTATCGAATGTGACCCATGGAGGTGCCATGCACTAACCGGAAGTTTACAGCTGGACTGGCAGTGATCTGAGAGCTGCGACCGCAATGGTACAAGGTTGTGTGAATTGCCCAAACAGGGCATTGCGAGACCCCTCGAAAAATGCTAGTGATAGATGTATGCGAAGATGGGAGGGCGTTAGGTAGGTGAGGAGAAAGCGTTGAGAGTGTGAGAGAGGCGCCGATGTGGTCGAGGTGAACCGGGGCCACTAGTTTGCCGGCTTCGCGTGTCATCCCGAAGCAAGCATAGGTAGTAGGGAAGGAAGGAGCTATCACCGAAGCTCGCGTTGAACGCAACCTGAGACACCCTGGGACAACAAAAACTCCACGTATCGAGCGCAGATCCTGCATAGGATGGCTAGTATAGGCCGTTCGCTGGGTATCACATTCTATTTATAGAACCTACTTCACTTTTGTTTACTTTTCGCCTTTACACGGGCAGCCAGCTTCTTGATGTCATCCTCCCCATCTGCAGCATCTTGCTTAGATTTCTTCGTCTCTCGTTGATGATCTGGCTCGTCCTCCGTGCCTTGCTTTCGCTTCTTGCGGCCCTCTTCTAGCAGCGCCTTCATAGCAGACGTCTCCTTGAACCTTGGGTTTGTGGGATCGATGGCAAACTCATGGCTCTGGTATAGCTTGGCGAAACGGGGATCGGTGGTATCAATCTGGAAGTTGTCCTCTACGATGGGAGCGTTCTTCTTCGCTTTCTTGCCCTTCTTCTTAGCCTTCTCCGACTTGACGATCTCGTTCATGTCGAAGTGGCGCAGCTTTGAATCGTCTTCATCTGCCATAAGTAGTTCCAGGTTCGCTCGCTCAGCTGCCGATGCCTGGTCCTTTTCCTCTTGCTCCGCCTTCTTCTTGGCCTTCTCAGACTTCTTCGACTTGGGCTTGGAGGCTTTCGCAGCTTCTTCAGGATCAGAAGCAAAGAAAGGATCGTTGAACGGATCATCATCGTCCGCAGCCGCTGGCGCATCAGCCTCCTGCTCGACTGGTGCGTCGGGATCGCGTCCAGCCTTCTTGGCTTCCCACCTCTCTTTACGTTTCGCCTTCCTTTCTTTCTCCTTTCGAACGTACCTCTCCATCGTAGTCTCTTGCAGTGGGATGTCATTTTCGAACACGTCACCGTTGCCAGCTCCGCTAGAAAGGCCTCCCGTGAAGGTGATCTGCATCTCGCTGTCCGGCTTTGGGAAGTCGCGATCCCGTTTCGCAGACGCCTTCTTCTTCGTTCTCGAAGACTTGCCGGGTGCCTCCAGTCCTAGGGCTGCTCTGAGACTTGCGGCTTTGTCCATCTTAGCTGCTTCTTCTTCATCCTCGGACGACGACTGGTCAGAGCCCAAGTACGCTTGCAGCTCGTTCTCGTCAATCTCCTTGCGCGAGAAAGCACGCTTTTGTACCTCCTTCCGTGTCGCATCATCGGCATCCCAGGTCAGCTTGACCTTTGAGTGTGTGAGCGCATCCGTGGAGAACTCATTAGGTTTGTAACCGTCCGGCAGCCTTGCGCATTCGTCGTGGGGATCTTGATCGAAGGTTGTGCCGTCGGGAACGAATCGCAGGTCGAAGAAGTTGGCGCTCGTCAGGTACTCGCGGCCATCGAGGTTGTCGTAGATGGATTTTGCGACGTTCGCAGAAGAGCATGTGATGACGGCATAGTAGTAGCGTAACCGGTCAAGTTGGTAGGCTCGCAACTTGGTGGAGTCGAACTCTTCGCCTGTCTCATCTCCTTGTAGATCTTCCCCGTTTTGTTCCTCGTCGTCCACCTCAGAAGCGTCGGAGTCGTCGTCGAGCGCACTAATGTTGTTCTTGTCCTTGTTGGAGGTTGAAGCGAAGATCTCACGAGGCGGTCCTTCGATTTCTTCCCGTTGTAGGCGCTCCATACCAAACTCGCTAGGGTATATGACGACGTTGAGAATGCGTCCATCAGCCGGGACGAAGGAGTTTGCTACGGCCATGATGTCGGTGGCCCGTATGTTATCCCAGTCCATGTTCACGGCAGCCAGACGTGCCGAGATGTCGCCCGTCGGGACTTCGTTGTCGTCACCGGCAAGCTCGGTCTGCTCCTCCAGCTCAGCCTCATCCTCTTCGTCGCTCGAGCTTTCGTCCGATGAAGACTCTAGTCCACCGTCTCGGATAGGGTCGAAGCCTTGCTGCTCCACCCTCTGCATCTCCTTCTTGACCGCCTTATCTCGCTTCTTGTCGGCCGGGCGTACTAGCTCGGGCTCGTCTTCGGCTTCATCTTCGTCTTCGTCGTCTTTGTCGTCGCTATCGGCGTCGTATAACCGGTCAATGGCCTTTTTGCCAGCCTTCTTGTCCACCTTGCGGCCGTATTTGTCGACCGTGGCCTTGTTGTAGAAGTCGGGGTCGCTTTTTAATCGCGAGAATCGCGGGTCAAGCTTGGTCTTGGTGTGCTTCTTCGATGGGAGTCTGAATTTGGGGTCGGTTTCGAAATTTGCGAATCGCGAGTCGTCTAGATAGGTTTTAGCACATCGCTCAGCCGTCGCGTGAGTAGCCACTTACCCTTAGGCGCGCTGACCTTTGCGCCCTTTACAGGTATCGTCTGTCGCTTGGGGAGAGGCATGGTGGGATGCGCGTGTTGGTGTAAGCGGTGGGCAGGCGCGCGGCGCGGAATTGCAGCTGTGGAACTCGAACTTTTTCTGCCGGGCGGTGGCAGATCGGCGGCGAAGAGCGTGCATTGGATACCGCCGCGGAGGTCATCGCACGCACGGGCAGGGATTCGGCAGCCCGATCTGGGGAAGCTTTAGCTGCGTCACCCTCGAGAGGGGAAATACATCACACGACTGTTCCGGAAGACTCTCCGCTGTCTCAACAACTTCTCCGCCTTCTGAGGAAAGCTGACATTGTACATCCATTTCAACATTCACATCTAGCTGAACATATCCCAGATACACCACCATGTCTCAACTCTCCAGGTTTCTCACGTAAGTTGACCGCTGATTGAGAGCTGTCTAGCTTCAGCTTGTGCCTAGCGAGCTAGCTGATGCTGACCTTAGCTTGCAGTCCTCGCAACATGACTTTGTTCACTCTGGCTTCGCTCGGCAGCGGCTACTTTGTTGTCAAGTCAAAGACACTCGCCGACAGGCAGAGAGCCCGAGTTGATGGAGACTACACCGTCACCGTCGATAGGTCAGGTACGATCTGCCAATTGCATTGAAATACTGCCCGGAACCCCACGATTACAAACGTACATTGCGCTGACTGTAGACTATAGGTGGCGGCATCTGAGCACATTAGAAAGGACCATCAAAAGAAGCGATGCAGCTTCTTCCTTTGCACAGACGGCGTTCATTACATTTGCAGCGTTTCAAGCTTGGCGTCCTTCTTTACCACGTCGAATACCAACAAAGGACATAATGCGCCTAGATACGACACTCATTCCAACGCTTATGGATTATCAACAAAGCGAAAATAACAACAATGTCCTACCATTTTCTGTTCGACAAGTTGTATACTATCGCAGTGCTTCCATTATGTCCCCGCCTTTTATACGACTACTGCTATGCTTTTTCCGGGTGCGCGACTCTAACAATGGCATGCGATGCAAAGAACAGGCTTGAAATACTCCGAAATAAGATCCTATGCGCCGAACATTCGTTTCAAGTTCTCTCGTACCCGTGTCGGGCGACCCGCATCCGTTGGTCATTACGATTGGCCCACCTACCCGATGCTAAATATAACCCACTCAGCCTCAATCGAGAATACCCTAAACACGACAACAGAGATGAAAATAGTATGACGTCCTCTCGTACTTTCGGAGCGCCAAAGATCCGCCACTGAGCATATCCACCTTCGATCTGTCAAATGTTAACCGCTCCCTTGTTGGGCCCACTGCTGGCTCAGCCTTTGCGGAAGTTGTTGTCAGCCGTCTTTCAAATCCAGCCAATGAGACCACACTCCATCAGCATCGGTCATGGGAATCCTCGAATACGGGATCAGCAGAGCCGTTCAGGCTTGTGTCACCGCTGTTGCTTATAGAAAGACTTTCCATCCGTGCGCCAAAATGGTGGAGCTGCGAATAGATATCGTCGACCCTTCCACCTGACAAAAGTCTTACTCAACTACTCCATAGTTCTCTTTGTGCAGCTTCGTACACCTGCTGACGGCCATCTGCCCTCACATCTACTCGTGCGACCACATATCGATGCCCTGTTGTTACCTTCACCGCTCTTGATTCGAACGCGCAACACAACTATCAACATGGGTTATCATGATGTCGCTGGTCATGAAAGACGAAAGCCCAGGCAAAAGAACGAGATGCAAGCACCATGTCAATCAAATATGTTGGCGGCAGCAAGTCATGTCCGTCGACTATTCGAAAGCAAGAAGTTCACTTATGCTGTCATGGGTGAGCTTGCTTTACTTTGCTTAGGACATAGGTGTGAGGTACGGAATATTTTCATTGCGTACGACGACAAAGACTGCAATCGGATCAAGAAGAAACTAGATGGGGATCGGCGGTAGGTGATATTTACCCCCCTCAGAGATGACATGCTGACACCGACAGTATACAACTGCCAGAGGGCCTAAGTCCTTTGTCTCCCTCCAAGATACTAGTACAAACCGGACCTAGCTTCTTAGATACCGGATGTACAAATCCAGCGATAATAGAAGTGACTCTAGTACCATCTGGTCAGTCAAACCTGAGCCCGTTGTGGCATCCTGCTAATCGTGCGCAGGCTCATGTGAGACACCGCCCAGCGGGAACATTGCGAATAACCTCGTACTATTGAGTCTCCGAGCCGATGGGGTGTTGAAGACATTTTACGCGTTGAACATGCTATATCTCGTCAGAACACTGCTCCACTTCTGTCAAATTCGCAGTCTAACTTGGGAACCACGGGAGGGAATTTTATTCCTATGCCAACTCTACAGGAGCCAAGTAGAGGCGATCCGCTGTCACTTACAACCGAAAATCGTTGAAGAGAACTTCTTGCGTACAGCTTTCCTCAACAAGCTTCCCGTTCAAGAGCAACGCAAATGCTACCAAACATTGCTGGCGCAGGAGCCTCCATCACTCAAGACGTTAGCCCCTTCGCAACCGGACGTAATCCACCCTCGATCGCATTCCGCTTCTGGAGTTACAACGTCTCAGGGAATTGCGCGCGCCTCATTACCAGACTTTCTATGTCCACCGCAATCACAGAACGTCAAGTCAACACACATGCGTACGGGACAGACAAACCCAACCCTTGTACAACCTACGCAGACATCTCCACAAACGACGTTTCCGTCAAAAGCTTCAACATCCAGATACCGTGTCGTCAGTGCTCCAAATAGCAGACGCACCAGTCCTACAGACGCTCGGGATGCAGCCAACCCACAGGCTCAGGCATCAAGTAATAAGCAGCTCAAGCTACAGATACCTACATATTCCCAGCACCAACGCGCGTTCTCTCATTCGGTCACAAATATCGATCCAGTCGCGATGCATCAATTAGGACAGCAGCACTTGAAATCGCGACCTGTCTCTACAGGTACCCGCATAGCCCAGCCTCCAGCAAAACATGCGCCCATGGTCACAAATCCTCCGATGCCCGGTACTAGTTCTATACATCAGATTCCGCGCAAGACCCCTCCACAAAACTCAAGTGCCCCCGCGCCAGAGCAACGGTCGAGTAGACTTCACGTAGTCAATCCTGATGGCGAAGCACCAGCATGCGACAAGTCGCAAGGAGAGACGTCAAAGCTGCATCTTGTGGGATCCGAAGGGTTATATCAATCACCGCCTACTTCAAGCAAGCCGTCAACAGCCATCAACAAAACTCATACGGCATCGAATACTTCACTTCCAGCCCTCGAAGTCGACGGAACACCCCCACCCAACGACATCCTTGCGGAGCTCTCAGCAAACATCGATGCCGCGCTTCAAGTCAGCAATCACCCATGCACCTCTCCTCCACCGGCGACGATACAACCACAGGAGATGAACAGGCCGTTGGTGCCGCGCGCACACTCTGCTCCGTTCACTACATTACCAGCAAGTCTTTCAATCGGCAACCCATCTCATCGCCACTCCACCACACCACAGACTTCTGTCCCAGCAGGTTCCATAACGCGTACGAATGCATTGAGATACTCACAACAACAACCTTCAGCACCCAGTCTTGCGTCAATCATCAGCGACGGACTTGCATCGCCGACCCTCACACCAGCACCGCTTTCATTCTACAAAGCATATCAGCCATCCTCTGCGCCTGCATCACCACCGAATTTGGACATGTCACCGCTGGATAGCGCGTGTGCTGAATACAATTCTCAGTTCATGAATTTCGGGCAGGTGAAGGATGTAGATGGCATGGGACATTACTTTGCTACGCAAAACCAAACTGGCTCGCATGCTGTGAGCAAGAGTTTCGACTCGAGCCAGCTGGCCATGGAGTATCGGGCGGCATTGCCGGAATTTGAGGATGGGTATGGAGGCAGATAGAAGAGCGATTGATAGCATCGTTGTAACATTCATGATTATTCCCCGGCACGACTGTCCAGTGATACCACAGAGGGGGGTATATGCCATTTCAAACAACATTCACCATTACATTTCTCCGCCTCCATGCATACGACGAGAACCGTATTTACAATGGTACATCCTCCATCATCTGCATAGCGCCTTCCCTTCCCACTGTAATAATAACATCACCCAGCGTCTTCGTCGAGAAGCCCGCTTCTGAGTAACGGAAGTAGTAGTCCCATTTCCTCTTGAAAATCTCCGCACCTTCATTATCCATTCCTTCCTTAGCCTTCTCCTTGATAAGCTGCGGCTTGATCTTGCTCTCCCAGTTGTCCAAGAACTCTTCTCGCCATAACCGCAGCGCTTTCGCGTAGTGAGGCCCAATGTTTTCTATGCTGTCGACGACGAGCGAGCCACCTGAAGCGGTTTGTATGCTAGCGACGAGTTCGGAAACGGCGGGCAGATGGCCACCGGGGAAAATGTATCGGCGGATGAAATCGTCGGATTTGGCGTAGGCTTCGTAGCGCGCATCGGGCATCGTTATGCATTGGAAGCATGCTACACCGCCCTCCTTCTTGAGAAGCTTGTCTATGCACTTGAAGTAAGTGACCAGATATTCCTTGCCCACAGCTTCCAGCATCTCAATTGAGACGGCCTTATCGAACGGTCCTGTTTCCGGCACCTCCAGACTGCGGTAATCGCATAGAAGCACTGTGATCTTGTCTGACATGCCAGCTTCTCGTATTCGCTCTTCTGCCAGCTCTTTCTGCTCAATCGAGAGGGTGAGAGATGTGACCCTGCAGCCTGTCCGTTGTACAGCACGCATGGCGAAGCTGCCCCACCCTGTGCCGATCTCCAAAACGTGATCTGTCCCCTTCATGTGTGTGTTATCGATGAAGCGATCGAGCTTTCGCATTTGCGCGTCGTAGAGGCTTTCGCTTGCGGATTTCGGGTTCGATTTCGATAGCCATATCGGGCACGAGTAGGTCATGTCTTGGGAGAGGAAGGCGGCGAACATTTCGTTGGAAATGTCGTAATGTGCGGAGATATTGAGGCGCGCGTTTTTGAGGTTGTTACTGCCTCGAACCAAGCCGGCGAGGCCCGAGGAAATGGCGGAGGTGAAAGTTGAGCCATTGGATAGGTAATTACGGTTCAGGATGAAGAGCTATGAATGTAAGCTGAATGTGTGTCACCGAGCTCAGTCCATGCAGCAGCTTACCTCGAAGAATTTCGTCAGGTCTGGAGTTGTGAATTCTCCCAGCATGTAGCTTTCTGCGAAACCCTGGCACCTATCAGCGCGAGCTCTTTCGGATGGTTATGAGTGTTTTGGGGCGCACCATGTCTGCAAACAGTGCCAATCGCACCCAGAACTTCTCGTCGAGCACGTTGAGGAAAGCGATTGGGAGTCCTTCTTTATCAGATCCAAACGCCGCAGTAGCCTTGCTCGAGCCGCCCTCAAACAACACCAGCTTGCCATGCTTTAGGTTCTGAAATTGCGAAAGAGTGCCGTTTTTGCATAGTTTCACCAATGGTCCCCAGGCCTGCGATGTGACTGGACTAAGTAGTGAAGACACAGCTCCCGTCACAGAGCTTATGATCGCCATAATTCAAGATATGTGCGATTCGCGTAGGCCTTGAAGGTTCAATTGGAGGGTCCTCGAGCGCAAAGTAGGCGTACTGGACAATTCTCAGTCGAGAGAAGCGTGGCTTCAACGCGATTCGCAGGATGAGGGTGTCTCAAACGGACTGAGCTTGGTCACACGATGGGAAGCTGCAGGGTGGGCTGGCGGTGGAGGGGAATTAGTGCGTCAATCGTCCAAAAGCAATGCGACAATGGTATCGTGAACGCGCCTGGAAGCAAAACTGAGAAGAAAGTCGAGTAACGGTAGCTGTTCGGCTAGTACACGGCGCCAGAGTGCATTTGAGAGTCCAGGTAGCTCGCCGTCATATCGCCGGAACGGCCGAAAGCCGACACGGTGCGTCCGGTTGCGCCGTTTCGAAGCCATGCGTGTTGCATTCTGTCTGAGGTGCAGTATCGGGCGAGGAAACCTTGCCAATTCGAGTGATCTATGACGCCGTCGATCCGCCTAAAAATCGCGAACGGCGTAAGATCAATGTAATCCTTACATGCTCGCGGAGTTCGAGGCCATCCGAATGGCGGCCGGTGCAATACGCCGTCGTATTCATATCCGTTCCTGGCATCTGGCTGCTAGTACGTGTGCTCAGGTAATGGTGGAATAGAACGTTGGTAGGTGAAGTACAGCCGCGGTGCAGGGTCCATAGAAATGTTCCGCCGGCATGCGTGAGAGGGGCAAGTTATGCAGGGGCACAACTCATCACGCGTCTCAGCCTTGCAATCGCAGGTCTACTTCGAGTCAAGGCGGCCAGCGATAACAGATAGTATGTATATTCTGGAGCTCTCCATGAGCGCTGCGGGCCTTAGAAGTCTGTATGGTAGGTAGCATCTGACCGATCGGTGAATCTACAGCCACGGCGGCCGCGGGCTCCGGGCTGCACTAGAGGGGACCTGGAAGGCGTGAACTTGGCGATGGGCAGACTGTGGTGATGACCGAAATTGAGTAAAGGAGGGAGGATGGATGGGGAGCTCATTATATCAAGCCAAGACCATGTGCTTCTGCGGTTCCGTCGTCATTGTGAGCTCGTGAGCACCCCGTTCAGAGATGGTCCGTGCTCCGCGGAGACACGCTACTGCGCGTCGACGCGTGCTCCGTAAACCACCTTTCACATGCTGCGCTCCGGCATACTTCCATACAATCAAAGCAGGATTCGCTGAAAACTTGAGAGATTACTTTTGAGTTCCCCATACACGCAATCGCCGACGTAAAAAAGCCATCAAAATGCTGTCAATTCAATCCTCCAAACCTCAAAAATGCACGCCAAATCTGCTCCCCGCGCGGATAAACCATAATGGACCCATCAACGACGCACAACGATACTGGAAACCTGAAACAGATGACAAAGGTAACTCTCAAACCCCATATTGGCATGAATACCAGATCTGACATCCATCTAGGAAAGCGACACGCATACTTCCGCGGACGGCACCTCCACGGCACGACGCTTCCCCTTCCTCAGAACTACACTGGCGCTATCCTACATGTCACCGATAAGCAATTACCGCAAACGCGAACACAACAACAACAGCCTGCAGATGAGGACGACGAAGACGCTGAGGTGGAAGAGAGCATGCCCGTGGAAGTCAAGATTGCGGAACAAGTAGGAGAGTTCGACGAGGTCATAATATGGGGTCATGGTGGCGAGGTGGATGGAAGTGGGGACGCCTTCGTTAGGGGAATGAACGAATGGGTCGGGTTTGCAGAAAGCATGCATGTTGACGAAGAAGAGCAAGATGGGGATATAAAACCGGCGGAAAAGAGCGCCTAGGACAATGTCTTGGAATTGTAAAGGTTATATCGGATTGGGAAGATAGCATGATAGGATGACGTTGGATAAAGATACCCACAATGCCAGAAGGTTCAGGCCGATTGTGCTCACACGTTGGCCTCGGGCTCCCCTGAAATCCGAAGCAGTCTTCCCAGCCTACGCGCCTGGACGATCCCCATGTCTGGCTCCTCAATTTGCCCAACGCGGTTCTGTATCGCCTCGCGTCCAATCCCAGCCCTGTCTTGAACCGCAATCGCATCATTCACGTATCTTGTCCACAGATACATGCACAGCAACATCCCACATGACAAAGACATCATGCAGCGACCTGATGTCCCGCAAAGTCGCCGGCGCATTAACGTCAGCCGCGTTCGCAATCTCCTCACGCCGCCTGTCCGATATCCAGAAACGAAGCCGGCCCATGTGCGGCCTTGCGTATTTGTTCCACATCTTGTTGATCCCCTCGGCCAGCACATTGAGCCTTTGCTTCTCTTCGATCGGGTTGGTATTGGCGCTGGGTTGCAAATGTACATTGATGTAGTTGGTCCAGACGCGCTGGTATCCGAGCGTCATGTACTGCGTGTCTGAGTCGGTGTGGCCACCCCCGGTAGCCTTCTAGGCGAGATGGAAGGTTACTAGGACTAGGAATGGGGTCGTGCCGAAGAGGCGTGCGTGGAGGGCCGTGAGTGCATGGGCAAGCTCCCGCTTTTGGTATCTGCTGAGGAAGTGAACGTGGTGGATTTCGTAGTGTGGCATCGCGGAGTCTGGTTCGCGTTGATACGTAGAGGTAATTGTCGCAGCGGTCGAAAAACATGTAAGAAGGCGGCACGCGGCCGTCGTTCTAGTAAACCAAGGATGGTGAGGAGTTCGGATGTACGGCGACTAGGCGAATGAACCTCCGCGTGTTAGGATGATGATGGGGTTAGGAACCCATAGGTAGAAGGTTGATACCTAGTGTTTTGGTAACGGCAATCCGACGTATGATACTTCGTTCAGTCTCCATACCAGGCTCGTTTCCTGCTCGTGGAAGGTATCGTTGCAGTCGCCATGGTGTTGTCCCGTCACTCTTTCCCGTAATCTTCACTCACGCCTACCCAGCTGTTGGACCCACCCCATCCTGTGCACCACCAACCCAACGCGTCTTCTTCCCACCAAAATTCATCATGGAGCTTAAATATCTAACCTACCCAGACACGAACGTCGGAATCTCTTAACCAATTCGCCAGGTCAGGGTTCTTTTCGGGTCGGTTGAATGCGCCCCGCTCCCCAGCGATTAACCGCGCGGCGGACTCACATCTGGGTTCAAAACATCCCACGTGCTCGCCACAACGTTGCGCAAACCCAAAGATGGGCCGACAGAACGACTGTGGGTCAGGTACAGGTCGGCACATCATTTTTCGGTACTTGACGGGCGGGAACGGTCGATCTTAGGATTTATAGCAAGGGAGGGGTGAAGTAGAGCCGAGTGCATGGGGCCCTGATTTTACACATGGTAGCTGTTATTGTAAGCTTCTACTGGATCATAGCCCTCCGCATAAGAATGCAACGCAATGTAATTTTGCATTCATATGCATCCTCAGTACAACGTGCCACAACCTCATAATTTCGACTCCCCGTCACCTTTCATGCCAGTGTCTGAGAAGTCCACGAAGCTCTCCTCGCCGCTGAAATGCCTGTCATCATCGCTGGTTAGCCACTTGCCGTGACGTAAGGTTACGGGGTCATCGGGAGGTGCTCGTTAATTGGGGTATGTGGGAGCTGAATGTTGAGAAGCGTCGACGCGATACCCCAACCGTGTGTTGTAGGTTCTGACCTTGGCCAGTCTTTCCTGTGATAGGGAAAGAACCTGGATGTTATAAGGACGCAGCACGAGGTAGAACGACAAAGAAACAGCATTGCACTTACCAGCCTCTCTCCGCACCACCCGAGAGGAAGGATGTTTCGGAGTTTAGTTCGCAAGTCCAGTTTCCTGCGACGCCCTTCTCTGGATCGGCTGATCTCCTTACGTACTTTGACAGACCAGCAGTGAAGCATTGGAAATCATCTTCATCAGGGTTTTCTGGCATCTGTCCAGTAAGTACCCGACCGGCTGCTATCATAGTCGCGGCATGAGTGCACAGCAAGACAGTCTTTGGCTGTTCGGGGTCGTTGTCTAGAGTTGTGACAATGTGATCAAATGCGTTCCTGACACGCTCATGGAGCTCGACGATCATCTCGCCGTTGGAGCCTGGCATATGTACAGATGCATACTCGTCGTCAAGGTTCTGGAAGTGAGGTGTCAGGAGCTCGAGGTGCGGCGGAGTAGGATGTTCGAAATGTGCGCGTCCAAAGAACTCGCTATTACGCACTCGTCAGCACAGTACCTACCTCTGTGTCACTCAGTATGCACGAACCCAATACCGCGATCGATCCGTATCCTTCCTTTTGCCTTGCCCTCTTTGAATAGCTTATCACTAAACGGCTTGAGCGTCTGCAGACACCTGTAGAAGGGACTAGAATAGATTCTGTCCACTGGCGGTTCGATCTTGCTCAGGTACTCTGCTAACTCCTTACTCTGCTCCACCCCTTTGGACGTAAGAGGCGGATCAGTGGGAATTCCGGTCGGGGTCGCCATGGACGCGGTGTAGATACCCGTTTGGGGGTCTACGGACCAGTTGGCGCGAAACTAGATACCCCGGAGGACACGTTAGAAGAGTGCCATGCTAGGGGGCAGATCTGCATGTGCGAGTGTGAAGGGTGGCGTTTCATGTGATACACGCGAAGGTATAGGCAAGCGAGATGTTTGCGGAGGTGATGCAAGGACGGAGATGGCTCAGAAGTAGCTGCCTGAAACGGAAGACTTCCCTCGACTACAGTGTTAAAGCATCGGAGGGCGTGAAGTGCGATGACGGAGGTTAGCTTAATACGTACCGCGTGCCGGACGATGTAGATGACCTCTATCATGGTTCCGTTGTCTTGTCACTCCGAGAGAGTTTGTGTATTGTGGAAGTTTATTTGATCGTGCGCTGCGCTTGCCGTTGGGAGTACGAGATGGTTCTGGGATGACGGGGGTAGGTGCTCGCAAGTTACCTCGGTAACTTTACCTTTTCGGGACGCTTTTCGAGATCTCAACGTTGGTGATTAGAAACTTGGTACGCTGTGTCGAGTGCAAATCGAGAGACTTTACAGATGCTGTTGGAATTTGACTGAATCTAGTGGCTACAGTCTGGGCTTTGTAGTAATACTGGACGTTTGACAGTCGCATGGAGATTCACAATACTCCAGGGCTGCTTCCGCGCAACAAACCTCAAGGGCTCGTTATACCCAGGTAAACAAATATCCGTCAACCGAGACAGTCACCCAGCACGTGCCGCAAACTCTCGCAAACTCAGCAAAGGTGATCGATATCGAGATTTCCGGCGTCCGACAATGAGCCACTCACGCAGCATTCCTATCATCGGTCAGGCCCCCACGCTCGAGCCGTGCCTAAGCGCTTCCAGCATTGACATGCGCTTACGCGAACTTCACATGCGCATGCACATGCGACAGAACTGCAGGACCTCGTACTTCTGCAGTCGTAGCTCAGGAACGAGCCGGCATCCAAACAATGCGCACCCTATGTCGCTACTCCTTACGGTATGCGCAAGCGCAGCGCAGGGGCACTTTGCATGTGCGCGTCGCTCGTTGGTGGTATGCTGATGCGCAAGCCACGTCAATGCAACATTGGAACGGTTGTAACGTGTTTTGGCCGGGGTGTTTGGAATAGACTCGAATCCTGCAGGAATACGAAGGACCTGGCGGACGGAACACCGCTATAGTGAACGATAGTAGTGACGGGTTGGTCCTTATCCTTGCTGTTCATCTGCGCTTCCGAATATCTCCACAGTACAGCGGGCTTCCGCGTTCACATGCTGTTTATATCCGCGACTAGCGGAATGTTTCCTGGGGCCAGAAGCGCTGTCACGATAGCGGCAGAGAAAGCGATGATTGTGGTACATGGACTAAAGTCCTTCCCAGGTGACCAGGTTACGCCTGGGCGGGGTTACAGGTGTCTGGGTATCATGTAGTCTGCTTGTAGAGGGTGTGCGAGGTGGATGCACCATCGCAAAGCTGCATCGAAATGAAACCGGAAAGATTCTCGCACTTCTGTAGTCGAGCTGTGGCAGTCGGTCGCATCCGGTCGTGATGATCCAGTTCTTCGGCCGCTATCAGCGACAGCATCCGATCGATCGCCTACCTGTGTTTGCCTGAGCAATCAAGCACCTGCCTTCTTGAATCTCATTCGAAACCCTAGAGGGCTTGATCCTGGCGACGATGCTGCAAGCCATCGGTGATCACCAGACGGATACAATGATTTATTACTGCAGTGCCGTCCGAGGCCTTGAAACGTCCATGGGTATTAACGATGTAGCGCTGGCTTGACTCTCGGGGCAAATACGCTGAGAGCCTGGGGATAATCAGCGTAAAGTTCGACTACTGGACAAAACTAGCGGCAATCCGTTTCCATCAGGTTGGATTCCAGGGTTCATTTGGTAAGAACGCGTCTGTGCGAGCAGCTGGTACGCCTCCAAGCTTCTGCCAGAAGGATAGAACTCCGGCCAGTCCCGACGTGCCGTAAAGACACCGCTTGTCGGGACCGGGACGGGATCCTTGAAACTTACATGTATTGAATGTTCATGCGTACTGTCCAAGAAACATATGGGAATGAACTCCACAGTCATGGAATGGTATTGCAGCATGCACTTAGGTTTCTAAGGGTGCTGAAACTGGATCCCACAGCTGCCTAAGTAACCAGTGACGTACTGTCGTAGTCAAGATCAAAGCCCCGGACTCCACCATGAGACAGCTGGGATTCGAGATGACTTCCTCCACATTTCATGAAGTGGTCGCGTCACTGCTGCCCAAGAGTCTGACAGCCGCCGGCCCAAGCGTTGCAATCGCATAGTACTGACGGCGCAACGAAGACGGGATGGCAGTGAAGTACCAGACCGAATTGAGCAAGACCGGGCCAGACGCCATCATAGCTAAGTGATTAGTACATGGCACATGCTCTCAGTTTTCTCGGCGTGCATCAGTAGGAGGGGTGCTACATGTCAGGGGTCATGTTGGTATCGTGTAAAGAGTGAAAGATGCCGTAGACCGATGTAACGCAGCAGTTGTTCGTGACCGGGCGGCCCCGAAGAATAGGTGCGCAGACTTTCCAGCAGATGCGCACGCACTGTTGAGTGTAGGATTTTTCTTGCGCGGCCAATCAACACCAAGCCTGCGCGAATTAATGAAAGGCTCAGCGCTAAGCCCTGCAGCTGCAGGCAGACGAAGCTAAAGCGCTTCTAGAAGCTCGTGCTGGCATCATGTAGCGTTTCCGTTACTGACAGAATCAAGGTCCATGGAGGTGGTGATTGATGTCATTCAATGCCTATGCGCCATCATGGCGCTGCATGTCAGTGTTCCTTCGTTTGCTTTCACGTGTTACCATTGATTGGGTAGCCGATTCTCACGTGTGTAGTCCATTGGCTATCGCTTCGTCACATGCGCGTCCTTCTAGTCTAAAGGGCGGCTGTGACAGTGCGCATGGAAGACGCATGGATGGCTGATCTCGAGTTGCAGCATGATCGACGCCCGGATGCATGTATGTGGGGGCGTCTCTCATACCTTAACAGCCTCTTGAACCCACTACGGCCAATTGACCCACATCTAGTAAACACGAGGCTATGATGAACACAGATCCAAAGCGGAGTGGCAGCTTCGACATGTCGCCACAAAAGCAAACATCCCGCACGGGTAGCTAGGGGATTGACGTGGGATGAACTGGGCGATTTAATGCACTTCGCGAAGTGTTCGCCGATCATCCTCATAGACCCCATGCCGTTGATGCCGATGGTTTCGTCGCAGCTTACTATCGGAGACAGCCAGGTTCCGATAATAGGCATCATGGCAGCCGCTACACAGTATTTGCAGAACAAGGAAGAAGCAAATAGACAGCCGCGCAGGAGTCGCCTTGTGAGGTGGGCATCTGACTGGTGCGCCACACCAAATCATGCCAATTCAGTGATCACCATGGTGGAATAGTAGTCGATAGCAACGGGGATGAGAGTGGTCAATGGCGGTTGACAGCAGATGAATGAGTGACGTAACAGAGGAATTAAAGACTAGATTATATGGCGTATTAAAAGCGAGCGGTCTGAGGGCGCGATTGTAATAACAGTCGACCATTGGGGATTCCAACGTCGACGAGAATACGCGCGCTATTTTTGTATGGTGCTGTGTAAAGGATATTCATCAGCGCCCGTCGCGTGTTGACGCGTTGAAGTCTTCCCAGTCTTCCCTAGCTTTTTCTCAGTGACAAAGACGCGCAACACGATGAGATACCTGACAATCAAGAAGATAATAATCGCGGCGACCAGAATACCCACTATGTACGCTCCGACTAGCCCAGAAGAATTCTTCTGAAGGTCAAGGAAGGGGTATACATAAAAGCCTTGGGTCGCATGCGTGAGGTAGGCCAGGCCAAGATAAAGAGCCAACAGGAGGATAATTGGAATCAGGTCGAGCCAGGGCAGTCGCTCAGTTCGGGGGATAACTATCTCGAAAAGGGCGTACGCCGAGTTGAGAGCATGCTGTGACGTGTTTGACCAGAGCGCGAAGGTGGTGGGGAATTGACCCGCAAGAAGTGTCCAGTAAACAACTGTTGTGTATTAGTTCAGCGTGCTCAGACAATAAATGCTGCCAGCTCCCCAAAAATGATGTTGCAGGGAACACGAGATTGCCTCGAGGTACTCCGGCGCGACTTTGGCAAAACGTTTTATGTAAGTTGACTTACTGGTCACTATCCACGGATAGACTACAATGGTAGAGTAAAACATGCTGTGCGCCACCTGTAGCGCTTTGGGCCATCGTGCCAAAAACGAAGTTCCAGTAAACCAGTAACTGCCGGTATGCACAGCGGCAAAGGCATAGTAAAAGGCGAGACCCCAATACGTCAGAACCGTGAAGAAAGAGAAGGATTGCTGCGAAGCGTCGGACCTGCCGTGGGTACCATTCCAGCCAAAGATGAAAAAGAGCGTGGTAAATGCGTAAATGGCCAATAGCGCGCGAATAGCGAAGAGGGCGGCTGGTGGGAGAATCCACGAGGTTACAAACCGCGTGGGATCGAAAAGGCCGGCGTACGGTGCCGTTATTCGTTGACCAATAGCCATGCTGGGGTTGTTGATTGGGATCCTTGTCGAGTGCCACCAGACTGGTTGTCGTGTCCTCGGAACGTTTCCGACGCGGTGGAATCTGGGTCGTGGGTAGTGCGCGATAGATGACGCGAGATAATTCGCGATGGAGATGATGCGACGTGGTGTTGTGAGACGGCTGCAAAACTCGTTCACCCCCAATTTCCGAGGCTGAAGCTGAAAAGGGCAGTCACCGAGCTGAGGGAAGCGCGCTAGCAATCGGCGCTATGTCACGTTCGGACTAGCACCGGTCGCCGAAAGAACTGACAGGATCGGCCGCGTCTTCGTAACATTACCGCTCTATCCCGGTCTACCATCACGTCTGTGGGCCCGTCCGCTTCAGACTCCCACGCTTGTAACCCCGGCAGCAGAGGCGAGGCACACTCCCACTTACACCCTTACGCTCCCTACGCAGGGCGGCCAGGATGAGGCCTGCAGCGCGCTTGGGCACAGGTGGCTTGCTCGTCCCTCTGCCACTGCCTTCTTCTTTAAGACTACGGGATGCCATCTGTTTGGAATGATACTACTCAGGATGATCACCCAACTGAAAAGCCATCTTCCCAACCCGTTCAGTATCCATCACTATTCGCCCGCTTTGCTTCGTATCAAACATCACCATGAGTGACAACAGCAGAATATCTGTACGTCTGCATCTATCACCTCCTAAGCACTCCACTGACGGCTCATAACAGAAGGCACAGAATCTTGCTAGGATCAGGGACAACCAGCGTGAGTGGTTTCCTTGCACGACGACTCATCGTCAGCTGTCTGCCGTCCACCCATGAAGAGTGGCGATAGCTTGCAGCCTGCAAACTATCTAGACGTCTCTGTAGAAGCATTCGATTTACCGAGGATGTTCGCTAACGGTACTCGCTTCAGGCCGATCACGCGCCCGCCGGAAGGAGTATCTGCATGAGCTCGAGGCCAAACTGCGCAGCTATGAACAGATAGGCATCGAGGCCTCTTCGGAAATCCAGTATGCTGCCAGGAAAGTACTAGAAGAGAACCGAAAACTCAGGTCGCTTCTTCATGGGAGAGGAGTCTCTGAAGCGGAGATTGTCGCTGCCCTTGAATCGACGTCCGATCGACACTACAAGCACACCTCTGCCGCCACCAGACTGCAGGCCATGCTTGAGTCAAGGGTCAACACCAACACAGCCTCTTCGACCAGTTCGCCTATACCTTCATATACCAGAGCCGATTCTTTATCTCAACACGTCTCATCAGTGCCGCATGCTACTATCCCATCTGCACGGCCGACAGCACTCAGTTGCAACGATTCGCCCAGTCCAAGATCCGTGGTATCAAGTATGGGCACACCACCACCAGCCTCATATCCAGCGATGCATTATACTACTCCAATGACTCCATCAGCTGTTCAGATCAAGTCAGAGCATGTTCAGTACGACTACCCTTACGAGCAGACATATAGTAGCGCTTGGGCCTACTCAAGCGACTGCAACTACACTGCAGAACCGACGTCATATTACAACAACACCTCGTCTTGTGTTGACGCTGCCAACATCATCCGCACAATGCGATCTGGTGTTGGCCCTGAGCTGGAAGTCGATCTCGGATGCCACACATCAGACCGTCATTGTTATGTCGACAATGCTACAGTATTCAACATGATGGATCGATATTCTCAAAATCATGCGACTATATAAGACAAGACGGTGGTCAGTCTGCGGATACAAGTGGGAGGTGCCCCGTCATCATCAACCTGGCCTATAGCGAGCGGAGCTATCGGAGACCAGTGGCGGCGCTTGTTGTGTACGACCCTACGGTGGCCAAGTCCATGTTGGCGGCTGGATAGGCACCTGTTGTACTCATCAATAGCCTCTTCAGTACTATGTTGAGTCGAGACAATCTCTAGGAGGGTCTAAACAATGCATTGTGGCGAGGAAACGTTTCGCAGACCCCTATCGAGACCCTACCACCGATACGTGTCGGTCCTCTTCACTGCTTCGCCCGCCATTACGAACTCCATGAAAGAAATCAACCGCTAGCATGAAAGCGAAGCCGAAACTTGAACTCTTTTCTTTGTCGACAGCCGTCGCATGACCTCCCGCCTTGCTCAGTCTATGTTCGTATGATACACTTTGGACACTCCAGTCGACGCCAGCACGCCAGCACCAAGCCTAGAGGACTTGGAGATGATCAACTTAAGTTTGTAAATAACGTGTACAAATTACTCTTGTAGCCTCTATCGGCGAATATGATGATCTCATCATCATCGATTCCCTCCACATTCGGCACTGATGAAACTAGTCTCATATCTTTTATTCCTCCAGATAGGCCGTGTGTACCCTGTCGTCTTCTCATGTTGGCACGGTTTTCTCTAATTACTGTCCTGCTGGTGGAAGACGGCTAGGTATCTCCCTTTGTTCAGATAACTAACACAGCATGGGTGATGTTGGCAAACCCGGCATGTTCTTCTTGTCCTCTGTAGACAAAGGGCCATTCTTCAAAGAACACATACCCAGCATATATCCGACGCGACATCTATATGGGTCAAAGTTCCAATCTCATGTCCATGAAATCTATTCTTGTCTGACACTTCACATCCATTGGTATCGAGGTTCTATCAAGATGTCTCCAAAACGGAAGAAGACAGGACATGGTGACGACCCACCCAGGGCGAAGAAGACCAGATCAGAGGATACTCCTGATGACGATACAACCAAGACCGATGTCAGCTGGTTCATACCAAAAGAAAAGGGAAAGAACATCTACAAAGAGAAATGCGCAGCCGAGTATGCCCAAATCCTCTATGAGAAAGCGCGAGAAGAGATAAGTCCGCAACAAGCACCTTTGTTAGATCCGCAATTCCGGACGCCAGTATTCCAAAAGCAAGGCAAAGATCTGCGAGCGGGAGACAAGTACAGGCCCAGCGCGTCTTTGCGCAACCTGTTCAACGATATCAAGAGTAGAAGTATTGATAAGGAAGAGGGCCATAGCATCACTCATTTCCAGCAGCAGTTTGGCGATGACGCAAACATTGCAGTAGTGCTCTCAAGAGCGGAGGACAACGCTACTTTTGTTCTGAATGAAGACCAACGTTTGGAAGTGTAAGTGCAGATACGTGGCTCGTTGTCGCCAAGCTGATTGGATTTAGGACTGTGAACGATGTGACTGCACATGTGGATTTTATCCGACGGAACTCATCAGAGGATGGCAGCCCAGCCGGTTACTTCATTCAACTCCCTCTCAATACGTCAGTCACAGTAAACGGAACTACATACACCAACAGTGACGACTCATCGTCCATGCCTTTTTACATTGGGCCGCTCGAAGGGTACGCAATCATTGAACTACTGTCGCAACCAGCGTTCTTCTTCAGAACTGCAGCAAGCTTGAAATACACTTCGTCACACAGGGCGGTACCTCAAGAAGAGCTCGATCGTCGCGATGGAAATGGGGATATTGCTTTGGGAAATACGAGGGTGCAATGGAGGCCTATTGGAGCTTCACTATCGCCAGCGGGATCGGCAAATCCGAGCGTCCCAGAAGAGGTAGAACAAGAGTCAGAGGATGACTTCATCGACACGTTTACAGATGGAGGAGAGCCAATCAAAGATATTGGTGCGTATATGCGAACTCAGCTGTTGTCTCATCAACAAAGCCGATATCGCGAGCTCATTCCCAGAGTTCTTGCTTCGGTGAACTATCGACAGAAAGAAGCTACCGGATTCAGTTGCCAGCATGAAGGACAGACTTTCAGACCCGGAAGGACGCTGTTGCAGCCGATCGAGGTGGAAGGGAACTATCTGTTGCTCGCTGCTCAAATCCATGCCGACAAGCACATCACACTCGAAGTCCTAGATCCTATGACGTGGCGATCAAGGCTGTCTAGTCGAAAAGCTATCGATGAACACATCAGGGAGACTTTGCGAAGCTCCACATGGTGGCGTCATGTATTTGACTCATTAGAACAATTGGAAGAGAACCTGCCCGAGGCCATAATGTGGGTACCGGCTGCCCAAGTCACGACAGGCGATGGAAGCTTCACGTACACCGTCTTGAACGCATGGGCGCTGGCGATGGGCCTCGCACCAAACCCGTCGTTCACATCCAGCGCTCATGGTCACGAATCGTTCTTCATCCGAGCCCAACAAATCTTCGACCTGGCCCTTCAAGACAAGCTGAACTGGAGGGTGTTACTCGCCTTTTTCCGCTGCACCGAATTTGTTAAGCCCAGCGAGGGCAGCGAGGATGATGAAGAGGCAAATCTCCCGCATCTATCAAGGCGATTTGATCTTTGTGACCGCTCCTTCCAGAAGCTAATCGCTCGTCAAACGGCTGCAGACGCCGCCGCCGAAGGCAAGAAGATTGATATGGAGCTGGTTACTCTGGGACTAGAACATGGGATGCGCCATGATCAAGCCTTCGCTGCCGATTCACTAAGCGAGCTTGAACGGACCAACCTCACTTCCATCGTCCGTGATGGCCAATGGAACTTCGCTGATACAGAAGAGAAGCTGAAAAAGCGTCTGGATGAACGCAAGGAGCAAAAAATGTCGGATATGTCGTTGACAAAAACAACGCCACCACCACCACCGCCGCCTCATAAATCGACTCCAGATACCGAGGAGATTACGGTCGACTTTGATCCTTGTAAGCATCTTCACGAGCATATTAAATTGCTCGAAGAGCAGGGGAAGATTGAACCAAAAGTCGGAAGTGAAATCGACGAAGCATTGCCATCCAGGTGGAGTCAAGCTGTCTTTGGATACATCGAGCCCGTTGTACGAGCTATCAACGATTTGCTCTCGCCTGAGCGGCCTCAGCGGGGCTTCACAGTGGCAGACCTGAACGGTAGTAGCAGATACGCAGATGATTCTGGCGTCTTGGACACGGTGGTTATGATGGTCTGCCAACTGGAAGAACACGTCATACTAGTAGTCTTGCAGCATGAGGACACATCCAAAGAAGCTCCTGATGTATCACGCGTCATGGACTCCGCACCATGGACTGCCACGGCGGTGGAGCGCGTCCGGATCCACGACCTACTGGTTGAAGCGGGGATGTTAGCAGTTGACCCTACTGCAGACAAAGTGAGTAGTTTCGTCGGGCCAGTACTAAAATGGATGCCGGGTCCTCAGCAAGCAAGAGTAGAGGAAGCTGGGTATTTTGCAATCATGAGTGCATGGGCTGTACTACTTGGTCTACCCATCAATCCCGAATTCCGCATAGGCGCAGATTTCTACGACAGCGCACTTCCTCTGCTCCAGGCAGTGATGAAAGCACATGCAGACTGGAAGCTGATCTGGGCCTTCTTGCGTTGCGTGGGTTATACTCAGTCCGAGCAGCCGCCTCCGATACAGCGTCGATTCAAAGCGACAAGGCCTGCTCGTGGCCCTCGTATCACCAGAGGCAACAGAAAGACAAAGCGCTCGATTGAGACTCAGGCTTGCCGTGACATCAACTATCCGCATTTTCCAGTGAACACTGGTGTAGCGCATACTGAAGCTTTCCCGTGGGATAACTACGACAAGCCGGATAGGTCAACGCGTATACCCGAGTTGATCACGTCTGGAATGTACAGCAAGGTCCTGTCAATTGCTCCCGCACCCTCAGGTGGCTCCAAGGGCGATTATCCCAAACCGTCAAACAATGGCGATAAACCACTGGGCGACCCCGCTCGTCCTCAAAACCCCGGAGAAGGTACCAAATCTGTATCGGAAAAGACCAAAGAGACTTCCGGTAACCCCAAAGAAAAGTCAGCGTTGCCAGAAAACTTTGACCCGTGCGAATACTTCAACCAACAGCGAAACGCGCTTCTGAGTGATCCGGCCGTAGCAGCAGCAGTAGAAAGTCTTCGAAGTCGTGCAACCACCACATTCGGACTGTGGCTCAAGGATGAAGAGGTGTCCTTGGCCATCGCAGCCGTGACGCTCGGCATAACGAATGCTCAGGACCTAGAGGGCGGGTTCGGTTGTTTGGACCAGACTGCAGTTCAATACTGTCGGCACGAGAATCCTATGTTGATGCAGCCTACGATTCGACCGGGACGGCCGTTGATAGTACCGGTGAATATTGACAACCATATCATCTTGGTGGTTATTCAGTTTGACGGCTCTAAGAAGGAGCCTACACCTACGATCTCCATCCTAGATTCTAAATCTCACAACTATAGCTTCGAACGACGTGCTCATATTTTCGACACAGCTCGAAACATCTTTATCGCCTCGCGCTGGGGCCGGTTTCCCAATCTTCCGGACGAAGGTGACTTACGCCAATACACCCGGGAGGCATTGCACGCTGAGTGGATACCCGTAGCCCCACAACCTACGGATAATGAGTGTGGTTACTATACCATATTGAATGCGTGGACGCTGGCTTTGGGACTTCAACCCAACATCAATTTCTTCCCAAGTTGGACAGCACAATTCTTCCAAGACCTCATTGATGTGATCCACATCGCTCGTGTTGGACGAGCAGACTGGAGACTGATATATGCGTTTCTCAGATGTAAAGAGTTCGTCGACAATGCAGCAGCCGTGCCCGAGGATCGCCATTTTGAACGGACCGAGAATTTGCCGCGCGATGAAGCACTAGAATCGGTATTGGATCGTCTGGAAGAGTCAGAGCGCCGCGAATGGGAAGAAAGGGATCCAGATTTCCCCAAACTAGCTAAGGCAAACAGAACACATGTTGTCCCAGGGAAGCGACACGACAAGGTATGGCCATCAGACGACTGGACGGAAGAGGCAAGGAAGGAGTACGTGAAGGATCTCGAACGCTGGGGAAAACTTGTTCTTGATGCGGACAGCAAAGGACTTGAAGAGCAGTGGCAACAACACTTTTTGATGCATGGCGTGGAATTTGAGAACCAGCTGGAACACATACATGGCAAACTAAAGAACCGGACTTTGGATATCACCAAGGACATACTTCCTCACTACAGGGAATTCCTCAACAAATTACATCCACCGGGTCTGAATGTGCAGATCGATCACTTTCCCTGTGCCTGGGTATCAGACGCTATAAACCTTTACGATTGTATCCTGAACTACGAACCGTTGGCACAAAGCTTCTCTAACGGGATGCGAGAGGAGATCAATAGACAAGAATGTCAACCGTGGGAAATAAATATGGCTATCGCTGCCGTGATCGAGGCAATCGATGACAAGCAGCGAGAGCTTCACAGGATGAACAGCGCTGACGGTCAGCCATTTGCTGGGGGGTTTTCGATGGCCCCAAATGACGCGTTAAGAGAGGCGCTACTTAAACCACTGCCAGCAGATCATCCTGTGGCATCGAGACCTAGGAGATGCTGGTTTATGCCTCTGAATGTGAGCGGACCACTCCTAGAACGGGCCAACGCATGGCAGGAGACGAAAGGCCATAAAGTGAAGCGCCTGTCAACAGGCGGAGGTCATACATTGCTCATGGTACTGCAAGAGCGAGATGACCAACCGAATACAAATCATCTGAGCGTCGATACTTATACCCTTGATAGTCATCCGGCCATCTTGGAGAACGCCCACGAGTTCTTGGGCCGTTCCGTTCTGAGAGCAGCTGGACGTCTTGGTTGGTCCTCGCATCGTAATACCGCGCAAGTTGCAGGCTTCAATCATAGATATCCTGTACCAAAGCAGCAGAAGGGCGGATTCCAATGTGGCTACCACGTTTTCGTAAACGCCTGGATACTCGCAATGGGTCTCACACCAGATACCAAAAGGGGCCCATACAACGAGAAGATCTATTTTGAGGCATGGCTTTTCGCTAGGGCTGCAATAGCGGGATTACTCGACTGGAAGGCATTGGTAGCTTGGTTCTTCTGCCGGAAGTTGACAGTGGAGAGGACTTATGAAGCTGTACCCGCAAACAGGCGCTATGAAGGTACTGTCCCCCAGGTGCCGGATCGGCCTGATGATGTACCGGAAGCACAAGGAGAGGGCGAATTGCGAGACCATGTGCAACAACGGTACGATGCGGATGACCGACCTCTAGCGCTGTTATCGGTTGAAGATGCCCCTTACGATCGGTCTAACAATATTGTATGGCCCCCTTCTAAAGGCAAGGAACAGGAGGACCAAGGAAAGAGCCTGGACAGAAGCTATGACGACGCGGATCTAGAGTTCTTCGAAAACCAGGCAGGTGTAAAGCGCAAGTCGCGTGAAGAGATTGACGATGGCCTCGGTCGCTTTGATAGTTCGCACGCGACTGTTGACAGTCGTGTGAGAGATACGGTTCATTCGTCCTTTTCCAGGAAAAGGCAGCGCCTAAGCGACAGCCTGTCTTTCCTTGACGGGTATTAGCTGCCCCTTGCTCTTGTATTTGTACCGTAGACGGACTGCGCTGGCGTGGTTATCGTAGAAGGGTCATCGTTGTATTTGTATTGAGGAGAGTTCGTTAATGTATCAGCAATGCGCCGCCTTCAATGATATGTAAAGTCGTTCTTCAGTGTAGCCTGTTATGTTGTGCTGTGGCATGCAGACGCGACCGCGAGTGACGACCCTAAGCTCCGACAACCGATGACGTAGCCCCAAAACCTTCACGCGTCGCGACCCACGAACCCCAAACCTCCATCATCCCGACCTACCGCTCCCAACACAACTCCCGCACCCGCCAAGATGCTAAGACCGACCCTCCTCTCCGCTATCCGACTCAATGCCTTCCCAAGTACCTCCAAACGCGCCTTCTCCCTCCTAAATCCCACGTCGCGCTCGCACACGAACCGCATCTTCGACCCCATCCGCCAACCCAACGACCTGCACACACTCACGCTCCTCAACGCCTCCGACAACCGCTCTCTAATAACTTTCTGGACCGCGACCTGGTGTCAAACTTGCCAAGCCATCAAGCCGCTCATCCGCCAGCTCATCGAAGAAGAAAAAATTGGCGAACGGGAAGGCGGACTGGGCTTTGTGGAAGTGTTGATGGACAGCACGTTGATTGAGGATTTGCCTATAAAATACCGCATCAGTAGTATGCCGACGCTATTGGCGTTTTCAAGACAGGAGGCGCAGTTTGATACGAGGTTGACGCGACCCGAGGAGATGCGGAATAAGGACTTTTTGAGGGAGTGGTTGGTTAGGGAGGCGCAGAGGGGAGGGAGGATGGGCGGTGGTGGGGGCAGTATGTTCGGTTAGTTTTCCGCGTCCTTGTGTTGTGCTTGGATGGAGTACTGGGCCTGACGGTGTTAAAGGTGCGAAGGAAAATGGCGAGCAGGGCAAAGCGGGTGAGGACAAGTGACACGGGATAGCCAAACATGGGGCGGAGGTATGCTGTAGGCGCAACAAGCTAGCAGTGCGGTCAGGAGCTGTGGAGTAGCGAATGATCTGCGTTCGTGTGACACTGTGAGTGAAGTAAAGCTCGGTCGAGCAAACACTGTTATTCCACTCCCAAATGCGGGAGTGATTCCATTACCCTGTTTTCTTCTTTTACCTTTCTCACGAAACATTCGCTTCCTTCGTCCACGAATAGATCCCTACCATGGCAAAATTGACGATAGATCAAGACTACGAGGCCGCCGTCGTGAAGGGTACTAGGCTACTCCAGATACTGGCCGCGAAAGACAAGACACAAGTCCAAAGCGCATACGAGGAGGTACAAGAACTAGCCCAACATGGCTACCTTCTGAAGCCTCAAGACAAGTTCTTTGAAATCGAGTGTATCGCCGATGCGCTCTGCGATCTAGGTGTCAGCGACAAAATGGTGTATGATGGCGGAGAGAACATCAGAACACATCATGTGCATGACCGCGACGGAGAAGAAGCGACAGAAGACGATACGGTACGTTTCGCGGTAGCTTTGAAGTAAGCACGTTCTAATGAGCCACCAGACAACACGCGGCTACTTCTCCCAAGTCAGCAACCCATTTTCTGGTGTCTTGATCGCAGACAGTAATCTTAGTCCTGCACATGCAGCGAAGTTCGATGACGAATGGGAAGAAGAAGCTATAGAACTACCGTCACTGCGACACTGGTCAGACCTAGCGTTCCTACAGTACCTTTCTTCTTTCCCCGAACCACCCGTACGGCCGATTCCGCTCAATTACGTCTTCCGCGTTCAGATTCAGAACGCCGCGACTTCACTGGTTCTCAATAAGATTATTAGCAAGCATGCTACGTTCACCTATGAGATGTGGCCTGGTATCACGTTTGGAATGGACTCTGAAGAAGGGAAGGCGATCTTAGGAACGCCGAATGGTTGTGGTGTCGCTTGGATGCTTATTCAACATAAGAAGGCGTTTGGAGAGAAGAATATTGAGAAGGTGACTTTGTTTCACGCGGCAAAGAAGGATGATTTGTTTAGATGGCCGACTTTGCTGTTTTGGATTGTGTAGAGTGGGGGTCAGGTGAGAAGATTGTATCTGCATTCACTTTACATTGAGCGAATTAGACAAAGGGCGGAACAGTTTAGGCTACATGTCAGCTGCTTCGCGTCATACCGTTTGTTGACGATGCGCGTGACGCTCAACGTCTCACACTCAAGGAATTCATAAATGCATCTGGATAGCAACATACTTAGTACTACCGCGACCCGCCTGCGACACTTTTATAACTAGCATCTTCTCCGATGACAACCTCAGTCAGCCCGGCAACGCATTACGAGGCGGCTTACAAGAAAGGTCTATTGCTGTTTCAGATGCTGGAAGCTAGCTTTGGTGAGCTCGGTAATTTACTCAAAAACACAGATACGCCAACTGAAAGCGAATACCTCAACTACGAAGATCTCTTGGAGAACAATTGGGTTGAGCGGTCCTCCGGGGACGATTCCAAAATTCTGGCGCGACTGTTGGAGGACCTTGGAATAAATACTTCAAGTAATATCCCTGTTTCACATGAACACCACGGCGTTGCACCAATCGAAGAATCGCTACAAGAAGGACTTGAGATGCAGATACGCTTCGACTCAGTCATCAACACTTCCGGTGGTATGATTGCAGCCATGAACACGTACAGTCCTATGCATGATTGGAGAAAAGCGAAAGCGGATGCCGAGAACGCTCTACTAAAACAAGCCGGCCACAAGTCTACGGAGAAAAATAACGTCGGCGATGACGTCCCTAGCCTGAAGTACTGGTCAGATGTCGCATACCTGCAATGGGCCTGCCGTAACACGGACTCATCCGACCTACGTTATGTGATGCGAATGAGCATCACAAACGAAAAGACAAAAGCAGTCATCCAGCATATCAAACAACAAGCCCATCCCAAAGCTTCAGGCTCATACTCATTCGACGTTGACGACCGGGATCAGGTAGCCGCTTTTCTAGGGACACCGAATGGAGCCGGAGTCGCTTGGTTGCTCATACAGCATAAGCAGCAATTGGGCCACAAGACAGTTTACAAGGTTACTGTGGACTGCCGCGAAATCTGGCATAAAAGCAAGACGATAATTCCAAGCTTGGTGTTCCATTTTCGTGACGCGGTTACTCCGAAGCCAGGCAGCGAGGAAGGTGATTGAAGGAAGTCGCTATGAGGGTAGAATAAGCGCTGCTCTAGCAATTTGTCAGGCCACGCGGACAATGAGATGGCAGACAGTAGAACACTCATGAAACTAGCCCGTGCTTGATCCACTGGAGATTCGTGGAAGGTAGAAGACATTGTTTCACCAGCCTCATATATGAAGAACACTCGTTTCCTCTCTTTCCCAATAACATTTTACAGTAAGCCATGCCCGCGACAATGAATTCACAAATCAGTAATCTGGACTACAACACTGCCGTGGAGAAAGGCAAGAAGATGCTCAAAATAATGCATGGCGGATGTGTTGTCACGCAAAGCCCATACTTCACGCCCGGGGAAGTAGGAGCAATGGGATATAAGAGAACAACAAGGCCTCGATCTGTCTCTGGCCTGTCAAAAAAGCTGGACAGTCTCGGTATTCAAGTTTCTAACTCTCACTTCATCAATGTTACAGACGATTACACGAAAGACGTTATCACTGGCGAAACACTTGCAGGCGCAAGCGAAGTGAGATTCATGTCCGATATCAACGTTGAAGCTGGAATTCTCGTGGTGAACTACAGCTACAGCCCGACATACAAGGCCAAGGAGTTGAAATCGCTGGCGGCCGCTCTGTTACCCTCGTTGAAGCACTGGTCCGATATAGCCTTCCACCAATGGGCCCACTCTCAACACCCAGAGGAAGAAGTACGTGATCTCAAGTTCATCATGAGAGAAAACATCTCGAACGAAGATACTTTAGCTATCATTAATGATATTCTCGACGCACCACCTCGCCAGTCACAGGCTTATACGCGGTCGGGACTATACCTAGACATGAACAGTGACCATGCTATCGCTCTGCTGGGCACAGCACACGGTGCAGGTGTAGCTTGGTTACTTGCTCAGCATCGAGACCAACTTGGCCGTAAGATAATTGCTGGGATAAGGATATTCTACAGCGACGAGCCGCCAGAGGGCGACAGAGCCCTCAACTTGCTTTTCTACCTTCGTGACGCCAGTGCGAGTAAGAAATCTATCGAGAAGTTGTGAGGAACTGTGTTGAGCAAAGGATGCGGCGGACGATCCTTTGGGTAGGCGCAGGCGTACAGCGGCGGCAGTTCGTAGTAATGACATTCTTGCCGAATCGGATCAAAACTGAGCAGTCCCTGATGGTGGTTGAGATTGTTATCGACGTAGAGGCCTAGTATGCATGGAAGATTGGCGTTCCCGGTAGCGATGATGGATGGGCAGGCAGTCGCGAGGCTTGGTGGCTGGGACTGGGAGCCGGGGGTGGCCGGAAGCGAGACGCACCCCGCAATGACCTGCGCGTCTCGCGCCTTCATCACGATCTTCACATCTCTTTTCTCCCACGGTTTGCTTCTTCTTGTGATTTTTTCTGATGAGTTCAATGTTTGACCTTCTGATCTTCCCCAGCAGGTCGCTATATGCAGCCGTTGAACGACAACAAGCGAAATGCACGCGTCTTTAGCGCCAGCTGCAGTATTTACTCAATAGCAACCGCATACACGGGATGGCCATGACGCTCTTATGCTTTTTAGTTGCGGAGATGGCTCCTAAGCCTCGGCTTCGCGCACTAAGAAGTGATTTTGTTTGGATAGAAACCTTACAGCGCGATGCACGCCAAGCTGGACGTGGCTTGCGACGAAAGTGTTGACCTCGGTTTCGCGTCAATGAAAAAAACGAGGCTTGTATAAAGAGATCAAGATACTGCTTGACGCCAGTGCACGGGTAGTAGTACCACAGTGCCGCCGACATGTTCTCGTCTTCTATATTGGGCTCCGTTGGTCTTCTGCTCTTGTCCAGCGGCGCGACGACAACCTGGGCAGACTATGCGTCCGGACACGATGTACCAACCGCAACTGTCGACGCGGGTGTCATAGTTGGAAAGTCTACCTCACTTCCCCATGCACTTGGACCAGTGCATCAGTTTCTAGGTGTGCCCTTTGCATCACCACCCGAGAGATTCTCTCCACCGCGAGCTGCAGAGCCCTTCCAAGAGCCAGTCAATACGACCGAGTTCAAACCAGCATGTATCCAACAATTTCGATGTACGCAAACCATAAAAGCTGTTTGATATGAGCTAAATGGAGTAGATCCGTTGTCAAGTTCACAATTCACGCAGGCTGTCTTCAATAACCCGCCACCTGAAGAGTCGGAGGATTGCTTATACCTCAATGTCTATGCACCATCGACTCCTGCGGGCGGCAACGGCAGGGCTGTAATGTTCTGGATTTACGGTGGCTCACTGCAGTTCGGTAACGCTGGTCAAGAGCAATATGACGGGAGCAGTTTTGCAGCATACGAAGATGTTGTCGTTGTGACGACGAACTACAGAACGAACGGTAGGTGACTATCGACACTCCAAATCACATGTTTCACACCTAACAGCTCGCAGTATTTGGCTTCCCTGCTTCAGCAGAGCTGCCTTTAGCAGAACGCAATCTCGGCTTCCTTGATCAACGTTTTGCCCTCGAGTGGGTACAGCACAACATCCACGCCTTCGGCGGCGATGCATCCAAAGTCACCATCTTCGGTGAGAGCGCGGGTGCTTTCTCTATCGATGCGCTCTTGACCAGCTTCCCCAAGGACAGTTCACCACCATTTCGGGCCGCCATCCTACAAAGTGGACAGTACAGCTATCGCGCAGCTCCTGCAACATCAAGCATACCCGCTTGGAACAACCTCACAGCGACCCTCGGGTGCCCGGGGACACATGAGAGCAACTTGACATGTGTAAGAGCAGCGAACGCAACGACTGTGCAGACCATCATCAACCAAAACTCGCTCGTATTCAATCCAGTTGCTGATAACGCCACATTGGTATCGAACCCAGCGGCACAACGCCTAAGCGGCGATATCGCGCATATACCAGTACTAGGAGGTACAAACTCCCAAGAAGGCCGCGTCTTCTCAGTCGGCCAAACAAACGTTACTGCCTACCTGCAGGCGACCTTTGGAGCCGCACCAGCACTCATTCCCGCAATCGAAGCTGCATACCCAATCGGTAGCAACGGTTTGACCAACGACTACGACGTCATCTCACAGATTGTTACTGAGATCACGTTTCAGTGTCCACAAGCACTATGGGCCAATGCGACAGCATCTATTGGTATCCCCACCTGGCGTTACTACTTCAACGCCTCTTTCGCCAACACACAAGCTTATCCCCAACTCGGTGCCTATCACGCTTCTGAAATCCCTCTCGTGTTCCGCACATACCCCCTGGCTAATACGACGACGCAAGAGTACGCCTTGGCACAGTTCATGCAGAGTACATGGGCCAAGTTTGCGAAGAACCCTTATGCTGGACCTGGATGGAACGCTGTCGGTACGGGTGCTGAGGGTAATGTCTTGGTTGGTGCCTATGACTTTGTGGCAGGTGGAGTATATCAGGACCAGAATGCCACTGCCGTAGAAGGAGACTGGAACTTGGGTGTTCTCGGCGATGTTGGAGGTGTGAGGGGAAGTGGTGTTACTGTGCTGCCGCAGTCTGATCTTGATTACAGATGTAGTCTGTTCAGGCCTATCTTTGAGGCTAATGTGGGTTCGCAAGGTATACCTCCATCTTGAGGTAGAGGGCATAGAAGGTGATTTCCAACACAGTCACATGAAACGCTAAGATCGTAATGTTAAATTATGATTTCATCTAAGCGACTTGTGACGCTGTTACTATACCACCAAGTCCTTCAAACTGTCGTCCGCCAGTAATTTGTCCAATATCCACTCCACTCCGATCCGACTCACCACCCTCATGCATGCTCCTCTCCACACTGTCGATCAAACTCTCGCTTCCGGTTTTGGTACCGACACTGCTACTTCCCTCGTACTCTTGCTTGGTGTTTTGTGTTATATCTTCTCCGCGGCGCTGCTCCGAAGTGTCTGAGGCGTTTTGTTGGCCGGGTGCAGCCTATAACTGTAAGTATCTTCCTGGGTGATACAACCTTTCTATTATGATGCATGGTAGGTATCAGGTGGTATGTCAGGCGAGGAGCTTACCTTGTCCACGGACGCGCTCAAACCAACAGGGTCAGTCGACTGGCCGGTCTTCAATGGAACGCTCGGGTCGCCCTTGAATGTGCCGGCTGTGTCTTCGCCGGGGTTGACGGGGTTCTTGGGTTGGGTGTTTGAAGATTCTTGGCCTGTCAGGGAAGACATGGCGTGTATGCTTCGGTGGAACGAAGTGTGAGAGGTCTCGTTATTTAGCTTTTCGTGTGGTGAGCAATCTGTCTCTGATCAATGCTTTGACACACGGTCGTGAAGTAGTTTTGTAGGATGGCGTAAGCTGGAGTCGATGGTGCAGGTTCGACGTCATAGTGACTCAAGATGGAGACGTGGGTATCTGCAGTGGCGAAGTGGTTGTCGGCTTGAACGCGAGAGATGCGCGTTTGCTTATGCCTTTGACGAAGCAACACTGTCGATTGAGAAGCGTTCCCATTTCTTCATGATCTCACTATCAATTGAACATTCCTCGATCTCATGATATCAAAGTTTTATTCCATGCAGAACGCTCCCTGCGCCGACCGAGTAATGCTACGCAGATTATCCATGTCTATAACTTGCTCTTGCCAATACCCCAAACCTCAGCCTGAGGGTTATTCGACTTCTTGTTTATGGACGCGCCTCCAGCGACAGGCTTCTCGCCCTCCTCGACGAACAGCGATTGCGACTGCTTCATGGTCTCGACGGCTTCGCGCTCGATGCGGTCAAGGAGCTCTTGATTGGTGGGGATGTCGTGGATGAGGCCAATTACTTGGCCAGCAGTCCATACCTAGGTTTGTCAGTCAACCACACTCGAAAAGGGGGATGTAAACTTACACCAAAGTCCGGGTCTCCGTTCAAGAAGACTTGCCGACCTCGCTTTCCACTGACGAACTCAGCGACTTCCTCGAACTTGCCAGTTGGGCTTGTCTTCTCGACCTCAACAGCCTGCAGCGCAACCTTGTTGGCGAAGAGTCGCGATGTGTTCTTCCACCGGCGGAGTACGAGCGCGGTATCTGTCTCTTGCGCGTCGACGATGGCTTGCTTGATGTTGTGGTGAATAGGCGCTTCGATGGTGCACATGAAGCGGGTTCCCATGTTGATGCCACAGGCTCCGAGAGAAAGCGCTGCAGCCAAACCCTGGCCATCGGCGAAACCTCCAGAAGCGATGAAAGGCACACCACCTAATGATTGCCTAGCCCTGCTGAGCAGGATGAAGTTGGTAATGTCCGTCTCGCCAACGTGTCCGGCGCACTCGAAGCCATCGATGGACAGGAAGTCAACGCCAAGCTTCACCGCAGACTGTGCGTGCCTAATAGTAGTGCACTTGTGCAAGATGATGGTGCCAACCTCCTTCAGCTGCTTAATCACCGGCCCTGGGCTGTTTCCCGCTGTCTCGACAATGTTGACCTTCTCCTCGATGATGACGCGGGCGTATGCGGCATAGTCCGGGGGGACCATGGCGGGGAGGAGCGTCAAGTTGACGCCGAAAGGCTTGTTGGTCATCGTTCGGCATCGGCGGATTTCTTTGCGAAGGTCTTCGGGTGTGGGTTGGGTAAGGGCGGTCAACTATGCCATCGTGAGAATATGTTTGATGCGTGATGGGCGCCAGACGTACTATTCCCAGACCTCCTGCGTTGCTAACAGCGGAAGCGAGTTCGGCGTATCCGACCCATTGCATACCACCTTGAACGACGGGCACTACATCTGTCAGCTACCGTCTCGTTTGCTGTGCTGGTGAAGTTACCTCTAATGCCGAGCGCCCTCGTCAGCTCCGTGTTGAAAGGCATCCTGATTGTAGATGGCCCGAAGAAAAGATTTAGAGTTTGTTGTATGAGAGGGAACTGCACAGGAGCCTTGAGCCGAGCAGATATCTGACACTCGGACGCGCGACGTTACGGCCGTCGCGCCGGCTGAAGCGCATGTCATTCGTGTGGGGAAGCCATGTGCCTCGGTAACTCCACAGCCGCGACACCAAACGCAGGTGCCCGACCGTCGGGTGATTAGTTTGCGCTGACTCTATCGCCGAATGATTCGCTGTCACCGAGTCGCTCGTGATGTCTTTGCTCGAATGGCAGCTGTGCCCGAGTGGTGTTCCGGACGCGTCGCAAAAGGGGAAAGCTGAGCCGCAGGGCTGATGCCGTCATCTCCCTGGCATGTTCACATGTGTCTTGGCAATGAACCATCACTCCAACACCACCCCTACGCATCTGAGCGATCAATTTTTAATCATCTCCTAGGACTCATAAAGGCTGGAATCAGTCGCATCGCGAAAGCAAATCTCGCAGTTTCTCGGAAGCTATCCTTAGTCCAGGTGGACTCCGCGTTGGAGCAAAGAACCTAGGAAACAATACTCTGGATTTCAGCTGCCTGGCTGCACTCATAGCACTTTATCAAGGGTCCTTCTCATGGTCTCTGACTTCCCTATCGCGTTATCTATGTCTGCCCAAACCTGGACTTCTGCATGAAGCCACATTGTTTGACTTGCGAAATGGGCAAACACAACAATGTTGCGCTGGATTCTGGACCTCCGCAAAACCCGACTAGAGTGGAAAGACAATCGCTACTCTATGGCATGACCCATTGTGGAATATCTCATCCGTTTTGGGCCAGCATCAACCCGCATCAACGATCAATCATCGAGATTGCACGCTCGTAAGACTGGTTCAGAATAACGGCAGCCCGACGATCCGTTTGTTGCTTACCGACCGTTGTAAAGCCAGCGGGATTAACAAGAGCTTAGTATGCTTCCAGGCCACGTGAGTTTTGGTCCAGACTATGGAGCGTCCTTCGATACCGCGTCTGTCTGGCCTACTGAAACTTCGAACTGCAATCCCTTCCCAGTATGGCCTTACTGTCTACTCTGGCTGGTGTCGTAAGCTTCTTGAGATCGAGCAATCTTTCACGCTCGACATGGCTGGCGATCCTGAAAAAAATGAAATTCACGATGCGCAAGAAACGTGATGGATCACTCACCAACGGACTTCATATTCCTGATTTAGCAATCATCTTTGTCGAGCTTTTGAGGGAGTTTTGTCTCGAACATGCGGAGTGAGGTAAGAGATCTGCATCTAGGCCGACTGTCCAAGACGATACTCAGAAAGCTCATATCATAGGATCCATAGGTACCATGGAATGTCACATTGTAGTCGCATTGGAAGAGCGCTATTTAGTCGATGTATGGTTGGGACAGCGTCACGTATCCATGCGCGTTGACGGGAAGCTCCAACATGTTGTAGTATATACCTAACCCATCGTGATCGTTGTCAAAACCACGCTTGAAATCGAAGTTCTATGACGGGAAGGTACATGCTTAGGCACGCAGGTCCATGCTTGGCAGTGACGTAACGAGCCAATGACATAATTCAACCCCAGCAAGCCCACTAGGTGGACGGTCGTTGCGGGGATTTTGGGAGGCCTACTTTGTTGGGGTCTCCACACACACGTCCGGTATATAGACCGAGATGCCAGGCTCGGCGCGTCCAAGAGGAATCCCGCACCCTGACCCCCATGACCCATCATGTCGTGGTCTCTTCTTCTCGCCATCCTGACCCAGGTCGTCCGTGTTACATGCGCACCAGAGACATATGACTATGTTATAGTTGGAGGAGGCCCCGCAGGTCTTCTAGTCGCGAACCGACTGTCTGCCGATCCCGAAGTCACTGTTGCCATCATCGAAGCCGGAGATTCTGGCTACGATAATCCCAATGTCTCATACGTACCGAAGTCGATCTTGGAGTACGGCCTCTTCATCGGCACGTCGATTGACTGGAAGTACATGACGGCACCTCAGAAGTATGCTGGGAACCGGAGCGTGAACTACTGGGCAGGCAAGGCTTTGGGAGGCAGTACTACGGTCAATGGAATGACGTACATCCGCGCGGAGAAAGAGCAAATTGATGGGTGGGAAGGGCTTGGCAACGAGGGTTGGAACTGGGAGAGTCTACTCGAATACTACCTAAAGCAAGAAGGCTTTAAAGAGCCGAGCGAGGAGCTTTCGAAGGAGGGCGCGACCTTCAGGGACGGCGTACATGGAACAGAGGGAGAGCTTGCTGTTGGCTTCACCCCATACCTGGTCCGTCAAGGCTTCGCCAAATTGTTCGCGGACACCTCCCAGGCGATGGGTATTCCTTACAATAAGGAACCCAACAATGGTAGTATGCGTGGTTTCGACGTGTGGCCTATGACACAGAATGTGAGTGGGCCTACGAGGGCAGATGGAGCCAGGTCCTTCTACTTCCCCGTTGCGTCACGCCCCAATCTCCAGGTCTTCTTCAATACCACTGCTGCACGCATCATCTGGAACGATGAATCATCCGAGACGTCGGAAGTGGTGGCCTCGGGAGTTGAGGTGATCAATGCGGGAAATGTAACGAAGACTATCGGTGCCTCCAAGGAGGTCATTGTCGCAGCCGGCGCCATTCGATCACCAGCATTCCTTGAGCACTCAGGTGTAGGTAATCCCGCCATACTTGAACCTCTCGGTATCAAGGCTATCAACCCACTCCATTCGGTCGGCTCCAACCTGCCAGATCAACCGCAGCATGGGATGGTCTTCAACTCGTCCACGAATTGGACAGGCTATCCTACCTTCGTTACATTCTTGACAGCTTCTGATCTCTTTGGTAAAGAACTTCCCGCTCTTGTCGAAGAGCTCCAAGCCAATGTGAGCGCTTATGCTGCAGCGATTGTCGCAGACTACGCGCCTGATACTATCTCCGTCGAGACTCAGGAACGGCTTCTGCAACACCAAGTAGACCTAGTCTTCACTGCTGAGAGCGATGTTCCCTTAATAGAGATCCTCTGGGCCCCAACAGGAAATCAGATTATTGCGCAGCTTTGGGACCTAATACCGCTTTCTCGAGGCTCAATACACATCGAATCCGCCGATGCAACTATACCACCACGTATCGACCCAAACTTCTTCCAGATGCCCATCGACATGTATGTGCAGGCTGCTGCTGCAATCCGTATCCGCGAGTATTTCGCCACTTCGCCGCTAGCGGAGGACGCTACAGGCGAGGTCTCTCCCGGTTACGAAGCGGTACCGCAAGGTGCTCATTGGAGGGATCAAGTCTGGGACGACTGGATCACAGGCGCCATGAATGGCAACTCGCATCCTGTGAGTACTTGCGCAATGATGAGTAAGGAGCTGGGTGGTGTGGTAGATACGGAGGGCAAGGTTTACGGGACGCAAAACGTCCGGGTTGTGGATGCGAGTGTGTTCCCGACTCAGATCTCGGGCCATCTTAGCGCCAGTGTATATGCCATTGCTGGAAAGATTGCGGACGCGATGAAGCAGAAGGGGTCGGATGAGAAGAAGTTTTGACAAGACTTTTCCTTTGTAGCGCTTCCGATGTTGGCGGCGTATTGCCATCACACTGTAAAAGTCCCGGATTGGGTGGGTCTTCGCCTGCTCCAGGTTAATCGAGAGCTGCGTCGGTGAAAATGATGCATGGGTAGCGCAAAATAAGCACAGATTTCAATTTGATTGAGGAGCGTGTACTGTTCTCTGGTGAAAGCTATACTCCTTCCTAACAGGCGATCGAAAAAGGGATAGTGCTGCGCTGCCCCACTTTTCATTACAGGGCAGCCGCCCCACGTCACCAACCTTTAGGCAAGAGCCGTGCGCCGGTATGACGAGCCCACTACAAACACCCACCTGGGCAGCCTTCACTCTCCAATATCCAGCTTTGGTCCTCAAGGCCGACGCGATAGCACAATGCCGTCGCTCATGAGCCTTCCGCGTGAACTACGTGATCAGATATGCGAATACGTCATACTTTCGCCAGCCCGGCAGCCACGAGTGCTCAATCAGACAACCGAAGAGATTCTGGACGGATACACGACTTATGAGTTTCCGACGCCGTTCGTGCGATCGGGTCCATCGTATCAGCCCCAGGCAATCGTCTCAAATTCGACGAGATTACTGCTAGTCAATCAACAGCTGAGAACGGAGACAACGGAGATGCTACAACGAATGCGAAGCATTGTGTACGACCTCGATCTTATAATGACCGACAATGGGATATTGGCAGCGACGTGGATCAATGTTCCAGTTTTGTCGACCAGAATTGAGCAGCTGAATGTCACACTTCGCCTCTGTGTGACACACGATAGCGAACGACTGAAGTCTGAAATTGAAGACATGTTAGGGGCGCCGGCAAATCCAGGACCTGAAGATTTCTTTCCGCTACTACCTAAGCAGTGTAAGGAAAGCCTTCCCTCTATCAGTATTAGTACTACATACTAACCACTCACCTCACTGTTCTAGTGGTATGGGGCTTCTATGGCATATTCAACCGATTCACCCATGTTGGGCCTCTGGGCGAAAGGAAGAGCGACAGTGAACACCGGCAAATATCCATCAGAACGATCAGCATCAACGTCGAGACACCATCTCCCGATCTTGCGCAGCTCGTTCTGACTCATATGTCCGCTCCGGCCGACGCTGCAATGTCGGTTACTTCCCGGTACTTCTTGGTGTGTCTGAATTGGACTATACGACAACAGCTGGAAGGGAATTGGGAGTATATCAAGGGCATCACTCTGCTTGAGCACGTAGATCATGTTTTAATCCACCATGACGGCAATGAAATACATCGCTGGGATGTAGCTGCGTGCCTTGCAGAGTATCCTGAAGATGAGATGATCAGGTGGGGGCCACACGGCAAGAAAGAGGCGTGGTGCAGAAGGAAGCAAAGAGGACTGAAGGTGCCCGAGGATTTTACCGATCCAGCCCGATGGTAACACCAGGCCGCAAACACGGGGAAGCTATTGAGGTACGGAATGGTCTTATGGGGTTCTGCAGTAACGGCCCAAGACCACAGCCAAAGGTGAACCGCTTTTACCCAATTACCTCATGCAACGGGTCGTGGCTTAGCCAGGCCAACGTGCAGGCCGCTGTCGATCATTTAATGCACGACTAGCAGTTACTTACCAAACGTCTGCTTTCTCTTGCGATAGGATGCTATCTACTATTTGTCTCACGCTTTCTACTGTTGATCGGCCCAATCTCGAGAAATGAACCCGAAAGGGTAATCCGAGGAAACGACGCTAGCCGCGCTAAACAACATGCGGTTAGTAAGCTCGAGAAATCAACTACATTGGGACAGCGATCTACGAGGCCGTCAGCTTGACTGTGCTTGATATTGTTTGGTCCCTAGTAACTGGCAAGGCTGAGTCCCGAGGAGTACGACTTTTTACACATAGCTGGGGGCTTGGAACAACGTGCACGGCTTATCAAAGCAGCTCCGTTATTGTGTTGAGCCTGAGGCTCGAGATACTTATATCCGGTGTCAGATCACTCATCACAAAGCAATACAATCTCGATACCATACTATCATGATGCCATTAGAACCTCCTTCATACGAGAGCCACTCTTTCGAGCGGCCGCATCGAGCACATAGTTCATACAACGCTGCACCGTTACCACCGACTAGCTTGTCTCCACGGGATAATGAGTTCTTACATCACGCCATAGATTGGACACCTTACATAACAAGTCCAATCCAGCCACGACAATCTCTTCAGGTTAGCCACTCTTCAAACATTGCCAATAAACATTGCTGACCTGTCTAGAAACCCGTCGTGATACCAAGACTCGACGCAAGCGGTCTACTTGGAACACCATTCCCATTTATACGAGCATACAGCCCCGATCTGCGCCGCTTCAATATCCACGAGAAAGACTTTGTAGCATTCATTGATGATCTCAGTGTCGCTCAAGCTCCGCCAGTTCCGCTTCAGGCACTTGATGCAGCGGGTCATGTGGTTGGCATCGTGTGAGTTGACTTCTCTTTTTGGCTCTTACCGGTTTCTCATACAAGTGCTAGACCACATCATTGGACCATGATCGCTGGCGCCAGCATGAATGTGGCCGCCGGAGTTGGAACGGCTCCTACGACAACTATGCGAACGCGGCGCTTCTTGGAGGCTGTGAATCGAGAATACTTCGCGCCTCGTGGCCTGGAAGCTTCGATTTGCAAGAACAGGCAGTTGGAAGAGAAGCTTGGCTGCAATGTGCACATGCCATCGTCGGCGTAAGTTTAGCCCTGCCGTAAGGATTCCCTGTTTCTGACTTCGCAAAGAGCCCTAGGAAGTAGCTCTCGGCCTCAAACAGCTGGATACCGACGATTGCAAGCGCTCACGCCCTACATCGCACCGCTATCATTCAACGTACCACCGCCAATGGAGCAACGAAATGCTCTCGACAGAATGGCTGCAAAGCAGATCGAACGGCGTATTAAGAAGAAAGAAGAAAAGGGCTACAGCTCAGACTCAAGCTCTAGTTCAGAGTCTAGCATCAGCTCCAACAAAGAGTCCGCCCTGGTATCTCATGATGAGGTCAACGGCAAACAAAAGAGAAGAGCGGATAAAGCGGAGCGCAAACGAGCAAAGAAAGAAGAGAAGAAGGCGCGAAAGGAAGAGCGGAGATCTAGGAAGCGGGACCGGAAAGGGGCCAAAGCTCATGTTAAGGAGGGTAAGAAGTTGGAGAAAGAACAGAAGATGGTCGAGAAGATGGAGTATATCATCATTGAGTCGCTGAATGAGGGGATGTAGTGATAAAGAGACTTCGTTGACTTGTCACGAATGCCCATGTTTATGCGACAAAACGGTTGTTCTACCTTTTTAATTGACTACGACCTCACTTGCGAACATCTAGGATGCTTTTAGCGGATCTCCAGGGCCCTCGTCCACCAGCCGACATGTCTTGCATGACAGATGTGATCCATGATGCTATTGTTGGCTCCTTCTCGCGGATCCCATCGTATGCCATGCGCAGAGGAAAGAGCAGTTCAAAAGAGCCCTGTTCGCCCCAGTCCTCTAGCTGATGGTACTCGACGCTACGACATATAGTGAGCGCCGCTGTCGATATCTGCTCCTGTCGGGTATGGTACGCTGAAGATGACATCATCTCAGCATCGATGCTGTCGGCGAACCGGAGGGCCATGATGGTAGCGGCGTTATGGACTGTGACAGCGTTCGCGTGATAGAGTGATCGGTATCTGAAGGCAGTAGACCAGGCTGGATGCAACGCGCCATACTCGTCTTCTATGAGCGGTATCGGTTGACATACGGTTGTCTCGTAAGAGGTGTGAAACGGATCAGACGCAAAAGTCTCCCTCCAGTTTTTCAGTTTGGCGATGACCTCATGACATTGCAAAGAGAGACATTGCGTCTCAGCAGTCCTTGTGTCTTCATCCGCAACTGACAAAAGCTCATCACGCAGAATGAAGAGCTGAGGGTAGTCGGCAATAATGTCGAACAAAAGCTTGAGCGAGTCGATGTGCTCAGGGTGTAAGCTCCAGGGGATGTATTTCCATTTATCCTCTGACATTATCGTTGGCTTGTGCAAGACAATAGCTGCAAAGATAAGAGACGGGCGAATCCTATCCAAGATCCCAAGACACTGAGGTGATGCCATAGCTTCAGGTCCGCGCAACTCGAAGAGCCTTTCTAGCCCACGTGCATGGTTTATCCAACCATCGACACGATCCGAGATGAGGAACTAGTAGCGGTTAGAAAATGTGTGCAGTGCAGAACGTCTGATGTACCTCGATGAGTCCCATAAGCATGACCGCCTCAATTAGATCAAAGGAAGGCGGAGACACCGAAGCCTCAAGAGCCGAATGCACGGCTCTAAGTGCGTCACTGTACCTCTTGAATCCGTACTGCGTGATAGCTCTATCCTGGTGCTTGATGCCGAAGTAAGAAGTCGCAAGCGCAGAAAGTGACTTGATGGTAATAACCCCAGGATTGAACACCAACAGGCTCTGCACCGGCAATAAGTTTGAGAGAGTGAACGCAGTGAAGACATCATCGCGAGAAGGCGACAATGCTCGATGAATTTCCTGGTGAAGTCGAATAGTAGTGTCAGGCGTCCTGGTGCCGACTTCCACAGCTAAGCACCCGGCGACATCGCGATCGCTAGGTTGGGCAGACTGGCCGTGGCCATCGAATTGGACGAATGTGATGCCGCGGGTGCCACCACATTGTAGTCGTGCTGTGACGCACCTTCCGCATTGTGGCTTTCGTAGATCTCGTGACGTCAACACACGCGTCGGAATAGCGCAGGGATAAACAGGGCAAACCTACCACATTTGACGCGTCGACTTTTGCAGTTATCGCACGCTCTGGACCGCCCGCCAACTCCGACCATGTGAAAGATGCATGCTAAGATGGATGAGATGAGGAAGATACAAGACTGCGGGAGATGACGAGTCACCGTCAGCATGGCGCGTGCGCGGCGCTATATTCGGCCCTCATCTCACAAGGATGCGCCTGTGAAGACGCACATAAATTCAACGATCGATCAAGGGGTAGCTTTAAACCTTATATCCTCCATGATGTTAACTTCAGTCTTTGTTCATACTACGTACACCGAGACGTGAGCAGATGCCACTTCCGCACAGGCAAGACCTCAAGCTTTCAGATCTTCAGGTCGTGGTGAACATGATCAACCCTGAGAGCCCTAAAATATACCTTCGCGCCGCAGCAAACCTTGCCGAACTTCTTGTTTCCACTGCAGCCCCTTAATTGTTTCCAAGCCTTCTACAAAGTCATATCCAACTGTCCATAAGTCGCCGTTACGCCTGTCATCAGGTTTTTGTATCCAAATCGCTTTGAGAGCCCTCTGGCCATGGATTGCGAATGCAATGTCCCAAGTACACCATTCAAGTTTTTCAGTGGCACCTCGAAAATTGAGGGTGAGGCGATCACATCGTTGAATCCAGGTGAGTTCCGCCGGGTCGTAATTGTCCCTAAAGAAAAGCTCCAGGCACATTACGCGGGTACTTTGAAGGTGGTCCAGCGGACAATCCACATGGGTAGAGAGGTTGATTGTCGACCATGGTAGGTGCAATACCGGTTGGAGAGCTGCTACGCATCGTTTCAATGAAGCCCGGTTAAGGCTACCCTGGAGCCATGATCCTGAAATCGGCATGCTGATGTTGCCATAGCCAGCTCCTCCTGCTAAGATCGAAGCTGGTGATGAATCAATCTTCAAACAACGGCCATATGGATGCTCATCTTGCCACTTTCGAGTGGCAAGGAGTAGGGGTTGGACCTTAGCTATATCATCCTCCATTTCGTTGTATGCAGTACGGCAACTGAAGAAAAGGCCGGAGATATCCTGTGGACGTCCAGAAGTGATGCTTTCGACGATGAGGTGTCTATAGACCTCGATTCGAAGCTCTGTTGGAAGGGTGAGAATCATATTCTGTATAATGCGTCAGTTATTTAAATACCAAGGTGAGGGGAAGTGATCGTTACAGTTAGTGCTTCCTGCTCTTATATATAGGAGCATCGAATGCAAAGAATTAACTTAGTTTCAGAGCACGGATTTATCTCTTGCTGATACAATAACTTTGTGAGGTGATTCATTGTGTAGGAAGTGAGAACAAACGGGTTAGATGATGATTTGTGCAAATTTTCGTAGATTAGAACGGAACAGATTATACAAGGTTGAATGCATGAGCTTTGCGACCCTACTTTGCATCAGTATGCCACCATGACCATGTAACAATATAGCAATGAACACACCGAGAGGTCGGTGCGCAATCCTCATCTAACCCCGCAAACTCATTCGACATATACCCCTCAAATAGCACTACCCCTGATAAACCAATCTATACGCTCATGTCTCCACCCCGGCAGCTTCAATCCGCCCCTAAAATCCACTCCCCACAGCCTCTTCGTCGATCCCTCAGTAAGAAAGCACCACGGACCATAAAAAGCTCCAGACGCAGGAAGATACACGCCCCCATACTGCTTCCCGTGCACAATCTTCACAATGTATCTATCCTCCACGTGGGAATCTTTCTGAAAGGTTAACCGATCAATGTATCTCTTCAGCCTAGCCTTCTCCAAAAACTCTTTTCCCCATATCTGGTAGAAGGCGCGGAAGAAGAAATCGCTAGACGCGAGGAGTTGTTTATTGGTATATCGACGTTCCACTCCGAAACCGAAAGGGCAGAGTAGGAGACGGAGGCCGAAAACCGCGAAGTCTTCCGTGCGACGCAGCATGTCGTGCTTAGCCCTTTGAACGGAATTTCTGCGTTTGCGATCGCGCGGTGCGGTGATGGCGAACTCGGTGAGCGGATTGATGTAGGTGTGTGATAATGGTATTTGGAAGCCCAATCGTCCTCTGACTTCGCCTCTGAGCCGTCTAGAATGATCCCAGGCGCGCTTCAGGTCGAGGGCTACTTGGACTGTTGAGACGAGTGGCTTCATTTCCGTATAGGTTGTGCGCGAAGCGAGGTATAGAGCACCGACATCGGAGGTGCGTCCATTTTCCAGGGTTTCGGTGAGAAGATTGCTATAGATCTGAAGTCGTAGTTCTGCTGGTAGCGTGAGGAATGGGGAAGGCTTGTCTTTTGCCATGGCGCTGAATTCTGGTCTGTGGTGAGTTGAGAGATCTCTGTCGGGAAATTGGCGGTCTGTTGAAGATGAAAGTAGAGTAGAGTTTGCAAAGTTTGGTAATCTAGCGAGCAAATACGCTGCAGCGCTAGCGAAGTACAAGATGAGCAGGCGACGGTGAAAGGCTGAGTTTGTCAACTTGTTATGGAGCGGTGACAATGCCGCCTTGCTGAATCTTGTTTCTGTCCTCTTCCCATTCACTTGGAATGTTTGTACCTAAATTCCAACGTTGTCCAAAGGCATTTAGTGCCCTCAACTGCGCCTATCGAACTGGGAGGTGCTCCATGATTACTCAAGTCTATCATCAAACGACCGACATTTTTCAGGTGGCACTGCTCTGCTTCCATCAACATTTGACGTATCAAATGGAAAAAGCAGCTGACTCGGCGGATATTAGCACGCCATGATTCGTTCATGTCTGGGAGGGAATAGTAGAATCCAAGGGTGAGGGATCGTAGCTGGGTGGGAGCGGCGTGAAGAAGTGAAATGCACATGTCATTAAAGACACGGCGGGCTCCCCAATGCTCGATAACCTTGCTGACGGGTATCAGCAGCGTGGCGTCTTCTGGCGGCGTGGTGAACTCGTAGGTCGAAGGAAGATATGCGTGTAATGAATCCATCGATTCGGTATTTCGTATCCAGTAGTGTTGAATTTTGATGAAAGGCAGAATTCTGTCAATGTACTCTGCCATCTCATCGTGGATCTTGGTGCAGGACCGTAATAGTCCTCCCGCGTGACGTGGATAGCCGTCGGCAAGACATGCAGCTATAAGCCGCTTGTATACTTCCAAGCGCAGCTCAGTTGGGAGAGTGAGGAAGCCTCGGTGTTGAGTGTTGGCCATCTTGTAGTAGTTGAAGACAAGAGCGCAATTGAGGGTGGAACTGAGATGGATGAAGTGGCGAAGTGGTGTGGCGTATTGAACACCGAGCGTCGTGTGACGAGAGTGTGGTTATGGCGATGGCGATGGCGATGGCTATAGATGATAGTATAAAGCTGTGTAGCTAAGATCTTTATCGTAGTAGAAAAAGCGCTTATATCGTAACATGCCACAGCTTTACCAAGAAACTTTTCGGCTCACAGATTGAACCATGGTTGCGTACGAATATCCATTAGCGTTCCATGGTCCACCACCAATCTGCGAACCACCAGCTCAAGGCGGACGCAGTGATGCGCAATCCTAGCCGCACGCAAGAACACCAAAGTAGTACCACGCGACACATTGAACAGTAATCCTTATACATTTCAAAAAAAGATGCCATCTATATCTAACCACGCCTCTCAGGCGATTCAGAAAGATCTATCAACAAGCTGACGATGAGTGTCAAAACCACTGATGCCGTAAATAGTCTGCCAAGAGCGCCAAAATATATGTCCAGCAAATGCTTGTAACCCCTAAGATAACAACAAAGGTACCCAGCAGACATCTTCAGGTCTGGTAACGAAACGAAACGGAGAAGGAGAAAGAGGAAACAGGTATCAGTTGAGAAGGCCAAAGGAAAAAAGAGTACAAAGCATGACTTATGCTCCGCCCATGCTTTTGGTAGAGAAGGCAAAAGTGGCAAATAGGATGGCGCTCAATCCCTTCCTGCTATACACACAGATAAATACTGGTGTTCAGATGATATTCGTGTCAACACGGCGCTGCGGTGGTCGTTGGTCGTATGAGACCTGGTATTGCGTTCCGTTCCATTCCGGTCATCTCGTTCAAGGCTTTTCCTTGTACTTGGCCATCCTCTTTACGGGATGGAGTAGCATACCCGGTATGCACATCCTCTTCTGCTCCAGCTCGCCGTCAGAGCCTGGTCCGCCATCGATCTTTTCTGACTCTCCCCAGTTTTGTTGGACAATGGGCCAGTTGAGCCATCGTCGGTATAGGTTACGTGGGAAGCGTGATGCATAGTACCAACTCCAGCCTTGGAAGTTGAACTCGCGGTCGTGGTTGTAGGGTGAGTCGGCTTCTTCGGTCCAGGCGCCTTGACGGCTTTCCAATGCTTCACCTGTCTCTTCATCGACGGTCGATGCGGTATCAAAGATGGCTTCCGTATATGCGGCGGGCCAGTGACGGTCGTTGAAGATCGGGTGAGGAGCGTATACGGCTTTCAAACCGTGTTGGAGTGCAACTGTCGAGGGCCACATCTCGGCCTGCATACTGCGTCCAACCAAGTTCTCCTCATGCATAGCTTGCAGCATCTTCTTGCTGAAACGTACGACTGTGTTGATGAAAGTCCGGCGATCAATCTGTTCAAAGATAGGGTGAGTGAACCAATCGGCCTGGCCATCCTCTGGCGTGAAGATTGGTCGGATGTGAGGCAGGTAGTTCCAGATCTTATCCTTGTAAGACCAAGTCGTGTTCCTAGGGTCCCACATCGGAAGAAGAGTGATGAAGTCCGCAGGCTCACCAACACCCCACTCGAAGTTGTCTTCCTCCATAGTCGTGGGTGGTGTAGGGCCTAGTGGTTTCTGGGGAGGGATGGCAAGTCTCCATGGCCGTGGTCCCCATACGGGTGGTGGGATGAGCGAGTTTGCAGATGCGTTCAAGACGTCTTTGTGTGTGTTTTCGACGTATGATTGGTAGTCTCCATGTACGCTCGGAAGATAGTATCGCTTGTTGCGCTCCCACAACAGCTTCCTCGGTTGTTTGTCCGCGAACTCGCTGATCTTCTCGAAGAAGTGATAGTGGTGTCCAGTGTATCTAGCGTCTGTTTCCCAGTTCCAGACGTAATCAAATTCGGGGTGCGTAAGACTGAACCATTGTAGACACATGAATTGCTGCCAATAGACCTGCCAGTCCATAACCTTGGGATACCATTTCGGGAAGATGGATTCTGACCATAGGATAGCAATGTCGCGCAGTTCCTCAGGTACGTTTTCTTTTAGGATGCGATCGTATTCATACTGGCTGTCGAAGATGGGTGCATCTCTGTCCTTGACGTGGACGTAGAGGTAAACTTGGTATTCACCGCCGGACTGGAGGGAGAGCTCGGAGACCATGGCGCGAATGGCGGTGATGTCGTTCTCTTCGTAGTTGTATCCGGTCCAGGCACGGATGAGAATGGCTGTACGGTGGTGGTACTTCTTCTCGCTGTCATCGCGGTTCTCTAAGTTGCTTCGGCTCGTGTCTGTGGGGATCGCAAACGCCGACGACGCCGCCGCGGGCTCAGGTAGGACAGTGCTGGGAATCTTCACGATTGGCGACCTGGCCTTGGGCCGGTAGCGCCCCTTGTTCCGCTCAAGACAATCGTCTTGCAGCGCACCCCAGTTCACCTGAGGCCACTCGGGGACAGTAGCGGGCGCCTTCCAGTTCTTAACCTCCTCTGGGAACTCATCATCACCATATCCGTACGGGCCGTATCGTGAGTATCGGTCGAAGCAGACATCGTCGTCGAGTCCGATGACATCATAACCACCAGCGTATACCGGGGGAAAGTCCTCGGGTATGCCGCGGTAGACCTGGACCTCGTCGTCGGTGCTCTCGTTGAGGGGTTTGCCGCGCGGACCCAGACAAGCCACGTATTCACCGTGCCACTTCTGCTTCCACTTTGGGGTATTGTACTTGGGGAACGGCTTGTATGCGATCGGATCAGAGGCAATCGTGTCGTTCAGCTTATCATGGCTAGACTCGTAGATGCGATAGTCCCTGCTTAAGATTAGAACCACCACTGTGGCGCGCAACGTGTGTACACTTACAAATCGAATTGTTCCCACCGGTTCGGGTCGTACTTCTTGTCGACGTAGTCGCCGAATGGCGGCCAGTGACCACTCCAGCTCGGTCGCGGCCAGTCCAGCATCTTCGCCATGTACTGCTTCCAGTTGGATGGTGTCGGGTAGGGAGGGATGAAAGAGCCTGTCCGCGACGGTGCCGTCACCCATGGCGGGTGAGGCTTGGTGGGCTTCGATGCGTCGACCTCAGGCTCGCGCGAGGTCTCCATTGGCGGCAGCATAACCTCTGCTGGCTCCGCTGGCGATTGCGCATCCACGGGGCTAGGCATCGCGCCGGGGATGGGCACGGCATTATGCCATGCATCCTCGAGATGCGCCTGCGCCTCGCCTGGACTTTCGTTCAGGAGTTCCTGTACCGGCGGTCTATTCCCCGAATTGAAGAGCGGCATGCGCTCGTACACCTTCTCGTTCGCCCATGGGCTCTGCTGTAGGACGGCGAAGATGAAAACCAATGCTATAAAGGAAACTATCGCAAATCTGCGGGGTGATCGGACAAACATGATGTCGATGTTGTTCGTATTCGTATCGTTTAGTGGTGCACACTAACCTTATGCCGGTATGGTACCTAGTGTACTGGGGTAGTCGTAGGATTTACCGATAATGTAAAAGCTGCATCGCTTGAGGTTGCGGAGGTGTAGCGCGAAAGAAGGACTAGCGACTGATGGCGAGGAGGTGTGGTGAAGTGGTGCAGGTGGTAAGGACCGTGGGTGTTAAAGATGGCGGCGAAGCTCTGGTGAAGGCGCTGCCGAGCGATGCTAGCTTGGATGCAAAGGAAAGGAAGGCGGGGCCGACTACAGTGAAGAGGGCAAGAAGGATGGTCAATCCGTCTATCTGTGTCGGTCGTTCCTGCCGCACGTGAACTCGGGAAAGGGCCGGTGGAATGCGAGAAAGAGCGAACGGGATCGATCGAGGAATGCAAGCCTCAAGAGAAAAAACCGCAGACGATGATTAGACGGAAATGACGATACCAAGAGCGCGGGACAAGACTACTCGACAGGGTACGAAATTGCACGAGCAGAAGAAGCGTCGAACACTCTCAAACGGCAGTACGCGGCCAGAGCCTCGTCGATCTGGGAATCCCCATCGGTTTTGCACCAAGACGCCTTAACCCCCAACTCCCGCGCCGCCTCCCGCCCCGTGCTGCAAGGTACTCCAGGGGGAGGGCTGACGCGTTGCACACTGTTGATCGCCTAACGACGAGCAGAGGTTGCGTCTGAGTGGTGCCATGTCGTCCTTGAAGTCGGTGCTTGCGCGTTTCGCAAAATCTTCCGAGCGGCAGAGCCGTCGCACCATGGCCGCTGCTCATCTATCCGCAGGAAGGATTCACTAGGACTCAGCTAGCAGCCACGACTGATATGCCAACCAGCCCAGCACGCCACCCCCCACTGCTGATGCTATCTGGGGGCGCACGCAAATAACATTTGGCACTCGACGGGCGACATTCTCAGCCAGCTCGGCGGTATAATTAGAGATAAGAGAAGGAGCGAAGGCGTCTATTACCCAAGCGAAATGCAGCGACTCTGTGGTCGTCATCTTATTCAGCCGATCCAACGGACATGGCGATACAGTCCCACAGTGAACCCTGCAGCAGCGACCTGAATCGAAAGATAATGTTGGAGGCTGGAGAAACGTTCTTCGGCCCTTCTGTCCAGACAAATTAACGATGTGCAAACACAATGCTAAACGTCCCGCCAATCGTGAGGCTACTGCTAAACTCACGACTGCGGTGCGACGCGCCGCGCACACGTCAAGCTTCATGCAGTGCAATGCACCATGCCAGATAACAACGGGTACCACATTTGGCAGGTTGTGCAATTATGTGCACCCTGCAGCATCGATATTGTCATGAATGCTATCCAGCTACCGTTCCCAAATCTATCCTGCATTTTGCCATAACGCCTTTGCAGATGATATTGTCGTGATCAGCACACGCTTTCTACGTTTGCATCCTCCATTGCCCGCACCCGCACTATAAACGGCAATCCGGACTCGAGTGCAGCCATGTACAATGCGTCCTCACTTCCACTTCTGTACCACTACACCACCACGTTTGAACTCTGGAATGTCACCCAGCACTTGGGCCTTGTCCGTCAGCTCGTTGCTGGGGAACGTGGTCATGAGCGCCCACTCGCGATCCTGACTGGCCGGGCTAGCCCTGCCGACAAAGTCGTAGACGTCGCCAATAGTGTGTGTAGTGTTGAACCGCGAGGTCAGCCGTGTACCGTCACCAAGACGTAGCTGGAGCGTGAGGGTAGGAGCCGATGAGTCGACGTCGACGGTAGGTTGCGCAGAGGCCGCTGGAGTCGAGGCTGCCGTGCTACTTGAAGCTGCCGGTGCCATGGGAGCAGCCGCTGAGCTTGCACCAGGGGTGGGGCTGCCCAGACGGTTTCCGCTACCCGAGAAGGGAACGTACTTCTTCTTTGGCTTCTTGTAGTCCTCGTCCTTGTGCGCGTGCACTTCGACATCCACCTCCTGGCCGTGTTCTACATTGAGAATATGCAATGGAGCGTGGCCCGTGTTGATCATCTCCAATGTACGTGCGTTGGCCGGGTCATCGTACCGGAACAGGTCGCCGTCGTCGACTGAGAAGCCGTCACGCCAGAGGTGAAGCTCGCGGTGGGCGCGCGGGGGCGGTGCGGGGATGTTGGCAGTGGGGTCTGGAATGGTTCGGGAGGGAGCATCATCGCCTCCAAGGGTAGTACCTGCGCCACGGAAATGAGAGGAACTGGCGGGCTGCTCCTCGTCACCGCCTGGTCGGGGAGCGTTCCTGCGCTTGTTAGCTGGAGTGGCCTAAACGACGCTTGGCCGGCTTACTGTCGTGCGCGCTTCAGGATGTTGTTGATCTGATCGCGCGGATTTGACTGGTTTGGGTTCTGAACGGCAAGACCTGACTTCTCACCACCGGCGAAGAAGTCCTGGTTCTCATCATCAGGGTTCTCGTCGTCATCGTCGTCATCATGGGCGTGTCCGTGTCCGCCACCTGATGACTGGAGGTCCCTAAGCGTCCGCGCACCTGCTACGCCCCTCTGGGCAGGCTGTCCACGAGCAGCAGCAGGCTGCGACGATGATCGAGATGACTCTGGCGCAGGGGAGGGTACATATGCGCCCCCGAGAGTGCGCCCTCCACCAGCTCCTTGGGGCACACTGGGAGCGTCTGTGTTTGACTCGTCACCAGCCATATCGACGTCTGGTTCGGAAGCGTCGTCTTGTTGTTCGGCCGATTCGTCGAAGAAGAGGGATGCAGCGAGGGTGAGGTCTCCGTTGGAGGCGTTCAAGTAGCGTTCTGCCTGTTCTTTGTGTGAGTGAACAGCTCCAATAGCTTCGATGAGCTTCCATCAACATACGGTTGCGGGATCGAGGCCAGTCAGGCTAGCAAGCTGAGCAATGAGAGCGTCTTGGTCGGGGGCAGCTTCAGACATGACAGCGTAGTAATGCTGCTGTTGAAGATGAGGGTAGTGGCGTGGTTGGTGGCTTGGACGCGTTGGTTGACTGCGGTGGGGTCTATGTAAACTCAGGGCGGGCTTTTAGGTACCTACCGCAGGCGGTAGCTGGTGACGTCGCTTGCTCGCCGTTGACATTCACCGCGAAACACAAACAAAGTCGATGCAAGTCACCTTTTTAAACAACAACCAGATAACATGGTAATAAGACTTCAGGATTTCTCTATGGCTCCGAAGATTTGTCTGCCAATGAGCCGTTTAGACCTTGACATGCAGCACCTTTCGAAGTGCATTAAAGTTCCGAGATAGTGCCAAGGCCGGAATTAATGTGAGCCTCATCAACACCTCGAGCAGCAACCTCGGGACTGTCGCGCACTACGAACCACGCGCGTCAGTGGACCATTCCTTGCCCAGTCGGCGACACACCACGTCAATCGACAATATCTGACTGTCAACATACCCCCGCCCGACCAAATCAACCTCGCGCCGTCCTCCGCATCACCTCCGCGTGGGGCTCTAGCACCCATCCAGCACCCAGCACCTAGCATCCAGCATCCACCACCAGCCTACCTCCCACCACCCACCACCCAATCTCTCCCCAATCACCCCACCCACCATGGCCGACGCCACTAACCTCACCGAATCCGGCATAACCATCCCCTCGGACAGCGAAAACTACGACGCAAACAACGAGCTCACCTCCTCCTCGCCCGAATCCGCATCCTCAAGTTCAACACCCCTGATCCTCTACAAGCCACCCACAATATGGGGTCTACTCCGCGGCGCAGCGATAAACCTCTTCTTGCCGTTTGTCAACGGGCTCATGTTGGGTTTTGGCGAGTTGGTCGCGAATGAGGCGGCGTATCGGTTGGGGTGGAGTGGTACCAAGGTATGTCAACGTCAATGGAAGAGTATTGATAGGATAAAGTGGTCATACTTTGTATTTGGGAATGATGCTAATCATTATGTGCTACCAGATATTCCCGACTCATCGCTCCGGAGCCGATTCCAGGCGCGTGGGACCAGGCGTGGAGATGCGAGCGGATCCTGTGGAGCGGAGGAGGAGGAATGGTCAGGAGCTGGATATGTACACGTCGCTGGAGTAGATGGGCAGTGCAAGGGGAGGTGTAGAGCCTGGAGACGTATCTGTATATACCAGTGCAATCAATGGCATTGCGTTCAGAGGCATCACCTTTCGTCTTGGAGTTGATTGAATCACAGTCGAGTTGTCTTCGTTTCAAGCATGGTTACGAACGAGAGTTGGAATCGCAAACGAGCTTTCGATGCATTCAAAAACTGTAAACACCCATACGTCCAAGATCCGAGCAGGAGCACATGCGTCTCTTAGTATTTATACAAAATCTCTCGCTATGCGTATCAAACAACTCCCAGTCCTTTTGGAGATGCACGTACTACTAACACAAGGTCCAACACGCGTATATCATACATGGCCGTCCACATCTCCGACACGTCTCTATTGCCTATTTTGGAACCTGCGTCTCCTCTCAATCTCGTAATCATCAGCCCTCTTCTTCCTCCTGTACTCCTCGGGTGACATCTTCTTGTCTCCAAAGCCCATAGACCTCATGAAGCGATCCACGCCGTTGCCCGTTCGCCTCCAGATGTAGGCAAGGCGGTAGTTTCTGCGGTAGTAGTCCAGCTTCTCGCTGATTGGCTTGCCTTTGGCACCTTCCTCGAAATCGATGTCCCGGTCAGGATATTCCGTGTCGATCGTCTTGGGTACCTCCGTCTTGAGATGCGCAGGTAGGGCAACTCCGGATTTGATGTTGATGCCGGACAACTGGCGACGGTTCATCGGGGCTGCTTTGCGGGTGGGTGGCTGGTAACGAGCCCTGCCATCGGCTCCCTTAACTTGACTCAACTTCGCCTCTCCCTTGACGACTTTGCTGTAAAGCTCGTTGCTCTCTTTGCTGGGTAGCGGTCGAATACCAATGAATTTTCTGAAACCATTCTGGCGAAGCAACCAACCAGTTAAACCGCCCATAATACCGGACATCAGGAAGTAGAGTTGGAGAGCAGAGGCCTGAAAAGCGGTGGCAACACCGAGGAAGACGGATAAACCAGTGAAAATCTTTTGACGTGTAACTGCCTGGGCTGTATCGGGCTGCACACCAGTTTCACCTCCGGTCTATTCAGTGTGTCAGTAAGGTGAGAGCATCGTTCAAGAGTATAGACTTGCCTTGAAAACAGTATACATGATGGCTGAAGTTGCAGCCGGTAAGATGAAGTAAGGGTCGCGGTTGCTCAGATCGGTGAACCACAGAAAGCCATCATGCGCCATGCCGGGGACGGGCAGGTCAGCCATAGCCCTTAGGAATCTGAAGGCGGCAAATCCAATCCAGGCTTGCGCGATCATGAAACCTCCAGTGGCAAGCATACCTCCTACGTAGGGCTTCATGATTGCGGCCTGCTGCATCTTGTATAGATCGGCCTGTTGCTTGTCACCTCGAGCAAGGGCAGCCTCCATCTTCTCTTGTATAGGCTTGGTAACGGGTGCCAGTGAAGACATAACTGCCATCTTGTCTGAGCTCGCAGCCTGGAGCACGAAAGTCGTGCAACGGACAACGACACCGGCAGCAATGATGGAACCAGCCCAGCCCATGCCTGACTGTAGGTAGATGGTTTCGATGCACTTCTCGAACAGAGTCGTCATACCCCAGCCGTAATCGAGACCCAATTCCTGCAATTGTCCAGCGTGATCGATGAGCCGAGTGGGATCAATCTCGGCTGTGGGGAGCGTGTCCTTGACGGGCTCAGCATCGAAGAGAGTGTCGAGTGTCTTGGGTTCCGTCAACGTAGGCGCGCTGTCTACTGCCGCCTTGGCAGGCGCGACTGCTCCATCCACGACGGCGGGCTTGTCGATAGCTGCAGGAGCGAGCTCGGGAGTAGACGTGGTGACGACAGGCTCTGCGTGTTGTCGCGCAAACTCGGAGACGGGACGGTGCGAGAATTCGGCGATGGGGACGCGGTCGGCGGGTGTGAGAGAGCTGGCGTCGACGGGACCGCTGGACTTTCCCCAGCTCCAAGGAGCATACCATGAGGCGTTTCGGACGGATGATGCACTCATCATGACATTATGGGTTCGGTTCGCGCCCGATTTCCACAGCGCTGACTGCAGCGGGCTCGTTCGACATGATGGGCCTGTGAGGTTCGCAGTTCGGGGAAGGGACGAAAACTACTGCAATTAGCAATTGCAACATGGCGGCCCTAATTTGGCTGTTGTGCAGAAGGAGGATCATAGACAAGGTACTGGGCGAGTTGTATGCGAGAACGCGTGTGTGAATTGAACGAAGCGGGCAGTGGAATTCGCAGATGCGCACCTTCCTTGTAGCATTGGTCCGTAAGACTGTCGACTGTCGTGAGGCCAAAGGCGCAAGCTGGGCCGGCCGCAGCCCTCTACTTGGAAGCATTGCGATGTGTCGTCCGCCGTCGTCGATGACCAGCATCGGCTTAGAAAAGTCGAGTGCACGGACGCCTCAGTAGCGCATTTCGAGCAAACCTCCGAGATCCCCGCATCATCATGCCCACAACCCACGGACAGCCATCATCACATCACACATCACCAAATTGTCATTGGTCAGATTGTTGCATTATGAGTTCATTATCGAACATGGATTTAGCACCCGAGTCTCTCTACGCCTGTTCTGGGTATGTCGGCCAGTAGCCCTGTCTGCTCCCTAACACCCCTCTGATGCAATAAGCAGTCCATCATCTGACATGATGAAGTAAAAGACAATGCTAAAAACAACAGTCGTAGAACCCCGACTCAAACAATGATGAACCGTATTGTACAACGATCCTTGCCGTACGCCCCTAGGATGCTATTGAGAAATTATGCACCATGATTCTGGCGTCCGTGGCGTATAGCCGTCAGACTTCTAGTCCATGTAGTTGTTGCCTTCGGTGACAGCCAGTGCCTCTTCTGCCTGACCGCCACCCATTTCCATCGCTTCGCCAAACATCTCATGTCCACTATTTGAGCTCTTGAAGGGGTCTTGCATGGGACTAGTTGGAGCTGCGGGCCCTGAACTCTCAAAAAGACCTGGGTCTAGAGGCGCAATCGATGAAGAGCCGCTGAAATTCAGTGGAGCACTCGTAGCAAATGTGGGCGAGTTGTTGAACGTAGACGTGGTGGTAGTGTTGAAGTACTCGCTGCTTTCACCCTCGGGTTGACCTTGACGAGGCTCACCGGGTGGAGTATGCGACTGTTCAGCGGCGCCCGACGGGTTGCTCGGTGGCTTCTCTCCATCCTTGCGCTTGAACTGATGGGTTTTGGTTTTGAGGTGCTGTGGGAGGTCGTCTGGATTGGTAATGCCCAACTGACTCATGAGCTTTTGCTGCTTCGTCGGTCGCGGCTTACGTGTAGACAGAGACACTTGCAGAATAGGCGGTGGTGTCGGGGCTACTGGTGCCCATTTGTGCAACTCTTGGCGGAAGAAGTTGATCTCGTTCGAGAGAAGAATTTCGGCACCCTCAAGCTTCCGAAGGTAGAATCGTTGGGTAGTAAGTTCATCAGGGCTTGACATCAACGGGTTGATGTATCGCGCGACGTACTCCCGGAACCTAGTACCGTGCTCGATCAGCGAGTCCAGTGTTTCCTCTTCCTCGGGTTGGAATGGCAACCCGGGGACCTCGTCCTGCCAAAGCTGGAGGTCCTCGAGTTTTGGGCGGGTCGCATCGCGAGGAATCTTGACACGATAATCGCAGATGGGACATGTGTACTTGTCGTCCTCTTTGACTTTTCCGCGAGCGATCTTCAGGCACTTGCCGTGATACCTATCATTGTTAGTGCATAGATTTTGATGTAGAACAAGTCATCTTACCATTCGTGACACAATTCACACTCGATCATCATACCAGCTTCAGGTTTCCGACAGATACAGAAAACGTCTCGACTGGACAAGGGGCCGTCCTCCTCTTCTCCGTCGGCTGGGCTCTGTTCACGGGACGCGGGCTCTACGGGCATTCGAGGCTGGTCTCCCAAATCGAAGCAGGATCGATTACGCTCATCGACTTGTTTCATGTGCGCGTGTAGGATATGCAAGGGCGCGTTGGCTTTGCCAAAGAGCTTCTTTCCTCGCCTCATCCAATCTTCATGTCGCTTCTGCTCCTTCTCAAGGTCGTTTGTGCCATTGGGCTTTCCATTCAGCGCATTCAAAGACTCCATGGCGTTGCGGACCTCCATGTATTTTGGCCGTTGTGAGAAGTCCTGATTCTTGCTTCGCTCGTACAGAGACATGATCAGCTCTTGTGCATCTCGTTGTTTCTTCAATATGGCATCCATCGCGGCTCGAGTCTCTGGTGTTACCGGCAGATTGGTCGCTTGTTTGGAGAAGGCATCGAGTTGCTGATAATGCACGTTCTCCACTTCCATGAGCTCCTTCGCCTTCTTCTCCCAGAACTCACCTTGATCTTTCTTCTCTTGCAAGAAGCGAAGGTCAGGATGATGCTCTGGCATGCCGACTTCGATGCCGTTCTTGATGAGTTCGCCAACTTCTTGGAGCGTCGGCGCAGGCTTTACCTTGAAGTCCTGTGCCTCTTGGAGCCACTTCAACTGCTGAACCACCTTTTCGAGAGATTCGAGTTCAGGTAGGTCGACGTTGAAACCCTTGCCTTCTTCCAAAAGCTCGTCGAGCCGTGCGATACTCTGCTCGGGAGTGCGCTCGCGTAGAGCGGTGCGTGCTCTAGTCTGGAATTCGACAATGCTTTCAGCGCGTTCTCGGAGCGTAGTTATTTCCGGGCTATCGAACCCTAGATCTTTTGCCTGATTGAGAAGCTTTTGTATGTTCTCCACATTGCGATATTCGCGATCTTTCTCGTCTGCCTCGGCAACAGCCGACTTGCTTGGCCGTCCTCTTCCAGGACGCTCTGCTTTGCGACGGGCTTGTTGCTTCCGAGTGGTGTAAGAGGTAGCTTCATCAGCAACTTCCTGGCATTTCTCGACGAAATCTTTCAGATCCTGGAGACCGTTCAAGTCCCAGTCAATCTTCTCGCCTTCGTGCAAGAGCGCACGTAGGGACTTCAATTGAGGTCGAGGCCCCTCGGAAAGCAAAGCCTCAATCTTTGCCTCCCAGACTTCGGGTGTACTTGCTTTGTCGACAATCTTTTGCACCAGCGCATCAAGATCATCCTCCTGCATGCGATATACGAGCTTGTGTTGGAGCTTGGCTCCAGAGTAACGCTCGGCTTCTGGGGAGTCTTGACAACATTCAAACCATCCAGCGTGCTGTAGACACAAAACCTTCTTGGTCTTCGTGCAGTAGAAGCGAGACAGATAGCCGTATGATTTGCAGAAGGCACAAATCAATTCATCCTCATGCATGTCGGCATCATCGATGATAAAGTCGAGTTCGCAGGAGCCCCCGGCATTGCCAGTACCGTCAACTTTGCAAGTATGCGCTCTCGCAGCTTTGTGTTTGTCCAGGAATTCATCACGTATCCGTGACTCTCTGGCAAGCATTCGCTCCATCGCAGGAGCAAGCCACTTGGCAGTCTTGATGGTTGTGTCTTTGCGTGATGCTGCTGCCAGCAGTAGCTCGTCGTGAGAGAAGCATGGTTGACGGCGGTAATCCTGAAGGCGTTGAACTCCGTGCTCTCCAAACGGCTCCCAGTCGCTCGGCGCGAAGTTTACAGCTTCGTTCAAATTGAAGCCATGATTGAACCCGGCATGATAGGCTTCTGGGAAGGTTATTACAAACTCTCCAGCACGTTGGTCGATAGCATAGACTCTAACACCAGCCTTCAAGAGTTGCTCGGGAGTCAACAGCGTCACGAGCTGGAACAAGAGATCTGGCTGGCTCTCAAACAGTTCTGGTACAGCTTCACGCATGGCTTGCTCGAACTTTTCGGTGTCCTCGGCTGGTACGCCGTACCATGTCTTGGTAGCGCCAAAATGTTGATAATTTGCTGAATACGTGTAGTGGTCCTCCGCATGCCAGCAAAAGGTCGAGAATACCATGCCCACGTATAACCAGGGTACGGTCATACCTGAGATGTCGGACTTGATGTGGCGGAAAAGCGAATCTGGTGCATAGGGCAGTACAGTCAAGTTCCATGGATCGGTCGAGTAGGGGTCGCGTGGGTTCTTCTCTATAGTTGGGAAGCCACTTCCGTGTGTCGTGGAATGTATGTCTGCTCCATACTCTACTTCGACTGTCTCCGTAACGTTCGCAACAGAATGCCAGAACTCACGTTCTACATCATCTTCAGTAACTGGTTTTGGCAAATTGGTGACCGGATCAAAGGCCGTCTTGCCGACGAAGTGATTCTGCTTGAATAGCTGGGCTCGTTCCTGGAACTGCTTGAGCGAGTAAATGCCCCCTTCTTCAAATCCAAACTCCCCTGTGCCTACGAGACATCTAGGGCAGTGCCAGTCGTATGCAGGGATAGCCTTGATGGGTGGGTCCAAGCAAGAACCATGGTAACCAGCGTCGCAGCTGTCGCAAAGTAGGATATTCTGAGGGTCGTTGTCGGTACCGCAAGTCTCGCATCGGTCACCAGGTCTATCGTCGGCTGATCGAACGCGTGGGAAAGTTCGACTGGGGGTCGACTGACGAGGCTGTGTCATGTGTGAGCCCGCAACGGTAGGGGGGGCGTCCTTTTTGAGCCGCTTGCTACGTCGGCCGTTTGCTTCATCCACATCGTCGTTTGCACTGCTCTCTGGGTCCTGGGAAAAGGTTCGCTTCAGCTGGTTGAAATGCTGCCCATTGGCTAGCGGGGTCAGGCCGGCTCCGGGCGGTCTGAAGTCCGGGGTGTTGTCAGCTGAGAGCATGGGACTGCCAGCATTGCGCAAAGGTGTCGACGTGCGCGATTCCAGCACATCTCGATGTATCGCACTCGGCAAATTCGCCGCAGTAAAAGTACTAGGTGTGGATGGTTGTGTAGACGGCTTTTGTGCTGAGTTCGCATTGACCGCTGTGAAGCCTCCCGAGTTCACCGGTGTGAAGCCCCCCTGCATGGCAGGTCGTGAGAGCTCTGGTGGTGGAGTAGGCACAGAGTCACCCTGCAGTGTCGCGTTCAGCGCCGCTGAGGCTCGCATAGCCGGTGACTCTGCAGCGTTGGCGACAGGCGTACCCTGTAGCGATTTCTTTATGGGCGAATGGGCTGGTGACGGTGTGAAGGGTCCGCCATGCTCGTACTCCAGCATCTGCTGCACACCAGGTTTGACGAGTCGCAGATATTCCTCGTATGGGTGTAGCCATTTCTGATACGAGTTTTTGAGCGACGTCGACAGTGAAGACATTATCTTGCCGCTGTAGCCGAGGTCGCGTCCGATTTCAGCCCATTTCTTCTGCTTGCAAACACGTTCGAATCCACCTCTCTTCTCAACGGCCTTCTTGAGCTTGTAGAGATCCAAGGGGCGTTTGTCCACGCTCGGAAATCGAGTGAGGCTGTGGCCATGTTGCTTGTGGAATTTGGCGAGCTGATCGAGATAGTTCAAGTTGGCACGCGTGCCACCTTCAACCGAGTTGAGTTCCTGTCGCCGCGTGCGGAAGTGGAAGCGCTCAGTATCGATGGCGAATGGTGGCTTCCAGCTGTCTGGTGGGACAATCTTGACGATGCCGTACTTTTGCCCTTCTTCGCGAATGCTTTGGATGTATGCCACAGGGTCCTTGAACTGCTCGGCTGTCGGTCGATATGTGGGAGATTCGCGCAGGCCAAAAAGACGGTTCTGTTTGGGTGGCAGGTGGTTTGGCGCTCCATGTCCTCTGCGCTCCACGGTAGCGAGATCCAGCGGCGCTGCCTTGCGCGCGCTCAGAGGAATCGTGCTGGCCGCACTCGGCTGCGCACCATTCGTTGCAGGCACCGCAGCACCACCCATTCTAGATTTTGATGCGCCAGCTGCTGCGTCAGGCGTTCCACTGTCCGTGGCAACTCGAAAGGTAGTCATAGTGGCGCCCGTTGGGGGCCCGCCGGGGGGCATGAAATCGACCATAGTCTTCTTGCTCATGCATCAAGCGCTGTCGCTACGTGCAGCCCTAATTGCAGCCTCGTAACGAGATACGAGATGGTATGGAAGGTATAGCGATTGTCGTCGGGCGTGATTCGGTCGGTGGTGGGCGCTATCGAAGAGATATAGGCGTAGGCATGGGGCCTCTACAGCGGCAGGCGACCGCTTTCGGCCGCTTAGACTGTGCAATTCACTCGTAACAGAGGCAAATGCCAGTGCGACTAGAGAGTTGTCTGTTAGCGACCGTCGTGGTTGTGGCAGCACGTGCACAGCGAGGTTGGCGAGGCGAGGTGGAGGAGATATGGAGAGGATGGATGGGTCCGCTGAAGGGTGCGAGATTCCCGCTAACGGCGGATGCATATCACGCCCGCCCAACCTGGTACCGAACCCAGAACGTCGAAAGCTTGGTGCAGCAGGGCACGGCTAATATTATGCACGACGCTTCGACTCTGTGCGTCACATCGACGGAGACATGTAGAGCACTTCAAGTCAATACGTTCGTCGCATTGATGCGGCATCGAGATGCCACCTTGGACTGCAGTTGTGTGGTGAAGTCTGAGAGCTACGTCGTGCCGATCTGGCGACTGCACGCAAGGCTGCCGACCTCACCTCCTCGGCCTTTCTTTTGCGCCGCATTCTACCATGATGACGACCAGCGAACTACATTGGCTCCCAGAACAAGCACATATTGATCTGACTCAGATACAGTCCTTTGCGACTTACTTCTTCTTACTTTCCACTGTGAACACATGCACGGCTATCTTCGCCACTTGTTTGCATCACCATACCGGATCTCGAAACAACAAGCGTAGCAGTAGCAGCATTGCGCATTCCTATCGTATACTGTCGCGGTCTTTCTATCTCTGAGTTAAATTCACCTCGACGCCTGAACTGCTGCAGGTGAGGTCGGTAGCAAGGTTGTCTCGTCGGGAAGCACCCCAGCCCACCAATCACGACACACTTCATCTGCACCATCCCGTCAGCCCTAACTGGCGGCTGCACGCTTTGGGATGCGATCAACAATAACATCACGACTTCATCTTTGTCATGAACTCAATCATGGCCGACTCTGTCAAAATCGAAAGCCGGCCCATCCCAGCCTTCTACTGCTGTTACCTGCTCCGCTCCAAAAACCGAAAAGCATTCTACATTGGCAGCACCCCCAATCCGGCGCGTCGTCTAGGCCAGCACAATGGCTCAAGCAAGGGCGGCGCGAAGCGTACATCAATGCAGGGGAAGCGGCCGTGGGAGATGACGTGCATCGTTACTGGCTTCCCCTCCAGAGCCGCCGCGTTGCAATTCGAATGGGCGTGGCAAAACACGCACGCCACCCGACACATAGAGCGAGAGGTGCGCGACGCGAGGCTGGAGGAGCTTCAAAAAGGCAGAAAGAACCCATCACCAGTCAAAAGACCGCGACCACCAATGTCGCTGGAAGCGCGACTGAAGAATCTACACCATCTGTTAGGTGTCGGGAGTTTTAGCCGATGGCCGCTGAACATCCGTTTCTTCGCTCAGGACGTGTTCGCGCAATGGGAGAAACATATCTCTAAAATGAAGACGAAGTTACGAAAGGACGTTACCATCAGAGTGACACCGGCTGAGCTGCCCAAACTTGCACCGGATGTGCAGAGCGAGATGCGCACGCACTTCATTCCAGAAATAATACGAGCGATCCCCGTGGCGTACGAGGACTGTAAGGCACATGTCGAGAAGTCGAAGAACATTCTAGGAGATGGCCAAAAACGAACCTGTGTTGTTTGCAAATTAGGCACGAGTGCTGAGGACTCGCTTGCGCTGGTCTGCCCGGTAGAAACGTGCCGTGCAGTGTCGCATATGGCTTGTATGTCGCAGAAATTTCTTGCAGAGGAAAGCAATGCAGATGCGCTCATTCCAATCCAAGGAACATGTCCAAGCTGCCATACTTCGCTAAGATGGTCAGACTTGATGAAAGAGCTCAGTTTGCGCATGTACGGCGAGGAGGAGCTGAAAGTAATGTTCAAGACGAAGCGGAAGAAGAAGTCGGATGGAACAGTCGAAGAGGATGCGGAGGAGTTTCCAGACATTGACGAACTCGAGGTTGACCTGGACGAAGATCTCGATGAGACATGGGGGGAGAACGTGAACGACGACGAGGACAAGTGATCCTGCTTCATTCCTAGACGAGAACATCTACCACCCTTCCACCGTTCCTAGTGGCACCTGTCCTTTCGCAACCCGCTCAATACACCTATCAACCTCCTGTCTAATCTTCGCCGCCACATCCGTCATACTCTCGCCCGCATCGATGCGCACAAAGTCCTCGCCCTCCTTCTTTTGCATCATCGTCTCGAACAGCTCGCGCACACGATCCTGTATCTCCTTCTTTTCGTACTTCTCGGTACCATAGCCACCTCGTTTCGCAGCGTCGTCAGCAGAGATGTCAAGGAAGAGACACAAGTCAGGACGTGGAAGCCCGACTTCAGGTTTTCGGCACCATTCGAGGCTCATGCTGGGGTTTTGCTTGGCGGCGGAGTATACGCAGCCGCTGTAGTAGTAACGGTCTACGATTATTGTTGTTCCGGCTGCGAGGTCGGCTTGGATAGATGGTCTGGAGCACACGTTTAGACTCGAGGTTGAGGCGTAGTTGAAGATGTTTGACTTACACTGCTTCCCACCGATTTGCAGAAAACAGAAGGTGTATGACATGGTCGTCTTGCTCGCTCTGGCCACTCAGGTAGCTGTTGATCATTTTGCCAATCGGTGTCGTCCTATCTATATACCCTTTGTCAGTCTCCAACATAGTTTGATTCAACGTGCATCCACGCGCCAGCGAATGGCTCTCTATCCACGCGCACGTACCAGGGAACCGCATATGCCGCACCTTGATCCCATCGTTTTGCAGATCTTCAACCAGCATTTGACATTGCGTTGATTTGCCTGCGCGATCCAGGCCCTCGAACACTATGAGCTTGCCTCGCGCCATGTTGTGGGGTTTGTGATACAAGAGGTTGTTGTTACCCTGCAGCGGTTGATGCGCGATTGAAGCAAGGCGTTGGTGGGGCCTTCGCCACTCCGGCGCTATCTATGGATGGGCCGACCTTCACCACCTTACCATCGCGCTTCCACCATCCGTGTATTTTGACAACACCCTGCTAAGATGCTAGGGCGTTGATTGGTCACAAAGGCACTGACCGGTTTTCGAGCTGCATCTGCAGACGCGTGTCAGCGAACGAGCATGCGCAGCCACTGGTCAAAATTGGCCAGCCACTCGACACCTATAGGTACTGAGATGATAGAAAAGTATGCTGTGTCACTTTACCTCAAAACGAGAGCCGTATACCACAGGCGGGATGACACGTGGGTCAGCTTATGCATATGGGTGCATTGGTAAGAGGAGGCCTCAGCTGAGGGGAAATGCACGAGGCTTAAGGTAAAATCCCTTTTGTGTCCGTTCATCTTCCCCTCTTCCTCAGAAGCGATTCGGAATACATACTCATCTATCTCAAAACACCAATACTACGATACCCGGCAATTATCATGACAGAAATGGACGACGTCATCGCGAGACTCTCAAGGCTTGGTGTAATCACCTCAACCGATGAGGCACCCGGTTCTGTACTGAGTAAGGCGCCTAAAAGCAAATTCGCGGATGATACGTCTCTCGATAAGCCCGTCAAGGACGATTGCTCAGATAACTTCACGTCCTTCAAGTTCGCCCAGCTTTCGCGAGTGGATTCACACGAGGGAGGGGCAGACAATATCATCTCCAAGTCTCAACTCGCCCAAACGCAAGAAGAACTGCAACGAGTCGAAGCCGAGCTTCATCAAGCGAAAGACGAGATCGAAAAGCTGCGGCGTGAAGTCAAAAGCTACAAGCCGAAAATCGAATCGGTCACTAAGCCTACGCTTGTGCGAAGACGTATTAAACACAATGTCACAACGGCCACAGAAGCCAACGAAAGAGAATTCAAAGAGCGCATCCATTCGCTAACGACAGAGCTTGAGACGACAAAAGCCCAGTTGCATGATGTCAGCAAGAAGTTTGAAACGCAAACAGCTGAGCTATCGGAGGTCAAGACAGAATTGAATATAGCAAGACCCCAATTAGCCGCATTATCTCGACGAAGAAACGATAAAAGCCTCCAGTTTCGCATGGTCGAGCTCAAGGATGGGACGTTAGACACGCAGATTGACATGATAAGGACGTTTCATTATGGACCTAAGACTGCATACCCTTTTGGAGGACTTGTATACAGCAGACCAACCATCGCGTACATGGACTTACAAGATCGTCTTGCAAGGAACGGGAAGGATTGTCAAGAAGATTACATCGACTCATCATACTGGGCCACGAGAGCTTACAATATCTTCAAAAAGCTTGGGTCAGATTATGCTCCATCTTGGTTTCAGCATGCCGAACCACAGCTGATGGCATTGTGTGTCGACCATTTTTTGAAGACCACTCGGTTAAGTCTCGATCAGTTTAAGAACCTGGAGCCCGTGCGAGATGGTCTTGTATATTGCATGCCGGATGTGGTAAAGATTTCCGCCAGTAGAGGCACTTGCCGGGAGTGCAATGCACATCAGGTCTTGGTGAATGATTTCGCGGCGCATTATGGGTTTCAATTTGAGCTTACATAGGCAAACGATCCTGGTCCAAGAAATTTAGGGTGGAAATCCTTAAGTTTGGCCCCCAGTCTTTCCTGGTCAGGCCAAGCTATGGACGACGGTCACTGCCTGACGTTCGATTTAGTGACATATTTCTATGTTGAGCAAGACCATGCTATGTCTCTGCACGTTGGATATTTGTTTGCAATTCGCCGCTGTGAGCTATCACGCGCTTCATAGTCCAGTATGTTCCAGTATTTGCTGCTTGCGAAACCACGAAACACGAGAATTGCCGTGATTGCAAGCTGAATTATAGCAAACGAAGCGCATGAGGAATTTATAGGTTTACAGTCATGCATGCAGTGGACCACGAACCAACAATTCCTGAACCATGTCTACACCAGCTGTCGCAATCTGCTCTACTGCGCTCGAGGAGTTGAAGAGACCATGGTCTGCGACTACATTAACAGAAACTCAAGAACAGCGTCGATCAGACGTAGCCAGTGCGAAGATACTGTGGTCCCAAGTTTTGGTGGAGTTTCGGCAAAAGCAAGGAATGGCTGTCAAGAATTACAATCTCAGAAGGAAGAGGCAGCCGTTCTTCCAGTTCTTAGATCTACCTTGTGAGCTTCGCAACATGATATACGACATCTGCCTGGATAACGAGAAGACGAAAAGAAACCCTGATATGACGAAGAGGACGCGGGTTAATCGAGGATCAATGGGAAGCAAGACTTATTTGGACTATAACATACGGCAAAAGCGCGTAAAAGACATCCGCGCGCGAAAGCCGACCAGAGAGCATAGAGTGCGAGATGCCGTCCGAAAAGTTGCGCTCGAAAAGATTGTAGAGAGACGAGTCAAGCTCGCAACTCGTTCGAGGGATGGACTTACAGCTGGCGCCCACGAAGCCTTCTACTTGTACAAACTGGAGCACGACATGTATACTTTGCCATCAAAGAGGGTGACAGATGGCCAAAACAACCACGACCAAGGCATATTCAGGTCGGGCAACAGGACAACGAAGAAAGGTGTCCTGGAGATCGATGTCAGAGGCAACCTAGTCGACGACCTTCCGATGCTTTCCTATGTCGATCGTGCGATCTTTTCCGAAACCCTGTTCCTCTACTACTCCACGGTCAGAGAAGGTCTGTGGATCAAATGGACAGTCCGGAACCTGGACTTCTTCCCATTCCTGCGATTCTACCAGGCATTCACTAGGGGTGAAAACGCGGTCGAGATTCCACCTTCAAGACTGCACATTGAGTTCGACAAGGAGAAAGAGGAGACTGATGACGGTCTACATGCGAAGAAGTTTGTCCATGTAAAGAGACTGGTCGAGCTGCACTGGCTGGACGGCTTCCCACTCCGGGGCTGCTTAACCGGGTTATCTGATCGTCAAGATTGCAAGGGACCGTTCGGAGACTACATGTACTCTGTCCGCCAGGTCGTGGCGTTGTACCGGATTGACCACGAAGCTTGGAAGTCGCTCTCCGTCGAATACCTTCGCCGTTGTGAGGCAATGGGTGATGACGACGCTTTGGAGAGTGACTTCGCAACACTCTCCGATGCCGAGCTTGTTGAAGCAGTCATCGATATGCTATGTGGAGCGATCGAGTACAACCTTGGGTATACAGGCAGCTATGCACGAATTGGTCGCGATCAGACTGAGTGGGATCAAGATGTCTTCGAAACTTTCAGGTATAAGGGATCGCATGTCAGGACGGCTTATGAGAAAGAGCATGCGATTGTTCGTGTTGTCAGCCTGTATCAGAAGAAGGTCGACAGGACACTGCGGGATCGGCTGGGGGAGGTGTACGAGGATTGGGAGAGTGTTCCAGATGACGCGCTCATTCCTGAAGGGGTGGTGTTGTGATAGTACAGATAGATCGTAATATCTCTGCTTATGGCACATTGTTGGCGCCTTCATGTGTGCCCAGGTGAGATCGTCGCGCAAAAGCCGATGCCTGTTCAACTTCATCGAGCAAACGGGACACGGAACGTCGGGATTAACAAAGACTGGTTCCTCACATGTCTAGAACTGTAGTGCTGACATCGCGATACATCCGAAAAGTCCCCTTTGGTGTGTGATGAATCTCTCCGAGTTTGTGCCTGGCGAATCAGCGTTGGTGCTCCGGAGATCGGCCGAGCAACACGTGACTGGGATTTTGTCAGCACACCGTCGACCTACAACTTTGGTGGATCCAGGGCGTAAATCTCGACAACCCAAATTGCGGATGCCTAAATTCCGATCCGACATAAATCGCGACGTTTGCGAAGCGCAATGGAGTTCACAATCCACAGCCTCCACTATCTGAGCTGCAAGTCGCCGAATCAGAGTCAGCGGAGCTTGCTACTCTTGCTACCTAGGTCCTTGCCGGATACGTCGATCACCGAGTGACCGAAGATATTCGGAATATAAGAGCAGTTGAAGACCTCCGATTCCTTCATACGAGCCTTCATTACACCTTCCAACACAAAATGTCATCACCGAAACTTATCGTTCACCACCTCCAAATCGGCCAAGGGGAGCGCATCCCATGGCTCCTCGAGGAGCTCAACATTCCTTACGAGTTGAAGCTGTACAAACGCTCGCCACTTCTGTCACCACCTGAGCTTCAGGCGGTCTACCCTATGGGTGCTTCACCCGTCCTTGAAGACCTTACCGATCCGTCCAACCCCGTTAAGATTGCCGAATCTGGCGCCATCACCGATTACATCATCCACAAGTATGGTAACGGACGGTTGGCCCTAAAGCCGCAAGACAAGAACTTCGCAGACTACCTCTACTGGCTTCATTTCGCGAATGGCTCGTTGCAGTCTGGACTGTTCAGAAGGGGCATGTCGCGCGGCATGGTTGGCGAAGACGACCCTCGTTACAAGGGCCAAGTCGCACGTTGTGATAAGATGCTGAGCCATATCGAAAACCGTCTTCAAAACAACAAATGGCTTGCAGGCGAGGAGTTCACCGCTGCCGAGACCATGACGGGGTGGTGCTTCACAACGATGCGCAAGTTTGAGCCAATGGACTTGACCAACTACCCGGGCATTTTGGCATGGCTGGGTCGCATTGGTGAGCGCGAAGCTTACAGACGCGCGATGGGTAAAGCCGATCCTGATCTCGACATTGAGCAGGGGATCAGCGCAAAGGGTCCTCCGATGATGGAGGCATTCGTGAAGGCTATGGCGATGAAGCCGGGGTCCATATGATGGTTGGGGAGCTGCGCGGCTGATCACCATGGAGGTCGCCAAAAGCTGTAAATAATGATAAGAAAAAAAAGAATACTAGCTCCGCTCAAGAAATGGAAAATCTTCTCATCGATTTTCTGGTTCAATGCATCTTCTGTTGATGATAGTGATGCTTGACATGTCGCTGCATGCGTGTGCGACGAAGATAGCCCGGGATGGTCGGCCGCGTCCTTCCGGGTCCACTTTGACGCGAGTAGTCAGGTACAACAACACGCCATGCCTCCGACCTCATCATGGCCACCTGATCCATCACACCACTCTGCCGCTGCAGGTACGCGTCGCATCATCACTGGGATGATTTCGAAGGTCCCAGAAATTGGTAGCGTAGCATGAGCGTGACCTGAGAAGATCGTGGTCATGGCGAGCGGGGTTTCCTGCCAACCAGAGCGGTGGTACAATGAGATCACATAAAGCTTGCTGACCCCTCACGAGGGCATCTCCGCATCTGGGTACAGCTACATAGCTTGCTTCGAAGACACTTTCCAGCTAATCATACTGCTCAATTGCACTCTACTTACTTTCAGATCACTACTACAGCTTCAGCTACAGCTCCTCATCATGGCAGCAAAGTACTCTCGCCGACCCAGCTACCTTGACGGCCCACTGTCTCCTTCCATCATCCCCGAGCTCGCGATTCTACCTCAGCCTCTCCCTGCCGACAAGGTTCCCTGCGGCCAGCTCGTCTCCAAGACGTCAAAGTACACATCCAAAGCCCTCGAAGACCGCGACTACGATGACATTGGCACGCGATGGTACGCCAAAGACTATACGTCTAATCCATGTACCATATACTGACTTCCTCAGGTACAAAGACGTCATCTTCTTCAACGCCGAGAACGGAAACTTCGTCGAGAGCTTCGGCGGCACGCACCTACTACAGAAGCCGCTTGACAAAGGCACAGAGGCTGGCACAATCGAGGCGGACGAGCAGAGTGTGCGACTACTCAAGGATGCCGATTCCGCACTCCAGAAAATCTGGCAAGATGAGGAGGCCAGGAAGTGGATCAAGGAACAAGACGAGGCTGGCTTCGTCGTCGCCCATCGCCAGGTCTCCAACGCGAGCTACAAACGCGCCAGGCTTGTCGACATTGGCAACAACAATTGGGAAGTCGTGCGCGAGGTTGGCAATGAAGACGCTACTGGTAAGCGCAGGGACTCGGGCCTGCCTGTAGAGACGAACAGCAAATGGGACGTGGTAGGAGTTGTGGTTAAGAAGATTATCGTTGAGGGCGATGATGTGAAGCTCGGTGATGAGCTCGGAGCTCAGTACTGGCAGTAGCAGTATAGCTGAACAATCTCATAGCACATGTACATTTCTTACAAGTTTAGCAACTTGTCGAGCATGCATCTGTCTTCCGTGTGATTGAACATACACGAAATGCCATTTCGGCAAATTCTGCGATGTTTGCTCGCGGGTACTCTGATTGGTCACTTTCAAGACATGCGGCCGTTAGACCTTCCATGACAACACAGGAATGCAGGCATATCGCTGACATATAGCATTGTTCTTGCTGTGAAAGCAACGTATGATAAGCGCATGTTGTTCGGCACAGGAATCATGACATGACGTGCATGTCTTCATTGAGCGTCAATCGTAGGTGTAAGCAAACCAACGATGGGTTGCGATGCCTTCATATCATGTACATGGGAAGTATATAAGCCTGTCCATCTACCTGTATATGCATCCACACACAACTGGCACCATATACCATAGTTGACACTCCTCTTATACCTAGCTTCCAGCTAAGACGAACATGACGCCGTCATCGAGCGACCCAACTGTCCTTAACAACACATTTCACTTCGAATCCTCAACACATACCTTCGATATCAAATGGACGTCGCTGGGCGCTACAACATTACAACCACTCATCTTTATACACGGCACTCCTTGGTCTTCCCGCGTCTGGGCACCCTTCGCACTGGCTCTATCACGCAAGTACCGCGTCTACCTCTTCGACAACCCTGGCTTTGGAGATTCACCCATCGAACAAATTCTTCCTGATGTCCACTTCAGCCCCAAGAACGAAGTGGAGGGACTAGACAGCAATCTCGCTCGCCAAACCTCAGCCTTCGCCGCCCTTTTCAAGCACTGGGAGACAACCGAGTCATGGAAGACAGCTCCACAAGTCGTCGCTCACGACCATGGCGGACTAATGAGCCTGCGTGCCAACTTACTACACGACTGCCGCTACTCCAGTCTCTGCCTAATCGGCGTCGTTGCCATCGGCCCCTTCGGCCAGCCTCTCTTCAAAAGCGTGGCAGAGAACCCCACGGCATTCGAAAACCTACCTGACATGGCTTTTGAAGGCATCCTCGAATCATATATCCGCAATGCTGCACACACTACAATGAACGCTGGTACAATGGGCGTGCTCAAAGCGCCGTGGCTCGCAGAAGGTGGAAAGAAAGGTTTCGTCCGCCAGTTGTGTCAAGCGGCGAACCGGAATACGGAGGAGGTTGAGAGGCGGTATGTAGAGGTGGGGCGAAGTTTTCCTGTAAAGATCATTTGGGGAAAGCAAGATAACTGGATTCCTGTAGAGGATGCGCACAGGCTTGGGGAGGCCCTAGGTGCCAAAGAAGTGGTGGAGATTGAGGCGGCGGGGCATCTGGTCATGTATGATCAGCCTGGTCAGTTAGGTGTTGAGCTGGGTATGTGGTTAGCCTCCTTGGGCGTGTAATTACTATTTACGTTATGACGAATCCGAAATTCTCTAAGGATATAGCAGCGTTTCAGTGTCATGTTTCCGGGAATTCGTCGCATATTACTACATTCTCCTCATGACTCCTGCGAGGTAGTCTGAGGTGTCCATGCGCTCTTCCTACGACGCACTTCAATCGTTACTGGCAGAGGGACCTTGTATCTGATGACCCACATCTTCTTAGGCTTCTCCGCAAGTGGCTTAAAGTCGTAGTTTAGTAGCAAGTTGGCGAAGATAATCTTGAGTTCATGAGAGACGAAGAAGCGTCCAGGGCTGCATCATCGTTAGCAAAGATTCTGACATCAAAGTAGAGGGTACTTACCAAGCATGCCTTCCATGGCCGAAAGGGAGATGATTCACACCCGTAGTGACAAGGCCCGTCTGCTTCAGTCTCAGCGCATCAACGTTTTGTTTCTCCTCCGTGCTCATCGCCTCGTATTCTTCTCTCGGTCGCGAGTATCGGAACGCGTCGAACTCTTCTGGGTTCTCGGTCATGTCTGTATCGAGGGCCATCGCTCCCCATGGACATGAAAAAAGCGTTCCGTACTTCAGATGCACACCCTCCGGTGTTGTGACACCCTCCTTCGCTACAACCTTGCGGTGTACGAACGTAAGGCCGATAGGCGAGGCACGCTGTGATTCGCGAATAGCAGAATCGATGCGGTACATACGGCTGAGAGCATTTTTCGTCCAACTTCCCTCCTCTTGGAAAATGCGATGCGCTTCTTCGCGCAACTGTTCGACAACTTCTGGCTCACAGCCTAGTATGCAGACAATGGTTTCAAAGGCGGTAATCGACGTCGTGTGTATGCTGGCGAAGTTGAGGGGCAAGACGCGCTTAGCGATGCGGTCGGGTTGCATCTCCTCGGGTCGTCCCTCGGCCTGCGCAACTCGGTAGCTCCACGTGATGAAGTCATTCGGCTCCTTCCAACTCTTGTATTCAGGGTCTCCGGCATCTTTCTTCTCGAAATCCGAGATACGTTGCTTGATCATGGGTATTGTGAACTTCGAAGACAGCCAGTAGTGGTACTTAACAGGCAGACTTAAGACCGTTCCCACGATGGGGTGCAGCGCCTTTGGGACAAGAAACATGATAGCCTGATTGCGAATGACGTCTTTGGTGTAGCTCAGTACCGCTTCTAAGAATTTCTTCTCGTGACACAGTGACTCTCCAAGAAGCATGCGGTTGGTCAATACGGGAATCATCTCCATGAAAGACTCCAGGACGTCCAACTTTTTCCAATTTTCTGTATCTGTTCCGTAAATGTCGGCAATCGTTCGTGGCACTTCTTCTTCGAGACCCGGTATGATCGCAGTGAGATTTCGAAAAAGGCTCTTGTGAAGGACATGTTCATGGTAAGCATCTTTCAAGATGTAAGGGTTGATGAACGAATAGTCGCCCTGCAGGGAATCGTAATGCGCTTGATGCGCACTCAGTACAGAATCTGGTTGATCAAACATCCAGCGCATTTGACTTTGAGGCATGACAATCTCAGCCTGCATGCCAAGCGTCGCGGGTAACACAAAGATCTTGCCGTCGCGGCTGTATTTGTTGTACCCAGCCAACAACCATTCTTTGCTCTTCGTCAGTGCAGTAAAGTTGCGAAAGTCGGCGATCCAGCCTTTGCCGTAGCCCATCCATGGTATGTCCGATGGTGGTGATGGTGCTGTGAGGAAGTGGTAAGCACTTGCGACGATCAGGTAGGTGATTGCTGCAGTGGCGACATGTGAAAAGGTGAAAAGGCTGTGAGGTTCGGCCTCTTGGCTTGTGTCTGCCATAGTAGGTATGACCGAAGCAGAAGCAAGGGGCGATGAACGGCATCCCATGTCAACACAGGGGCCGTCATATACTATTTGTGATGATCGACCCGGGAAAGCGCCGTCGCTTGGAGGAGATGCCCCGCTTCCGTGCGCGCGGCCATTCGCGCACGCTATGTCGCACGACACGACTTGCATGCCCACATCCGTCAACTTTATTACCGACCTGCCATACCTGGCTGCTTATCACAATGTGCACCTTGCTTACTGTGTCAGTTGCAGCTGGAGATATTGCCGGGTAAATTAAGGTTCATTCGCTGCAGAGCTCTGACAATTACAGATCCGCGGCGCTACCTTCGGATACGCTACTCCCGAGCTCATGAGCGGAGCAGTCATAGACGGTCACGGCTTTCATCAATCAACGGTTTCGGCAAGACTGCTTATCACATGCCATCCAAGCCAAAAGCTCTCGACCACTATCTCGGCTACATGCCTCTGTTTGTTGCATGCATTTCAGTATAGTATGCTTCATGGGCCTTCGCTACCAACGTTCCAGTCAGGCGATTTCACTAGTGAGGTTTTCCTGTGGCGGTTGTCTGGAAGCACGAGAGGCTTAACAGCTCGGTGATGTTGATGAGGTTCCCAGCAGACTGTGTCGTACCTTTCGTAGCAGGTGAGCTATCCTTCATAGCTGACTCACTGCCGAGGGGTCGAGTATGACCCGCTATGTCCAGCTTCTCGGTGGGTCGATCAATTGCAAGCACAGAGCGACTGCTAACGCCAGGCTCGCTTGGGTCTTCCGCGTCCATAGTGTTCTTGAGCACTTAGTCTATTAGTGTTCGTAGCGTGATGCTGTAAGTATGCTTTGGAGGTCAAGCCGGAGAAGAGCAGAAGCTGATTCATACCGCGATGTTATATTCCATACACTCAAAGTTCTTTGCTCTATGCCCAACGTCTACCAAGAACACAGCGCGTGTTCGAAATCTGAATGCTTGCAATGAAGCTAGTAGTATTGACAATACTGTGGTGTTTCATGTTGTTTGCTTACGATGTTTCCATTTGGCTCTAGACAGGAAAGTACTCCCCGAGACACTAGCTTCTGATGTCTTATATCTGCTAGTAGATGTAGCATGTACTGGTGCTAAACATCGAGTCCGTGCGTAGACCGCTGATAACACTAGAACTGCGAACACAGCCAAGTTCCTCTTGCGATACTGGATAGTACGTTTAAGGCTGTTTCCTTTTCCAGAAAAAACCAAAGATGCCACGAGAACTTGTCGATTTCCTTAGGTACCAAAGCTCATAGGCTCCCATATATCCAAGACCCTTGACCCTCTCAGAGTAAGAAGTACTCGTGACTGACTTCAGCTGATCTTCCCAGATGAATCTGATTTCATCAACATTGCTGCCGGGAGCGTGGGGTGAATCGGTATCGTTGTCGAGGCAGAACTTCATGTCTCTCGTCACCATATCTGATAAATGATCTTCAAATCGAAAAGAATTGAGGACGCGTTCTCTATGAGCAGACGGAGTGATGTTCCCCCTAGCCGTCTTTATCGTCATAGAATATAAACGTGAGGCTAGCGATATACAAGCAAGGCAAGAGCGCAAAAGCGGCTGGAAACCTGGCAAACGCATCCGGTCTATCTAGAATTGACGTCGGGATTCTGATCTCGACATGTGTGATCTGATTGACCTGGATAGGGATATTGATGCGGAGCGGTGCGCTATAGGTCTTGTTCTAGGTACTTATTACGTCTCTGAGGAAGTGTTGCATGTTTTAGACAATCTTGATTTCGGCTTTAGCCTTAAGCTTCTTGTAAGAGAGTAAAAGAGATTAGTAGTCTGCGATATAGCCGTTAAGCGGAGGCGACATCTCGGCGTACATTTTGAGGCGTAGCTTGGCTGGTAGGCCTAGCAATGAAGCGGCCTTTACGTCGTCTGTGTTGGTGTGAGGCATATTGCGACCGTGCAAAGGGGAATCCGTGACAGCCACTGAGGACACACTATGGGTTGACATTATGTGGTGGAATAGTAAGATTATCTGCGCTGTTACACCGATGTTCTCTTTACGGATTCTGTGGTAGTGTTTATAGCTAGCTAGCTGTGTAGCAGCCTAGGGCAGAACCCAGGCACCACGCACTCAGCCGAACTTTCACTGGTTTCGCATTGAACAACAGGCGGGAGACGACCTCATCTCTAGGTAGCGAAGGAAAAGGAATATTGACATCCGCAGAAGGCGGACTGGGGCAATACGTGCGATCAGCAATCACGTTCTGCTTCTGCTGTATCGACTTGACTTGCCGGTATTTGCACTCCCGGTAATGTGTGGGCTGTGGGGTCTCGCGATCGCCGACACTACCGCATCTTGGTAGTCCTCGAGTATGAGGCCATTTGCTGTCCGTCGTAATTTGCAAAAACTTTGAGATTGAATGAGAATGGAAATTCGTTCGACATACCCGGAGTGATGCAGATGCCCCAGCTGTTGGCGGGCGCGTGTTCTCGATGAACTAGACCTCGGGAATTGTGACGTCACACCCTGGCACGTGCCAGCAACACTATCCTCCAGCGTGCCTCCCCAACTGACGGTTCTTCACATCATCATCACTTCACAACCAAAACACCATCAGATGAAGTCTGCCGTGGTATGAAGCTCAGTTGGTAGCCACCTAGCCCTGACGCATGTCGACATCCGCGGGGACTGGGGTTGGGCAACAAGGGATTGCCTATTGTAGCCTAGCATGCATTCAGCACTGCGGCACAGTAATCGTATCCGACATGTCTCTCCAGTCATAAGACGGCCTTATCCACGATGTTTGCGGCTACTCTTTACGAGTTTTCATCTCTATCTTCTCCCATATCTAAGCTTACGTTTGAGACCCGCACGAGCAGCTCAGCACACCTGAAACATTCATTAAATATATGTACCACTTCGCGATCACGATGCAAGCCAGCTCATCTACGAACGTACCATCGGGCACCGGGAGACTCGAGGCTTTTAATGCTTCACTATTGGCACTCATCCAAGCTAATCGGGCACGTCTCGCCAGCGCGGGTGGTATTCCTACTACTACGTCTGTTTCAGCTCAAACCGCCGAATTGTCTAGCAAAGGCAACGGCAAACGTAGAAGACGCGGTTCTTATAGCAAGACACCAAAGACGCGAAAGACGCGCACACTGAAAGACCTTGTGAGGGTATGCAAAGAGCTCGGAGACACGAGTGACAAATCGCAATTGCTTGATCGGTGGAAGACGGTGCGCAAGTGTGCTCACCATGTCAGATTGCGATACATTACACACGAGCTCGTGCTTGAGCTGGAACAACTCTGTACAGATCTCAAGACCCAAGGAGGAGCTTCCGGCAAAGTCCGGGATCTTGCCAGAGAGCGGTATTGGGAGGCTGATTCGCCTCTAACAAGCAAAGGTATGTTGAAAAGCTTTCATCTACTAAGATATTGGATATGTGCTTATTGCTATGATCAGAAAACCCACTAGAAGAAGATGCGCTGGTGTCTCACTGGACCCCACTCCAACTCAAAAGCTGGGCTCTTTACTTGGAATCTCAACTCCTGTTCGCCAGTTTCGGTGTAAGAATCAGCCTTGTTCAATACGAACATCTCTCAAACAAAGGCGAAGATAAGATGGCTGCGTCGTTTTGGATCGCTGTCATGAAAAGGCTCGATACCCCTGGACGTCATAAATCCCTGGGCTCTGCTGTGGATGTTATCGATACCTATTTTGGCGATGACTGGGACTTAGCATCAGAAGTCAGTGATTCAGACGATTTGGACTCTAATTTTGACGACGACGACTACGCATGGTTCGCAGGTTACAGGCTCAGCCCAAACGTCGACATCCCCATAGCGCGTTTTACATCACGCGTTTGTCTCGAGTTGAAGCGAATGGCCCAGGTACCGCGCGGCAATGTCAGAGCCTTTCCACTTGCTCTCATATTGCGCATGGACGTTTTGGGAAGAGCGCGACTGAACTTGTTCGAGCGCTCCGTGCCGGTCGATGAAATAGAGGCATTCCTCCAAATTCTACTGAGCCAGGAGCCCAGAGCCGAGCCGTATCCAGAACGCCCGCTGGACTGTGCCCATGCGTTTCTCTATTTAAACTATTTCATCACGGGTGAAACATTCGGTAAGATATCAACTTAAACACGTAATCACATCAACTAATTTGATATGTCCTTGTCAGGTATGAATGCCCTCCATTTCCAGGGACCTCTCATCAATGCCTTGTTACCACTCGTGTCGCGCGATTTGCGGCGAGAGTATCGACGGAATCTCAACCTGGCTTTTGGTCGACGACTACCAGCTGAACTGTACGAGGAGATACTAGATCGCATCGAAAATGCGCATGATCTTCCCAAGGACCAAGCAGACTGGAAAGAAAAGTTGAAACTGATGCAAATCCACTGGGATCCTTTGTCGATTAATGGTCAACCATTCGAGTTCTGAATGGTGACATTAATGCATGTTTCTATCGTTTCAGGTTTTGCTGAATACCAAGGCCCATAATTTGGGCAGATGGCTATAGAGATGGAAAGAACCTTTACATTACTGTACACCTGTCTTCAGTATTCTTATTCACTCTCATACGAAAAATGCACAGGAAAAGGGAATCTGGAATAAAGACTAATGATGTGATATTGCTATGATACAGGATTGAACCACATCCACCAGGCAAGCAGAAAGTTAAAGGGGTGTTCTACTAGAGAACCCGTGCCCAAGAAAACAGAGGCTCACTAATGCAACGCCTCGCTTATAGACACAAAGAAGGGGAAGTATACACAAATCTCCGAGTAAATCCTAGCACACGAGCTAGCTTCTTAGACACACTGGGAGTACCAGTCGTTGGCAGCCTTGCAGCTACCCTTGGCGCAGCACTTAGCACCGGTGAAGCCCTTGCCACCGCACTGTCCGTACATGGAAGCGCAGCCAGCAGCGGGGGCAGCCTCCTTGGTAGGGGCAGCAGGAGCAGGAGCGACGACAGTGGCCATGGTGGACTTAGCAGGGGCAGCGGGGGCGGCAGGGGCAGGGGAGACCTCCTCCTTGGCGGGAGCAGAGGAAGAGCCACCAGCGGCAGCACCGCCCTTCCAGACAGCAGGGCCGGGCATGGGGAAGGCCTTGCGGCCGTTGTAGATGCTGAAGTTGGCGTAGGGGTCGGTAGCCTTGTAAGCACCGGGGAACTTGACCATGGGGCCAGGCTTGCCGCTACCACCGCCAGTAACCTTGACCTGCATGCAGGAGACGTAGTGCTCGGGCTGGTTGACGTGGGAGCGGTGAACACCAATGTGCTCGAAGCGGACGAGGTACTCGCCGTCGGGGGTGTCCTTGGGGATGGTGGCAGTGACAGTGTCCTTGTTGTAGGTGCACCAGGAGTTGCTGGTGAAGTCACCGCTGCCGCAGTCACCCTCATCGAAGATCTTGAACCAGTCGCCAGATCCGTCGTAAGACTGGACGCTGCCGGGAGCAGCGGACATGTAGACCAGGGCAGGGCCCGGGTGCTGGAACTTGGCACCAACACCGAGCTTGGCGGTAACGTCGTCGCCGGCCTTGACGGTCAGAACCTGGACCTTGCCACCAGTCTTAGCGGCACCCTGGTTGCAGACGATGTCGGGACCGTCGGCGGTGGAGCCATCACGGATGTCGGCGGCTGGGTTGGAGGAGAACTTGATGGGGTTGTAGGCGACCTTGCGAGTGGAAGGACGGACGTATTTGAATTGCGGCTGGGCAACACCACCAATGAGGTTGGTGTCAAAGAAGTAGTGGGCGGTGGCCACTTGGGCGACGGCGCTGAGAACGATGGCGGAGGCGGAGAACTTCATTCTGGCTAGCAGTAATGAAACTTGTGTAGTAATTGGTAAAAAGAAGTGAAGGAACGAATGTAAAGTGCTGAAAAGCGAGTGTAGAAAGCGATTGAAACGAATGTATTGCTTGCTGGTGAGTTGTAGATGTTGGACGGTCGTCCTGGTTCTTATATCAAAAGTCCTCCACGCATTGTACCAAACATCTTCATGCAAGCCAGGCGCCTAGACACCGGTGACCTGGTTCCCAACGGACGACAATTTCCCGTTGTAGGTATTCCAGGAGATAGGATGCAGGTTTCATCGACAACTACAGTCTTCCTTCCGTGATTGTGGGTGTTCTGGATCTCTTGGGAAGTGGACATGACCGTGATCCTTAGGCCGTTCTAAGCGTAGCAGCGCTTGTGAAAACATGCGACTCATTGAAAGGAGGCACGGAAGCTGCTGGTTCGGAAAGTAAAGTCAATGCGGATGTGATTTCTACGGGTCCTGCCAAGGTCGTTTACTGACACTTCATTGCAGTCCGCGATGTGACGAAACACTGGTCTCCTGTGTGGAATGCTTGACAGGCGTAGCGCCGTTTCGTTTAGAAACACTTGACGCCCATTTCGTCCAGAAGAGTGTTAGAAAGAGGAATTCCATGGCTGTGATTCGGTGGTGGCGTGCACGGACCAGGAGTTGAGTGCCGGTGGTTATACTTCGTAACGTACGGGCCGCTGTCTGTCAACACCAGCTCCACCCGATGCCGATGCCTAGCATGCCGTGTGGAAAGTTTGCGCGACCGCCGTCGTTGCCACCATGTCGGACCCGCTAGTGGACCGGAACATGGACGTCGGGAGTTGCGCGCAAACGATATCAGATCGTTCAGAGAGTGACCGCGATAGACCCGCCGACAGGTGCCAAGGCATGTGAGATTCTGTGAGAACTGTTGAAATCTCTTGTGGCGTGACAAGCCGGAAATTTGATTGCAACGTCCGGATAGCGTTTCCTTGTGTTGCCCAGGTGTGGTACACAATCTGCGGTGCATGAGCATTGGATACGTTAGATACGCGATAAGGCAGAAAATTTCACTGCAAAGCGTTTCATCTAGCAAGAGAAGGGAACGGAGTGGGGCTGTTCAAGGAACAGCTAGTTGTAACATGTAGTCCAGTTCATGTCATTTCACAAGGAAACACTCCGTGTGGCTGGGTCTCTTTGCCTTGGGTTCCGACCACCTTGCTCGGATAGCGAGCCGAACGCGAGCGCCTCGCTTTCGTTACATCCGATATTCTCATTGATGGAACTCCTGGAATCCATGCCGTTCAGCGCGTGGCCACTGCGCCCCCTGATCCTTCTGTCGTTGGGCGGAACCGCACGTCACTCAGGGATGTTCTCTCAGTCTGGGCACCCGCCTTATCCTCCGTAATATGCATGCCGTACAAGATTTCTGTGCCTGGTATGATGATATTTTCGGGGCGCGTTGTCTTGTCTCCTCCATCATCCTTTTTCTGTAGACCAGGAAGGCTGAACCTTATCCTTTTGCAGTTCACTTTGCCTTCCACCACATAATTCAGAAAAAGGCGATTTGGCCATGACTCCAAGTCGCTGTAGACAAGCTCTTTACCGTAGCCACCTGGATGGTTGCCAGGAACTAGTCTCAGAGTTCGTTCATATAGAGAGGGAAGAGCCCAGCGACTGAGTTATAGCAACAGCGTAATCTTGTATCCTTGCGCGGTACTCGTACGAATACTGTCACATGCCTTAAGATGTGGAATCGAGGCGTGGATGGTACCACGCGGACAGAAATGCTTGGCTCGTGGCGACAGGGCTGTGCGTGCTCGTTGACGTAGTTGTCGAGATCGAAGGCAGGTCTAAGTTCGTCCAACATATCTTTCTGCAGCTGCCTACAGCTGTAGAATGCTCCAAGGAAGTCGACACCGAGCTCTGGTGAAATATACATGTAATGGCATACCAATAGGCGTAAAATTGAGGGCAGTGAGAGCAAGGGACATGCTGACTGAAGACTCATGGGGCGAATCGGCGGATTTGTTTCCAAGAAAACTCATCTCTGTGAGAGCGGCGCTATGTACAAGTCCGATTGTATCGCTACTCATATCAAGCTTTGAGGCCATAGTTGAGAGTTCCTCAATGTCGGCTGGGCGGATTGAAAGTGCATAGGGATGTGACGTTATGGTGAGTTTTCCCAGGCGTGGATGTATCCATGATGGAAGTCTACGTGTTGAAATTTTCTCTGGCTTCGATGTGTGTGGTGAAACAAAGTCCAAGAGCCAATTGAAGCTGACGCTCACAATCAACACGTGGTGGTGGCTGATAAGAAGTGAGGTGGTACGGTATTTCCACGTGAGGAAACCGCTAGACTAGCTTAGGCTAGACCGGTTAACACAAGCATCACCATCGGGGTTCTGAGCACTCCTCTGCGTGCTGGGCTTTACTGCTACGCAATGATAGCATATTTCCGTGAGAAAGTCTTTAACAGCTTCGTGCTGCGTTTGCGACATTCACGTGGTGCAGTCGACCCGCTTTGGTGAGTTGGCATGCCGTGCGCTGTCGGACTTTCCACTTCCAGATACCGTTGTTAGTTTTTAGAAAAGAAAAACCAGCATACCACTCTATCTGGTTGGGCTACAAAGCCATAGTATGGGTTGTGAGTTTTGTTGAAGAAGGTGATATGATGCAACAATTTAAAAATGATTGAAACATCAAGTCGGGTGAACAAAAACTATTCGTTCAACATCAGCTAGGAGTGGTGTATATAGCATCGCCCAACGTGCGCATACGAACATCATGGCAAAACAACATAATCTACCAAACAATATCATCGCTCAAGTGCCTAGTGCTTAACTTGCAATATCACAGTCTAGAACTCACCGCCGCCACCTCCAAGAGCAGCAGCACCCCAAATCCCCACCAGCCCCCAAACACCCACTCTCCATCCTCTCCAAAGCCCATGCATACCCTGACCCTTCCTTGTGCGCGGCGGCCTAGAGAAACCCATCGCTTTTGCACTCGCTGCCTTAGCAGCATTCGGGGTCGAAACACTGATGCCCTCTTCGCGAGCGATGAACCACATAGTACCCAGAACACCCCTGTACTGACCCGGCTCCACGATAGTCTTGAAGCTCTGGTCAGAGGAGCTTGGTTTGTCCAGACCGTACGCTGGGCTCTTAGCACGGCTGGGAGGGGCCTGGTACTCAGATGCCAGACGCTGGGTTTCGTGGTCCTGGAGTGCGGCGACCTGGCCGCGGCGAAGGACGGTCTCGAGGGGGAGGCGGATGAAGAGCTCGGATATGGAGGAGAGGAAAGTGCTGAAGGAGTAGGTGGTCGGTGTAAGGATAGGGTCGATGCTGAGCGTTGAACGGAGGAAGAGCGGTGTTGAGGAGGAAATGAGAGTGGGGACGCAGGCGTGCATTATGGTAGCTGGGAGGAGGCTGGGGGCGACGGAGAAAGAGGGCAGAAGGGAAAGGCATGGGTATATAGATCGTGGCGAGGATGAGATGGGGGTGATGATGAGGCGTGTGCGCACCATGTCGAGGGGTGCGAGGAGAGTGGCTGCGATAGCTGTAGCAGCGACAGCAACACCCAGGGACGTGAGCGGGCTCGGACTGTCCAGGATATCTAGCCCTCCGATTCCACTTCCTGCTGAGCCCACGAGACCTGGGTCTGGTATGTTCAGCAGAGCTGATATCAGACTCCTGAACCAGCCCTCAGTTGTCTTAAGCAGGAAATTGTAGATGAAAGTGCAGTTGGTGCCCTTCCACACACCCCACGCAGACTCCTTCTGCCACAACTGTCCTATCACTTCGAGGAGTGAGTCTGGACGCTTGAGATCTAGTTTCCGTACGGCGGATGGTGGGGGCCGTGTGGGTGTTCGTGACCGGGATCGGCTATCGAGGCGTCGCTGGCGTCGCCGTGGGGACCTCGATTCTGAGACGCCCGATCGTGAGACAGACGGCGAATATGGCGACGGCGACGTGGGGTTCATGCGCGGGGCAGTAGATGTGAAGTATCCTGGCGAGTCCTCGTCAGACTCCTCATCAGAGGGCGGGTACTGCATCGATTAGCCCACATTCACATGCCAAAAGCCCCTCCAGTGCTCAATACATACATCCTCAAACTTTCCGCTCGCAAAGCTCTGGGGCCTGCTCTTGTGGCCAAACTCCTCACCCGTCAAGCCTGCCAGTTGTCCCTTTGCCTCGTGTATCTGCAAGATCGTCTTCGCGACCTCGAATGGTTGAGCGAGCAGGACGCTCGTGTAATTCCACAGAGCATGATCGAGCAGCTTCTTCGCATGCCCGGCTACCGTAGGCGAGGCTTCTGGGAAGTACGAGTCATAGTCTAGGTCGGAAAGAATGTCGCGTGCCTGACTGCCCAGACTCGATTTGCTACTGTTGCTGGGCTTGAAAGCGGGCGGTAATGACGAGGACGTCTGGTTCTGCGGGACGTCGGGCGGCGGACCAATAGATGGCGGGATGTAGTAGGGTCGTAGGGGGTTCGGGGCATCGCGAGAGGTCGCCATGCTATCTGTCGTTTTTTGGGGTAAAGATTACGTGAGGCTGGCGATGTTTATCGTTTTCTTACCCGCGGTGGTGGATGCGCTGGGTAGATCGACCGGGGTCATGCATGGCCTGTGCGTCAACATTTCTGACGTCTCACAGCATTCGGAATTATCGGCGCATTCACTCGTTGTGACACGGCAAACACTGCAACCCCTTCGCTCCCGTGTCTCCTTCTCCTATTAGACTCCAATCTCGGCCGGCTAGCGAACATCAATTCGGCATCATGGCTGCTAGAAGAGCTTGTGTGAACGCCTTGGAGGGGAGGATAGCGGGCGCAAGAGGCGCATCGTCGAGTCCGAGGAGGTTCGCCAGCAATTGGACGGCAGCGACATGTCGGAGATCGATTCAGACACAGACAACGGCAGTGTCTACACTATCAACATCGACTATTCTTAAAGCCACAAGCCCGTCATGGCTTCAGAGTCGCCGCCAATTCTCCTCATCGCCCGCATCCCGCCACGGTCATCTGGACCCACCCCGACCGGGTGAAGAGTGCGTCAAAACATGTCCAAACTGTACCAACTTTAACCACTGACGCCTTCTAGACGCAAAGTCACATTTGTAGACAAGGATGGCCATGCCTCCACATTCGAAGTAGCCGACGGCGACAACCTCCTCGACATCGCACAAGCCAACGACATAGAAATGGAAGGCGCATGCGGAGGATCTTGCGCATGCTCAACATGTCACGTCATAGTCGAAGACGAAGCCTACTACGACAAGATGGAGGAGCCGGATGATGACGAGAACGACATGTTGGATCTGGCCTTTGGACTTACCGAGACGAGTCGCCTGGGGTGTCAGGTCAAGATGAGCAAGGAGCTCGATGGGCTGGTTGTGCGACTGCCGAGCATGACGCGGAATCTGCAGGCCAGCGATTTCGACAGCAAATGAAAAGACTTTGGAGAAGTGTCGTGAATCCACAGGGGATTTATTGGTGGGGAGACATCTTGGGAGAAATGACTGCAGGACATCTGTTGGAAGGCATTATGGGCCATATCGCATACAGCATTTGAGACGACATGTATTATACGAACACTCCGCTTGCAGATGAACTGGCGTTGAGTACGACTCTGAACTTATGTATAGTATATGGTATCATGAACATATTCAAACTATGTCTTTTGTCCCAAACGCCGAGTTGTGCATATAAGTCGCCATCAGGCCTCCACGCTACCCTCCTTCTTTTGTCCTCCTGTGATCATGTCGAGGAAACCCTGCTTGCTCATCTCCTTGACCTTCTCTTCCCTCTTGTCCATACCAACAACCATGCCCGCCTTGCTCTCCCTCTCGGCCTGTTCACCCTTGACCTGCGCCGCTCGTACGGCGTTGAAGAGCTTGATGACACCCTTCTGTGCCGTCCGCCTGAGCTCCTTCTCCTTCGCTGATGTGGCGGCTGTGCTGACGTTGGGGTCGTTAAGGCCCAGAACGTCCTTCACACGGCCCTTTTCTTGTGCCGCCTTCCTCTCAGCAACAATCTGTCGTCGCGCCTTCTCACTGAGCTTGGAGTCGGCGAGCTCGCGGTTGGCGGTTGCGGCGTCTTTGCTGCGGGACAAAATGGGCTCGGAGCGTTTCGATGTCGTCAGCTTCGAACCAAGAATCTTGGAGATGGAGTTGGCGAAGGCTTCGGGGTCGTTTCGTTTCCGTACTTTGCGCGCGGCCGTGGTTGAGGTCTCGGAGGCATCTGATTCGGAGTCGGCAATCGAGAACTCATCCGCCTCAGGCTCAGAGTCATCTATTTCGTCCACATCGTCTTCGGCGTCGCTGGGCAATGGCGCTTCGTGGTCGACGGGCGCAGTCTTCTTGAGTGCCGACTTTGCCGGAGCCTGTGCAGGTATGCTGGCCTTGAACTTGGGCTCAGGTTTCTGCACGGGTGCCGCTTCGATTTCCTCTTCGTCGTCGCTGGCGGAAGACTCCTCTGCCGCTGCCGCTTGCTGTGCCGCCTTCTTGGCCTCGAACTTTGCCTGTTTCCTCAGCTGCTGCTTCGAGAGCTCTTGCTTTCCAGGTAACGTCGCATTGACACCAGACGGCTGGAATGGCTCCTCGGGCTCCTGGCTGCTTCCGCGCAATGGAGCATCGCGCGCGCCGCCTTCCTCCTCGCTGGAACTGTGGTAGTTCTTCTGCTTCTTGACCTTTCTCTTCTCCTTCTTGGGCACCTTTCCGCGCAGCTGCTCCTCGGTCCGTCTCCGTTTCAGCGATGTGTTGACCATTCTGGCTGTGAAAGTCGGGTTATGTGAATGCTGCAGGTAAATCGCGTCGCAGAAAAAAGTTCCAGGCGATCGGCGTTAGTAGCCCAAATGGCCGACGGCAAGCGCGCCCCGCCATAGTGGATTCCCCACAGAACACCACGAGAGGCACACCACCCAACACCCACAACCCTATCCCTACCATCATCTCTCCCTACCAACCGCCGCTATGGTGCTTCAAGATCTCGGGCGGCGCATCAATGCCGCCGTCACCGACCTCACGAGGTCGCCCAACCTCGACGAGAAGGTGCGCGCCCCGAGCAGGCGACTGAGGATAGGTGGCTAACATGCGCAGGCCTTCGAAGCCATGGTCAAGGAGATCTCCAACGCCCTCGTCGAAGCCGATGTCAACGTCAAACTCGTCATGAACCTGCGCCAATCGATAAAGAAGGCCGTCGACTTCAAGCACCTCGCGCCGGGCGTCAACAAGAAGCGCCTCATCCAGAAGGCCGTCTTCGATGAACTCGTCAAGATGGTCGACCCCCATGCCGAGCCCTTCAAGCCCAAGAAGGGCAAGTCCAACGTCATCATGTTTGTCGGTCTCCAGGGTGCGGGTAAAACGACGACGTGTACAAAGCTGGCGAGATGGTACCAGGCAAGAGGCTTCAAGGCCTGCCTGGTGTGCGCCGACACTTTCCGTGCCGGTGCCTTCGACCAACTGAAGCAGAACGCGACCAAAGCCAAGATCCCATACTACGGTAGCCATACGCAGACCGACCCTGTAGTGGTGGCGGGCGAGGGTGTGGAGAAGTTCAAGAAGGAGCGCTTCGAGATCATCATCGTGGATACCTCGGGACGACACAGGCAAGAGAAGGACCTCTTCGACGAGATGGTGCAGATTCAGAACGCTGTGACACCCGACCAGACCATCATGGTGTTGGACGGAACAATCGGACAGGCTGCGGAGTCGCAAGCACGCGCTTTCAAAGAAGCCGCAGATTTCGGAGCCATTGTCATCACCAAGACCGACGGTGCGGCAGCAGGAGGTGGTGCCATTTCAGCCGTCGCAGCAACACATACACCCATCGTCTTCCTCGGTAACGGAGAACACATGCTGGATCTTGAGCGTTTCGCGCCACAAGCTTTCGTCTCGAAGCTGCTCGGCATGGGAGATGTCCAAGGGCTCGTCGAACACGTACAATCTCTAAAGCTCGACCAGAAGGACACAATGAAGCACATCACCCAGGGTATCTTCACAATCAAGGACCTGCGGGATCAGCTCTCCAACATCATGAAGATGGGGCCGTTGTCGAAGATGGCGGGCATGATTCCTGGACTCAGCAGCATGATGGGCGGCATGGACGACGAAGAAGGGGGCACAAAGTTGAAGCGCATGATCTACATCTGTGACAGTATGACTGAGAAAGAGCTGGAGTCGGACGGAAAGATGTTCGTTGATCAACCCACGCGTATGACCCGTATCGCCCGCGGCTCTGGTACCTCGGTTCGCGAAGTCGAGGAACTGCTTACACAACATCGCATGATGGCCGGTATGGCGAAGAAGATGAAGGGTGGAATGGCAAACATGCAGAAAGCACAGGGTGCGATGGGCGGAGGCAACAAGCAACAACAACTCGCGGCTATGCAGAAGCGCATGCAAAGTATGGGTGGCGGCGCAGGTGGTGCAGGCGGCGGCATGCCAGATATTGGCGCTATGATGAAAATGATGGGTGGAGGAGGAGGCGGTGCCGGCGGCATGCCCGATCTATCCGCGCTCGGCGGCATGGGAGGGGGAGGTATGCCTGATATGGGCGCCTTGATGAAGATGATGGGTGGCATGGGTGGTATGCCAGGTATGGGTGGAAGTGGTGGAGGTGGGCAAGGCAAGGGACGGAGGTAGTGTCACAGCTAAGAGGATATCAGTTTGCGCTTTTTGATGCATAGCCGCGGCGTTCGGGTTTGATATCACATCGGGGGATTCTATGTGTTGAGGTACACGCTGTATGTCACTACTTCCACCTGTTCCATGCTCTGGCCTTCTGCCTGAGTAGCAATTGTCTTGCTCATGTTTGATACGAGGAGCTGTCTTGTGCCAGGTCGTGCCAGAACGTCAGTTTGTTGTTCCAGAATTATTAAGACAGCACTTTCGACTCAGTCTGTTTGCGGTCGCCCCCTATATCATCCCGATTCTCTTCTCTTACAACGTCCCAAGAGCCTCGTCAATAATAGCACTTGACACCGCTATACTGAACCACTGCACGATCCACAACAACCTATTGCAGCCATGGCCGCTCCACTTTCCCTCCTGCTCCACCCTTACTATTTCCCTGAGCTCGTGGAAATCTACAAAGCCTATATGCGCTCCGACTTCTCCACCCAACAACCCAATGCTCTCACGAACATTCTTCTCATCAATGATCAAATCAAGCATGAGTATGAGTCGGTATTCGTTAATGAGGCTCAAAATGTAGCCGCACGTCTGAGGCAGGATCTCACTACCCGCTTCCCATTACTGCACTTTACAGTCAAAATACCCCAGACCTGGGACGAAGCAAAGTGTTTGAGTATGAATGTCGTGATGAGTGCAGCGAACATCACGCAACCTAGGGTGTTTAGAACATTCACGGAACAGATACTGAGGGAACGTACGCTACTTCATACCCGTACCTTAGAGCTTCGTCTGGTAGCTGCGCATCCCCCCATGCCGATTCCGCCTTCGAATTCGTCTGGTACTGGTCCAGGTAGATACCACACACCGAGGCATCTAATCTTTGCACTGGGACAAGATATAGTCAACAAGTTCACGGGTAGCGATGAAACGAGGAAGAGCGGAGTCAGTAAAGTCGTTGTGTCGTGGGATGCTGGGATGGATGTAAATGACGAGTGGAGTGGCTTGTTACAACAATTGCATGTTAATGTTGCACACAGCTTGGGTTGGTATGGGCAAAGGGTTGCAATCATCGCTCAGGGGGTTAGGCAAGTTCAGTGGTGGATACTATGAGCAAGAGTTTCTAAGAACGAGAATGCGAAGTGTAGGGCTACGTTAACCTAGAAAAAAACTAAACAGCCTAGAGCCTACGTTAACGTTAGGCTACCTACTTTGCAAAGTTTTAGGTTAATGTAGTCTACAAACCTATTTAGTTTTTTTTTTATGTATAAAGTAGGGCTGTACCTAGGTAGAGGTTGTGTTATTAATGTAGAATCACCGCGATAACACTGTCAGGACATGCTGTTCTTCCAAGTTTTCACTACAACATGCCCATTCACACGCGCCCGTGAGCCTACTTAACGCTGACTCTTTCTTTTTCTAAACTTCCCGACTAACCCGCACCTCCACACCCAAAACATCAGTGCCAATCCACCCAAATTCACCAAACATGTCTGTCCCAAGCAAGCAGACACAAGAGAATTCCGAAGTTTCGGATCCATCGACGCATCAAGACGATCTCTCGGATCTGCTAGCTGAATACCCATTCGGTCACATAAAGCGCGGAGCCCACGAAGTCCACGAACTACAGGGCGTATCAATGAACCGCAAGGACGTCGTAGATCTACTAGACGCTTACGCAGCCCTAGACATCTGGTTCTACGTCCCCAACCCTCACTCTGACCTGAAACAACTAGAAGCCAACTTCTACCTTTCCGACAACAACATCTCCGCCACCAACACGCGCCATGTCATCGTCCTAGTCCGCCATTTTCTCATCTGCGTAGCCACATTGCCCCACTTGCATACTCTCGTTATTAATACAGACGTTCCAGAGTCAGCGACCCAGTCGCCGGAGACTGAGCTGCTCCAAACGCGGTTTATCAAGGAGATCATGCGGGAGGTTTTTGCGTGGTTTATAGGTGGTGGGGAGAAGTTTCGAGTGATTTTGTGTACCATGGGGGAGACGGATGCTGGGGGTAGTTTTAGGCATGTTTTAAGAGAGGCTGACGGGGAGAAAGCGGGGATGAGCGTGAGCCCTTGGGAGCAAACGTTTGGAGGAATGAAGAGGAGCGGGATTGTTTGGCGGAGGGTGGCATCTTCTGCGATCTCGATGCCGAGAAGAGCTTCCGTGTAAGCGGGTTGGTTGCCTGGGAAGCGGGGAGAAGACAAGATGTAACTGATGGAATGTGGATGTGTGGTAGAGCCTGTATAGGCTTTTTGAATGATACGAGACGTTGAAATTGCCGATAGCTACTGTATTGTTTATTATATTAGCTCCTCGCCTTTCTTGTCCATGTCTTTCTGCTGTGCCTGTTCTTTCTGATACTCTTCAAAGTCAAAGCCTAGCTCCTTCACATCTCTAATGTCCCTCCTCTTCTCCCCCATCTTTCCAAACGCCTGTCGTATCTTTGGGAAGTTCTCGCGACACCAGTACTCCCACTCGCCCCATATCGGTGGTGTCTTTCCCTTGCCGTTATTTTCCAACCCTTCTTTGCTCTCAGCGCTCAATGCCCATTTGCTCATTGCGTTGATGTAGTTGGCATCCTTGGGAAAGGGTAAAAGGTGGAAGTTTCGTCCAGCGCCCATTTCCTCCTCGATGCTTTGCTCCCAGTCGCGCATTTCTGAGTGTGAGGGGAGCGAAAGGCGACCGGAGTATACGCGCGCGAGAACAGCGGATTGCGCTTCTGCTACTGGGAAGGGGATAACGCGTTGGTTGAGGGCCAGGAAACTTAGGGTCGGCCGAGGGGCGTAAAAGACATGCTGGTATGTATGGTTTACTCTTTCGCCGGTGGTAATGAGTTTAGGTTCTACGTCTTGTAGGAAGGGTAGGCTGTAGAAATATCCGGTAGCAAAAACTATGGCATCGATGTCGTGTTCTTCTGTTCCGTCTTCAAACATTACGCCTCTGCTATTAGGGAGAAACTGTTTGATGGGCGAAACTTCTCGTCTCTTTTGATCTTCACCTGCTGTTCCGTGGGTTGCGCTGAACATGGATTGCGATCTTGTGGACCACAGGAGCGGCTTTTGACAGAACTCAGCGATCTGAGCACTGACGTCTGCGCCAGATGCTGAATTGCCTACGACGATTGTTTTCTTCCCAGTGAAATCCTCGGGCTTCCGGTAATACTTCGAATGGCTAATGCGACCGGGGTTCTTTGCAGCCCACTCTTTGATACCGGCCATGGGTGGTATGTAGGGAACTATAAAGTGGCCATTCGCTACAATAACCGCGTCGTAGACTTCGGAACTATCTTCGTTCGTAAGTAAGTTCCGCGAAGTGACTTTCCATGGGCTACTGGCGGCCTTGGAATCTATTGGGCTGACATTGATGACTTGTGTACAGTATCGAACAAGGTCTTGCACATCCGCGGAGTAATCGTCGATATATTTTAGTACTGTCTCATGTGTAGGAAATAATTGACTCTCCGCAGGCCAATCCAGGTCTTGGAAGCCCATTAGTCCTCTCGGTATATTCGTTTCGAGCTTTTCGTACATTGGCGACAGAAAGGAGGGAATTTTCGAAGTCCCGTCGATGCCATTCGTATCAATGTTCCCGTTCATTACTGCATCTTTGGATTGCCACTCTGGTTTTTGAACATCTTTATTGGGGTCGGTCTGAGGTATGTCGAAGAGATTCTCGTCCCGCTGTTCGCCTGTATATATCCAGATCCCCCCTGATCGACTTCGCTGTTCAAATAGAACGATCTTATCGAATACTTCCTCAGCTCGGAGGTATTTTGCCGCCGCCACACCCGATGGTCCAGCGCCTACAATGGCTATCGTCCTAGCTCTTATCGATGTTCTATCGCTATCGGAAGACATCGTAGCAAAATTTAGGAGGGCGATAGGACGAGAAGGACTGAATGATAGCGAAATACGCGAAGACGCAACAAAAATTCTAGTCAAAGGGTATCTCGAAAACAGCAAGGAGACCATGGGAAGAAGCTGGTGACATGGAATGACGCCGATGATCGAGGTGGAAAGCGAGGACCGGAGCTGATCGGAATGGCCTTCCGATCGGAACTAGGCGAGGCACCTCGGGCAGCTTCATGTGAGATGAGCTTGCGCATACAACCACCGGTGGTCAACTGATGATTCGGCCCTAACCAAACTTTATTAACTCACACTCCTTGACCGATACACCCCTCATTGCCGTAGTCGTCTCCTCTTCTCCCATTCCTACCCAGCAATGCTACGCACACTGCGACTTGCACGCGTTTCACCAACCCCACGACCAGTGCGAAGCTTCTCAACCAAGATTGCAGCCATGGCACCACTGCGCATCGGCTTCGTGCCAGGTAGGCGCGTCATCAATACTGTTGCATCGCCCGCTGACGGAAATAGAACACTTCTCCACACCGCTCGAGTTCGCGAAGAAGCACTACGGCCTCGACGCGAAGCTCCTCCCGTTCCCAAGTGGCACAGGGCACATGGTCACGGCCCTGCAAGCCGACGAAATCGATATCGGAGTTGGCCTTACCGAAGGCTGGATAGCGGCACTGGGAAAAGCACAGGTGGCTAAGCAGGACGCTGGCTTCAGCGTGGTGGGGACATACGTCGAGACTCCGCTGTGCTGGGCCATATCCACAGGCGCCAAGAGGGATGAGCTCAACGGAATACAAGACCTGAAGGGCAAGAAGGTCGGCGTTTCCAGGATAGGAAGCGGCAGCTACGTGATGAGCTTCGTGCTTGCCGACCAGCAAGGGTGGCTCGACACTTCGTCCAACAGCCCACCATTCCCCGTTGAGGTGCTGAACACGTTTGCGAACCTCCGTGATGGAGTCAACGACAGCACGGCCGACTTCTTTATGTGGGAGCACTTCACGTCGAAGCGCTACTACGACAACGGCGAGATCAAGCGCATCGGCGAGATCTACACACCCTGGTCCTCGTGGAAGATCGTCGCCGCAAACCACCTATTGAACCCGAAGAACTGGAGTTCGGCACCCAACGCCAGCAAGCCAGTGCTTACTGGGGAACTCGAGGACGTCATGGACAAGATCAACAAGGGAGTCAAACACTTTGAAGCGAACCAGGAAGAGGCCGTCCAGTACATCAGCACCAAGCTCGATTACTCGGAAGAGGACGCGCGAGAGTGGTTGAAGACTGTTCGTTTCGCCAAAGATGTGAAGGGCGTGGACAAGGAGGTTGTCGAGAAGACCGTTGGTATACTGCAGAAGGCTGGTGTGTTGGGCGGCCAGGTTGATCAGTCCGCTATGATCGGGCTCGAGCGACATGCGGCATGAAGCTAATTTGTGCCAACCGCTGAATATCATGCCACGCGACTCGGACAACGGTTCGCGCACCGTGCCCAATAGCTCTAGTGTCGGCAAGCACACCGTGCAATAGGATCGCCAGTGCATGGTCGGAACGATGTCAAAGCTCGGAGATTTGGGTTCCATGCTTTTTGTTTGTTATGTACTGCATATCAGTCGGAGCATCCGTCTGCAACTACCAACGCAGCGATGCCTTCACCAGTACCGTCACATCGAAGAGCCAATACAACGCACAAGGCAATGCATTCACCTGTTTCACCTCTACAGAGTGCGACTTCACAGCACCGCGAAGCATTTATACTCGCCGGCAGGTTCTCATGGAGTGCCCTTGGAGATTCTCGCACAGCTACCTGCGCCTCGACCACCGACATTCCACTACAACGGACCCTAAAAGCCTTCGCCTCCGAGTCCAGCCCAACACGAAGAAAGCCTACTTTCGTCAACTTTTCCAGACCACTACCCCCGCAATGCCAACCGGCACTCCAAAAGAGCTAGAGTTATCTCACCTCGATCAGCAGCCCCACATCCGCGTGTATGGCCGCTACTACATCATATTTCCCTTTCCGGACATCAGTCGCGCCCATGAAGCAAAAGAGGCGCTGCACAATGGCTTCAAAGAAGTTCTGAGACAGTTTCCATATCTCGCTGGCACTGTGGACTTAGACCCCTCTACCGACCTTCTCCGTGTGCAGTACCCCGACCCCATCGATCTCGAAGCCGAGGCACGCCGTATATTCACAGTCAGTTACGACGATGCACAGCATGACTACGATTCGCTTGCGAAGGACGCCTTCCTCCCAGACGAGTTGCCCGCTACTATCTTCTGCCCAAACGAACTGAAACACCACGCTGGATTGGGCGAAGATGCGTATGCCGAAAGGATGACAAGCTTTTCGAAAGGACCTTTGCCCACCTTCGCGGCCCAGGCTACCTTCATCCCCGGAGGTCTGATACTGAGCGCCTGGTGGTATCATGCCGTTGTCGATGGCACTGGCAACGGAAGGATCCAAAAGATATGGTCCGATGCGGTACGAGCTCTCAGCATCAAAAAGAACAAACTACCGCCAGTTCGTCCGCCTGCTAGATACTATCGCGTACCAAGCTACAAGGATCAGCTCCAACCATTGAAGGATATCGTCAAGGAATGGAACGTGGTACCAGACCCGTCATCAGCGCGTCAAGCGCTCGCAACGCTGGTCCAAGAAGCCGATGCAGCAGGCCAGTCTACTAATTCACCTGAGAAGCCATTTGCGAAGCGCTTTGAGCTCCGCAAAGGACCGGATGAAGGACCCAATAAAGTCGTTGCCGAGATGTTTCGCTTCTCATCACAAGCTATCGAAGAGCTCCGTAACGAGCTATCTGTTAAGATCGGGAAGCGTGTATCCAACTTTACCGTACTATCAGCTATCGTCTGGGCAAATGTCATACGCGCTCGCTCAAAGTCGATCACAGCTTCGGGTAACACGCAGTCGACCCTTGCCGTCGTTGTAGATCTCAGAAAGTTCCTTCCACTGCCCTTCTCATCCCCGGATTATCTTGGTAACCTGGTGTTGTCCGCTACGCCTACCTTGGATCTTGATGGCGCTGCGGCCTCTCTTGAGGACATCGCAGCCAAGATTACAGATGCTCTGCACGCCATCAACGCGAAATGGGCAGTCACCCAGATCAACAGCGTCCTTACCAACCCTGCCGAAGCGCAGCAATCCCTTTTGAAGTTTCCCAAAGGCCCAGACCTATACATCACCAGTTGGCAAAGGATGGGAGCTGACAGGGAGTGGTGCATCCCAGGCACGAGCAAGTCAAATGCGACTGCTATCCGGCGAGCGGCGTGGGTCAGCGAAGGTGGCATCGTGGTCTTGCCCAGGGAAGAAGACAAAGAAGGACAAGAGGGTGAGCCCTATGAGATCATGATCAGTCTTACAGAGGCCGACATGGAACGATTCAGGGCCGGATTAGAAGATGCTAGATGGTTGGTCGACTCGTCATATAAGCCGGGCAAGGTCGTCACCTGGCGTGACATATTCTCTCGTCGTCTTACCGGATTCGGACTGGCCTACGGTGGTGCGCTCTGCCTCTTGACCGTGGTGATATGTGTGTGCACTCTCTCCCAGTCTGCGCGGATAGCTGGTGTTACACAGGGTCCTGCTCAGGAAGAACTCAGGTAGATAGGCTTTGTTCAGAGTGTCGGATCTTTATAGGTGGTCTGGCATCGAATAGGGAGTTACCCTCATTACGACGAAGGAAGTGAAGAGAACATGGCGAATGCGCCTGTGATGTGGCCAGAGTGGCTACAAGTGCCGAATGTAACCTAAACCAGCATCTCAGGGCGTTCTCAATTGAACGACTCATGTATACTGCACAAACATCCTTTGATGTCTCCGTTATTCCTCATTCGTGGTGTTTGCTCCCGGCTTCGCAGCAAACGCGATCGTGCCTCGCTTGCGCGATTACCTTCACCGCTCGGACCTGTACCTGCAGTTTCATGACTAAAAGTGACGATCCTCCGCGGCATGCTACCCGCTAGCGCCCCATCCAGCATCGACCCTGAGAAAATCCAGTTGCTACATGGCACGGCCAGCTTACACACCAGCGCCCAATAATTAGGCACTATCATCACTATCGAAATACCCTACAATTTCCCTAGCAAAACCATGGATCCCGAGAGAGAGAGTCTGCTCTCATACCACGAGACGCAGCGTGAAAGAACACAACAGCTGCTTTCGCACGAGATCACAGCGAGTGCGCAAGCTAATGAAGATTACCCGGTTGATCATGGCAAAGTGGCGTGGATGCAGGTTCTTGGTGGATTCATTCTGTTCGCGAACAGTTGGGGCTTACCGAATGCCTTTAGCGTCTTTCAAACATACTACGTCGACACCTTGATGCCGGAGCAGGATGCGTCGCGTATTGCCTGGATCGGATCGATTCAGCTTTTCTTCACCACTATCGGTTGCTTGCCTGGCGGTGCGCTGCTTGATCGGGGGTACCTCAAAAGTATCATCGCTGTTGGCACGGGCCTCGAGGTACTGGGGTTGATCCTGACTTCTTTCTTCAAGAGCTATTGGGCCATCTTCTTCGCCCAGGGAGTGTGCATGGGTATCGGCAGCGGTTTGATGGCGATCGTGCCTGTCGCTGTGCTAGCCATGTTCTTCGAGAAGAAACGCATGCTGGCTACTGGTCTTGCATCGACCGGTGCCAGTGTTGCTGGCATTGCTTACACTCTCTCCTTACGCTCGCTCCTCCTCAGCGTCGGGTTCGCGTGGGCTGTTCGCATCTTTGCGCTCATCATATTGGTGACCAACGCCGTCGCTTTTGTGGTGATGCGCTTGCAGCTTCAGTACGGTTCCAAGGGCTCCAGCTTCGGCTTTCACCACTTCAAGGATCTGCCATACACGATCTTTGTCGTCGCGTTCACGCTGTTCGTCGCGTCCTCGTTTGTGCCGTTCTTCTTCATACAGGAGTACGCTATCAAACTCGGTGTGTCGAAGGATATGGCATTCAACTTGTTGTCGATCATGAACGCCGCCAATATCTTTGGGCGATTTGTTCCAAACTTCATCGCCGACAGGTACGTTCTCATCATCCAATCTTCTTACTAGCCTAGTACTGACAACTTTAGGTACGGCGGTGTTAACACCCTACTTCCTCTCACCGTCGCATGCATCATCACCCTCTGTATGCTACCCCTCGCTCAGGAATTGAACGGTCTCATCGCTATCAGCATCGTGTACGGCTTCCTTTCTGGCGGCGTCATTATCATCCCTGGTCCCACAATTACGAATCTCTCTCCAAACAAGGCCTCAATTGGCGTACGTCTCGGATTGGCGTATCTTGTTGCTGCTTTCGGCGGGCTGCTCGGTAACCCTGCCATGGGCGCACTCAAGGGCGAGGGAAATGGTGCGGTAGAGAACTTCAAGGGTGTATGGTTCTGCGCGGCAGGCGCAATGGGTGTGGGTGCCGTAGCTCTTATCGCCACACGATGGCTCAAGTTGGGTAGCATGTTGGCTGCAGGCAGAGTATGAAGTTCGATGGGAAACCTCCAACTCTGAACTTCCTAAAAGGCAGGTGGTCGTAGAAGAATGTCAGCTTACCGTGGCTAATCTAATCACGCCCAACGATGCAGGCTGAGTCGGTGTTGTCTACGCAGCCAATCACATACTGCCACCGATTAGATCCTTAGTGGGAGACGCGCATGAGGCAGTATTCTGAAGATCTGGATCACTTGATAGCTGCCATGTAGCACTGCATCCCGAAGAGGAAACATTCCAAATCCAGCCGACACAGTATGGAACGAAGACGATATATAAGATGAGATACCGTCAGCATACTCTGAAATGCCACCAGTACCCTAGTCATAGATTGGGTGCATCCCGGCAAGCGAAAATGCTACTCTTTGCCTCCACCACCTCGTTCCTCTCAATCCTCTCCACTCTCCCCATCACACACGCCGCGTTCTACTACCCCACACCCACACGCTCCTTCCTTGAACATATCCTAGTCGACAACTGGGGCGCCTATGCTTCCAATTTTTCCTCCGCGATCACCCCTTGCACAAATTATGTCTCGCAGACCAGTACTACAGGGCTCAATAGTGGTCGCACCACCGCTGCCCAATGGATGCGCGTCATGTTTCACGACTTCATTACTGCGAATGTGAGTGCGGGCACGGGAGGGATTGATGCTAGTATTGGGTTCGAGACGGCGAGGGAAGAGAACAAGGGGAGTGCGTTTAATGATAGTTTTTCGTTTTGGAGGCCGTTTGTTGGGGAGGGGATTTCTAGTGAGTGCATCGCTCTTGATGAGTGTTTGGTGATGAAAATGGTGCTGACGAAGCGGTAGTGGCTGATCTTGTTGCACTCGGCACGGTCATGTCAAATAATTTGTGTGGAGGCACGCAGATGCCGTTCCGACCTGGCCGCGTCGATGCGATTGAAGCAGGAAAGACGACGGGCGTCCCAGCACCAGAGACGGATCTGGAAGAGACGTTACTTTTCTTCGAGCGCGCGGGGTTCGACAAGGTGGATGCTATTGGGCTCACGGCTTGCGGTCACACTATGGGCAGCGTACACCACGTAGGTTTCTGATTGCTATTTGATAGGGCGATACTCACTCATTGGTGTAGGGTGGCTTCCCAGAGGCTGTAGACGAGAGCTTCGTCACCCCGAATAACACGAATGGCGGTAGTAACTTCGACACTACACGCGGCGTCTTCGATCCAAATGTCCTCGGCGAATATCTCAACGGTACAGGGACTAAGGGAGGACCATTGGTGAACTCTTACAACGACACGATGAATTCCGATAAACGGCTTTACGAGAGCGATAAGAATGCGACGATGCGCACTCTCTTCGCGCAAGGAACAGGCTTTCTTGCTACGTGTGCCGAGCTCATGGGCCGAGCCATCAACACCGTACCTACTGCTGTTCAGCTCTCCGAGCCAATTACCGTCATGCCGGTCAAGCCTGTGAATGTCACCTACGACTTCAGCGGGGACGGAAAGTTGATGCTCTCGGGAAAGATCAGAATCCTCACACCGGCAGGCAGCTCACCCCCGCAATCACTAACTCTTCGCATGAGCGACGACGAGACAGAACTCGAACCAGAAGTCGAGATTGGAAGCTCAGTTTTTGGTCGCAGTGGTGGCGAATATGGAACTACGACTTACTTCCCGTTCTCGCTTTCTGGACCCGCCATTCAAAATGCCACGTCTTTCTCCGTCCAGGCACCCGAGTCACGGGAACAGGCATTCCAAACCCATAGCCAAGTCTTCGTCGTTCCAAGCTTAACAGTTCTGAGCGGCACAGCACTCAATGTGACAGTTGCCGACTGCCAGAAGAGCTCGTGTGAAGATTTGACTATCCGCATCTCCGCCCCGATAACACAGCGTGGCACGCTGGCGCCGAAGATGAGTGAGATGGATATGGTACTGAGTGGAGTAAAACAGGAAAGAAGGGTATGTACAATGTGCGAGGGGCAGGTTGTCCTGCCCGATGTGCCGACTGGGCTAGTTACTATCGAAGCTTTCATGGAAGGGAAGCTCGTTGACACCCTTTTGATTGATGGAGGGCAGGCCGGTTGGTAAGGTGAAGGGACCTGAACCCGTGTCGTCTCTTGCGGCACTCGCGCTGTTGAACTTACAAAACTAGACGGCTTTCAATACAATGTATATTTCAACCCCAAAAGGGTTTCTTCTAGATTGCGACTCATCACAATGCCTACAGCGACGATGTCGACAGTGACCACGGCCGCTCACCAACATCCCACTTCTTAGGCTCTTCACCCATATAAAACACCAACTCGCCTCCTTCCGCAATCTCGCTATGCTTCAACCAAGCTCGATCGAGTTCCTGCCCGTTCCAGGTAACCTTTTGCGGGTAATAGCTTGTGCTTGACAGGTTTTGGGCCCGAATAGTCAACGACGTCTCCACTGCCGTTCCACCAAAAAGCGAGACCTTGAGCCAAGAGAAGCGGGGAGCAGAAAGAAGGTAAAGCGGCTGAGCAGACACAGGATACATGCCCATGAGATTGAACACCAGCCAACTGGGTAGAGCACCACCGTCGATGTTTCCGGGGTATCCGTCACGGTCGTCGCTGTAGAAGTCGTCGACGATAGCTCGAGTCCGGTTGACTGTCATCCAGTTCATACCAGGTACGTAGTTGTAGAGGAATGGCGTTGCGAAGGATGGTTCGTTTCCTGGGTTGAAGAGAGCAGAGCCGGCATCGTTGTTTGCGCCAACTGATGTACCGAAGCCTGGGATGAAAGAGGCGTCTAACCGACGGACGAAAGCCTCGTCGCCGCCCATCAGATCTATGACTTTGGCCATGTCGTGTGGTGCGACACTGAATGCAGTCTCCCAAACCTTGGCTTCGTAGATGTCTGCATCCCAACCGCATGTTCCGCAGCTCAGCGGGTCATACGCCGTGGTGTTCCACGTCCCATCCGCGTTTCTAGGGCCTGGGAAGCCAGTGAATGTACCCGTGCCGTTGAGAGTTGTGTTTGCCATGGGATTCCATTGGTTTTGCCACCAGCTTGCTCGTTCGCGCATCTGATCGACGTCTTCCTGGGACTTCTTAAGTCCAGCTGCCATGCTGTAGATCGCGAAGTCGTTCTGCGGGTACTCGACGCCACGAGAAACACTGCGGGTGTGGTTACGCGTGATGAAGCGAAGGGAGAGATAATCATCCAGTGCTCCTCTGCCTTCCTTCGTGGCGCCGTCGAAGGCGACCGGATCAACATTGCGCTCGGGCAATATGTTCGCATCCTTCATCACTGCCTTGTAGGCCTCTTGCCAGTCGATCCCGCTGTCGAGCTCGCCTCGGCCAGTCTCGCCGGCAAGTGCATGGACGCTCTTGACGAAACCGTCCGCCAAGACCATGTCTGCGTGTGTGCCGCCCTGAACACGACCATTCCAATTTGCTGCGCGACCGGCTGGCAGATAACCCTCTTCGGTGAAGATAGAGATGAGACCAGAAAGAATGCGTGAGTATGGCTTCGTGAATACCAGGTGATACAAGGGCAGTAGGGTACGATAAGTGTCCCAAAGCGTATAATGGTCATCGTAGTATGGCTTAGCATCGTTTGACTCCCAATTAGGGCATTCGCCGGTTTTGTCGGTTGGCATCAGACCTGTTTGATACAGCCCAGAGTAAAGCATCCTCTTCAACGTTTTGTTGTTGCTTGTCGAATGGCCATCGTCTCCAATCTGTATCTTGTTCAAAATTTTCTCTTCCCATACTTGCCTTCCTTCGTCAACGACATCCTCGAAGGATTTCGCATCAGGAAGCTCATTTTCCACGTGAGAGCATGCCTGCGCAGCACTAATGTACGAAATGCCCAATTTGGCCTCAAGAGTAAGGGTGCCGTTGACTCGCTGCTCCACAGGCGACCAGCTGAAAAGAGCGCCAAGGCCCATTCCGCTCCCAGCATAGGACCGGACATCAGCATACGCGCGCGGTACAGGGCGAGACTTGAAGCTTGGTGGCGAATAAGGATTGTACTGCCAGCTAAACGTGCCAGCGCCGGGAGTACTGGGAAGTTCTCCCTGAACATAGTCGGATGTTGGGGTGAGCACAGATCCTGCAGGCACACTAAAGTTCCCGCAGAAATGAATCGTCTTTGCCCATGCGCTGTACCCACACATACAATGTGTGACATCTTCTGGTGCTTCGCAGTTGGGGCATGGCTCGATGCAGGACTCGGTCTCATCAAAATCTTCGATAAGACCCTCAATTGTGCTGGGAGGCCAGTTACCTTGGAAGGCTGCTGGCTCAGACTGGTCATGCCAATGTTCTGCATTGAACGCGGTTTCCAGAGCAACCGAGCAGTAATGTTTTCGACCGGCTGCGTGTGTAGCGACTCTATGTCTGGGAATACCGTTTTCGTCCTGAGAGTAGAAGAACAGGCAACCATGTAGATCGTGATTGTATAAGTCTTTCAGGAGCTTAGTGACAACGCCAGAGGTAAACGCCGTCTTTTCGTGTTGCTTGCGCGTAGCCTTTTCCCGAATTTGCTGGAAGACTTCATCTTGTGTCAAGGGTAACATCGTTATTGCGATGTTAGAAAATGGTAGCAAGGCCTCTGGTTGATCCAGAGCATGACTCCCTTCTTACCAGAATAAACATACTCGAGGTATTTACGTATCGAGGCCATATCGCGATGCATTGTGACATTGTGAAAGGAGATATATATCGTGCCAGTGGAGTCGTCTGTTCCATAAAGAGACTTGAATCGCGCGCTGTGAAATCCCGATTGCGGTCGTAGGGGCGTTTCACAATGACCATGCTGGAAGAAAGAATGATTGCGCGACGAAAATAAGTCCACTGTATGCTTGGCACGTCCGCGCTCTCGCACATACTAGGGCCTCGAGCCTATAGCATGTGATCTGGGCATTCCGGTGTATGCATGGTGTGGATATATCGAAGGCTTGGAATTGACGCTAACGGGGAACACCTGCGGAGAAATATCGCAAGATAGAAGCTGGTTAATATACGTTCTCCTCCGTGTCGTGATAGGGCTAGCCGGATGGTTAGTACGTAGATCATGCTCAGATGTACGCAGCAGTGCGATCTGCAACGCCATGTACCCGGCGCTGGAAACGGGGTACAGAATAGATCGCCGTACTACTTGCTTCTGTGGAACTCCGGTCGAGGATAGCTATAAGAAGCCTCCATGGTGCAGAGACTCCGGAACTAAGTCGGTCAACCTCCATCTCAGTCGACACCATGTTCGCACTCAACTCCATGTTGCCTGTGCTCTTCGCAGCTGTGGCATCCGCGCAGCTCACCTCAAAGCTCACGGAGATCACCGACTTCGGCCCTAACCCGCGCAATGTCTCGATGTTCATCTACGTGCCGGCCAACCTGCCGCCAAATCCCCCGATCTTGGTGTCTCCCCATTGGTGCCATGGTGGGATTATCCCGTGTACTAACTATCTGCGAGACATTTACTGACTTCGTACACTCATCTTTAGGTACGGCCCAGCAGGTCTTCGATTACCGGCCCTGGGCTTCGCTTGGTGACGAATATGGGTTTATCTCGATCTATCCCAATGCTTCAACGCTGAATACGGATCAATGCTGGGATGTGAGTAGCCAAGAGTCGCTCACCCACAACGGAGGAGGCGACGCGCTAGGCATTGTATCCATGGTGCGCTGGACTTTGGAAAAGTACCATGCAGACAAAGACCGTGTCTTCGTTACCGGAACAAGTTCAGGCGCGATGATGACCAACGGTAAGACCGGACGGCATGAAATGCATGTGAGACACACGCTGACTCCGTACCTCCCCAGTCCTTATTGGTAGTTATCCAGATGTATTCGCAGCGGGAAGCGCATGGGCCGGTGTACCCTTCGGTTGCTTCGCTGGCGACGGCTTCGACGTCTGGAGTGACGCGTGTGCTAGGGGCCAAATCGTCAAGAACGGACCGCAATGGGCAGCTCTTGTGCGCAACGCATATCCCACGTATCGCGGCTTTCGACCGAAGTTCCAAACACTCCATGGCACAGCAGACACGGTACTTTATCCACAAAACTTCCGTGAGCAGATCAAACAGTGGACGAGCGTGTTTGATGTGAGCCAGAAACCGACGGAGATTACCGAGGACGTTCCTTTCGAAGGATGGACGAGGTTTCGTTATGGCGACAAGTTCGAAGCGTACGAGGCAGGGAGTGTAACGCATGATATCCCGACGGATGCCGATACGGTGATGGACTTCTTCGACTTGAAGTGCAGCGGGCCGAGCTGCTTCTCGAGGCCCAGATCGGGTAACAGTACATGGTAGTTGATATGGTGTCTTGTTAGCTGTTGCTGTGGAGTCTGTGACACACACAAAGTATAGCGCTCCCATATCAAAGAAGAATAGAGTGCGACGTTAACTCAGACGGCGGCCTGGTCTTGGTTCGGGCTGGTCATTGAGATGGTCCATCGGCGTAATGCGACGAATCCCAGGTCTTGCAAAACAAACTCAGAATAAAGACAGAAGACTCAAGACAGTGCAGGCATAGCGCAAAGACATCGCAAAAACATTTTCGTGATGCGGATGCTGATAAAATAAACGTGTTAGGCAGTGGAAGGACGCGTTTGGGTTCCGCGACCCCCAGCTTGGAACCTTGGAAAGCTCGGTGCGTTACCGGCGCTAGAGCACGTGACGTCATCAGCCGTCCACATGATTCCATCCCATGTACTTGACCCGTGGACAGCTCCCAACTACCACGGAAGATTACCGCCAGGCTTTACTGTGATCACAAACTCTTTTTCATAAACAAACCGCTCATTCATGACCATAATAGTACCCGAGTTCGACTAGCATCAACTATCCAGCGCAGTGCGGAGAAGACGCGCTAGACACGCGGTCGCGCCCACGCATTTGCTGCTCCCATTGAAGATGCAGCCATCTTACGATGCAGCGTACGCGATCTACGCTACCCTGATTGTTCGGTCGCGGATGGCTTTGACCCGAGCTCAAAGATTCGACAGACATATTGTACCCCGCCCTGGGTTTAGCGACCCCAGATGATCACATCGGTTGCCCCAGCATGCAGTCGAAGGAGTAGCATGCCCCTCCGCTGTATAGCCAAGAGCTGGGGAACTTCGTATCGCTCGCATGAGGATGCTGGAAATTCTGATGCGGCTGGAGATCCTCCGCAGAAAGGATTACTATTACGGGGAAGTTCCCCCCGCAGTCTTCATTACACCGACGTTGTCGATATAATGTCCAGACTGATCCCTCGTAGCTCAGGTGGGAGCATACACACCTTTCCCGTCTTTCAGCGATGCGGGCTGTGAAGATCTTTGCGGCCTTCTGTGCCTGTTCGAAATACACGGCGCATGCTTTGCTCGAGGAGAAGTTCGTGGGCTTCGAGCCTGGAGATCAAGCCTTGGATGTTGCTGGCGCTACCGTCATAGCTGACGCAGATGATTTCGTGGGTATTCACCTTGCGCTAAATAGCCTGGTGAACGACTTCGAGCAGATCACTGGAACCCGACCCGCGCTCAGTAACGCCACTACTAATTCTACATTTTCGACTTCATCAACGGGCATCATCGTCGGCTCGGTGGGTTCGAGACTCATCCGTCATCTGTCCTCCGAGAAGGGTCTTGACATATCAGATCTTGAGGGGAAGTGGGAGGTGTTCAAAACGGCTGTGATCGCTGATCCAATAGCCGGAGTGGAACGGGCGCTGGTCATCGTGGGCAGCGATAAACGCGGTACTATTTTTGGTGTTCACACGCTTGCCGAACAAAGTGGGCAGTCTCCGTAAGTATCTTCATCATGTACATCTGGGTGGCGATTGATGAGTTACGACAGGTACCATTGGTGGGCGGATGTGCCGACCAAGAAACACGCCGCTATCTTCGCACTGCCAAAAGTCACTGTTCATGGCCCGCCATCAGTCAAATACAGGGGGCTCTTCATCAACGACGAAGCACCAGCATTAGTAACATGGTGGGCTGCACGACACAACTCCTCTTACTATCCTCTCGACACTGAGTTCTACGTCCACGTGTTCGATTTACTACTCCGGTTGAAAGCCAACTACCTGTGGCCTGCAATGTGGGGATCGACAACACCAGCACCAGGTCAGATTTTCTTTACAGATGATCCAAGAAATCAGCAGCTCGCAAACGACTACGGTATCGTAATCTCTACCAGCCATCACGAGCCGATGCAAAGAGCCACCAATGAGTGGAACGCAACTGAGACCGGGCCCTGGGATTGGAGGCTGAACAAGGAGAACGTCACGCGCTTTATGGAAGAGGGCATTCGCAGAATGGGAAACAACGAGAGTTATGTGACGCTGGGTATGCGCGGCCCAAGCGATAGTGCGATAGTTGGTGACGATGCCTTGGAGATACTTCGAGAAGTGTTTGAAGTCGAGCGTCAGATCTTCAAAGAAGTACTAGGTGATCAGAAAGTGAACCGTAAGAGTAATCATTAAGACAAGGTTTGGGCCACGCTGACAAAGTATAGAAGCATGGACGATATATAAGGAAGTGGCGACCTATTACGCGGCCGGACTTAACCCTCCCGATGATGTCACTATCATCATGCCCGATGATAACCATGGCCAGATTTTGCGCTTACCCACTGGTAACGAGACTGCCAGGGAAGGCGGCGCTGGCATATACTTTCACTTCGAGTATTTTGGTAGACCGCGATCGTACAAGTGGTCAAATACCAACAGCTTGGTCAGTATGCGCAGCTTGCATGATCAATCTTTTCCTAACAGACGCAGTCTAAAGTGTTGAAAGAGCTTTTGCAAGCTTACTGGCGCGATGCGAACCAGGTTTGGGTCATCAATGTTGGTGATATCAAGCCTTTGGAGTTACCTTTTGGATTCGCTATGGACTTGGCTTGGGACATCTCGAAATTCGACTTCGACATGATACCAGAGTATCTGCGCCTCTACGCCGAGAGGGAGTTCGGGATGGAACATGCAGATGATATTGCGGCTCTACTGATGGAGTTCAACCATCTTATTGGAATGCGCCGCTTTGAGATGGTCCAACCAGACACCTACTCAGTATTGAACTATCATGAAGCGGAAACGGTCTTGACAAGGTGGAGCACGCTTGCGCGCGGTGCCAAAACACTATACGACCAGATGCCGGACGATCACAAAGCCGCATTCTACGAGCTACTGTTCTATCCCCTAGTATCGGGCGCCACATACTACGCAATAAACGTTCGCACTGGAATGAACTACCGACATGCTATGGAGCGGAGGAACTCGGCAAACGCCCTCGCTCACCAGATTTTGGCCGACTTCGAATATGACTACGATCTAGTTGAAGGTTTCGACGCTGTCCTGAATGGAAAATGGCTGCACATCATGTCTCAGGCCAAACTCGAAACTTTTGACACCGGAAAGCCCAAGAATTGGATGAATCCATCCCGCGACATAGTCTCGAACCTTTCTTTCGTTCAACTGCGTCAAAACATGCAGTTCTCCGTCGGCAACCTTGGTATATATGCGGAGGGCTCCAATAGTCCTCTCGACCAGGGCCGATGGGCTGAGTCAATCGATCCATCGTTGCCTTTCACCAAGTCTCCAGCCAAGGTACCAGAGATGAGTCCGTATGGACCTCGTCAGCGGACTATCGATCTCTTCATGCGAGGTGACTACCGCATTCCGCTCGACTGGCAGCTCGGTGATATCCCGGTGGATTGGTTGTCCATAACACCAAACTCCGGCCAACTCAGCCAGACCTTAGACGAGCAACGCCTCAACATCACCATCGACTGGACACGGGTGCCAGAAGGATACAACGACACCCTAGAGGTTGGTGTAACATCAATGCCATCATTTTACCCATACTACGACATCATACATATTCCGGTGACCAATTTCAAAGTACCCGGCGATTTCCTAGGCTTCCCAGAAACTGCCGGTTACATATCCATTGAGAGCCCGCACTACCAGCGCTCGTCGCTCCGTAGCGGCACTGCAAACAACACGGTATCATTTGCTCATATCCCCTACCTGGGCACGCGCACCGAATCTGGATCTATCGCAATACGGCCTTTCCATGCTGCTCGGGCTTCTCTTGATGACGCTACCAAGGCATTTGTCGAATATGACATCTATCTCTTCAACCATACCACTGCCCTAAACGCCACGGTATACATCAACGCCTGCCTAGATACCGATCCTAATCTTCTCATGGAGTTCTCGCTTTCCCTTGATGACACCCCTCAAAACTTCACGCGTGTGTTGGGTGACCCGGAGGACGCGGGCGATGTGCCGCCGGAGTGGACAAGTGAAGTGATGAATCAGGTTTGGACGAGGAAGGTCAGTCTTGGTGAAGTAGCGGAAGGAAAACACACGCTTCGTTGGAGTGTCAATAGTCCGGAGGTTTACTTGGAGAAGCTTGTTTTAAATACTAGGGGTGGGGTTAAAGACAGCTATCTAGGGCCGCCAGAGACGATGATGGTGGGATATACATGAGGGCACAGATATCCGGTAGCTCCTTCTAAGAAGAGCTACTTTACGGTTGCTTTGGAGCCCTCGAAACGCTCCATGCGATCGGCGCCTTTCAACCGAAGCTTTACACCATAGATGTAGAGCTGTGTGACAATGTCAGTAAAATCTCAAATAACAAGCGAAAGCATCTGCACATACCAGTGATACCAGTGGTAACCCCAAACCCAACACCAAAAAGCCCAGCAATCCCACACCCCAGTCAAGGCCAAGTGTATCGAACAACTTCTCTCCGAACAACGGAAACGCGCCGGCGAACATGCAGCGAAGGAAGGATATTGCCGCGACTGCAGAAGCGGGAAACTTGAAGGCGTCGATAGCGTACAGCTGCAGCGCAAGTTGGATGTTCATGCCTCCGGCCATCATAAGCATGATGGCTACCAGTGGCACCATGAAGTGCGTTCTGGTGGCCGTGAACCCGTACATGAACAGCCCACCAACCAGCAACGCTCCACCAACAAGACAGCTGACGAGTCTCGACTCAGGCTTGTACTTCATTTGGCCGGATGTTGTGTCTCGCTTAAAGATGGCTTCCATAGCGCGAATAGTAGCGAATGTACCGAGGAGCATACCAATGCCGGCTGCCAGGAAGTCGGTGCCCACAATGCCAACGCTGTGTCCATATCCGCGACCAAAGACATCAGCGTAAGTAACGATGATCAGATATACGACACCAAACACCACTGAGTAGAAGAGCGAGGCTAACAACAGCGCTGGATCGAGAGCTAGATATACCAGGGGTCGGACGAACGCGTTGACGAGCGCAGTAGGGCCGTTAAAACGGGGCTGAAGATCCAGTACGGTATACAGCTCAGCGCTAGGCTTCGTTTTCCGTTCTCTTCGTAGCTTGTTTTGTAGAACCCTGGGTGCGTAGGACTCATTGAGGAGGAGAATTCCGGCGATCGAAAGCAGGGCGCTGGCAATGGCGGGTATCCAAAGAGTCCATCGCCACGAGACCCGCTCTGACATCCAGCCTCCACAAACGGGGCCCAAGACGGGGCCTAGAACACTGCGTTTTGTAAGTGGGGGTATCAAAGATGTAGGACTGTAAACTCACGGGCCAAGCATCACGAGTCCAGATGCCTTCGGACGGGCAGCGAGATCCCACACGTCAGATACGAATCCACCCACTACCGCGATGGCGGCAGACCCGCCGAGTCCAGCGAAGAACCGGCACGCGGAGAACTGAACAGCGGTCTGAGAGAAGCCACCTCCGAGTGAGAAGGCAACAAAGACCAAATTGCCAAAGTGTATAATCGCTGCTCTGCCGTACCGTTCGCTGAGTGGGGCGAGAACGAGCGGACCGATAGCCAATGCGAAGAGGAAGATGGAGACCTGCAAGGCGCCGACGGTACTGTCTGTGATACCCAGGTCGTTCATGACTAGGTGGATGGACGGGGCGAATATGGTGCTTGCGAAGGGAGAGATGAAACAACATCCTCCCAGGATTGCGGTGGCGCGCACTTTCTTGGCGGTTGGCCAGGTCTGAGAAACGTGTTAGCTGCAGATGCACTGCATGGGTGTTGACACCTACGCGAGGGTGTTCTTGTTTATCTTCGTCCAGTACCACCAGGTTGGGATCAAGATGCTGGATCTCGTGGCCCGCCATGAATATTTTGTCTGGTTGCGAGGCCTGGTCCGTGAGTAGCTCTTGATAAGCTAGAACGACAGTCTGTCTTTGACATGATCCAGAGGATTCGATGTCAATGGAGTCGTTCATTTTCGTATTTCCGTCGATAATAGACATGTTGACGAGAACTAAGTCAATGCTGGTGAAGAGACGTAGACAGATCCTAGTAGGTATGTAAAATGTTTGACTTGCGGTACCATCGCTATCTTATACTTCTATAACATCTCCTGCTCTTCTACACTTTTTTTTCATATAACCGATAGTCGCCTATCAGCGGCGTTAGGCGGCCGCATCTGCATTGTGTATAGTTGGAGGCCAAGGCACAGCGGGAGGCAAGGTGGAGAGAAGGGCCGGGTCAAACCGGAGAACCAATTTGAATCCAATGCGGGTCTTAGGTTCCAGTGTTCGAAGCCATGTCAAGATATGCTCACGCCGAAGAAGACGAAGAAGACGAAGAAGAGAGATGTCGAACGAGGTGGCCAAGCTTGAGTACCTAGGCATCTTCGCGGTCTTATGTGTGTATGTGTTCATCGATCTCATGTCGGCGAAACTTCGAAACTCGTTTTTACGACAGCAGGGCCGCGAATTCGCATTCTGGTTGCGGTACGCGTTCGTGTTGGCAGATGTTAGTCGCGTGGAAAGCAGCGGGTCCCACCTGGGCACGGCAGGGGACCTCGGGATAGCGCGAGATGTCTGACACGCTAGTTCTCTAGCGTGCGGCCGACACTACCGATTATCCCCGCCCGCATCTTCTCCGCTCTCAAGCCCCATCGCGTAGGATTCATAGAGCGCGCCTTTGACTCAGACAAGATTCATAAAGACCTCGAGAATTTGCGGCCGCATCTGCCCTCTTACGCCCGACCGCCTCTCCCACCCTCCCACCCCATTCAAGGAAAAAACCGAACACCTAAGAGCCTACATCAAGATAAAAGCTTGCGAAGTTGGTGGCCTAACAGCGACGTAGGCTCCTGGGTTCCTAGGTTTTCCCTTGTATGAGGTGCTCCCATAAACCACCATGACACATGCTCGGGATGTGCAGACATGCACCCGCTGCCGTTCAGCCAAGCGTCAATGCGACAAACTCCGACCCGCGTGCTCACGCTGCAACAAGGCGAAGACCAATTGCGTCTACGAAGCACAGGCTCCAGAAACGCCACCACTTGGGGCTATTGATCGCTCGGAGGAAGCTTTCGATAGCACATCTGCATCTTCTTCACCTCATTCGCGCGTAAAGAAACGCGCTCGAGCTTGCTTTTCCTGCACAAGATGTCACCGGCTCAAGATCAAGTGCGATAGACGATCGCCTTGTAGCAGATGCGCACGCTCCGGGTATGAGACAACATGTCTCTATACGCACAGAGTCAAGATAGCCGAGAAGCCAATTGTACCGTCTTCTGTCTTTGCGCTTGAGGACCCCGAGTTTGTCGTAGCTACCTGGTTTCTGAGAAGACGAAGCTCTAGCCATTTCAGGGCTCTCCTAGATCGGGTGAGCCGTTTTCATGCCTGTTTCGCTCAATTCCCTGACCTCTGATCATCCACAGCTAGAAACACTGCCCGGTCTTGAGGCGCCCCCGTTTACTATGGCTATGCGGGAACACATTGCGGGAAACTGCTCGAGTGACTTCGCTCTAGCCGGCAACTTCCCCTTCGGAAGTCCGCAGTCTCAAGCTTACGCTTCGCTTGATAAAAGACAAGATCTTTTGCAAAACTCCACTGCTTCTGCATTGCTGTACGCCGATGCATACTTCAGGGTATATAACCCTTGTGTACCGGTCCTTGACCGGTCCACATTCATGTCAAAAATGGAGAGTTTTCACCATACGCAGACAACAGAGGATTCCAGCTGGCTCGCCCAATACTTCGTAGTACTCGGCCTTGGCGCCTATGCCACCACCCGCAATGATTCAGCTTCATCGGAATACTTTTACGCCAGCGAAGCTTGCTTAGCGCAGACGGCATACATGTATCGTCCAACCACCGCCAACATCAGTACGCTGTGTCTCATGGTGCTTGCAAAGTCGGTGGCTTATGCAACTTGCTGGGCTCTAGACACCAGCTGGAACGTTGTGGGCCTCGTCGTTCGCTTGTCCATGATGATGGTGTTACACAGGGAATGGATGGCTGGATTCGATGAACCAGCAATCGCTCACGAGAGAGAAGCTCGGCGGAAGCTATGGGTGGTAGTGGTGTACATGGACATACAACTGTCGTTGATCACCGGTCAGCAATCAATACTCCCACAGGACGACTTCCCAACGGATACGGAACATTGCGCACCAATGATTTTGGAAGACTGCGTCGACTCTATTTTACCACGTGCGCTTTCAATCATACGTCACGTTTTAGCTCGGATAAACTCGCAGCTCGAGCAGATCAATTACGATGAAGTGGTACAGTATGACCTCGATATACGCCACCTGATGCGCCAAACGTCAGACTTGCCTGGTAACGAACACCTACGCTTAGCACTCGATCTCTTCTTCCGTCGCGCGCTATCAGTCCTTCACGGGCAGTATGCGATAGCTCATGATGCTCAATCTCTATACCCGGTCTCCTACTTATCATTTCTCGAGTGCAATCTTGCGTTGATGGGGCATCACCAACATTGCTTGTCACTCCCAGAGCAGAGCACGGATCTGGCATTAGTTGCACAACCATACATGTTGGACTTCTTCGCAGCTGCACTGTCAACTTGTGTACAGCTCCTCGCCCCGGTTCCTCCCCCTGACTGCGCAAGGGTACTCAGCACTTTGCGGAGTTGTGTTGAGCTCATCGGAAAGGAAGAGAGCAGGTCGCTGTGCTTTCGCACTGGATACCACCTCCTCAGTGCTGTGTTCGACCTGACAAACAGGACATATTCGGCCAGTGAATGAGCAACCACCTGATTAGAATAAGGTCAAGTGTCAGAAAAAGGCCGTGGACTAGACATATCAATCCACAAGTCTTATGCTCATAGTATTTCACCTCATGTTCACATCGTCGAAATGATGTCATAATATAAATTACTTGATTCATACACTATCTATATGACTACGAGTTCGAAAGTAGTTTCCTACAACCGTCTTCGGTAGTGGCCAGTGCTGTTTCCACCAGTGATCTCGGTGTCCAACACGGCAACACTAAGTTCGGGCAGGTTGAAGCGGAACACACCATCGCTTCCGGCGGTGAGCATCATGTTGTTGGTCTTAACGATGTTGATGCCAGTGAAGGGGTCGTTGTACATGTATGGGTCGCCAACGGAGTTGGTAAGGTAAGTGAGGTTGGCCATCGTACCCGGAGCAACGCCCTGGAATTGAACGCTTACAGGAACGTCAGCATGGTCGGTGGTGTTGTAGACAGCACCCTTCCAGACCATGGCACCATTGCGGTTCTCGTCGTAACCAGCACCCCAGTAGAGGGGTCCGTAGGAGGTGTTGGAGTGGGTGGGGAGAGTGTGAGAGATCGGGTGGTGGGCGAAAAGACTCCAGCAGTACCAGGTAACAGCCTTGGTGGTGCGCTTCGGGTCGGCATCGAACTGGATGAGAGTGATGGGCCACTGGAAGCGGTTGTTGTTCTTCAAGACGGGGGCGTAGAAGGTACCGGGAATGCGGTCGGAGTTGCGCTCGTATCCGATCAGAGAGACGGCTTCACCGACAGCACCCTGCCACCATGGGTAGGGGTACAAGTCACCCTCCCAGCGAATACCGCCGTTGACATGGGTGGCGGCGACCTCACCGACAATGTGGCCGGCGTCGTTGTCGAATCGGTTGAACTCGTAAACGAGCTCATCAGGCTCGCGGTACGGGTGGTAGTCACCAAGCGCATCGAGAGGCAGAATCTGACCGTTGTCCTCGTTTGGTCCGTGGATCGGAGGGTCTCCGGCAGGGTCGCTAGATGCGGCTGAAGCAATGACCTGGATGTGAGGGTAGGCCTTGCTGATGGCGTTGTAGAACATGGGGAAACGGTATGCGCGGTAAGACTCCCAGCCACCGGGGAAGCCAGCGAGCCAGTCCTCGTTACCGACCTCGACGTAGTTCAGCTCAAAGGGCTCAGGGTGTCCGAGCTCAGCGCGGCGTGCACCCCAAGTAGAGTTGGCAGGACCGCAAACGAACTCAATCTCGTCAAGAGCGTCCTTTACGAAGGGCGCGAGATCTCCTTGGGGTGTGACACCACCATCCAAGTCAAGACCAGCCCAAACACCCAAAACGATCTCGAGACCCATGTCCTCGGACCACTCAAGGTACTCCATGAGACCAAGACCGTGAGTCTGCTGGTATCCCCACACACCCTGAAAACCAGGGCGGTATCGCAGAGGACCAAGAGAGTCCTTCCAGTCCCAGTAAGAATCGTTCCTGAGACCCTCAAGCATGTTACCGCCTGGGAATCGGAGGAGCTTAGGGTTCATGTCGGCGAGAGCCTCAGCAATGTCGACACGAAGACCATTCTTGCGGTCCTTGTAGGTCGGTGGGAAGAGGGAGATGAGGTTGAAGTCCAGTGCGCTGGCTGCGGCACCGTCGAAAGTGATAGAGAAGGTGTTGTTGGAGTTGGGCGCAGCCATCTCGGGAACGATCTCGAAAGTGTGCTCAGTCCAGTCGTCTGCAACGGACTTGGATGGCACTTCAACAGATGCGAATACATCGCTGGTCAAGTTTGATTCCAGTGATGCAGTGAACACACCGCTGTACGCGCCCTTGACCCAGAAAGAGCCGGTGTAGGTCTGCGGGCGGACGTCCATACCCCAGTAGCCCTCGTTCTTGAAGCCAATCTTTCCGGTGGCATAGCTTCCATTTCCAGCTGAGACGCGCATGGATGCCGGCAACTGCTCCGACAGCGGCTCGTCTAGCATTTGAATGCTAAGTTGAGCGCCATTGACGCTGAAGTAGTGGTCCGTGGAAACGCTGTAGTTCTGGCTGTACTGGAAAGCACGGTTTTGGATCAACTCAGCGTAGATGCCACCATCACCGGAGTTGTTGATATCCTGAGAAAATGTCAGCACATGGCATTCTGGCGTGGATGATGATGACGATGACTTACCTCGTGAAGGAAGCCATAGCCGTAAGAGTGACCAAACGCGCCGGTTTGATTGCCTCCAGAGTTCTGGACGATAATGTCGGCAGCGAGCGCAGAAGTGGCGCAGGCCGCAGCTGCAATCCCTTTGAGAAACACCATCTTTGCGATCAAAAGACGATGAATTGCTGATCTTCCAAAAAACTCGCCGTTTTGCCTGACCTTATACCTCCGCCCATATCCCGGCTCACTAACCGTTCCCCAACATCGCGGGTCTCCAGCCACGCCAGGTCTTGGCCACGGGAAGAATCAAGAGCAGTGTGCATACATGGGCCGGTACAATCGTCATGATATTTCCCGGATCGATGGCGTGTAGGCAAGAGTGCTTGTATAGCGCCACCCGTCATTGGAGGACTCTGGCGTAGACGAGCGGAAGAATTGGATGAAGTCGAGGGTTAGTTCCTGACGATCCATGCATCCATGCCGGCGGATGCAGCGACCCCTCTCGAGTGACGTTATGTGATGTCCGACATCTTGGCTGATGGAAATGGCGGCGCATGTCCAATACTTCTATCCACGGTGCGCACATGGCATTGCGGATGTTCGGTCGCGGCGTCCACAAGAGCAATTGCATCGTCTTCAACTGCTGTCGAGCTGCTTGTGGAGCTGGATTGGTGTCATAAGGCGTCTCCACTTGCCGAGGCTAGGGAAAGAACCTGGGGCAGGCTGGGGTCTCCGCTCAATCGCAGCTCGGTGCTTTCGCCGTCAAAATGTCGTGTCGGCCTCATGCGCGGCTAAATTGCTACTTTAGCACTAGCGCCTCCCAGCCTCCGAGCGGTACGAGATGAGACGGTTTGGCGCCCAGGGATCCTGCTCTTGTCTGAACACTAAATGTGCCCACGACAATAAAGCGCGGGAGCTTCCAATGTTCAGTGATGGAGTAATCCGGGGTGGGTATGTCAGCGCTTCGATCTTTCGGGTGAGCGTTCTCCGCTGTGGAAGATTCTGCTCTGTGGGGTAGTGCACCGACACTTGCTCGAGCAACAGCACTATCTGCTCGATTAGTCTGATTAGTAACAAAAGAAAAAGGCGCAGGAAATGAAGAGTCGTGGTAAGCATGCTGAAGTTTCTAAACACACAGTAAATACCTGATCTCAATATTGCGCTCTCTAGAAAGTCGAAATCTTGATGTCGCAAGCCAGTGCTGCATCGTCCCATTACCCGTTCAAGATAACATCCGTTTAGCCTTATTGCGCACCGATGCCCTTCGCCCTCTGTACAGTGTCATCGAAAGGGATCAGCCTCTTGCGCGCTATCCCTCTTGACATTGCCCTGGTTCTCCTTCTCAACCCAAGCCGCCGTGCCACTGACGCTCACCACCACACAGCCCATGATTTCGCTTTCCCGAATGTCTAATCCAACAATGGCATTCGCACCCTTGCTTATCGCCTCTTTCACAAGTCTATCGATGGCTTGATCACGCGCCTGGTATACGATACTCGTCACGCTCTTAGCCTCTCCCCAACTGCTGTTGAAACTGCTTGCGATGTTTTTAATGAAAGATTTCGGGTCTTTGCGTGTCGCGCTTGTAGTTCCGTGGACGGCACCGAGGACGCGAATGACGCGATGGCCGGGCAAGTCGGACGTCGTTGATGTCAAGACGGCGGGTGTGCGGCTTTGAGGTGCTTCGGTATCGATCGCAAGAGGCGTTGATGATGGCTGCTGAGGCATGGTGCCTTTTGAGTGGGGATGCCAGCTCGGCATGCGGTTGGGAGGAACCATCATGGTCGAGCGACGGTTGGTCAACATGTTGTTGATTGATGTGGTAAGGTAAGAGACGAAGTTGAAGTTGCTCTCTTGGTATATGATACGACTCGAGATGTATGTATCAACTAGGAGCTGATGTATTTGATGTATATAGTACGTGATGTTCGAACTGGGCAGCGAAGAACAGGGCGCGACGATCGATCAATATATCCGAAGAGCACCTTGAATGACGTCCATCGGGTTGCGAAACACCTGAGGACCATGTCTCCCCATGGGCTGTCATCCAGGCATAGTTCCTAGACGTCTAAGCCACCATGACAGCTGCTAAGACGGGCTGGAATGCCGTGCAGCAAATTTTCTGCAGGTGACGGAGATTAAACCGCCTTTTGCGACTGAAATTTGGCCATAGAAACGCGGAGTCGGATTCCGCACTTGAGTTCGCGATGAGGTTTGGGCAAGTCGAGTCGAGGTATGAAACATGCGAGGTTGCGGGGCTACACCTCTGGTTTCAGACGCACCACTGATACATGGATGATGCGTGAACACCGATTTTGACAATGCTAGAATCTCTTCGTATCTCGGTGCGCAATGCCGTCAAATGCGCATTTGTGTGATCCTCATCGCCACATGCGGTGCATGGACAAGGCTTCCGCGAGGCTTTCTATCTTGAAGCCTTCTTGGTCATTACCGAGGCTTACCAGAGGGTCTCCAGGTGCGGTTGCTCATCGAGCGACGGAATCTATTGACATGCTGATCCTTGGCCAAGTCTTTCGTTGTCTCGTTGGTGTTGGGTAGAGTGCAGTTGGTAGTGTTGTTTGGTGTATGTGATGCAATCGCCTAGTACCACGTGCAGGTGGGTCACGATGACGTCCCGATGCGGTTGACACAGCAGGCACCATTGGCCGTTTCGCATCTTCATTTCTCACAACTACGTCTATAGAAAGCTTTCTATCCCAGTAGATCAAGACTCAAGCCTTGTATACCTGCTTTCCCTCAAACCATGTTTCCAAAACCTTGGCTTTGAGCAACTCCTCCCCCTTCCACTCCATGTCAACCACGCAAAAGTCTGCCATCTTGCCGACCTCCAAACTACCTACACGATCATCTGCAAATGATGAGTATGCTGCGCCCTGGGTAACAGCAGCCACTGCTTGTGTCAACTCAAGACGGAAGTTCTCGTTGACAGGCGCGTCTCCAGCATCCGGCTGTCTCGCCGACTTGCGCGTGGTAGCGACGTACAAATTCGGCAGCGGCGCATAGGGTGCGGTGGGTGTATCTGAGCCGATAGCCAGTGTCGCGCCGTGATCCGAGAAGTCAGAGTACGCAAAGGCTCGCTTCACGCGTTCTGGACCAAGAAGCTTCGGCCACGCACGGAGGATAGCAGGATCTGAGTGAACTGGTTGAATACTTGCTGTTATGCCGAGCTGACCAAGTCGCTTCGCGTCTTCCGGTGCGGTCAGTTCGAGATGCTCGATACGGTGCCTCTGGTCTTGTTTTCCATATTTTTCCAGCACATTCACAGCATTGTGAACAGCCTGATCACCTATTGCGTGCAATGCGCATTGAAGTCCGCCTTCGATCGCCTTCTTGACGACAGGATCGAGCATTTCCGGTGTCCAGATCGGACCCTCAAAATGGCCGTTTGAAGTATAGGGTTCTGCCAGCGCTGCAGTACACGCATCGATCACTCCGTCACAGATAACCTTGATGCCAACGACCCTAAGATCAGGGCTATTGTTCTTGTTGAACTCCCGGCTCAGCTGGATGGCTCGCTCAACTTGTCGCAGGCGATGTTCTTCGCCATCGCCAGGCATGATGCACCAGTGCGCAGCCACCCGCATTGGTAGTCCTTCAGTAGATCGCAGGGAAAGTATAGCTTCCCATGCACTCTCATCCATCGCCATGTCGATGCATCCTGTGCAGCCAACAGTATGATACGCCTTGATTGCAGTCCTCAAGGCCGCCATCTTCTCATCGAGTGGTGTGACCTTTGCAAGCCACGGCCAAACGATAAGTAATACGCAAGCTTCGCTAAGAAGCCCCGACGCGTTGCCATCCGAATCTCTTTCAATAGTTCCACCAGCTGGAGTCTCCATTTCTTGAACCCCCATCTCTTTCAACGCCGCGCTATTGCACCAGCACGAATGAATATCCTTGGAGTCTATGTAGATCGGTCTGGGATCTAGGTCGTCTAACATGCTCGCCTTGGCCTCCCCATTGGTCATTGAGTGCATCCAGCCTTTGCACATTATGCGCGGTTTATCTGGATTCGCTTTTGCGTACTTTGTGATGCGGGCGCGAATCTCCTCTAGATCCTTCGCGTGGTCCAGGTCCACTTTGTGCAATGATTGTCCAAGCATGAGGAAATGCATGTGAGAATCGATAAATCCAGGAAGTACATGTTTACCGCCAAGATCGCTCACTCTTGCACCAGCATTGCAGAGTTCTTGGACTTCGGAGTCCTCAGAGCTTCCGATGAAGCTGATCTTGCCATCTTGAACGGCTAATGTAGTATGGAATTGTGCTTCGGATTGCGCTGTGGCGCTGTTGAAGAAGCGACCGTTGGTGAAGACAGTGATGTTTTGAGATCGAGACATGACTGGGTATTTGAGGCGGGAGGGTTTGTGTTGCGGAATGAGGGGTACAGTATCAGATGGGCATGCATCTCGAGTCTTAGATCCGATGCATCGCCGTAGCTGCCCCCACTTCTGAACGCCTTATCACCTCGCGCCCTACGCGCCTTGCCTTGATATTGATTCTCCCTCCCGATATCGCTTTGAGATTCGAGAAGGACTCGGATCGTTAAGCGCAGCCATGGCGACTACCACAGTGCATGTGCCGGACCAGACGACATACGAGGAAGCCCGAAATGGCGCCGCCGCTTATCTGCAGTCGCGACTCTCGGCGAAAGACCGTATTGCCGATGAGAACTTCGAGATACCTATTATCGATCTGACGCCTTCATTCTCTGCTTCTCTTGAGGATCGCCGAGTGGTTGCTGCGCAAATTCGTCGAGCCTGTACCAACTCTGGGTTCTTCTACATTAGCAATCATCGCATACCAGGATCAGCCTGTGACGGCATCTTGCATCAGGCTGATCGCTTCATGCATGAACTGCCGCTGAGCAAGAAAGAGACTTTGCATCTGAAGAACAACAAGTTTGGCTTGGGTTGGGAGCCGAGCGAGTATACATCCATCGCTGGTGATAAGGAGGAGAAGGAAGTCTTCAACTTCGCATACGAAGAGCGCCTAGACTTTTCTGGTGGCGATGGCGAATACAAGAATCTTGACGGGTCAACAGAGAAGAGCAACATGTGGCCTGATGAACAAGACCTGCTGGGCTTTTATGAAAACGTCCGTAAATACTATGGTGCTGTGAGTCGAATTCGCCAGAGGTGCTTATCACGTAGTAGGCAGACATGCTCACCGTTACTAGGTCCTTGATCTCGCCCGTCACTTGTTTCGCCTCTTTGCGCTCTCACTCGATCTCCCCGAAGATTACTTCGACTCCATGACGACGCACCCTGGGGGCATTGCACGACTTCTGTACTACCCGCCCCCCAAAACCCCTCTCATTGACAACCTTACGCCAACTCAAGAAGCGCAGATCGGCCTAGGTGCGCACTCAGATTACGAGTGCTTCACATTGCTGCTCGCATCGACCGTGCCCGGCCTTGAGATTCTGAAACCTTCTGGCGAATGGTATATCGCTCCGCACATCCCCGGTACCCTCATCGTGAATGTTGCCGACTTCCTCATGCGCTGGACGAATGGATTGTATAAGAGCACGGTGCATCGCGTTGTAAACCGGACCGCGGAGGCAAGATACAGCGTGCCCTTCTTCTTTTCAGTCAACTATGACACGGTGATTGAGACGTTGCCGACGTGCCTGAAAAAGGGCGAGGAGAGTCCCTACAAGCCAATCCGAGCGGGAGAATACATTCTGGAGAGGTTGAACGCGACGACGGCATATGGCGCAGGTTTCCAGCAGAAAGAGGAGTGATATTTGTAACACGAAATCTACATTCAGTCTTGCGATTGTGAGCAAAAGTGTGGGATTGTAGGGAGGCAAAGGACGCGACGCGTCGCGACATGCCGGCTAAATGACATCATTCGCGCTACTGTCGCAAGTAAGTTCCAGGGGCCCTCTCAACGCCTCGACGTGAACGTCTACATCAATAGCCCAGTATTCCCAACAATGTAGCGGCCTTAACCACTTGATGATGCACAAAATCCCGAACTACTAATCTTCCATTAGCAGCATAGTTCAGTTTGAGGCCCAGCTCAATTTGGGAATCTAGTTTCGCTCGAGTTCGTCCGGAAATTGTCCATCTTCGCCGCCCGATTCGAGATGATAACACTAAGCAGTGTTTCAACGTTCGTCTGAACGCATCTTCGGAATCTTTCTACGAAGAGCATCTTTATATGAATTTGGAGTCTTGTAGGACAATACGCGGAGATGCTTCTTCAGGGTCTAGTTCGCGAGGCAGCCAACTCCCGAGCTCAATCCCGTGCAGAACCTTGCTCGACCTGCCATATTAACACCTAGATGAACACGGCTTACTACTATCAGGTTGGTAGTTCCTGTTTTGGTGTCTCTCGCGTTTTCGACGAATGAGATGCGTCACTTTCGTGCTGATGCGACCGAGCCATCTTGGTGCTCAGTGGCCGACGCGCACAACGTCAACGAGACAGATACAAAAACCACCAAAACAAGTTCCAGAGAATTTCAAAACAGTTACCTACGTAAAGACGACTATAGCAATTCCCTATGCCAGCTGCGAAGCGTAGAAAGACCGGCGGTGCGGAGATGAAGGCGAAGAACAAGACCACCGAGCGAAAGCCGCTCCCAGTGACCGTTCTTTCCGGATTTCTGGTAATTAGCAGCTGGGAAATGTGAATGTTGAGACTGACAATACTAGGGCAGTGGAAAGACAACCTTGCTTCGGCACATCCTACAGTCGCCGGATCATGGATTGCGCATTGCCGTTATTGTCAACGACATGGCATCAGTCAACGTCGACGCAAACCTCGTTAGCCGTGGTAGCACCAAGAACAGTAACGGAGAGATACGTCTAAAGGAAAAGGTCGTGCAGATGGAGAATGGTGAGACATTGACCTACCAAATCCATTCAAGACGTACGCTGACTTCCGAATCAGGTTGCATCTGCTGCACATTGCGAAGCGACTTACTTGTTGAATTAGCACGTCTGGCTTGGTCCGAGAACGCATTTGACCATGTGATCATCGAGAGCTCCGGTATCAGTGAGCCACAACAAGTGGCGGAGACCTTCACGACCGAGCTTACTGAGGCAATGATCGACGCTGAGGGGCTGGAACCTGAGGAGAAGGAGGTCTTTGCTAAAGTGTAAGTCGAGCCCAAGGCGGTGGTACAATACAGTAGCTTACAAGTTTTCACAGCGCGAAGATCGGCGGGCTGAAGAGCATTGCGACCGTCGATACCATGGTCACCGTCGTGGATGCGTTCCGCTTCTTTTCCGAGTTCGACACGGCCGAGTTCCTACAAGACCGCTTCGGGCGCGATGAAGTCCCAGATGAGGACCAGCGAACCATATCCGATCTCTTCGCGGATCAAATCGAGTTTGCCAATGTTATCATCATCAACAAGATCGACAGAGCAGACAAGGCAACCCTGGGGCGCGTCCGAGCATACATCAAGTCACTAAACCCGAAGGCGAAGATCATTGAAGCCAGGTACTCCAAGGTGGACGTTCGCGAGATGCTCAATACGGGCGTGTTCAACTTCGGCGAGGCTGTCGCAAGCGTTGGATGGCTCCAGTCGTTGCATGAAATGACCGTCATGGACGTCTCGGGAAGAAAGCGTGTCGCACCGAAGCCGGAGACGCTCGAGTAGGTCACTCGGTACCGGAAGCCTCGCTCATACTGACATGGATTTAGATATGGCATCGGCTCTTTCGTATATCGCGCCCGCAGACCATTCGACCCAATGAAGCTGTACCGGCTTATCCAGGGCAAGTTCATCTTGCTGCAAGACGAGGCAGAAGACGTCGCCGATGCCGAAGAGGATGAGGAAGAAGAAGAGGAAGACGGTGATGATAGCAACGACAACGCCATCGATGGTTCATCCGAATCTGGAAAAGCCAGCGCGTCCGAAGATGATTCCGACAAGGTCAGCGACGACGATGAAGAAATTCCCCAAATGGATGACAAGGAAATCTTGGCCAACAAGAAGGCTTGCCCTTACTTCGGCGGCCTACACCGAAGCAAGGGTCTCTTCTGGCTCGCCACGCGTCCTAATCAGATGGGCTCGTGGAGTACTGCAGGCGCAATGCTGACACTCGGCTCTGAGATGCCGTGGTTCTGCTGCGTGTCTGAAGAAGACTGGGGCGCCGACGAAGACACGCTGAAGGCTATCAGGAACGACTTCGAGGGTGGTGAGTATCCCATTGTCGAAGTACTTGTGAGACATCTACTGACATCGCATGCCAACATTCAGAGTGGGGCGACCGTAGACAAGAGATGGTAAGGCATATCGCTGTACGAACTGCATGTGAGATGAATACTGACTTTGTACACCAACCTTTAGGTTTTCATCGGAGAGAAGCTTGACGTTGACGGGTTGACAAAGATGCTTGACGCTTGCCTTTTGACGAAAAAGGAGATGAAGAAGTGGGAGAAGGTCATGCACGACGACTCGTTGGACGATGACGAGAAGGAAGAAACTCTGCAGGAAATGTGGGACGACGGCTACTGGGCCGAGTGGCCGCGGGCGCAGGATGAAGAGGAAAACGACCATGGTCACGATCACTCTCATGACCACGGCCATCATCATCACGGCCACAGGCATTGATCGATGATATGGACGGTGGTGGTGTCCAGTTGCGGAAAGAGCAGGAAGCGCTAGTCATGACGTCATCGCGCGACAGCCATCCGACTGATCGGAGGACAACATGAAGGGTCTCCTCTTAGCTTCTTTCCTACATGCAATTGCTACTCGAACTTTTGTTCTATGATTAAACAATGTTATCTGCACCTTGTTAAGTTTTGAGATAATTGGTCACGGTGATCACGCCGTCAATCTGTGCGCCCATACCACAGGCTAGACCGGTTGCTGGTCCCCGCAACGCCTACCTCACGCTGCTGTTGCGTTGGTGAGTCGGTCTGCCCCAACGAATGTCCGCGTTTCGGAAAAATTATATTGATCTCTTCGCTGTCCCTCAATCCCCCAATCGTTATGTCCCTAAAGTGCTTTCCGGAAGCGGTCGCGGAGCCTCCCTCCGCTTCGAGAACGGCAGTCCTTCCCTTCAATTCTTCTTGGACAAGAAGCATATCTTATAAGGATGTCTTTTGTCGCCTGGTAATTTTCTTCAACACACCCTTCATCTCTGTATTTAGCATGTCGCTGCGTTCATTGCTAATCGGATTGACACTGGCCGGCCCAGGCTTTTCGTTGGTGTCGCAAGATGGACAGACAGGCCGCCTGCCAGCTATGGGCTGGAGCACATGGAACGAGTACGAATGCGCCATCAACGAGACCGTCATCCTGGAAGTCGCCGAACTTCTCATCTCTCTTGGTTTGAAAGACCTCGGCTACAATTATGTGAACATAGATGATTGTTGGTCCGACAAGTCTTACCAACGCGACAAGGTTACAGGAAGGATCCGTCCGGACTATGCTAAGTTTCCGGATGGTATCAAACATACAGCGGACGAGGTTCATAAGCTCGGGCTCAAAGTCGGCATCTACGGTGATGCTGGCGACACAACATGCGGTGGATATGCTGGCTCACTGGGACACGAGGAAGTAGATGCCAGGACCTTTGCCGATTGGGGCATCGACTGTAAGCTACATATACTGTACACGCCAATCCATTGCTTATCCTTACTAGACTTGAAGTACGACAACTGCGCCGTTGCTGATGAATGGGACGACGAGTACCGATGGTGGCCAGAGAATTGGCTAGGAGGTCCTCCCGCTGAAGATCAGAGCGCTGGCGGAGATGGTGAAGCTCGGCCGATCCCAGCGCCCGCGGGCTACGATTGGACGACCTCGAATAGCTTCACGCGTTACAAGACCATGAGTGATGCCCTCCTCGCAACAAATCGTACGATTGAATACTCGCAATGTGCCTGGGGCCATGCCCACATCGAGCAGTGGGGTAACGCGACTGGCCATAGCTGGCGCATGTGGGGAGACATCTACCCAGAGTGGTACGACAAACATCAGTATTCTTGGGGCATCATGCCAATCCTCAACCATGCCTCCTTCTTTAACAACGATACCGACTTCTGGGGTCATGGCGACTGGGACATGCTTGAAGTTGGCAATGGAAACCTCACCCTACAAGAGAGTCGATCTCACTTCGCCCTCTGGGCTGCTCTGAAGTCGCCTCTAATCATCGGGACCCCTCTTCACGGCATCGAGCCGAAAATCTTGGAGATTCTGAGCAACAAGGAGCTCATCGACTTCAATCAAGATTCAGTCTTTGGTGCTGCAGCCAAACCGTACAAGTGGGGTATCAACGCCGACTGGACTTGGAACCAAACGCATCCCGCTGAGTATTGGAGTGGGCGGTCTTCCAAAGGTGTGTATGTGTTTGCATTGAATACACTGAATGCGACACATACCAAGGCCATCGACTTCGCGGAGGTGCCCGAGTTGGATGCGGAGGCTGAATACACCGTGTTCGACTCATGGACTGGCAAAAAGCAGGGGAACTTCAAAGGACGGTACGAAGCAGTTGTTGAGTCGCATGACACCGCGATTATCCGACTCGTTGAGACGAGCGATGTTGAGTATGGCGCGTCGCACTATCAGCTGTGAGGACAACGCGACGGTTTACGCGAACCCGACGCGTCATGGTATTGTAGTATCGTCACTAGGGGTGGCTACAACTTCTGTCGCATGCTATAAAATGTTTGAGCTAGACATATCCATTGCCTTAAAGACTGTCTCGTTGTTGGAATTTGGTAGCACATATGCGACAAGGACTATGGCCACCCCTGGTGTTGTGTCGTTCTGATGACGTGTTCGGATAATTCATTCCGGGCAGGAACGCGTTGTTGCCGAGCCACCTTCGCGGCAGTCCCTTCTCTCCCTAACAACTCTACTTGCACAGCTTCTGACGCGCACAATCCGCACTTGAACTATCGATTCCTGAAACCGACGCTCTTCAGATAAGTGCGCCTCGTAGCACTCGACGCACGATGGAGCCCTATCACTACCGGCCACTAAAGCACCCCAGCGATATAAGGCTTCTTCATCTTCACTCAGCTGCGCACTTCGAAGACCCAATTCAGATCGAGGTAGACCACTGCGCAAGGCTGTCACCAGCTGCGAAATTAAGGTTCGACCTTGACGCTGCCTATCACGACGCCCAAAATGAATTAACAAAAGCACACAACGAGTTAGAAGCCGGCAAAACCTTTCAGCACTTTGCGAATCGCGATCTCGCGCGGTCGCGTACCGATGATACACATCATGCGAAAAGCCGGGCCCACGCCTATGAGGTTGCGAAGGCGAAATTCGAAGAGCATTCTACAAGTTACTTGGCGCGACGCGAAGAAGACGCTTCAGAAGCCACTAGATCACCCCGTTGGAATCCGCACTACGAGGCGATATCATACGCTTGTGGCATTGACATGACCACCGAGACGGTATCCGTCATGGAAGAAGATGGAGAACTCAAGTCACTTCGAGTGCGCCAAAACGTGGCCGACATGCTGCGGTATCTGCGAAGACCATCAATCTACCGTTTGCTCTGGATAGATTCAATTACCATCAATCAGGCCGATTTGGAAGAGAAAGAGAGCCAAGTCAAACAGATGGGAGCCATATATGCGGACGCTAGGCGTGTTGTGATCTGGCTGGGGCCACAGCGAGATAGCGAGCACTTGATTCACACCGACACCGGGGCTGGTCGTAGTAGTTTCCAAAGGTACAGACTGGAGCCTTCTCTGGGTCTCCTCAAACTCCCTTGGTTCCATCGTCGATGGGTTATTCAGGAGACTGGACTCGCGCCAGAAGCGATATTGACGCGTGGCACAAAGTCGATCGAGTTCCAAGAATTCGTGCGTCGCATTGAACGCCTACAGCGGCCATCCGACGCTGCTTCAACTGCATTCACACCCGATGACAGAGTAGTAGTCGATCGCCTCCGTGCTATGGCAAATCTACAAGCTTCAAGCCGAGGACAGTTTCTTCCCAGGGGGCTGATGGATCTCCTGCTCAGCTTTCCTGACGCAAAGTGCTCAGATGATCGCGATATACTTTACGCGTTCAGCAGTCTCAGTATAGCCCCGCTCCCCATCAGCTACCATATGACTGCCGAGGAACTCTACATGAATTTCGCCCACTTGGAAGCTATACAGAATCCGTCGATTCTATTGAGTGTTGCCGGTGCTCATCCCACATCGTCGAAGTTCCTACCTTCATGGACGCCTGACTGGCGTGCGCAGCCTATCTACGAACCAAACACCAATCGGAGTTTCGACAGTGCTTACAAACCCAAGATCAAATGCAACCAATTAATCATGCGCGACGGAAAAACTTTGAGCGTCATGGCAAAGCAAATGGACAAGGTCGCAAGAGTAAGCACGTCTCACACATTTGAGGCTTGGGCACGACTCTGCACTACTTACAATAGTGAACCCTCGATTGCCGAGAACATTCCAGAGCTCGATTTACTGAAGGCGCTGACACGTTCACGTGGCGGTCTCCCGAAACTGTCGTCCGATCAGCATGCTACACTTGTTCTGTATCTGGGTTCAAGTTCAAGTAATGACGAGCCACCGCCAAAATTTGTGGAGCGATTCATTACTGAGTCTGAAAAAGCCATGATTGGCAGAACGTGCTTCATCACTGCAGACGGCGCTATTGGTACGGGGCCAGAGCGGATAAAAGCAGGCGATGTTCTGCTTCGGATTCCTGACAGTCCTAGCTTCACTGCTCTGCGTCCACGATACCAGAGCGGTTCAATACAGCTTCAGCGCGAAGTAGAGCTCGATCCTGGGTCTAATCATGCGCCACCTTCTATCGATCTTCCTCCTGGCTTCTGTCATGAGTATACCGTGGTGGGCGACTGTCACGTTCCTCGGCTCGTTCGCACTGGTCCTGACCGATCTGCACTTGGTCTAGAGGACCTCACTCTCTTCAATATCATTTGATCTGTCAAGGTTACAATTCGATAGAATCTCGCTCGGAACTTCGCTACGTAGGCCTAGAAAAGGTTATGCGGCAGTGCATACAGCTACCGCCAGCAGCGCGTTTCAGCACGTGGCCTAGCCACTCCTAGTGGCTATGATTCTTGTCGCAATCTTCGGTCTTTCTTAAGGTGGAAGTATACATCGCCTTAAGAGGTACTTACATGTTGAGTTTTAAGGACGTGTATGCTACAAAATGCGATACCAAATGCGCCACAATCCTAGCCGCCCCTGATGTAGCTTCAGATCCGCGTTACGTCACTAGCGACCAATTCGCGCTTCCCAAGCAACTGAGAAGCGTGACCCATACTTGGAAGTCGGACACACGTGCGGGGTAATGTACACCTCGTATTGCTACATGTCTTTGGTGCAGCGAGACTACATCATGATGCATATCTTATGTTCCGAGGCTAAATGCGACAGGGTGTTCTACGGATCTTCTCCGGGCCAGGAAGTGTAGGCGAAGCTACTCGGCATGCGAGACCATGCAAGACATCAGGCAATGGGTACAAGATCTGCAAAGCAAAAAGTGTGAACTGAGCGTTGAATGCGGGGATCGTGCGCTATACCCAGAATGGGATTCGCAGTAGACAGGCATATTATCGTCCATCAATGAGAATCTTCATCGACGCAGGGCTGAAGCGACGATCCCAGGTACATAATCGTAGTGTTTTCCTGATATCTTCAGCCCCCATAGCGTATCATTTGGAGCTCAGAACTTACAGAAACAGGAATTAGTCCATATGCGAACTCTGGCGACCTTGACAGTCGCTTCAGGGCTCGCTCCCCTGGTAGCAGCAGGCGACGCACGCCTTTGGTACACAGCGCCCGCCGATTCTGATGCCTGGACAGATGCACTCCCAATAGGAAACGGGCGACTCGGTGCCATGGTATTCGGGATACCCGTACAAGAGCGCATACAGCTCAACGAAGAGACCATCTGGTCTGGTGGCCCTCGAGATCGTGTGAACGAAAACGCGTCCCAGACACTTTCGGATGTAAGAGACTTGCTCGCACGAGATCAGGCAGGCGAAGCGGAAAAGCTGGCGAACCTGGGTATGATGGGCACGCCCCAAAGCGTTAGGAACTACCAACCGCTTGGAGAAATGGAAGTCTACTTTGATGGTACTAGCGACTACGACAATACGACTTACGAACGATGGCTTGATCTCGAAACGGCAACGGCAGGGGTCAAATTCAGTGTCAATGATACACTATACGAGCGCGAGATGTTCGTGTCAACCCCAGACGACGTACTTGTACATCATTTACATGTCACCGGACCTGAGAAGCTCTCATTCCAGATCCGCGTACACAGACCACAGGACGGCTTGAACGAGGCATCTGATCAGGACTGGAACGCGAACGGAGTTGCATACATGACTGGAGGGACTGGCGGTGTTGATCCCATTATCTTCACATCCGCTTTGGCAGTCAATACCGATGGCAACATGAAGACGCTTGGCGAATTCATCGTCGTCGACAATGCCACAGAAGCAACGGCTTACTTTGCGGCTTCTACTTCGTACCGATCCAACGACACGCGCATGGCTGTGGACAGCACTATCCAGCGGGCTCGTCAATACACGTATGCCGAGCTTCGTCAGCGCCACATCGAAGATTATGCACCATTGTATAATGCCAGCGTCCTGGAGTTCACCGGATCAGACGCAAACGCTAGTAGCATTCCAACGGACGCGCGCATCAACGCAACCCGCGAAGGAGCTGTCGACCCAGGGCTAAGCGCTCTAGGATACAACTATGGCCGCTACCTGTTGATCGCATCGTCGCGCATTGGTAATTTACCGTCTAATCTCCAAGGTATCTGGAACAAAGAATTCATGCCGCAATGGGGCTCGAAGTATACCGTCAACATCAACCTCCAGATGAACTATTGGCCGGCGGAAGTCACTAGTCTGTCGAGCTTGCACACACCTTTGTTTGATCATCTGGATCTTATGCGAAAGGACGGCATGCGCACTTCCAAGAAGATGTACAACGCCTCCGGATGGATGTCCCACCATAACACCGATCTATGGGGTGATACTGCGCCTGTGGATCGCTATCTTCCGGCTACTTACTGGACATTGTCGTCTGGCTGGCTTGTTACCCATATACTCGAGCATTACTGGTATACAGGTGACAAGGACTTCTTAGCTTCCAGGCTGGATATCGTCGCCGGTGCTATTGAGTTTTACTTGGATACACTACAGCCATACAGCATCAATGGGACGGAATATCTCGTCACCAATCCTTCTGTGTCCCCAGAGAACAGTTACATCGCGGCAGATGGAAAGACGTACTATTTCGACATCGCGCCAACTTGCGATATCGAGATCCTCAACCAGCTCTTCACAAACTACCTCCGGGCGGTCAACACTTTTGATAACGGCACCGTCGGCTCGTCGTTCCTGCAACGAGTCCGAGACACTCAAGCGAAACTTCCGCCATATCGCTACTCAACGCGCTATCCGGGCACGCTGCAGGAGTGGATGCAGGACTACGAGCAAGCAGAACCAGGCCATCGCCACGTGAGCCACTTATACGCACTCTATCCAGGCACGCAGATCTTCCCACCAGGTGCGCCAGGCTACGACGCCAAGCTCTTCAACGCCGCGGCTGCTACACTCGCAGACCGTCTCTCTCATAACGGCGCTGGGACGGGATGGTCGCGCGCATGGACGATCAACTGGTACGCGCGCTTACAGAACAAGACAGCGCTGGCTGAGAATGTTTATCAGTTCTTCAACACCAGTGTGTACAATAACCTGATGGATGTTAATGAAGGCGTGTTCCAGATCGACGGCAATTTGGGCTTCGTGAGTGGTGTGGCGGAAGCGCTACTTCAGTCGCATATCGTGGATGAAGAGGGTGTACGGGAGGTCTGGCTCCTCCCCGTGTTGCCTGAGCAATGGAGCTCGGGAAGTGTGTCTGGACTAGTGGCTAGAGGTGGCTTCGTATTCGATTTGGAGTGGACAGATGGCAGGATTAGCAAGATGAAGATGATGAGTCGGGTTGGTGGTAGTGTGGTGGTCAAGTATGATGCTGGGTCAGGTAACAGCACGGTAGCTGGAGATGTTGTTACGGCTAGCGCTGGGGCGATTCGGGCAGTACCTGGTGGTAAGATGAGGTTGGATACTAAGGCGGACCAGATGATGGACTTTGAGTTCACGTGGTGAGCTTCGTGCTCGTACGTGGTAGGATCGCCTAGCTGGGAGCGCTAGCAAAGACGAATCATCTTCTCTATCTAGTATCGTATGCTTGAGAGATTGAACGATGTACACTTTCGATGGCGGATAAAGACGCGACAAAATCCTTGCGGTTGACGAAAGTGCGGGCAGCAGTAGATATGCGTCAAGAGCGTGATACGGGTGGTTCGTAAAATCATCCTTCGACTTACAATATTATGGTCACAAGTTATGGCGTATTCTCCTGGCTGTCGCAGCCAGCACGCGTTGAAGGATAAAGAAGGGTTGCAGGGTCCTCGAGGGATGCGCTAAGCCAAAGACAGGTGTAAAATGGAAAGCGCGCGGGCCTAGCGCGCAATCGCGAGGAAAGCGCGTCTGGTCCTTGTCCCCCTAGCGACAGCGTGTGTTTGCCCCTCTACAACCACCATTACGACTGACGATACGCACGATACACATAATGGCGGACAGACAGACTCCTTTCTCAATCAGCCTCTTTGGCAGCCAAGCCGGCGATGGGCCCGGGGATGCAGCTGCGCCCTCGCGCGTGCACCAAGCGCTTGTCGACTTTATTATGGACTTTACCCTCGACAACATCTTCGTCTACAGGTATGACAGGCAGTCGCACGTGCCATATGCAGTCGTCTAACCGTTTGCAGAGATCAAATTCGCGAGAATGTTCTCTTGAAGCAATACTACTGCGACATTGACGTCGCGCATCTGATCAGCTACAGCCCAGAGCTTGCACATGATCTCAGGCAAAACCCGGCAGAGATCATACCCCTCGTACGTTGTGCAGTCTGAATTTGTGGGCGCATGCTAATGGCTCCCAGTTCGAGTCGGCATTGAAGGCGTGCACACAGCGCATCGTCTACCCCTCACAAAAGAACATCCAGCTCCCAGAACACCAGCTGCTACTCCACTCGAACGCCTCAGAACTCTCCATTCGCGATCTGACCGCGACCAACGTCTCGCAACTCGTCCGTATACCCGGTATCATCATCGGCGCGTCTACGCTTTCGTCCAAATCTACCGCACTCGCTATACGATGCAGGAATTGCCAGCACGAAGAGATCCTTCCCGTATCGGGTGGCTTCTCCGGTGTCTCCCTGCCAAGGACGTGTGGCAGAAAGAAGGGAGAGGGCGAGCAGGGAGAACAATGCCCGCTGGACCCTTACTATGTCATGCACGAGCGCTGCCAGTTCATTGACCAGCAGGTGCTCAAGCTGCAAGAAGCGCCCGATCAGGTTCCGGTCGGTGAGCTACCACGACACATTATGATCTCCGCAGACCGATATATGGCCAATCGCGTCGTCCCGGGTACACGGTGCTCGGTAATGGGTGTCTTCTCTATCTACCAGCAGAAGGGCTCGAGGCGTGCAGGCAACGCCGCAGTAGCCATTCGCAACCCATACATACGCGCTGTCGGCATACACGCCGAGGTGGACCACGGCAGCAAAGGCAACGCCGTCTTTACTGAGGAGGAAGAGCAAGAGTTCCTGGAGATGAGCAGGAGGCCCGACATCTATGAAGTCTTCGCACGCTGCATCGCACCCTCTATCTACGGAAACCAGGACATCAAGAAGGCCATTGCTTGCTTACTGATGGGTGGCGCAAAGAAGATCCTGCCGGACGGGATGAAGCTGCGTGGAGACATTAACGTACTACTCCTCGGTGACCCCGGTACCGCCAAATCTCAACTCTTGAAGTTCGTCGAGAAAGTGTCACCCATTGCCATCTATACCTCAGGAAAAGGATCTTCGGCAGCTGGTTTGACAGCATCTGTGCAGCGCGACCACAACACACGAGAGTTCTACCTCGAAGGTGGTGCTATGGTACTGGCCGATGGTGGCGTAGTATGCATTGACGAATTCGACAAGATGCGTGACGAAGACCGAGTAGCCATTCACGAAGCCATGGAGCAACAAACAATCTCCATCGCCAAAGCAGGTATTACCACAATTCTCAACTCGCGAACATCTGTACTAGCAGCTGCCAACCCCATCTTCGGTCGCTACGACGACATGAAGACACCTGGCGAGAACATCGACTTCCAGACCACCATTCTGTCGCGTTTCGACATGATTTTCATTGTGCGCGATGAACACGATCGCGGCCGTGACGAGCGAATAGCAAAGCACGTCATGGGTATCGCAATGGGTGGTCGAGGTGTCGAGGAGACCGTACAAGCCGAGATTCCGATCGAGAAGATGAAGCGCTACATCACATACTGTCGACAAAAGTGCGCGCCGCGTCTTTCGCCTGAGGCTGCGGAGAAGCTGTCCAGTCACTTTGTCAGCATCAGGCGGCAAGTGCACGCTTCGGAGATCAACGCAAACCAAAGATCCAGTATCCCGATTACTGTCCGTCAACTAGAAGCCATTATCCGTATCACCGAGTCGCTGGCCAAATTATCGCTGTCGCCTATCGCTGACGAGTCGCACGTCGATGAGGCCATTCGTCTCTTCCTCGCGTCTACGATGGACGCGGTGAATCAGGGCGAGGGCCAGAGCTCAAAGGAGCTCATGGACGAGGTCAACAAGGTCGAAGAGGAACTCCGAAGACGTATGCCCATTGGCTGGCAAGTCAATCTGTCGACGCTCAAGCGTGAGATGGTCGATGGCAAGGGCTACTCGGAGCAAGCACTCGCTCGCGCACTTCACGTTATGAACGCCCGTGAGACGATCAGATGGAGACATGGTGGTAGTGTAGTGTTCAGAGCAAGCGCATGAGCTATGCGTTGGATTTGAATTGGCATAACGGCGTCTAGCGTTGATGGTGTTTGCACATGCGCCGCGAGTGCTTTGAGCGTGAATTTGGGCGGGCAAGCACGCCGATGCTGCTTCGTGATGAGATACACTGAAACGCTCACGATGGAGAGCTGTATCGCGGCGTCTTCCTAGCAATGTAATGATGGATTTATTCCCCATAAGAAATGCTCAATCTCACCTTCTGCTGTGTTCGATGTTGTCAGCGTTGCAACATGCTCTTATGCCGATGTGCAGCGGCCATCCTCCACATCGAGAGGCCGCAGATACCGCGACTGCCATCTGCACCTTTCCAACTCCTGCCTTCTTTCCCTCTCGGCTCAAAAGAACAACGGAGAACAGTTCCGCGCCATTACGCAGCCCACCGTCGGTCACTGATCGAGACCTGTTCACATTCTGCCTAGGCAGCCCAGCGCATCGCCCCACCCAGACACACACAAAGACCTCTTCGCCTCATCATGTGACCCGTCCTCCACAGTAGCCAATGATGATGCTCCAGCTCATAAGATGGGGATACGATCGATTTTATACCCTGGTCCAGTCGCTCAAGAGCCAGGGGCCCGTAGGGCTGCAGCGGGCGCTAGCGGGATCTAAAAGTCTAAGGTGAATGCAACCAAGGTAATCAGTCCTCCACGAACTACGATCAAGTTTAGCCCATGCCCTCCATAGGAGCGCGATGAGTGCAGATGCCCTGCGGGGACGCTACTGGAAAAGGAGATTTTTGAGTGGGACGAATTGATCAGTACTGTGGACATGGCTAGTGTTGCGGCTCTAGAAACTCGGACTAAATTGTATGGTGCCTGAGCAGCCGGCCCACGGGCCTGTATCAGTATTTGTCTCGTGACGAGGAGGATTTGCTTTGAGAACGGCTAGTCGAACATCCGGCTTGGAGACTGGAGGAAGTGGCGGCCTTGGGTGGTATCGCTTTGTGGCAGTGATGGTGTGGACTAGTCCACGGGTCACTGCGACTTGGTGAACATGATCTTGAAAATACCGAATCAATTCAATGTGCTAATGGATAAATACCTACATTATACCAGTTCCCGTTCATGTACCTAGAGATAGGTGCGTACAGTGTCAGGCGGGTACTTGCGGCAGTGACGGACAGGCCTTTGATGGACACCGCACGCCCATTCCGTATTAGCCACGATATGACGTCGGAACGCCAACAGTATTGGAAACCAGCGGCGGAGAAATTTCTGCTTCTGCAATTGACGTAGGGGTAAAACTCATTCAGCTATGGCTGATTAGATGGGGGCGCGCGTCGGCCCGCGCCGTACCAATGTATGACACACTTCGCAGGGGCGCTATGATGATCTCTCTGGGGGTGGAGGACGTGGGCTTAAGGATCAGTCTGGACGTGTCTGCTAAGAATAGCCTCATCCCATAATTCGTGCTAGCTCACATCTCTCCTTCGTAACATCGTGATCGTTACGGCATTTTCGATAAAGTACGTGTGCATCTCGGACTGCACAGCCCTATTCGCATCGACCATTGTCTCGGGTTCTACGGGGTCGCGGAGACGACGAGAGCGCCGTCCTCCAAGTACTAGTTGCGTCGGCATCACCGAATTGAAAGACGAAGTTGCTGATTGGAGCCTTGGGTATATGGCCGATGCGCCCTGAATTTCCTGTGATTCGATCTTTCTCTCCAAAGCCACGGGCCTGCAGGGTTATCCCATGGTTCTCGCTAGGGTGTAGAGCGCTAGGTGGATCTGTGAAAGCTGTAGCCAGTAACTCGTCTCCAGTTTCTCAGAGCATGACTTTGCCGATCGTGTTGCGTGCTCTCGGTGCGGCCCACCATGCCAGAATGCTTGCGGATTTACAAGGGGTTATCTTTTGCATTCGCTGCTGTAATGCAACCCTGGGTGTGTCTCCAATGAGATTTTTCGTCAATTGATTGTGTTGCTGCCTGAAATCATAGCCATGTGTTCATGTGATGTGAGTACGTTGTAATGATACCTTTTGAATAGCCCAGACTGAACTTGAACATGTCTGGAGACTACATCAAGATGAATACATGCAAGGTAGCTGACCTGACGGCGATGTAGGCTCCAGGTGTTCAGTTTTTCCTAGGGTGACGTGAAGCCCGAAACAATTGCCAGTAATTCTAGATTGCAAAAGGGAGGCCTGGCAAATATGCTCAAATACTTGGAGTGGGGGCTGGACCATGCCGTGGTTGACTGCACTGACTACCCTAGTTCAGTCATATTTGTGAGGCATTAATTCGGGAGGAAACCACGTGCGACCGTTAATTTATGATAGTAGCGACTAACTCTGGGTGACTGGTAAAAGGGAAGTAACGAATGCTAAGCGAGACAGATGCCTTATAAAGACTGACTGCCTATCTCTTTCATTCTTGTTCGCTAACATTTCTAACATCTCTAAGATAATTGCCCATCATGGAGTACGAGTCTTTTTCGGAAAACGGGTACCACGCGTATCTCCCGTTCCCCTTCCCCAGCAAGTCCGACGATGTCCACCCTAGCGCCGCCGGTAAGTTGATCCGTTCCGCTCCGGACTCGGCTTTGCTCGGGATAAGACTCCCGCTGATCTGATAACTCAGGATCTCCATCTGATAACCAGATCCCCGACGCACCCTACGCTCCGCCGCGCAACATGGCCTCGTCGAACAATGCCGCCACACCTGGCTCAGATTGCAGTCCTGCGCCATCGCCTGCCGAGTCTTCGGGAAGCACCTTCTGCACCACTGCCGATTTTGAACAAGACCGCCGCAGCTCCATCCGCCGTGAGTAACGTGATTGCTTTTTCCGCGTGTCCCGCGTACCAGCAGTTCGCCGCGGCTGTTGGCTGCCAGACTTGTCCAACCGCGTGATCGACCCTTGCCCACTTCCACAACTGACACCGACCCAGAACTCGTACCAAGGTCCCCTCCACGCCCTCACGTCGCCGCCACGTTGTCCGTCAACACGCACGCCAATGGCCCCTCCCAGTCGGGCGGGGGGCCTACGAGCATGATACATTCCATCCCGCCCAGACCCAAGCCCGGCCGCAAGCCTGCCACCGCGGAGCCCGAGACCAAGCGCAAGGCCCAGAACCGCATCTCACAGCGCAACTTCCGTGAACGCAAGCAGAAGAATGTGCAAATGCTGCTCGAACAGGTCAACCAGACCAGTACGGAATTCAACGATGCCCGCAACACATGGCTACGGGAAAAACAGCTTCTGGAAGACCGAGCACGGGCTCAAGCACAAGAAATCCAGATACTGACAGAGCGTCTACGCACAAGTGACGCCCAAAAAATTATGTGGAGGAATATGTACCAGAAAGTGAGAGCAGGCGAAGACGTTTGCACGCCAAACTACGAGGAGGACTTTGCTCCCATGCATCCCATGCCGAACTTCGTTCAAATCCGTAGCGCACGCCACGACGCACCGTTCGAGAGCACGCAATCAGGATGCGATCGCTGCACGCCTGAACATTGCGCCTGTCTCGCCGACCTCACCAATGATATGCAACTCCCGGACGAGGCCTCGGCTCGTATGGACGGCATGTCCATGACTGGAGTACTTCGCGGCGGCCAAGGAGAACTCGACCAAGAGAAGCATCCCCACGTCGAGTTCGAAGTCGACTTCACCAACAAGTTCAAGAGCGCATCTACATTCGCACCATCGACGGAGGACAACAAGATTACAGACTGTGGCTTCTGCGAGGGACAAAAGGACATTTGCATATGCGATCCCCCTGCTCGTGTTGACAGCGCCGATGAGGGCATCTCACTCACGCGCATGAAGAGTGGTTCTTCAGCTGAAGAAGCGAAGCCCAACATGGCCATGACCGGACCTGGCTCTTGTGCCGACTGTCAGTCAAACCCCCAGCAGCGAGCCTGGTGTCAGCGAGTCGCTCAGCTCCGGAGCGAGGAAACCCCTTCGAGCTCACGGCGCAACTCAAGCAAGAGCAGCTCGCTCGATATTATGGAACCCAAGGCATCGACCAGCATAGACATGAGCGCCGGCATTTCGTCGCCTGTGGGTACTGGGCGAACAGTCGGTTGTAGCGATGCCTTCAAGCTACTTGATGGTCGAGTTTCGACGGATCCGAATGCCATGGACTGGCGCCAACTAAAGCCTGTTCCGCAGGCTTTCGGACGCCAGGACACTCGCAGGGACACATTCACTATGGAACCCGGCATGTACAGCGCGATGGAGCTGGACGCCAGCAGCATCCTCACTACCCTCCAACACGCCCAGCGTCCTCTCAGGACCCGCCCGTCTGACGGCCCACATGCGCCGCTGATCGAAGAGGCCGAGGAACGGCGCCGAGCTTCTTTCTCGCCCATGACCAAGGCCGAGGATCACGCCATGATGGACGCAGTCTCTCACTACAATATCGACCACTGATAGCGCCCTCCTGTCTTTGCTTTGCCAGATACCCCCACCTTTAGCGGTTCCGCCAGCAATCCGCGGCGTTGATATGCGAGAGTGTCTGTATCCTGTTTCGCATGGTCGTTCATCCGTAACGAGAACACAACTTGAGGGTTTTGACGGTCGCTATGAATAACGACGAGTGGACGGTTACACACTCTTCACTTTCTTGCATTCTGTATCATATCGCATGGCTACTGCAGCCCGGACTTAGACTAATGACTACATGTTTCAACGAACCCAACCAAGGGTCAAATGATATCCTCTCAATTCACACCTTTGCCTTCATGTGACGACCCTCAGAGTTCCGCTATCTGTAAATGAGTTTTTCAGGATTGTACCGAATGCACGTCCGCCCGTGCTCAGCTCCGCAGCTTGGCTCGTCAATTTCCGGGCATGGGCGAAATCACACCACCGCCGAACCTAAGCTTCCGTCCTCCGAAGACAGACCGCCATTTCTGGTGCAGCCAGTCGCGTCGAATGTGTCTACGCGTACAACATTAAGTTTACATGAGCGATATAGGCTGGAGATGGTTCGGAGCTGGTCTTGAGCTATGAGTGGCTGTTCGGGCGTCCGGTGTCGCATCTTATCTGATGATCTGATAAAACTCTGCAACGCTAGATCCCGGATGAGGCATGAGGGGTAATGGGACCCGGCATGCGGGGAGAAGTCTTATCCACAATCTGCGTTCGCTTCTATGCAACATCACGATGGCTGCGAAGGAGCCAGAGGATCTTGAAATGAGATTGATGTTACACTGATCTACAAGGAGTGTTGTCGCCGCTCTCCGCTTCTCCTTCCGCACCACACAGCTCGGTGCGCACCATCGCGCCTGACTGATGTTCAACCCCGCGCCTTCCACATGCATATGCCGTAGCTCCTCTCTCCCCTCTTACAACGCATTTCTCACTCAGCACTACAACTACTTTTTCATTCCATTAACAACGATCTCGTTCCCTTGGCCCACCCACTGACCATGCGGCCCAGCTCTCACGGCGACCTGCGCATTATGTCAGTATCAACTGTACCATGACCCCGAAGACTTGTTCCTAGTGAACGCATACCTGTACATCGACGCCCCATCGTTGCGCGTTGGCAAGAGCAACATTCGCAGCTTCTTGCTCAAGAGTTGTGGCGGCCGTTGCTAGCTTGCCGCCGATGGCGCAGAGTTCTCCACCGAGTTTGTTCAGGTCGGCGGCGAGCTTGAGGAGGTTGTCGGGGGTGTTGTGTGACATTCTTAGTGACTTGAGTGTGATGATCTGGTGTGGCAGGTTCAGATCGAGGTGGCTGTCGAGTAATTGATGCTTAGGCGCTGGGTATATGTCAAGGCTTGTCGCGCAAGAAGTGTGGTAGAGTGATGGTAGTTGTTGATGACATCTATGGCAAGAGGATATATGCGTACTTGGCGATATGGAAGGGGGAAGGTGTTTGCATAGCTGAACGGCACACTGATCAACACGCGAGCATTCCAGTATGGAGCGAACGGTACTCGGCCAGCGATGCTGTACTTGAATTACGTTCAAGCATCTTAACATCACCCACAAGCATGTCGATCAGTACAGCGGAGCAAGAGAGTTTGTGTGATCAATCATACAGTCTTCACATTGTGTCTAGCCTCTGCCGCCTTCGTATCGGTGTTAGCGCATGACTTCGAAGTGGTACATGAGTCTTCGATGCGATGTGATAACCCGCTGTGACATCAGCGCAATACATTCGATTCTGTCCCCAAATCAGTTCATCCAATAATACCCATCTGCACACGATGTCCTCATCAGGTCACCCAGTCGCACCCACCACCGCACAACGCGATGCAAACTATCACTACAGTCAGCAACTCACAAAGTTGCAAGACGAGATTATGGATCTCAACAAAATCATCGAGAACACTGCTGCAGATCACAGACGTGAGGCACTTCCGCTCTATCTCTCATTCTTGCTAAGATACAATAGGCGAAGTCTCCATACAAGCCCGCGCCATGACCTGTCTCAACATGAAGATACTGTGGCTTACGTACACACTCGATCCAATTCTCAAGGTGGACAGCATCACAGCGGAGAGGATGGGCAGGCTTTTCCCAGAGATCGCGGAGTACTTCACTCTTGAATGAGTGGTGTACTGGGAGAGATGTGTGTATGAGAACACCAGCATATCAGTGTGGCATGACTAGCATTGTGAGCACATGGACGTAAGGAACGTAGTTAAGCATCCATACCAACATTATCTTCCTAGTCTAGGGTCTTGCTTCAACAGTGCAAGACGCGCAAGTCTCCTCCGCTCTGGCGCACTTATGGGGACATTTTTCTTCTCTTCCACTTGCTCTGCTTGGTCCACTTTCTCCGGTGGAGCTTCATCTTTCTCATCTGCCTTCTTCAGATTAACCTCTACTCTTCTTTGCACATCGCGCATGAATAGTCCCTGATCGACCTCTTCTTCTTGGCCTTGCGTTGCCAGTTCTCGCACCTCCTTGTCAAGCCTCATCTTTGTTTCTCGTACGATCTCTGCTTTACGTTCTTTGAGTGCGGATTCGCGTCTTTGTAGCGCTTCGCGTGTCAGTTGGCAGTTTGCGAGTTCGGCTTCGATGATGAGGAATTCGGCGTCTGGTGTAAGGGCTACGGAAGTAGTTGTGTGTGTCTCGCTTGCTGGGCTCATAGACGGAGATAGTGGTGGCTGTAGCCCGTTCTGTTCCGGTAATATAGGGGACGTGGGTGTGATGACTACGAGAGGGCCGCTAGTGTTCTCTTCGGGTCGTAGGGCCATAGTTCGGTGTTCGGGTAGAGTCTCCAGGATACCGTTTTTCGCTTTTTGTTCGGCTTCGGCCAGGGCTTGTGATACGACGGGATGAAGTAGGGTCGCTATGGGGAAGGTCATGATTTCTACGTCTTGGGGATAGTGGCAGGCGTTGGAGGAGTGGTACGTGTCGACAAACTAAAGCAGCTTCCCGATGTTTGCTGTAATCGTTGACGCTGGTCAACGCCAGGGTCTGCGAAATGGAAAGTACAGTGTCACAAGGGAATAGTGTGCAGCGTTTGATAGAGTTCATATTTTAGACATTGTTGCTGGAACGTGATGTCGCGCATCCATGTGAACCACTCGGCGAGAACACACAATACATCATCAAGCCTTCGACTCTTCTCGCATCCTCGTCAACGTGTCCAACACTGTTTGCTTCTCAGAGCCGGCCTTGAGCGACTTTATCAGAACATCCTGCTCGCTCTCGGGTGCCATGCCAGCCGTCTCTGGTACCCTTCTATCAAGATTGGTCGGGAAAGGGTATCCTTCAGCGACAACGCTAAGGAGTGCTTTGAGCTCATCGCTCAGACCATGCTGTTTATAGATTGCCAACAATCCATCCCAGGTCTTCTCAACAAGTGCATACGTATTGATAGATTCCATCGGCTTACCAAAGGCTGATGAGATCTGAAGCAGATTGGCAGAACGCATGACATCGGCGGAGTCATTCTGACCTGCGGCATGGAACAGCGCTGGATTGAAGAAGAGACCGTCCCCCATCTCTAGTGGCACAGATACATACTTCTCAAGGAAGTAGTCTTGGAACTCAGGCAAGCGGTATGCCATGTATCCTTCTTCAAACTTCTGGCTGAACGGCAGCAATCGCGTCGGCCCGCTCTCCACGGGCATATCTGAGTGCGCGACAGCTCCTTGCAGCGTGAGGAACTGTGACGCGACTTGCATCGCCTTCGGAAACTTTGCGCAAGATTCATTGTCCTGGAAGCCAATGTGGTAGTCTCTGTGCGAAATCTGGGCCTTCGCGCCTGGCTTTACAATGTTGACTTGTGCTGTGAGGCGGTGGTGTGGGCCGAGCCATGCTCCAGATATGAGCGGCAACCATGGATTGGCGTAGTATTGCACGAATGACTCCGGGTCTCTTTCGCAGTGTTTCGAAACGGAGTTCCAGATGCGATCGTTCGCGCCGGCTCCAGCAAAGTGGTCGCCGCGTTTGCCGGCCACTTTCTTCTCTTCTGCAATGATGTTTGCATACACGTTGTTTACGTTTTGGATAAGAGACACGTCTTTGCAGAGACCTTTGGTGACGAACACGCCTGGTCCGGAAAGCAGGATATGGTAAAACTCATCCTGTAATGCTGCGCGTTGTTCTGGGGAGAGCGAAGCATAGTCGGGCAGATCATATATCGGCACATTCGCTTCGATCTTGCTTGCTAGTGGGTAGTGGCAGGGAACAGACTCCGTTATAAGTTTCTTGAACTCGTCCAGTGATGGTGGTTGCTTGACGGAGAATAGCCGAGGTCCGATTGGTGGCTGGTGACCATTGGTGTGGCCGTTCGCGGAATGCATTTTAGATGCCAGAATGTATCAGAGATGTTATGTACGGCATCGCCCTCAATGCTATATAATCGCGTCGGCTACATAGGTGATAGGTAAGCTTGTAGGATGATGTACCAGACCGGCAATTCTGCCCGCTTGCGGTGGTTGTTCCTTCTTTGGGAAGCGGAGAAGGCGGCGGCCCCACTTACGATTACAAACCTTGCGCAATGCATCCTCCCCTCCAGTACCACCTGTCGTTCGACAACCGTTACAACGATCTTTCGCGATTTACTTTCCACATGGGAATAAGAACTGTGGGTAGAAACAGGAGCTATCGCGACCTGGTCGCAGGCACTGCTCTCGTGCTTTTCTTCTGACGCCTCGACTTTACCACGGCACAGCGGCACCTTAGTTATCAGTAATCATCACAGCCTCTGATCCTTCGCGGCGCGGCAAAGCCCACCCCCAGAGCTTAATGAGACCGCGACCATGGATTTCGACTTGAAGCACTGCGGAAGACCAAAGACTCGTGCACTATTTTCAAGCTCCGTCGCCAGTTCAAGTTTTCATTTGTCATGTGCACGGAGGCCAATTGCGCAGGTATGGCCGTACACAATTGCAACGGTAAAACTTTATGAAGAGTATATTGGCTATTATCAAGATTTCATGGACACCTGCAAGCCTTGGGTCATTATAGTAATGGCACATAACCCTGCCCTTGCGCTGTACGGCAGACTCAATCGCGCAGAGCTTTGCAGATAGCGTGCTCAACACCATGAGCTTCTCTACTTCTCATCCTCTACTTCCTCGACCTCCCAGTCTCCATACACAACTCCAGGTCGTCCGTTGCGAACCCCAGCGCGTCTTGGCAACCCTCCATCGGGCCCAGCGTCGCGAGGCCCGTCGGTATCCGAAGTATTGTCCGGAGATTCAGCTCGCGGATGATTTCGAGGATCGGGTCCCGGCCCGCCCATACCTGCTGGGAAAAACATCGGGCCCCGCGGGAAAGGCATGCCGCCCGGTGGCATCGGCCCTCCTGCACCACCGCCAGCCATGCGCATCTGCTCTGCCATCATCTGTTGTCGATATGCGGCCATCATCATCTGCTCTTGATGCGTCTCCATCATTTGCTCGCGCTGAGCTCCCATCATCATCATCGCTCTCATGCGCAGCTGTTCCGCCATTTGCAGGCGTTGTCTTAGCGGCATGCCCTGCATTTGCGCCTCTTCCAACTGCGCTCTCATCTGCATTTCCAGCTGCATCTGTCGCATCATCATGACTATCCTGGGGTCCATTACTAATGCCGGTGCTGAGGCTCCTGACGTGCTGAGATGTAGTCTGGAGAGCGAGCAAGGTGTCCGGCAGTACCAAGGCTTTTCCGTGGGCTTTGGGAATTTCGGTCGTATCGAGCCTGGTGTATAATGATTCGCAGAGGTATGTTAAGAGGTTCTGTGCCTCTGGCTGAGGGAGATCGCCTTCGCCACACATCAATATTCATGATCAGTGAATGGATGAAGTGATGACTTCGTCATTGAATTGCACCCACCGACAACATGATCGGAAAGAGTTTGTTGGTGATACCTGAGCCATCACGTAGCGCACAGTCGCGGCGTGCATTCAACGCGATATGAGGGTTCAGCAATCGTCACGATCCGAAATTTGGATTTGTCAGAACTCTACTTCACGCTATCTAGCCAACTACCAGTACGCGCTCAGTTGATAAATCAATGACATACATCAATTGCCGTCTGGCGAAAACGGCGCCAAAGCAGCCTCCCTCTCCCTCTGATCCATCGCCGCCATCATGCGCTTTAGAAGGTCTGTCGTTCTGTCTGCAGACTCACGTACAACTATCAATTGCGTCAATATCATCTCCCGCCTGTCGGGACCATGTAGCTTGTTGTTGATTTGCTCCATAGTCGCCACGCCCTCCTCATACAGCTGCATCCAAGTCCAATGCTCTACCCACATATGCTTGTTCTCCACCGAGACCTTGGTCCTGGCTTCACTTAGAGCAGCCTCCATATCTTCGAGTAGCTTGGCGCTACGCTGACAGACTGAAGGGAAGTTTTCGGGAGTCAACTTGCCGTTGAGGTATTCATCGGGGAAAGCGTCGATCTGTATGAGGAGGGCTTCGCAGGCCTTGAAGTGGTCAGGGACTTGGAGCTCAATTTCTTTTAATTCGTTTTGGTGTGCCATTTTGTTCGTTGGTAAGTCTCAAGGCAGTTGGAATGCTTGGCAGTGCAGTGAAACTCTCGAGAAAGAGGTGTTGGTTGCGAAGGCACAGGCGACCAAGAGAGTGAAGTTCAGCTAAAATATTGGTGTTTTCCTGTAAGGTGAATGTATAATTGCGCCTCGAAGAACTCACGACTTAGACAATGCTGACATTGTCATTCAACAGACGATTCAGTGATTTAGTCCCCATGGGTTGCTGCTGCCTGCTTACTTGCGGATAGATCTGTTGTATAATAATAGGGCGTCGAATTAAGACTCTGACAGATCACCAAAACCACCCTCAACCGTACATAGGAACGAACCATCAACCATGTCCCTCAAAGCAGCAGACGAAAGTGAGATATCTGTGCGGGTTCTAAAAAGCACTCTATTTGATGAGTGTAAGAGGATACATACAGGAGTCGAGCGCCTTCTCGAAAGAACAAACATCGAGGGAATGACACAGCCACAGTTGAAGTCTGCATATGAAGATGTCGTCAAGATACTCGACCAGTTTACCAACGCGATCCAGATTTGCGACGTCCACATTCATAAATTGAAGACGACAGTCCTAATGGATCTAACAGAGCCCCATTCAATCCTTTCCCTACAAGAGAAGTGGAACAAAGCTCTCATCGACAAATATCTAAAGTCATTACGACAACTTCACAGCCTCGAGCGTAAGCTCCGATACGCCAAAGAGGGGAAGGAGCTATTTGCCCTACCGGATTACGATACCACTGCATATATTCCAGCCCATCCGGATCACGATATAGAATGCACCGGACGTACATTGGTGATCGCGCGCATACTTTGGCTGATGAAAAAGGCCGAGAGGAACCTGGATACATTCCCTGCCCGAGGTTATCCACGCTACATACGCCAGGGGACTTGGCAGGACGATCCAGCCAAGCAGTGTCTGATTCTACCACAAGACAAGCAGTGGATGTTGGCCCCATGTGAACATGAGCTCATATGTCTACCCACATCCGAGGAATGGTCGTCCTTGTTCTTGCATATTGGCCATCTGACTATCCTCGAGTGGAAATCCCTGGGTGAGCCTTCGGCTAACATTATGGATATCGGTATGACCATGGGAGATATGAAGCACGTCCAAGGCTTCACGGAACGCGCCACGGACGAAGCATTAGAGGCTGGTTTCGAAGAGTGTGAGATATGCGGACGCAGCTTCTCCGATCAGATTGACCGGGATGATGTAGAGCCAGCCGTCAAGACGATCTGTGGCCATTACATAGGCGAGCAATGCCTTCAGGCCTGGATCAACACGCTCGTTGTCAACGATAAAGAGATGGATGCATCGTGTCCGATGTGCAGGACTAAACTATGTATCGGAGCATTTCCACCCAAGATTCGAGACCAGGTCTTCGAGTTTGTAGAGTTCATGCGTAATGATCCGGCATTCGATCGAGAGGTCGATCGGTTTCTGTTGAGCGCGACGGAGGGCGATGTGAGGCAGTGCTACGGCCCTGAGCTCGGTGTCATGCTTGTAAAACTGTCTGTGAAGATTAACGAAGGGGAGAAGATGCTGAATAGCATCCTCGACAGCATCGACAAGTTACGAGGGAGAATGTACCAGGTGGGAGACGTTATCGTAGGCTGATAGTACCATACGAACAGACTCGATCGCGAGGACTCGATCGTCTGGAATAAAGCGATGCTCGGAAGAGTGGTGGGTTGGTTGAGTGATGGTATCTATGCTCGTGAGTATCTCCATGCGTAGTGACAAGACTCGTCAGTGAAGAAAGCAGTGAGATCGTACCTGCGTGGGAATCCGTTGCTCTCAGAATTCTGGACGAAGCGGTCTGCAATCACGCATCGACTCGTGGGCCAGCGAGGAGAAACAGGGCGTGCCACCTACTCTAATTGTCCAACGCCACCGCACGACTATATTGATCTGTTTCCAGAAGTTGTGCGGCCGATCCTGTACAACAACGCAGCCTTGGCATGTAGCGGTATTGCAATTGACAAGGAAGCTGTCACCTGTCTACCAGGCATCCTTGCGAGAGGAGGAAATTCACGGCGGCTTGGACGTTCCGTTCCCGCTGACATGTGGTGTGTGCGAGTGTGTGAAGCTAAGCTTCCGCCTCACCACCAATCTCGTTCAGAACAGTTCGGAAGTCGAGACCGTGGCCCGAACGCTACGCTGACCAATATCGGCAGCCGACGGACCATTGCTATCGTGAAATCGGATTCGCATCGCGGGTAGTGGAGCACTACACCGCCCGGGTGGTATCCGCGGAGCGAATAGGAGAATTCCAATATCGGCGGTTTCTTTTGGTGCATATTCGCCAAGGTGCCAGAGATTCAAAACGTGAAACGCATGATCACCCCAGATCTTGGCGACAGCGGTTTCCGCTGTCGTTGTGTTGGTGTTGTCGAGGCTTGGCACGGCTCTTCCACCGCTTAAATGAGTTTCAACGTGTGGTTGGGACTCCTGTTTTCATTTAAAGTGAGACTAGAACAAAAGAATCGTTCTATGCGACTGGGTACTATGGGCTTATGATGGCTTATGACGCCTTGGGGGTGGGGTGGCGCCGTGTAGATTAGATGAAGAGAATGGGTGTTGATGAAATTTAGGGACCGAAAAATGGATATCCCTCCAATGGAGCGGAACGATGCGGTGAACCACGCTGGGAAACTGGTTTGTATAAGTATCGCAGTGGTTACCGTGTTGTAAAAATCATCGCAATCATCCAGCATTCGATACCAACCAGTACATTCGCTTCCAACTTTTTACATTCACTTCTTTTGAACATATTCATTCTTTACCATCAACATGAAGGCCTCAATCATCCTCTCTCTTCTTGCGCCCTTGACGGTCGATGCGCACTACATCTTCAACCGCCTCATGGTCAACAACCAGGCCATTGGTGGTGACTATGCTTACACCCGCAAGAACACCAACTCCTACATGCCCTCGTTCACTGCCGACATCGTCAACTCCCCCGACCTGAGGTGCAACAAGGGAGCCAAGGCTGGAGGTGTTCCCACCTACACCGTCAAGGCCGGTGACAAGATTGGCTTCAAGCTCGCTTTCAACGAGAAGATCGAGCACCCCGGCCCGGGCTTCGTCTACATCTCCAAGGCCCCTAGCAGCGTCGCCAACTACGATGGCAGCGGTGACTGGACCAAGGTCATGGAGAGCGGCCTCATCAACCCCAGCCAGCCCGGTGTCGACACTGCCTGGGACAGCTGGCAAAAGGACCGCCTTGAGTGGACCATCCAGAAGAGCATTCCTGCTGGCGAGTACCTTGTCCGCGTTGAGCACATCGCCATCCACGAGGGCCACGTCGGCAAGGCTCAGTTCTACATGGAGTGCTTCCAGCTGAAGATTGAGTCTTCCGGTACCGGCAAGCTCTCCCCCACTGTCAAGATCCCCGGTCTCTACAAGGCCAACGACGCCGGTATTGCCTTCAACAAGTGGTAAGTTCATCCCAACCGTACGGAATACTAGTACCAGACATACTGACATTGCCCTAGGAACAACCCCAAGTCTTACCCCATGCCCGGCCCCAAGCTTTGGAACGGACAGTAAGCGACTCGTTTCGCTCACTGGTGTTCCATCAGGCAGTCAAGTTGAGGAGGAATCGGTCTTTTTTTACACATTGCACGCCCTAGTGGTGCTTACTTTCTACCTTTGCCCGCATTCATAGCGCACGATCTCAGTAGCTTTTGACAAAATTACAATGCGTTTACCTCAGTTGGATGTTCCTTGATTTCTGTGATGATGGCGATGGGGTGTGAGGCTTGGCATTTGGTCGACAGATTGTGGATCGTGATCAGCCAGCCTTGTATACTCAGCTGGTGACCCGAGCGCAGGCAAGGCGACAAGTCGCGCGCGCCTACTGCCGTTAGACCGCTGTTAGTAGGAGGGCTAGAGGTCTGTTCACATTAGCGTACAACAACAAGACAGCTGGGTAGAGTGTGCCCGATGGTGGGAACATCTGTTCGAGAGCGCCAGCGCAGTAGTTCTATAGCGGCCCAATGCATAGTGGAGATGCAGCATCGCCAGTTATGCGCAACTGGATGCGAAACCAAGGCAGTTATGCAGGGCGAGTGCGCAAGATGAAGCGAATGTCGCGGTGTAGAGTTGAAGATTGTGTGACGTGGTAGGCGAAGTGGGCCGCAGCCTGGCCAGTGCGGGTCGCGGTTGCCCGGGGAGCGGTCGCTGAATCGTGTTTACCCAACCAAGACGGGACGTCAGGTTGCGATAGGCCCTGCTTAGCTTTACCATACCACATCCCCGCTATCAATCGGGGCGTGACCACAGAGAACTGCTCTCTCCCATTGCTACCATCGACATCTGTCTTTCGCTGGAGCATTTTGCGCGTCCCACACCTAATCGACGCCGCCTTTCACTATTCTAATCAACGCATGTCATCCACCCGCCGTGCATGCCCCGAAACAAGTTGCCGGTCAACACCAAGTACTGTGTAATACAACATCTACATAATACCCAACATGGCAGTCGGCCAGGCGCTCCCAGTGCGCTTTCCCTGCTGGTGCAAAGCTGTCTATTCATGGGGAGGCGAGGTATGTTCAGACGGAAGCTTCTTGCTGCTGCATCTTGACTGACGCCATACTAGACCAAACGCGATCTCGGATTCATAGAAGGCGACCTGATTGAAGTTCTCAATGCCGGCGATGGAGCTTGGTGGATGGGCCGGTTGAAGCGTGACAGGCGCATGGTCGGCCTGTTCCCATCCAACTTCGTCGAACTACTCAGCGAAGACTACCAGCCATGGGCGCGCAACGGCAGTGGCGGAAGCATGTCGAGGCAGAACAGTGCCCAAGAGCAGCCGAAGCCCGCGCCACAGAAGCAGAAGAGCATGTTCAGGAAGCCCTTCACGGCCTATGCGGCTGCAGGCGCCCCAAATCCAGCTGCAGCGGCGCGAGAGAGGCTCAAGGCCGGCGGCATCAACTCACCGAACGGCAGTGTCAAGACCAAGTCTCCCTACTCGTCGATGAAGAGGTCGTCGATCGAGAGCCGTGACAGCCCGTCGCCGGCCACGTCGACGAGGAAACAGTCGAATCTGCGCGCAGTGTCACCGCGACCCGCCTCCAAGAGGACGCCCGTAGCACGAGCTGTATCGCCAGCACCACCCTCACGACACGGCTCGCACGCACGCGCACCCTCTCCCGCACCGCCCGCCGAATACCGCTACCAACCGCGCGCCGTCTCGCCAGCACCTCCCATCCGACGCGGCTCGTACATCCCGCCACAAGCTTCCGCACCTCCAGCCCAATACCAGTACCAGCCTCGTGGAGTGTCACCTGCACCCCCCATACAACATCGCAACTACGCCAGAGCCGCATCTCCAGCTCCCCCACAACAGATACAAGACTTATACCGAACAGCGTCGCCAGCACCCCCGAGACAACATCAAGACTATTACCGGGCAGCGTCGCCAATTCCTCCACGACAAAGTCAGGATCTATACCGCGCAGCCTCACCAGCACCCCCGGTTCACTACCAGCAGCACTCGAGAGCTGTTTCTCCCGCGCCCTCGTTCCAGTACAGAGCATACGACCGTGGTCCTTCGCCAGCCCCATCGTTTGGCGAGCGTTCGCGTGCTGCCTCACCAGCCCCCTCGATCCAATACCGCGCATACGACCGAGGCCCATCGCCATCTCCTTACCAACACCAACTCGATTACGACGATCACAGCCGCGGTCCTTCGCCTGCGCCTTACGATGACGAATTCGAAGCAGACGTTGGCTCGCCGCCACCTCCACCACCACCACCGCATCGTGTCGCTTACGACCCCAGCAGAGCTCCATCTCCCGCGCCTCCTTCCCACAACGGTTTCATCACACCCGAACCGCCCTCCCCTGACCCAAGAACACGTGCAGGCCACTTCACACCTTCCCCGCTCACGGCAGCGATGGACGATGTCATGACGTCTCTGCAGGATATGACAACGTCGAACAGTAACGATTCGCCAGAAGACTCTCCAACTCCAGCGAACCCGTGGTCTCCAGAGGCATTCGATCAAGTGTACCAAGAGTCAGCGAAGAAGGTCAGGGCACAGTCCGCGATGGACCAGGGTGATGAGGATGAAGAGGAAGGCCTTCCAGACGTCAACAACTACATGAAGCGCATGGAGAGTCGTCTCAGGCGAATGAAGCAGCAGGAACAAGCCAGGAACGGTGAACTTTTCATTGGCGAGGATGAAGGACCAACTGTACCTCTGAAAAGCTCTCATCAGAGGCCTGGATCCTCGAGGGCAGACACTGACCCAGAAATCCAACGGAAGGGGTCGAAATTGCTTAACCACCGCAAATCTGCTTACAACATGGGACGTAATGCCCTTGGACGAACATTTACGAGCAAAACGAACTCTACGACTACGACCCATACCAGCAGCAGCACCGATCGCAGCTTGATGTCTGGACACTCTGCGACGAACATGAGTGCTACAAGCGCCGGAAGCTACTACCGCAAAAAGTTCGGCAAAGACCGACCGAAGAGCGTAATGAACACGAAAGACACAGCTGGGAAGGGATACGGCTTCGACGATGGACGACCAGAGACGCCTTTTACTGGTGTCACGTATCACTCCAGCCACGCTTCGCAGCCACGACCTGGCTCCAGTGATAACCAGCAAGCTGAGGTTAGCACACCAGCAACTGACGACCCGGATCCGCTTGGTGGACTGAGGCAGCCTTTGAAGACGAAGCGCAGCGGCTTCTTCCGCAAGATGATAGACACGGCGAAGACTCAGGCGGCAAATGCTCGTAGCACCATCGACACGATAAGCAGGCCAGGATCCCGGGCTGCTAGCCGAGCAGCGGGACGTGCAACCAGTCGCGCCGCAAGCCGGATGGACAGCAATGAGTCAACAGGTATCGAAGGAGGTAAACCGACCCACATGGCAAACCCCTCGAGAGATACGGGCCTGGGAACGGTGGATTGGGTACAAGTCCGCCGTGACGTCAACCGATCCAACTCTCTCAGCAAGAACGAGCGTGCGGAGCGAGCCGAAAGATGCCAAATGATGGATATTCCGGTGTTGAACCCGATTGAGATCTTGTACGAGTCAGCGGAAGGCGACGAGGGCCTCGACGGCCTTCCCATCACTGAGCCTACCGATTTTGCAGCCTCCAGTCTTGGCCACGTTGACAAAAGCACGCGGTTCATCAACAGCGTTCCTCTTGGAACCAACCCTTCGACCTTGGCTCAGGGATACGTGTGCCGACCCTACCGGAGCGATATGCAACGATTACGGGCCATCTTTACCTGGGTCAGCGAGCGTATCGCGTGGGAGGACGACTTCGAAGGCGAGATGGACCCGAAGCATGTGATTCAGGGCAAGCGTGGATGCTCTCAAGAGATCGCAATGGTTGTGGCAGAGATGTGCGCTTCTGTTGGAATGCATGCTGAAGTTGTTCGTGGCTATTTGAAGACACCAGGCGAAGCTCTGGATCTGGAAAGCGTTGCCCGACCCAATCACTTCTGGAACGCTGTTATCGTTGAGGGCGAGTGGCGTATCATGGACTGTTCGCTTGCTGGGCCTACACATCCAAAGCGAGTTCACTACTCAACGGCGGGATCATCCGTGGCGGAGACGTGGTACTTCCTCGCTCGTCCCATGGAGATTTGCTATTCGCATGTTCCGCTCCTGCCCGAACAGCAACACATTTGCCCTCCACAGCCTCACGAGGTGCTGATGGCTCTGCCTTGCGCAACGCCGGCTTATTTCCGCCACGGTCTCAATATGGTCAACTTTGACACTAGCCTTCTCAATCTGGACAACCTCGAGATGGGTCACGTGTATATTGACGTGCCGGAAGACGTAGAATGCGTTGCGGAAGTCGAGGCAAGATCTTACTCACAAGACATGGACGGCGACTTTTTCGAAAGCGGTGAAATTGTCAAAAAGCCGGCACTGGCGCAAGCTGAATGGTACGGCGGCCAGAAGAGATATACCGTCAAGGCTCTTCTCCCGGGTGATGGAGGTCAGGGTGTCCTGAAAATCTATGCAGGACCTCGGGGACTCATGGTAAGTTCATTCTATGACACTGTCAATACATGCATACTAACGTTTCCGAGCACTCAAACAAGATGAACCCTCATAACCTGGCGATCGGCCTTCCAATGACGCATACCGGCACCAATCCTCCGTACTCATTCTTGACACTGCACCCTACGCCCCATGCCCAACGAAACGATCTATACGTCGCTCAACCACAGTGCGCCAACCTGGCTCTAAACAACACTTTCGTCTTTTGCGTGCGCCAGCATCCATCATCCCTCACAAAGTCGCCCGAACCCAGTCCTGCGATGCACGGCCGAGCGTCGCCAAATCCTTTTGCCCGTCCTGCTTCTGCTATGAGCATGCAGAGCATCTCAGCCACTGGTTCCAACTACACAAATCCATCACAAAGCTCCTCCGGATCAGCAGACAGTAGGAGCAACAAGCCCGCTAAGCTAGCCGTGCAAACACCCTCTGGCAAGATTATCCGCCTGACGAGAAAGACGGAGCACATGAGCAGTACCAACGATGCCGACGGTACGGCTTGGGAGACGATCATCAAGATTGGAGAGAAGGGCACATGGCGAGGCTTAGTACTTGCCGACCGAAGCGCGAGGTGGTGTGTTTTCGCTCAGTGGGAGTGTGCTTGATTTTGTAGCGACTTTTCTCTTCAAAGTACGTATTATGACTTGTAATGATAGCGTTTGGATATAGTATGACCGCGACGGCTGTGACGGCGCTTTTGCATAACTCGGCGTTTCTGTAGGATATGGGGTGTGAGAATACTATTATGGCGTTTTTGGTAACAAGGCAATGTTTGAGCTTTCCAATTGTGATGTGTGATGAATGCGACAGACCTTCGAGGGATAATATCAACTACCATTGGGTCATCTCAGTATTATATGACGAGATGAAACTAGACTTCGAAATATTCGCAAACAGGTGAGTCACAGTATATTATGGACTATGATGGATAAGATAGTGAGTCACTTCGATCTATACAATATCCTCTTTAAAGTCGTCGATGCACAGAAAAGACAGTCCTATACTCCGTAGTGACTCGTACCTGCCAAGCTCAGCGACAAGGCGCTGCCCCGCGTCATCAGTCAACCCCACCACGTCTTTTTCCCAACCCCAAAGACTGTCCGACGACAACACCATACGCGCACCATACCCACCGCCAACATGGACGCGCAAATCGCCGAATGGCAACAACGCTCCGAGGCGCTCAAGCCCCTCAACCTCAAGCAAATCGAGCCCCACCTCCTCGAACTCGACGCCCACCTCACCCTGCGCTCCCACATTGTCGGCTACACACTCTCCGACGCCGACGCCATAGTATGGAAGACAATCCGCGAGAACCGCGTTGCGCACGCCTTCATCAAGCAGGATCTGATGAAGAACCTGTGTCGCTGGTTTAGGTATATCGAGGAGGCGTATCCCCAGAGTGTGGTTGTTGTTAGTGGGGGACAGGGTAAGAAGGAGGATGGGAAGGCGAAGGGAAAGAAGGAGGGGGGCAAGAATGATGATGCGAATTATGATATTGGGTTGCAGGATGTGGGCGATGGGTCGGGGATTGTTACTAGGTTTCCGCCTGAGCCTTCGTAAGTTTCTCTCTCAACCATGCGAACCATTTCTAACTGTATCGCAGAGGTTACCTCCACATCGGTCACGCAAAGGCAGCGCTGCTCAACGACTATTTCGCGCACGAGAAGTACAAGGGCAAACTCATCCTACGTTTCGACGACACAAACCCCACAAAGGAGAAGCAAGAGTTCCAGGATGCTATCGTCGAGGACTGCGCGCTTCTCGGCATCAAGCCAGACCAGGTCTCATACACCAGTGATTGGTTCGACCAGCTGTATGAGAGCTGTGTGCAGGCGATCAAGGATGGACTGGCATACGCAGACGACACAGTACAGGAGAAGATGCGTGACGAGCGCATGAACGGTATCGCTAGCGCTCGCCGTGATGCCAGCGTTGAGGACAACCTTGCGCACTTCGAGGAGATGAAGAAGGGCAATGAGGAGGGCCTGAAATGGTGCATTCGCGCAAAGATGTCGGTTGACGACCCGAACAAGGCCATGCGCGACCCTGTCATCTACCGCTGCAACCCCCAGGCGCATCACCGCACCGGCGGAAAGTGGAAGATCTACCCTACCTACGACTTCTGCTGCCCCATCGTCGACTCGCTTGAGGGTGTCACCCATGCGCTACGCACGACCGAGTACAACGACCGCGACGCACAGTACCAATGGTTCATCAAGAACCTCAAACTGCGCAAGGTGCACAACTGGGGTTTCGCGCGTCTAAACTTTGTCCGCACGGTGCTGTCCAAGCGTAAGCTCACCAAGATCGTTGATGCCGGTATCGTTGCGGGCTGGGACGACCCGCGCATGCCAACTGTGCGCGGTGTCCGTCGCCATGGTGCCGTCATCCCGGCTCTCCGCGAGTTCATCCTCAAGCAAGGTCCTTCCAAGAACATTGTCAACCAGGACTGGTTCGCGTTCTGGGCAACAAACAAGAAGCACATTGAGCCTACTGCTGCCCGTTATACTGCGATTGACGATTCTGGTCGCGTTCCTGTCACCATCATCGGCGCGCGCGAGGGCGTCATCTCCGAGGACAAGCCGAAACACGCCAAGTACGACCTCGGTAACAAGAAGATCGTCTTCAGCTCCTCTGTCATCATGGAGCAAGCCGATGCGCAGTCTTTCGCTCAAGACGAGGAGATCACACTGATGAACTGGGGTAACGCCATCGTGCGCAAGATCAGCCACTCCATCAACCCCCTCGAGATGGCCAAGCACGGCTTGAAGACCGTCACTGGCCTCGAGCTCGAACTGCACCTTCAGGGAGATGTCAAGAAGACGTCCAAGAAGGTCACTTGGTTGAGCAACGATCAAGATCTCATCCCTGTTGAGCTGGTCGACTACGACTACCTCATCACAAAGGATAAGCTGGAGCCTGATGACAACCTCGATGACTTCCTTAACAAGGAGACTGAGACGAGGACTAAGGCTATGGCTGACTGCAATGTCGCTGAGCTCAAGGTCGATGATATCGTGCAGTTTGACCGCAAGGGCTTCTTCCGCATCGACCGCGCTTTTGCGCATGGCGAGGCTGTCGTTGCGTTCCAGATTCCTACTGGTAAGAGCAAATAGATCTTGCTCTTGGACTTTGCGCATTAGGTATGCTGTGATAGTATAGAAGTGGTACCAGTGCAGTGCACTCTATCACACCCAGAATCAAGAAGGACTAAAGTCAAAGCTCTCATGTGCCACTTCCATTTCTCGATTCTGTCATATAGTAAATGTTCTTTTGGGCTTTCTCATATACACAATCAAATGAGGAAGTTGAGTTCTGCCTGACATCTTCGTTCTAGTTGTAAACTCGCTTCTGCTTCTTTCATGGCCAAATGAAGGCCACAGCTTCCAGGTTGCCATGCATTCCAAACTAAAGCATTGCTCCTTCCCTCGGCAGAGATTTTCACCTTCACTTTCCTCGCTCACTGTTCATCGTAGCTCCTGCAGACACCTTGCTGGCTCGAAGTTTCTTCTACGTCTCCATCGCCGCTACCTTCAAATTCACGGCGCATCTTCCATTCAGCATTACCCTCACGCAACAACACCAGAGGAGTCACCATGAGGTTCTTCGTTCCTGCTGTCTTCCTGGCAGCCTGCAGCGTGCTCACTGCTAGTGCTGCACCAGCGGTTGGGATGGGAGAGAGTAAGTAATGCCAGCCAACCTGACGAAAGCTCTTGCTAATAACCACAGCCACCGGTGTAGCACTCGGCAACGACGACTCCATCACCCTCAACCTAGGCCACAACGGCATCAACGTCGGCGACAGCAAGACTCTCTACCACGACGTCAACAAAGCCCTCGAAGAGCTCTGTTCCGAAAACTATTGCCTGGATAGGCCCGCTTCATTCTCCGTCTCAGTCGTAGAGTCCACCTCGCGTCCCCCGTACCAGAGGCGCCGCGTCAAGGCGACAATCAGCCTCACCGTCCTGATGGCCGACTGGGGCGGCCGCACCGATGTTCGCAAGGTCTTGAGCAACACCATCGCCGCAGCATTCGAGCGCGGAACCTACGACCCGAAGAACTGCTACATGAACCGCATCAAGGGCGACAAGATTGAGCATTTTCGGGACTGCATGACGACGGACTATGCGGAGGTGCTTTTGTCGAATGGATACAATATGAACGTCTTGTTTGAGGGTCCGCATAGTACGGTGAAGGCGCTGAACTATGACTGTAAGAGGGAGGTTGATGACATGGACTCGTTCTTGAAGAACGACTTGCCGTGGAAGCCGAAGGATGCTGATGTCAATTGCATGCCGAAGTAGATGCGAGGGCGACGTATGATGGGATAGAGAAGGGTATGTAGGATAAAGACGAGGATTCACCCCGAAAAAGGCGAGGGGATGGTGGATTATAGGTGATCTCCTTGGATGTCTAATGGGTAAGGATGATCTTGCCTAAGACTTTCAGGGTTCTCATAGGATCTTGAAGTCATACTGTAGTATGAAGGTAGTAATGGAGCTTCACGTTCAAACAGCAAAGAGGTTGTTCATGGGTATCAGATTGATTCATGGACCGTATCTAGATCTTTTTTAGGCTCGTGACTCTTGTCACGGCCACCGCCCACCCACCCGACGACATCATGTCGTCATACACAAATCGTTATGAACAAGCTACCAAACCACCGAAGTTGTGTCTAGCAAGGCATTGTCAAGCCCAACATGCTTCAGCGTAATCATAGGTCTTCAGGCCGCAAGCCAAGTGTGGATTTACTTGGAGTTAGACCCACCGCCCTCCTTCCTCCCCTGCGTCCCCTCTTTAGTAACCTCATCGGGCTCACCCTCCTGCAACTTCTTCTGCCTCTCCTCCTCACGCTTCCTCTCATGCTCCCTAACCATATCGGGCGGGCTATCCTCAATAAGATCGGAATCCCCACTCAGCCCACTCCACTTAGGCAAACCATCCGGGATATCCATAACACGCTGACCGTAGAACATGTGGCAGCGGGGCTTGAAGTACGCCTTGTCCTCGTCGGTCTTGAGGTGCACAAGCGAGGGGAAGAGCAGGATCATATTGCGGCCCTCGTCCATGATGGGCGAGTGGCAGTAGGAGCATCGCACTTTGCAGGGTAGCTTGTGCTCAATGGATTTGTCGGTTGGGTCGTACCATTCTAGGTCGTGGTGGCCGTTGGTGAAGTTGATGTCGTCTTTGTGGAAGATGGCGGCCCATTGGAAGGGTGCGGCTGAGGGGTGGGTGTTAGTACAGATGCTTCATGTGATGAGGTATGAGAGGCTTACCGTGTTGTGTCTGGCAAGTGGTGCAATGGCACAGCTTGCTGTCTAGAGGCTCCCTTCGGCTGAGCTGGTACTGGACCTTTCCGCAATGGCAGTTGGCCTCGTACTTGACGTCAAAGTCCTCGTTCTTCTCGTGGACGCGGTAAGGGGGACGCTGCTTCCACTCAGACTTGCCGGTCGTCTCCTGACCGCGGCTCTGGTCCTTCTTAACCTGGTCCTTGTCCATTCTGAAGGCGGATTGAGAGAAAGCGGGATACTGTCGCGTGAGGTGTGAAGCAACTAGCCGGGCACGGGGTACAGCTCTTGAGGTCGTTAGAAGTGGTAGCCGACGGAATGCAATTGAAGCTGCGGACATGAATAGAGAATTGGAGGGGATGTGGTGGTGTTACGTGGGTGGTTTTGATGTTTGCTTGCCGTCATCATCGATGCTTTATTTGGGGAGGCGCGTTGATCTGACGTCACCATGACCACAATTCCGCTACGCGACAACGCGTGCTCTAGATTCCTTATCCCCATTGTGGGCATCGATCGTCGAAAAGAATACGCCCACGCGCCTTTCCGTCAGCGAAAACGCTCAGATATGGAGCCCAGATTTCGCCTTCCAATGCTATGCTTTTGCTACACAATCCCATTCGTCAATTCCTCCCCTAGTGTCCCACTCTCCCGCACTTCATCGCGATCGATCTTGCATTACGGTTTGCTATGAGCCGTAGCCCATGACCCTGACATCGTTGGTAGCCGTGCATCTGGCGGTAGCCATCGTGTTTCGCCATGTTTGATCTATTAATGATGGGTTTTCGGCTGCCGCATCCCCAAAAGCCGGTTGTAGCTGGCATTTGCGCTAACGCACGGAGTGGTTCCGTGCCTAGCGTTCCACAAAGTCTCATCGCAAGTAGCTTAGGCTCCTTTCAGTAGCTTTTGAGCTTCTTTGCTGGACAGACCGAAGACATTAATTAGGTAGTCGAGTCTGCCGACGTTGTTAGTACAAGCATTTCGGTCGATTGATCATCTTCACTCACTTGATGTCTCCTGCTATCCGCCTGCGCACAGCCTCGAACTCAACTTCAGCTTTGTCTCTTGTCGCATCCTGCCTCTTCGAATTAATCGTCTTGACACGCAGCTTGAATTTTCCGCTGACAGGACGGTGATCCGAGACTTTGATGGTGTCGTGTCGCCGGTATTCCAACTGCTTGATCCTACCCAAGCCGCGGTACAACAGCCGATCACACCATGCAGGTGATCGCTGCTTCTCAGAAGTATCGTAATTATCAGTCCCCACGTCATACTTGTAAGTCGGAGCAAAGTTGATCGGCATCTCAGTGAACGCCCGCAAACGGAAGCCAGGGTTGCGCTTGCGCGACAGGAGCAGCTGATCACGTTCGAGAAGCTTCGCCAAGTTGCCTTGCTGCACAGCAGCGACAACAGTGTTGCGAGGCATCGCGTCGATGCGGTAGTTCAAATCGCCGTTCAAGATACAGATCTCGTGATCCAGAATCATGGAACCATCACCACCTCCAACAAAGTAGTTTGCGCATGAAGTTGGGGAGCGGTTCTTTGGTAGTGGTGCGTTCTCCATGATTGCGGCTGCGTCGTTGTTGCGATGCACTGTTTGCGTCTGACCAGCTGCAAGATGGCAGTTGATAAAGCACAGCGATGAATCGTCGATGAAGAAGCGCACAACGAGTGCACCCTTGTTGCCAACACGACCGCTGAAGCCAAGCTTGATTTCAGCTGCGCATACGTCGCGAATGTTGGCCCGTTCCGAAGCCTTTACAAACACACAGGTGAACAGACCGACGAGGTTGGCCGTATGCAGGAGTACGTAGTTCTGTTTTGGACTGTACTCGTCCAGGACGCGAACAAGATGGTCTCGCCACGCTCGATATTGATGTGACATGTGCTCGCTCTCTGACGTCTCTTTGTGCTTCTTTCTTTTGAAGATACTCTTGGCTGTGATCTTCTTGTCTTCCAGATCCACCAGTTCCTGGAAGCCAAACACAAGGATATCAGGCGGGTTCTCGGGTTCGAGTATCTCCCGGAAGAAGTTGCGATCTTGCTCTGTATTGCGTAGATTTGCGGGTTTGACTGCGCCAGCGTTCCATGTCATGACTCGCGCCGAGAGTTCTCTGAATTCGCAGTACTCTCCATCACGTTGTTGCATTAGATTTTCTACAAATTGTCAGCATGGCACCACTCAATACACACAGTACGACTCACCGAGCCAATCTTCCTTCATCATGCCATCCCAGACGCGCAGCATTGTGTCTGTGCCAAGGGACGCAACCTGGAACCTATCGAGTTTCCAGATGCTCGTACGATCCGCCAAGATGCCCGCTATTGGCTTGTCGTGTGCCTTCCAATCTTTCAACACCTTCCAGGGTGTCGACTTGGTGTCGTACACGTATATCATTCCAGTACTATAGCCAGCCCAAAGGACGTCACCAACACCGACCAGGGAACTGATCTTGTACACACTGACATTCACGATTCCAAGACATTCGAAGCTCTTCTTGGAGTATATTGTAACTTTCCCGTCTGCGTGTCCGAAGTACATGCGGTCGGGCTGACTGCTGATGATAGCACCGGAGGTTACGTCTCCGACATTGAGCTGAGATAACGAACCCTGGGTTAATTGCTGGAAATGGTTGTTATCCGACGTGCGGGCGTAGACGCGGATGTCTTTCGTCGTGGCTACCCATAACTGCGAGCCTGATATGATAGAAAAGGTGCTTCCACGGGGAATACGGTAGGTAAGTGGGGTCTGCTGTAGGGACGGGCATCCAAACTCGTCAGCTGGCCAGATGTGCAGTACGCCATCCTCGTCAAGAGACCACATTTCTGCAGCATAGCGGAAGATCTTAACAATGACACTCCTAGCGTGTGCGTTACTCTTAGTGTGCACTACACTTTGCGTGGGGATGTCAATCTCATGCATTTCGCCTGTGTTCGTTCCTAGCCATAACCGCTTGCCTTCGTCTTCCACATCTTTCGCTGGTCTGAATGCAATCGCTGTGGCTTTAACGGTATCGCCATGAGCTAAGCTCATGAGCAGTCGCCCGTTCAGAACGTTCCATACGTTCGTCACGTATCCGGTTGTACATATGTAATCGCCACAAATTGCAAAGAGCTTGGTCTCGTAGCCGGTGGGGATACCGGCTATGCCGTCTGGGAACACTGGTGGTCTCCGGTTCGCCTGTGAGGAGTCTGGATAGTCTGTCAAAGCAGTCGTCGGTTGCTTGTCTGCGCCCGTATCTTCTTCATCCGAGTCATAAGTATACGGCTGTGATAGCTGCGATGCCTGCGCAGTAATCGGCTGTGACGGTCTTCTCATTTCCCCCGAGTTCCGTGGAGGCGGTGGTTTCGGAGGTTCTAACGCTTTTCCGGGACTAGCGGATATGGCACCAGTTGTGTTGGTCCGCCGAGGAGGCGGCATAAACTTGTTGTTCGCTTCCTGCACCATTTGCCCAGGACGGGTTTGATCGAAAGATCGTCGGACTGGCAAATCAGGTGGAGGTGCCCTTTGTAGTTGTACACTTTTCCGCAGATCGAAATTGTCCTTCTCTCGTCGCGTAGGTAACGATGGGCGGTCTTCCGGCATGTCAGACGGTGATGGTGGCGGTATCGTCTTCTTCAAGGCCTGCTTTCCTACTGGCCGGGGGTCCGCGAATGGATGGTTTTCGGCGACTGCGTTAGATGCGGGAGCAGCTCCGAAGTAACCATTGTTGCCTCCAGTCATCTTTGGTTTCGAGAAGCCTGGGATGACTGGCGGAGAAGACTCGCCTTTCACGCTCTCTCCACTACTGCTAGGTGGTGTACTGAAGGGAGAAATGTCTGCAGCGTCTGATGTGGCTTCGGGCGCCAGGTTTGTACGAGCTGGTAAATCCACAGAAATCGACTTTGGTGGTATCTTTGGTTTACCCGCTCGGTTCACAGGCGGCGGTACGAGAGGTGCAGAGGATATCGGTCGATCACCCTTTCGCGGGTCATTTGCGGGGCCGTTGCCTGTGTGGGCTGGAAACGTAGGTTTCGCGTCCGTAGCGGGGGTGCCATTGCGACTGGGCATTTTGAAGAACCTCTTTCCAGCAGACACTGCTGAGGGCGAATCCAGCGCGGCGTGCTGGGCAGGTCGCTCGGGCTGCGGCGAGAGTATGGGGGAAGCAGATGACTTGGGCGGTGATCTTGGTGACTGGACCGTAACCTTTGGTGGGGACCTTGTTGGTGACCTGGGCGGAGAAAAGGCCATCATCGACGTTGGTCTCTGCTTTGTGTTGCCCCAGAGCGACCTTCCGAGGGTGTTCGAGCGCGGCGTCACTGTCCCGCTCCCACTGTAGTCGGCCACACTGGGCGAGGGTCTCTCAGCATAGTCTCTGGGCATGTCCAAGGATATGCGCCCGTCCGTCCTCCTGTTGTCCTCGGGCATAGCAAGGCGATCATTGGGGCCGGGAGAGCGTTGTCGCGGAGTGGCAGGCGCGGCGGGTTTGTTTGTACTGAGGAGGTTCTCGAACTGGGCGCGGAGGGAAGACACTGGCTTCTGTGCTGGGCGTCAGCAACATCTTCGTGCTGGGAAGGAGCTACTCACTATGGACGAGTCGTCCATGTTCTCCTCCTGCTGATTGTCCATGATTGTTGTTTTGTCGTCAGCCGGCACCGGGAGGTATCCTATAGCTGCGCATCGACCAGTGAGGTCTTCTTCCCATTTGGCGCTTCTTGTGAGGGTGGAAGGGGAGGCTGTCGCTCGCGGGCCGTCATGCAGCCAGCGCTACGGAGGCAGGATCCAGAAATAGCCTTTGCAGTAGTGTTTGTGGTAGTGGATACGGTGGCGGTGCGATGTGGTAGAGGCCCGAGTGACTGTAGGGCTCCCTAGCGGAGACGCGTATACTGCCTGCTAAGAATGTTCGGCGACAGGGAAGACCGGCGACAGCGCGGGGGTGCAGGTGTTTCGCAACTGTCGGAACGCAACGGCTATCGCGACTGCTCTCCGTGTGTGTGTACGGTCAGGTGACGTTCCGGTTTGCAGGCGATACCGGTGGACAGAGGCTCTTCAGGGCTGCGTTGGGCGCGGGCGGCTTGGAGCGGTGTTGTCGTGTCTGTCTACTGTCATTCCCCACAGCGCAGCAGCACGGAACCCTGCACACCACCAACGGCAAGGCGATCAGGCACCGGCGAATTATAGACGAGCATACAAAACGCCAAACTAGCCAGCCTGCAGCCGTCAGTCTGTACTCCCATAGCGCCGTAGTCTCCCTTCACCGACACCAGCCATGTGGTAAGCACGCGTTTCTTGTCGCCTCCGAGACTCCCCCGCCATGACCTCCGCGGCTGGCTGATACCCATGTAGCAGACACGTCCTCAACGCCCAGGTCTCCATCCGCTCGCCTTGCTGTATGTCGCCCGTGCTGAGATGTATGCGATGAATGCTGAGAAGGGATAGGCAAGAAATGGTTCGACTGCGCCGAATGTCACCAGGAGCAGAGCGACCACCCGCTCATGCAGACGTTTGACATGGTCTTCATCTGCAAAAAGTGCAAGAAGGCCTTCCGCAAAGATGCGCGCGAATTCGAAGACGCGTAAGAATGGAATGTGTATTTTTCATGTGGCGCTGGGCTGATGAGTGGTAGCGACGAGTACTGCCCGCACTGCGACAACCATTTCGTTCTAGAGGCCAAAACTCCCAAGGCCTCGCTGCAAGTCGAGGGCGAGGATGTGCGAAAGGACGCCAGGCAGGTCGGCTCCCTGGTTAGTGACGAAATATTGCTAACATTTCTGCAGGATGCTCAAGGACGAACGTGTACGAGCCGAAGAGATGCGCACCATATTCGATGTCAAGGAAGCACCGGACAAGTTGGGCTGAACCAGTGGGACACCGCGACATACAGTACTATGCGTAGCACAAGCTACGAACCCGTAGGGCGGGGGCCCTCACCCAAGAAAATCACGCGACGAGCGAGGGGTTGGACGTGGAAAGACACTTCATGGTGTGCTAGATTGCCATTTATGAGCACTAGCTGGTCGTATCTGCATTATACAGAATCATAAAGTCTATCACCCGACGCCACTGCTGTTCATGCCTTTTCGCCATCAGTCGTTAACCATGCCTCTATGCGCCACCAGATCCTGAGCCCTCAGCTGGGGTCTGGCGGGTGAGAATAGCGGCCTGGCCTGTACCGGGCTGCCGTCCAGGCCTCCTGTTCGCCGCCTCTTCCTGCTTCTCTGTGTTGATGTTCTCCACGTACTTCTCAATGTCCTCAACTGGCAACATCTCGATGGGCTTTCCGGGTGCCATGATGGCAATCTCGATGTTCTTCGCGCCAGTCTGCACTACCTCCAACAGTGACTTGACCGTCAACTTGATTGTCTCTTCCCGGTCCATCCCTTCCTTGTGGTTGCGTTCGAGGAATTCGCGGACTGTCTTGCTCGACCGGCCGATCGCATTTGCTTTCCTGGGTAATATTAGCACAGAGAAGTGTGAACTTGTGTATGCAACCTACCATGCTGAGTAGATACCAGAAGGCTCGGTCTGGTACAAGCGCGGGGTCTTGTCATTAGGGTCGAAGCCGACTATCAGTGTGCTGATGCCGAATGGCCGGACACCACCACTCTGGGTGTACCTCTGCTGCACGCCTGCAACATACTTGGTGATGTACTCTATCGATACCGGGTCTTCGACTGTGAGGCGATGTGATTGTGCTTCGAGGCGGGCCTTGTCGACAAGGATACGGGCGTCGGCGTTCAGTCCAGCGAAGGCGAGGGCAACGTGGGTGTCGACGAGACAGATCTTGGAGGGTGTGATGCGGGTATCTTGCAGCTTCATTGCGGATCGCTTCTCGCAGCCGAGTACTACTATGTCCGAGCCCTTGACACCAACGGCGCATGTTCCTGGGGCGAATGAGCATCTGACGTTCGTTTTCTCCTTCATAGACTACGCACCTCGCTTGACTGCTTCGAGCGCATATTCAACCTGGAAGACGTGACCGTCAGGACTGAAGACTGGCGGAGTTAGCTAGGCCCGCATCTCCAAGTGGTGGTTGTTTGTACCGGAGAGAGCTCGATCGTAGCCGGACGCCATTGTGAAAGTGGATGTATGGTAATCTGTAGGCTCCTCGTTGTTTTCTTGTATACGGCGACGATGGCTAAGAAAAAGCGGCTGGGCAAAGAGGTACGGCTGTTGTCAAGTTGCTCGCGGAGCTCCAGAGCTGTCCGCGTCGCTGCTCCCGCCTAAACTACGCCAAGGCGTCTGGCCCGTGCTTACCCTGTCGAATTAGGTCATCATGGTAGATATTCGTGAAGGCGACTTGATTATTTCCGCCGCCCGTCGCATTTCTTCTCCGGTCAATTGGGATGGCATCTTCAGCGCGCTTGGTCTCGTCACTGCGACGAACTGCACTCTCTTCTCGCGCTGCATCGCGCTTTCAATATTTGCGACCCACAAGTCAAGTGCGATGGACGGGTAGTACGTCAGCGACTTCGGAACCTCACCAGCCAGACGAAAATGGTGGAGTGAAAGGCCCGACCGCGTCGTCAAAATCCATCAAGTTCACTTCCGAGTCGTATGTGTTGGGGTTTGGATTTTTTGAGGGATTTGCTAACGCTACGCAGATACCCGCATCTTCAAAGAGACTCCAAGTTCGCCAAAGTCAGCGAGGAGCATGTAAAATATTTTCGAGACCTTCTGGGTTCCGATTCGGCCATCATAGATGGTGTATCGAAAGATGCATCGGATGACATTGAAGCCTTCAACAGCGACTGGATGCGCAAGTTCCGTGGCCATACCAAACTAGTCTTGAAGCCCAGTTCCACGGAAGAAGTCAGCAAGATCCTCAAATACTGCAATGACAACATGCTCGCTGTAGTACCCCAGGGCGGTAACACTGGACTTGTTGGTGGCTCCGTGCCTGTTTTTGACGAGATCGTGATCAACATGCAGAGGATGAACGAAATTAGGTCCTTCGATGAAGTATCTGGTATCCTCGTCGCTGATGCTGGTGTGATCTTAGAGAACGCCGACAACTTTCTCGCAGAAAAGAACCACATCTTCCCATTGGATCTCGGTGCTAAGGGCTCTGCCTACATTGGTGGCAATGTTGCGACAAATGCTGGTGGTCTCCGTCTCTTGCGGTACGGTAGCTTCCACGGAAACGTTCTAGGCATCGAGGCAGTTCTTCCGGATGGTACCATTGTAGATGACCTTTCGACGCTCCGGAAAAACAACACTGGTTACGACCTGAAGCAACTGTTCATCGGCGGAGAAGGCACTATTGGCATCATCACCAAGGTTTCGATTATCTGCCCGAGAAGGTCACCCGCCGTCAACGTCGCGTACTTTGGGCTGGAAAGTTACGAGCAGGTCCAGAAGGCGTACATTGAGGCGAAAGGGCACCTATCTGAGATTCTGTCAGCCTTTGAGCTGATGGACGGTCGCACACAAAAGCTGGTCAACAGGGTTACCGGTAAGAAGATGCCTCTAGAAGGCGAGCATCCATTTTACTGCCTGATTGAGACCAGCGGCTCCAACGCCGAACATGACGGCGAGGTAAGCAAACCCATGGTACGAACGGGACCGGCCGCTGACTTGTCTAGAAACTGCAAGCATTCCTTGAACATGTGATGGAGACCGAAGTCGTCTCCGATGGTGTTCTCGCCGAAAACCAAACTCAGATTCAGGAGCTCTGGTCATGGCGCGAAGGCATCACCGAGTGCCTTGGTCATGATGGAGGTGTCTACAAGTATGACTTGTCGATACCCATCGCTGAGCTCTATGATCTGGTCAACGAGACACGCGATCGCTTGACAGAGGCTGGCCTGCTTGGCAACGACTCCTCGCACCCCGTAGTTGACGTCGTTGGATACGGTCACATGGGCGATGCCAACTTGCACCTCAACATCCCAGTCAGGAAGTTTGACAAGGCTGTAGAGAAGAAGCTCGAGCCATTTGTTTACGAGTGGGTACAAAAGCGTAATGGCAGCATCAGTGCCGAGCATGGCTTGGGAGTGACGAAGAAGCCATATATTGGATACAGTAAGAGTGAAACCATGATCAAGCTGATGAAGCAAATCAAGGATCTATACGACCCCGTAAGTGGCTGCTCGAGCTCGATCCGTTTTCATCATGTGCTGACTTTGACAGAACGGCATCATGAACCCGTACAAGTACATATAGACAGACACTGCAGCACATCCAGTAGACTATTCATATACACATCTTTACCACTTTTTCACATCTTGCTCTTCCCTTTTTGCAGCAGCTTAACCGCATTACCCTGATAGATCGCATCTCTCTCCTTCTCTCCAAACAAATTCTCCAACCCATCCTTCATCCTCTCTGCAAACGCCTTTACAAACTGCGTCTGCGTAAAAGGAAAATCACTCCCATACAACAACCTCTCATACGAGATCTCGAACCCCTCAACAAACGCCTTCAACTGCCCCTGCCCCCCACTCTCTCCATCAAACACAAACCCCGCGAGATCAAAGTAGAACTGCTTATCGAGCTGCTTCCGCACCGTCGAAGCATTCAACACCCTCCCGCCCGGAACCACGCTGGAGAACTGAATAAACCGCGTCATAAGCGGCGGTAACGCACCGCCAGAATGCGGGATGATGAACTTGATGTTCGGACACCGGTCCACCGTCCCCGTACTAAAGAGATTGATAACCGCCCTGGCAGTATCGAAAAAGAACTCAAATATAGGCACGGGGTATTGCTCGCCAAATGGAAGGGCGTCTGTCGTCTGAACCGGTTCACCAGCACTCCTAACGCAAGGTTTAGTCGGATGAATGAAAACCGTCGCACCAATCTCGTTCAACTTGTCAAACACCGCGTCCATCGCTCCATCTCCCAAATAAACCCCATGGTAATTCGTGAGCAGGCCAAAGCCCTCAACGCCTTCCTCGATGCACTTCCCCATCTCCGTCAAACTCGCTTCAACATCCGGCAACGGCAGTGCAGCCCATACACCAAATTTCTCGGGATGTTGCTGCTTGAGAGATGAGGCGTAGGCGTTGCATTGCCGTGTTAGATCGATTGCTAATTGCGGATTGCGCAGGGCGATGTTTGTTCCCGGACTGGAGATGGAGAGGATGGATTTGGAGACGTTGGCTGTTTTCATCATTTCAAGGTGTTGGGGTGGAGACCAGGAAGGGATCGCGGGCATGCCGTCGGGATGGGAGTGCCCGTTTTCGGCGAGAGCGTCGCGGTAGAATGGGGGGAGGAAGTGCGAGTGGACGTCTATTCGTTGGGGGAGGGGGTGTGTCATGTTGGCTGGGGGTTGTTGTAAGAGCGCTGTGGTTGTGTGTGCTAAGAGGATGATTAGGCTGGGGATGGATGGGATCATTACTGTGGTACCTTTCTGAGATGGAAGTGATGGAAAGATCAGATCAGATATATTCACAGAAAGTCGATTTGTGTTTCTACTGGATTTTCCGCTCTTGTCAGAAGTAACGAATGCTATGCTTACTTATGCGATGCAATGCGCGGCACCTGCATGAAGTGATCCATTGACATCCGGCACCCCGCTCCGACGGTTGCACTTAACAGAGCGAAAGCACGTTGGTCGTTGTGCAACTCTTTCAGTAAGAACCTGTACATAGGCACTGCGCCTCTATTATGTGTGAGCATACTGCGCCCACAAGCTGGTCCAGCAATTGCAAGCTTGGGGACTGGATGGCTACTGCATTCGGACGAGACTTCTCATTCCAACGCAGGATGTAGCAAACAACAACGTGATAGCAGCTACTCTTAGTGTTCCCCCTCAAAACTATATGACTCTCACCGCACGATAGTTCACCCATTGAAATATCGCGTCAGAGCGTGTGAATGCTCAGTGCGGCACGCATGCGCCGATAAAGGATAATGATCCTGACCGTCGATCGCGTGCCCCACCCGCGCCTTCCAGATGAGCGGCGGGTCAACTTTTTGATTCCATCACTTGCAGCCATGACACAACGTCGTCCGCCACACCACCTTTCCCGACACCCTCAGTCGCGCCTTCACGATGGAGAGGATTACGGATAAGATCAACGCGCTGCCTGATGGCGCCAACTACTTCTCGCTCGAGTTCTTCCCGCCCAAGACGGCCATGGTGAGTCTGCCCCGCTCGCACGCGACGAATGTGGAGGGCTGCAGTATGGATAGGGAAAGAACATCGCGAAAGAAGAATTGGTCGCTAATGGCTCTCTAGGGATTTGCGAACCTACAAACACGTTTAGAGCGCATGTCGCAGGCTCTCCGACCACTCTTCGTTACTGTCACCTGGGGTGCTGGCGGATCAACAGCCACCAAGTCGCTCGAACTCGCAGAGATATGCCAGCGCCAATTGGGCCTCACGACATGTCTACATCTTACATGCACGAACATGAACCGCCAGCTCATCGACGACGCGCTCGAGCAGGCAAAGGTGTTGGGCATACGGAACATCCTGGCGTTGAGGGGTGACGCGCCACGGAGCGACGAGTACAGGGATGAGGGAACACCGCCGGAACAAGACTCGAACAAGGACTTTACGTGGGCGATTGACCTAGTCAAATACATCCGGAAAGAGTACGGCGACTACTTCTGCATTGGTGTCGCTGCGTATCCAGAGGGCCACTCGGATCAGAGCCATCCCAAGGATCAAGATCCGCTGCACGACCTGCCATACCTGGTTGAGAAGACCAAGGCTGGCGCAGATTTCATCATGACCCAGCTTTTCTACGATGTTGAGGCGTACAACAAGTTCGAGAAGATGCTGAGGGAGCACGAGAGCGGAGTGTTCAAGACGATACCGATCATACCGGGGCTGATGCCCATACAATCGTACAAGATCTTGCTCAGGACAACCAAATTATCGCATGCGAAGCTGCCGTCGGATATGCTGAAGCGACTGGACGCGGTGAAGAGCGACGATGAATTGGTGAAGCAAGTTGGCGTCAAGATTATGGACGAAATGGTGGAACACATCAAGGCGCGGCCGGATACTTGCAAGAGAGGGTTCCACTTCTACACGCTGAATTTGGAGAAAGCTGTGTCGCACATCGTGGAAGACACTCACCTTATACCGTCGACTATCGAAGACGACGATGATGTCATTGTCGAGACCACGCCCGCCATCAACCTTGAGCCACCACCGAATGGCATAATGCCGCGCAGGCGGCGATCATCTGCTGTCAACTCCGGCCCGCACAACAGAGTAATAATATCACACCCGTCCGCGGCCAGGTCAAGCAATCACTCCTACGAAGCTACGGAGGAGGAAGCTGGTGTGCCAAGGGGTCCCATCAACACCCGGGCGAACACACTGGCAATCTCAGAGGGCGAAGGCTCATTGGGTCGCGAAGCCACTTGGGACGATTTCCCTAACGGTCGTTGGGGCGATGCACGTTCGCCTGCCTTCGGTGAGATTGATGGCTACGGTCCAACGCTCCACGTCTCAACACCGCAAGCTCTCAAGCTCTGGGGCCATCCCGTCGAGAAAGACGACATCTCGAAACTCTTCCGCCGCCATATTGAAGGAGACCTGGAAGCCATACCCTGGAGCGAACAAAGTCTGTCTCCTGAGACCCTAACCATCAGCAAGCAGCTGCTTGCGCTCAACGCGAAGGGCTGGTGGACAGTCGCCTCGCAACCTGCCGTTAATGGCGTCAAATCCACCGATTCCGTCTTCGGCTGGGGTCCCAAGAACGGCTACGTCTTCCAAAAGCCATTCGTCGAGTTTTTCATCCCCGCCTCCGAATTCGCAATTCTCAAACCTAAGCTCGACGCTCATGAGCAAGTCACTTACTTCGCCGGTAACGCCGCCGGAGAGTTTGAAGCTAGTCAAGAGGATGGTGTGAACCCTGTTACTTGGGGTACATTTGCTGGCAAAGAGATTGTTACGCCTACTATCATCGAGGCTGTCAGTTTCAGGAGTTGGCTTGACGAGGCGTTTAGTATCTTCAGGGAGTGGCAGAGGATTTACCCGCCGAGGAGTGCGAGTAGCACACTGCTTGGAAAGCTAAGGCAAGATTATTGGCTTGTTAATGTTATTTGGGGCGACTTTGTCAATGGAGAGGGGTTGTGGGAGTTTTTGGAACAGTAGCTTGTATTGTAGATGTACGTATGGGAACCTTTTGAAGCCTAGGTAACGTGAGCACATTTCAGTCTTTCCATTTGCCGTTCGTTCCCTGTTCAGATCCCTGATAGTACTTAGCGACACCAGCCCTCAGAGGTCTGCATGCACCAGGGCGGCGTAGTTACGCGCCCGCCAATCGTTCCTTCATGCGTCGAAATATGCAAGGCTGCAACGCCACTTCCCTGACATGGAGGTAAACCTGCACTGGGAGAGAAGCATCCCGACCCCGCTTTGCAAGGCTTCATCAACACGTGTCTATCCACCCCGTTCTACTTTTCTTCCCAAGGTCATCCCGCACTACTACTCTACTTCGGTTGCCACCAACCTCGCTTTTATTGCGGCACCAAGCAATGTCTTATAACAACTCCTCAAACTCAAACTCTCTTCGAGTTCCAACCGCTGGCAGAATCAAAAAGCTCAGACGGAAGGGGCCCGTTTCGCGACATAAGTCCCCGCGCTCGCGGCCACAAGATTCGGACTCGGACGACACTCACATTGGAGGCGATGAAGGTCTGGGACGCTTAACTTTGGGGTCCAATGACGACGACGAAATGAAAGATGACGATAATAACGACGACGAAAAGCCAAGCCTACAACCAGCCGCCGTCGCTTGGAACCGCATGTCCAATGGCCAATCTCATGTCGAGTGGGCACGCGAAGATGTACGTCCGTTCTCTATAGGCCAGAGACTGGGTAAAGGCGGTGTCGGAGTCGTTCATGAGACACACATTGGAGGTGTGTCAGTGGCCTTGAAACTCACCTCCACGCGTCGAATGGATCCTCAGATCCTAAACGAGATCAAGATCCTCGGTCGAATGTCACAGAATCGCCACCGTCACGTTGTGGAACTAATTGGGTCTTACGTGCACGAGCAGCAAAGAGGTGGCTATGAGATTGGCATGTTGATCTGGCCAGTCGCTCACACAGATCTTGCGGCGCTACTTCACGATGTTAACGTTCTGTGGCAACACTACTGCGATGATTTGGTCGACAGTGACGGTGACATCCTGCCGCAACCAGCAAGCTCAGTAGTGGAGAGAGTTCGTACGGCGATGGAGCCACTTCTCCCCCTCACCTATCTGAAAAAGCACCACCATTATGACAATCTGGCTCACGAGGTCGCGTCAATCTTGTTCGGGATGTGCGGAATTCGTCTCAGGCACAGTTTGGGCTGCATAGCCAATGCTGTTGCCTATCTACACACAAACCGGATCCGCCACAAGGATCTCAAACCCTCCCAAATACTCCTCTCACCTCAAGGTCTCTGGCTCACAGATTTTGGTTGGTCTGCGGATATGTCCGAGCACAGTACCAGCGTTACCAGTAACGGTGATCAAATTACTGCTAAGTACCAAGCACCGGAACGAGCGAACCGACAGCCCTGCGGACGGTCAGAGGACATCTTCTCTTTAGGGTGCATATATCTCGAGATCGCTTATTGCATGGCTCTATTGGGTCAAGATATTCCACGTCCTTGGCTTCAAAAAGGGTGGTCATTCCAGGCGAACCTGAACCAGATGCAAGAGTGGATGAAGCCCTTGGGTAGTCCCAGATATATACCGATTCCAAAATCGGACAGTCGTGAAATTACCGTGCTCATTAGGGAGTTACCAATGCTTCTAAAGCCAATGCTGGCAGCTGCTAGCAACGATCGCCCCTCTATCCAAGATATCGTAGACTCGCTTTCCACGCCTTTCGTCGAATCGAGTGGGGCTACGTTTACCGGCGAGTGTTGTGCACCGCTCATGCGCATCGAAAGTTCATCAGAAGAGTCGATGTCTGAGGATTCGGACAACGAAATAGGAGACACTATCGCAGTCATGCCGTACAGCCAAGTGTCCGACGTTATCGCAGTCATGCCGTACGACAAAGCACAATCCTGATGATCAGGCTTTAGCCTGAGGCAAAGGGGCACTCTATTCTTGTTCCTGGGAAACCGACGGCTAGACATCAAATTAGGCATCACAGTTGCCTTGTCTATACTCTCGGTCCACTCATGATCACGTTTGGTATGAGTCGCTGAACCTTCGCCGGGCTACCGGTGAGCACTGAAGACCCGGCTGGGGCTGGAACAGCAGCACGGTGTTCAACCCCTAAAGATAACGATCTCCAGCAATAGAGAAGCACCAATTCTTTCCATCGTGAGTGGATGGACAGTGTATTTGTTGGTTTGGCCACATCACCCGAATTGTAGGGTTGAGTGGCAAAGAGGGAGGAATCGCCGAAGACTAGAGCAGATCCGCGTTCACTGTGACCAAGGGTAAACTGACGTCTGGAAGGTCGGATCGGTACAGCGATATCGTATCGACGCACTATTTCATTTAGACTACAATCTTGGTAGTTCAGCCGCATGCATGAGAACCCCCTAATTTACATAACTTTCACATACACTCCCATCCATACGCAGAGGCATGCTTGTAAACGCAACTCCGTAACGCCAGCCATGCATGGTTTTATGGCTTATGGACTCTTCGAGGTGAAAAGTAGATGCCAAATACGAGAACGATGCTCGGATGAAGAACGAGAAAACGGTGTAGTAGCACCGATAGAACAAAAGCAACGCTGTATGACTTACAATGACAGTCCTCAATCCAGATTAGCTTCGCCATCTGGTAGCGTTCTCTGTTTGAAGATACCAGAATCGAAGGATTCATCCGGCAAGAAGGATCCAAGGGGCTTTTTTTTTCAAATGACAACGTGAAAGCGGCGTACATGCCGAAGCAATCTGACCGCTCACAACATGCCCGCGGCAGCCAAGTCGCGGTAGACCTTCTCGGGCATGACGTTGCCTTCGTTATCCTCCATCTCGACAACGTTCTCAGCAAGCAATTTCTGTTTCTTCTGGTCCTTCTGGATCTTGCGCCACAGCTCCTCAGCCTCCTGTATGCTTGTAATCTCTCGGAAGAGGGTGGTATTGGTAATGCCGAGACACTTGAGACCGTGGATGTGGCGGGGTTCGTTGAAGTGCTTGTCGAATGCGCGCCTGCCCATGTATACGAAGTTTCCGCAAATCTCGCAGGGGAATTCGACGCCCAGGCCGTGGAGCTTGTAAAGCCAGAAGGGGATGGGCTTGCCGTCCCAGGCGAGTGGCAGCTTGAGCGGGTTGTAGATCTTGTCTTCGCTGTCGGACTCGTTGTCCTCCTTTTCTCCGCCGTTCTCGGGCTGCTCTGCGTATAGCTGCTCTAGCTCTTGTTGGCGCTCGCGCTCGGTCATACCCTGCTTCCGCTCGACGTTGACCTTGGTGTCGCCGCGCTCCGTCTGCATGGCTGCAGCGAGCTTCCGTATCCTGAACTCGCGCTCGGCGACTGCTCGCTCCTTGAAGCGTTGCAAGTCTGAGGAGGCACCGTTCGACTGCTTTTCAGTGTCTTGTGCGCCGTTCTGGCTCTCTTGTAGCGCCTTCTTGTGTTTCTTGCCCGACAAATGTGCTTCGTAAACGGTCTCTTTCGAGAAGCCTTTCTTGCAGGCTGAGCACCAGATGCCTTCTCCCTGCGCTTCACCGTTGACCGGTGCAGACGCCGTAGATTTCTTCTCCCAGCCTGGAACTGCGTCTTTCTCCCATGCCTCCTCGAACTCCTTGTCGAAGCTGGTGAAGAGCTTATCCAGATTCTCTAGCGGCTTCGTCCGTCGCATGAAGCTCTCGAGGTAATCTTGCAGCGCTTTCAGGTAGTGAAAGTAGGCCTCTGATTTCTTCTGCTCGCGCCGGATGTTGCATTGCGGAGGGGTGAAGATGTCGAACTTATCCAGGTACTCCAGATAGGTCAGACGGCGCGCGTTCTGCTGGACGGGAAGGTTCAAGTACTGCTCGTGCAGAGTCGTGAGGTCGAAGAAGCGACCAAAGCCCTCCTCGCCAGTGAACATGGAGTCGATGGCTGCGATGGATGCCGTGTGGTCTTCGGGTGAGCGTTTCTTGTAGGCCTTCTCCAGATTCTCGACAGGCTCGTTCGGATACCGGCTGTGGAAGTCCTTAATGGAAGCGATCTCCTTCATGAAGGACTCCATGGGGTCTCCGTGGGTGAGACCGCGCACCTCGTCCTCCTTCTTGCTGTCCTCATCCTGGTAGATCTTCAGTAGGCGGCTCGACTGGCTCTCGATCTGCTCCAGGAATCGCGCAATGTCGTGGTCACGTGCGAGACGATCGCGAATCTGATGACATGTTAGCACGCAGTTCGCGACGGACGCGAGGGTAATGCCTACATGCGGGGGGTCTTCTAGGAGTCGCTCGGCAGCGGCGTCCTCGAGGCGCTCGAGGTCCTCGTGGAGCTGGCGCTGATCTTCCAAAAGCATGCTTGCGGTCGCCTAGAGTAACTATGAGTCTTGGTATAGCAGCGGTTCGGTAGTAGATGTGCAGACCTTTGCGGCGGTGACGATGTCGAGCTGGTGGTGGAGCCTGTCGCGGCGACATAAATCGCAGAACGCGCTAGTCAACGGGGCTAGCGCGCCGAGGCTCCGGCCCTCCGCAAAGCTGAGGCGCAACTGCTCCAAACTTTCTTGCACGTCGCGAACGATTCGAAAACTACCAATCACCCATACCAACCCCGGCTTCACATTCAAGATGGCGGACGGAATCGACCGAAATGCCGACGATAAGATCGAGTTCTCCACCTCGAAGGAGGTCACGGTCGCGCCTACCTTCGAGGCCATGCACCTGAAGGAGAACCTGCTACGCGGTATCTACGCCTACGGATACGAGTCGCCCTCAGCTGTGCAGTCGCGCGCCATCGTTCAAATCTGCAAGGGTCGCGACACCATCGCTCAGGCGCAGTCCGGAACAGGAAAGACCGCGACTTTCTCCATCTCCATCCTCCAGGTCATCGACACGGCTGTGCGCGAGACACAGGGTACGTCATGTCAGATTGGAGGTGCTGGACTATGCTAATCAGATGTAGCACTCGTACTATCACCCACTCGCGAACTTGCAACCCAGATTCAGCAGGTTATCATGGGTCTCGGCGATTACATGAACGTGCAATGCCACCCTTGCGTCGGAGGGACAAACGTTGGCGAAGATATTCGCAAGCTCGACTATGGTCAGCACGTTGTCTCTGGAACCCCAGGACGTGTAGCCGACATGATTCGCCGCCGCAACCTCCGCACACGCAACATCAAGATGCTCGTTCTCGATGAAGCCGACGAGCTCCTCAACCGAGGTTTCCGCGAGCAAATCTACGATGTCTACCGCTACCTCCCACCTGCCACCCAAGTTGTTGTCGTTTCGGCCACCCTCCCATACGATGTGCTCGAGATGACAACCAAATTCATGACGGACCCCGTGCGCATTCTGGTTAAGCGCGACGAATTGACGCTAGAGGGCCTCAAACAATACTTCATCGCTATCGAGAAGGAAGAGTGGAAATTCGACACCCTGTGCGATCTCTACGACACACTCACCATCACACAAGCAGTTATCTTCTGCAACACGCGCCGCAAGGTTGACTGGTTGACGGACAAGATGCGCGACGCCAACTTCACTGTATCCTCCATGCACGGAGAGATGCCGCAGAAGGAGCGAGACAGCATTATGGCCGACTTCCGTCAGGCCAACTCTCGCGTGCTCATCTCGACCGATGTGTGGGCGCGTGGCATTGACGTGCAACAAGTGTCGCTCGTCATCAACTACGATCTACCATCGAACCGTGAGAACTACATCCACAGGATTGGTCGAAGTGGACGATTCGGACGCAAGGGTGTAGCCATCAACTTTGTCACTCAAGACGACGTTCGCATCCTCCGTGACATTGAGTGTAAGTACCATCCAGCTTTTTCTTTAGACATCCGCTAATCCTCATAGTGTACTACTCTACCCAGATCGACGAAATGCCCATGAACGTTGCCGACCTCCTCGCGTAGAATTTCGAGCGAAATGTAGACGCATCGCATGCGATCGAACACGGGGCACAGCGGGTATTCACACTCACCGTACTGAGGCCACAGACTCTCACTCAAGGGACACGCCCGCTTCGGCGGCGAATTGGAAGTGGAGGAAGGGACTCTTTAGCCGAACAGTAAGCCTACCTCTGTCGCAAGGCCTCTGTCACCTGGCTAACTTTGCGACTCTGACCAGATCGAAATTGTAATCAATACCCATAACGTACTCACAACTTATAAGACCGATGACCAGCCGATAAATTTTGGTGGCGGTACCTCCGAGATCAGATCTGGTTCCGACTATCGCTATCGTGATACAATGATTGGCATTTTGCGATGTGTTCATGACACACAGTTCCGATCACATACTCCTTAAAATCCAGCAAGTGTTCTTCTGCCACGTCACAACATATCCGTAATTCTACGAGGAAGGAAGTATGTTGAGTTCAACGCCCTTGGCAGCTGGGCCCGCAATCTCAATACAAGATTTCGCTATCCTAGCGGAAGTAATTGAAGATGGCCTCACTCTGTTCTTGAGCTACCCCACGGGTCGAGTGGGTTGTTTCCGGTACAGTATGATTCGCAGCACATCCTCGCGCGTATGCTTATCATCAATAGGTCTTCTCTTTTTCTAGTAGCAGACCCAATCGCCTGGCTGATGCGATATTGCACCCTTTGAGGTAACAATCAATACGATTGAGGTAGTAGCGCTATCCCTCTCCATGCAATATGTTGGTTCCCCACCGTTGATGCGATACCACGCGAGCTAGCCTTTCCAGCTGCAGTGTCTCAATGCTTTTGCTCAAAGTACAGTGGGGAAGCCGTCGGCTTGTTGACACAGTGACATTATGCCGCGTATGTTTTCGATAACGTAAGCAATATCACCTGCCACCGAACGCATTGGAGCGAAATATGCAGAGTGGTAGAGACCCTTGGGGCGAATTCGAAGGTGAAGTGTGGCTCAGGGTCCGATTGCGCGAACATGATTCTTCCAAATTGCCCAGGCAGAATTGTTGAGAGGGCAATGTAGCGGAGAAAATTGAGACCGGCGAAAACTATCATCGATCATTTTTGAGTTGGTATATCAGGTCGGAGACAATACTTTAATGTGTACCATGCGAGTACGCGATCATGCTCGATAGAGCATCACGACCTACCATCCACACGTATAGCACTGATGTCCATTTGTCATGTCTATCTCATCTCCGTCATCGGCTTCCCCTCAGTCGCATCACAGTGCCATGGAACGGAGAGTACCAGCTTCAGGTGCTTCACTGGGGTTGGACCCTGCCTCATCACCCTCTCCGCTTCTCCGAAGCCGGAACCAAACATTGCCGCATTTTGAAGAGTCTCCGATGCCTACGATCTTTCTCATTTGAGGGGTACCTTTTCGTATGGGATGGTTGAGTGTTGGGGAAATTGTGAGGGGCTACATTGCGTCACATCGTCGTACCAGTGGATGGAGCGGATGGCAACCAAAATATCAAACCACACGCGAACACACGAACACACTTGATATCAGTCCCGAAGGCTGAGGAAAATGCAGGGTCAGAGTATATAACACGGCATACCCCCTTTTAGAGTCTCTCATCCGCAAACACTTCGACAGCAATATACCATCATCGACTTCGATCAAAAAAAAAAAACTCAAAGTACGATCTCTCCTTTTCTTACATCCTCTTCATCACTTCAAGCAAAAACAACTAACACATGCCCAGTCACTACCAACAAAACGTACTACCGCCCCTTTCTACCACCCGATCACTCCACCTAACACTCCCTCCTCAGCAACCCAACCCGACCACCACAATGCAATTCTCCACTATCCTCGGCGCCACCATGGCCCTCTTCGCAGGCGTTACCTTCGGCACCATGGAAACCACCATGTTTATCGAGCCTAAGGTAACCCATCGCGTCCAAACCGTTACCGTTACCGCTCGTGCCGTTACCGTCACCGCTGCTCCCTACGCCGCATAGACAGGTCTAGCTCCTGGTACCTGTCCGTAGCATCTTGGTTGCGTTGAGATCATTGGGGTTACAATAGGAAAGGCTGGTCAGAGGTCTTACGGCGAGTTTTTCTTGTGGGTAGATGTGTCTGGCTGGCTGAGATGAGGACGCTGAAAGGTCCGGGAAAAGTAGATGGGAGATGTGATTCAATTCCATGTCTTACTGTCTAAGCCTTGTTTTTCTACTTGCTGTGTGAGGTGTTGCATATGACGACGACATCCTCATGATTAGACTAGGTGCATCTTGAATTTTCAACACGATTGTGACACTGGTGCAGAAGAGCTTTTCCGGAACGAGGTAGAAATGGTTCACATATTATCATTATGTTATAGACACAGCTAACCGACCTCAATCTGACACACCACCATTTCAAGTCGTCGTATCGTCACCAAAAGCTAGTTGCATTCTCCGTGCGTGCGCAGCTCTTCGCTTAGCCTGTGCCGACATGGGCTTCTTCGGCACATCTCCGTTCTGACTTCCGTTGGAAGGCGCCGGGCTATTTTCTGCCTGCACTGAAACAGACGGAACGGGAGGAGGCATCTCTACCTGAACTGGAACAGACGGAACGGGAGGAGGTATCTCTACCTGAACTGGGACTGATGAGGTAGTGGGTGGTACCTCCACGCGCAACTCTTGTTTCGGTGTGGGAATTGGTTGCTCGTGCAATACGGGTGGTGAAAGTATGGCTTGTTGCGTGTCCGTTATCGGTTGCGCCGCTTCTGTTGTGGAAGCCTGTCGCACTAAGTCTTCAGCCATCGTCTTGACGACTTTGTGGCTACGAAGTCGTTGCTGAAGGACGGAGAGCACGACATCGTCATCGTCTAGCTCTTCTGGCGTCTCTGTAGGGCTGGCAACTATGGGTTGCGAAGTTGCCGGGGCGATGATCTGGGGCGGCGGTGGTGGTGGGTAAGACAGTGCAGTTACCGGAAGGGTAATCGCCTCCTCCTCCGTACCAGGCGTTGTTGTAGTTTCAGCGACCGTGGTAACTGTGGGTGACGGTGTTGCGTTGAATGATCTGCTGCTTGACGTTTGCGACAACCTTTTCGACATGCGCTGTGACGGCCGCTGGCTACTTGGGCGACGAACCGGCTCGTCATCGGTGAAAGTGGTAACGTTGACAAGAGCACTGGGCGATCGCAACGTGTGTATAGATGTTGCATAGTGAGACATAGGCGACGATGTACGCTCCAAAGAGGCAAAGCTGTTTCGTCGTATGCTCGAGTCCTCCTCATGCATCGACGGCGCATCCGCATCCCCCTTCTCATGTTGTGGTGGTTGCGCAAGGCCTCCGCTACTTGTAGGAAGCTGGCGGGGCGATGGCTGAGCTGCGGTAGTCTTGGTTGCGATGTTTGGTAGGCCGTCTGTCATCGCATTCGTTATAGGCACAGTCTCGTGGACTACAGGTAACGTATGACCGGTTGTTGGGGTCGACGTCACCGAGATCGATGGAATGGAAATTGTTGGACTGTTTGGCCATTCTCTACTCGGCAGCCTTTCGCTCGCCGCACTAGGCATCACATAGTCCGCCAAATCATCGATAAGTGACGGCTGACTCTTGAGATGAGGGAGCTCCGATGGCAAAGACCTGTGCTTTTCGCTATGCCGTTGGATGTCTATCGATGTTGCTCGATACCGTCTCGCTACCATGGGGACGCTGACCGTAGCTTGTGTGGACAGAGTAGAGTCGGTGCGCTCGATTGTTGTATCGCCATTATTTGAGGAGGAGGGAGCCACATCGATGGAGGCGCGAGGTCTTGGTTCCCGAAGGATGGATTGTCGGGAGTAGTCTGAGCGTGCTCGTGGTCGTCTGGATAGTGTCGAGCTTTCGGAACTGAATTCGCGGGATGCTTGAGGGCTCAGGAAGATCTGTGAATTTTGCCTCTCCTCGATGTCCATGTCAGCCGGCGTACTACCGGCCAGCTCTACAGGCACCGAATTGATACTACCAGCTAAAGGTTGTTAGTTGGACTGTAGTCTTGTCTATCGTGGATGACACTCACTTTCGACGTCGTCTTTTTCAGCTTCAGACGCCAGTGTAATATTCGATGCGGAGACGTTCGCCTGATTTGTTCGGTATTTCTGCCTCGAATATGGTCCACGTAGCGCGTCTTTCTCATCATGAGGTACCCAAGGTCGTACCGGAGCCTCAAAAATGGGGGTCTCTGCGATAGCACCAGGCTTCCCACAGAGTTCTGCCGTTTGCATGACGTAGATAGCACCAGTCAGCTGAGCGTGGCACTGATCTAATAGCTGCTTCTTTTTCAGAAGTTTTTTCTGGTTTCTTAGACCCCACTCAAGCTTGAGCTTCGATGCAGCTGTGCCGCCATCTCCATCGTGGCCCCAGGCTTTGTCCATATCCATGCCGATTTCGTTAAGAGCACGCCGCACCTCGAGTAAAGAAGTCTCGATCCATCTCCGCTTATTTGGGTAAGCATCCAGGAAATTCGAAACCGCAGATGAGATGAAAAGGCGCGTCGCCTCATCGATGTCTTGTCGCACTTGTTGGATGATGCTCACGAAAGCGATGGTATCCGCAGAAGCCTTCTCGGTGGTAAGGACATAGTCCGCAAAGTAGTAGGTAGTCGGTATCGCTGGAAAGTCGCATGAGATGTCATCGGGCGTTTCCCTCGGAATAGCAATTGATGGCCGCCGGTCTTCAGAGTTCCTGGGCTCCTGCTTTGGCCGCCCGATCTTGCGTTGGAAGTACTTCAGCCTCGTTCCTTCGGTCTCCGTAGGCGCTGGCGTGGGGAGGTCAGCCCGATGCAGTGTTTCCGGTAGGAACAAGCCAGCAGTGGGCAACATCGAAGTCAAGGTTGGCATGAGCGTCCTTCGTATTACTTCAAGCTGATTGTACTATTGCTGTACAGAGTCTGGAAGTAGCTGGTAGCGCGCATGGGTTTAGCAGTGGTAGCAGGCGACATGCGCCAGTTACACCAGGACAAACCCCGCAGATAATGACGCAGTACTTGCTCGAAATAGGCACAGCCGGTGCGGATGTGCTGGTGTTCCAGTTTCGTGTGTCGGCCTGTCTGATGGAAGTATTTGCTAACAGCTACACATGGGATAGCTATCAGTCGATCACGGCACCGATGTAGCGGTAAAGTTTTGGTTGGGGGCGCAGAACAACAACTCAGCCGCGGGCACCGTACCGCAGAGTCATGCAGCGTTGTCGTCTCACGCCGCACAGCATAATCATGCCAATGTGCATGGGGCGTCTCGCCGGATTTGGTGTAAATTACTTATAAGGTACTGGTCTTCGATCCAAACCTCGCTATTGGGCTACGCCGCAAGGATGCTGATTGCATGGACTACGCCCCAATGGGGGCCAAAACACATTCCATATTGGCCCCCATAAGATGCGGGTTCTGAAGAGGGAAGCGCAACCGAGATCAGGCTAGGACCTGGTCTAGCCGATTGGCCGTTGCGCGTAAGCCCTCGCATCTCGAACAAGATGAATGACCCTCTTGATCGCAGGTGCAAGCGTCGTAGCGTATCGCCTTCTCCTGTTCGGCGACGAAGTGAAGATGTAAGCACCATTGTAAGCTTAAATTCATTCGATAGCAATGTGGCCATCACTGTGACAGCGGAAGACCTAGAGGCCTCCGCAACATGAAACTTCTTCAAGGCGGCACAGGTTCTACCTGTGAGCACAGTCGTACGCGAGGCTCTCCTTGCATGAGCCATCGACTCATGCATCCAACCGTCTCACCACAGCCTCACTGAAAGGCCGCGGCGGACTAACTGGATGGCCAGCCTCGTCCGCTACTTGCACAAGAGCGGGGAAAATGCACAAGTCCCCTGACGTGACACCTTCTTCCTCCTGCCACTCAAATTCCCATGCGCTAGGCTGGGAAAACAGCGTGAAAGCAAAGAGCGCAGCCCGCTTCAGCACTTCCTCAAGATTTCGCTTGCGCTCTCCGTTGTTCATGCGAGAGTCGGCGTATGGCTGCAGAACGTTGTCTAATGTTGCAAGCGTTGCCTGTATACTCGCATGTCGACTGTCGGAAGGACCGAAGGGATTGCGAATGTAGCTAGCCTGCATCAACTCCGCAGTCATGACCCGCCAGCGCGCCATCAATGATGTTTGAGCTGTACGAAAGTCAGTACTTCTATACTAAGAGACGAAGGAACTCGTGCCGCATACCTTGAAAGCCACGATCTCCAGTTGCGACGGCTTGGTAGCATTGCGCGACTTCGGACGGCAACAGGCTCTTCGAGGGATCTTTGGAGGGTTGAAGTTTCGATACGATCACCCAGGCGATGATGAACCTTAGCGCAATCTCTCGAGTTGCAGCATTTCCGATCAATGTAGTGAGCGTTCCTACGGAGACTGGTAGACCTGGTCCTAGTGCCTGTAGGTCCTCATAATCGATGAGACCAGGGTTGACACGGCTGGTGTGGTAGTAACTCTGGACGTGATTCTTGATGGCATTGCTGATTTTCGAAACATTGCCAGAGATGGCTTTGTCTTCCAAAGGCTGAGGAAGTCCACCACCCAAAGCAGCTACAGATGATCGTTTTCCGGCTAACGGTGTAGTGTTGGCGGAGAACCCTTTCTCCTGCGAAGCTAACGCATACGTATCTGGTTGAGGATAATGATTCTTTGGCTGTCTTCTTTTACGCCAGCAGAACCACAGGATGAATCCAGCGAGCAAGGCACCAGCAACAAGGCAGCCAACTGCAATACCAGCGATTGCACCCGTCCCAAGTCCCGAGTCAGCGGTTGCTGGCAGCGAAGCTGTTGTGGGGGTCGGGCCGGTAGTTTTGTTCGATGTCGATGTAGAAACCGACACGCGTGCAGTATTAGACGTGGTTGCCGCATCAGTGGAGGGGTCTGGTGTGGGATCTGGGGTGGGGATGGCTGGTACAGCAGGAGCTACGAATTGAATCTGATTCGGGTTCAAGTGCGCTGACAGAATAAAACCATCGACGGTGATCGGAGGTGCATTGGGAGCCACCACTTGTCTGTTGTACGAGAAGCCCGATGCAGCGTATGGCATCAATACCGCCACGGTTACTACAGGCTTTCCATCAATAGAGAGGATGCTTTCGTATGTGCCGGTTTGAGGATTCTGAACAGTTGCTGGTGGTTCTGTCACTGGAAAGATGACGAATGGCACCGAGGTCGTCATTGTAGCTGTGTTCGTAGGCGGTTCGGAAGTCTTCGCGCTTGTGAGGTTCGTATTTGCAGCTGACATAGTCGTGACTTACATCAGTAGGAAAATGTGAGGGCCGAGATATTCTAGAGGGGTAAGAAGCGTGCAAGGCAGTTGAATGTAGAAGTGGCAGAGCGGCTAGGATGTGAGCGCACGCCCTATAGACAGTTTTAGTAACCTGCCACCAATACGTGCCCAACGCGCCTCCAGATCAAACTCACTAGTCCCGATCATCTCTTGTCACATGATGGGTCATTCCAATAGCTTCGCACGGCGCAACTACATACTATACATCCTTGTTATTCATAGCGTCGCAGAATGTACGGTGCAGCGCGCTGATTATGGCCCCCAAGGCGTACTCCACATGCATAAAGTCCGTATACTTAGAACCAGCATATGCGGGGGCTGAAATGGCGCGTGTTGTGATCGGTCGAGAAGATGCTGTGCCGCAAGGCTGAGACATAGGGGCCGCCTCAAGGCACCTGCATCGTCTCTGCATCTTATAGATACGTGATCAGGCGGGAAGGCAACAACAAAGACCGCGTCACCGACAACGAGACAAGATGGAGCGAAACGAGCGACCGCATATGATTGTTGGTGTAGACCTTGGGATGACGTGTAAGTTCTGGTGAGGCTGAGGAATGGCACGTGGGGATGCGAGTCCCAATTCGGATTAGTGTGCTGCGTTGGATCACGTGCTTCTTATCACACCAGTCCAAGGCTGATACATCTCTCCAGGTACCGGCGTGGCATATGTGAACCTCTCCATAGGCAGCGAAACTGTTCGCTGGGTACAGAAGTGGCCTGGACGATTCCAGGCGAACGAGAACAAAGTCCCAACGGTGGTCGTCTACCCAATTGGCTCCAAGGATCCGTCATCATGGGGCTTTCTCTCAGAGACCGCTGCAGAGACCGCGGCCGATGACAAGGAGTACAAGGAGTGGTTCAAGACATGCCTCGACCCAGAGAAGCTCCACCGAAAGCAGATGGAAGATCCAGAAGGCGCACCCGAAAACCTACAGGAGGTTGAGAAGTGGTATGGCGACTATCTGCGGAAGATGTACGAGTACTTGTCGTTCAAGCTTGGCGGAGAGCTTTCTGGCATTGGCTGGGAAGAGGCTAGAATTGAGTTCATCTTCAGCGTGCCGACCACATGGGCTCCGATGCCAACAGTGGAGAACTTCAAACGACTGGTGAAAGAGGCGGGCTATGGGACGCATCCGCACCACGAAGTGGCGATAGGTCTTACGGAAGCCGAAGCCGCCGCGGTACATGTATCAACCGAAGCACCAGGCATTTTTCGCGAGAATGATGTCTTGCTAGTCTGTGACGCCGGCGGTGGAACAACTGATCTTAGCGTGCTGAAAGTCACTGGCACGGTCAACCAGGCTATCGATCTTCAGCAGATGGACGTTGTGTTTGGCGAGACTATCGGATCCGCTGCTATCGATTATGAGTTCGAGAGGCTAGTGATGCATCGGTTGACGCTCGCACACAGTACAAATCCTCTACCGGTCGACCCCGCGGACGCCGGATGGGAGATGATGAAAAGTCGAGATTTCCAAGCCGTGAAGTGTGAGTATGGCGCCCCAGACGACACACCATTGTTCAGTATAGGAATACCGCGCGTTCCGCAAACGTACAGCAACTCTGATCCGGAAGTTCGAATTCGCAACGGTGAAATGACGTTTGAACGGCAAGACCTGCAGCGCCTGTTCGACAAGCAGATCGCGAAGCTGTTCAAGCTCATCGACACGCAGCTGCAATCACTTTTTCAGAAGTTCCCAAGAGAGCATGTAGCGCATCTAGTTCTCAGTGGTGGGCTGGGCAACAGCGCATATGTGCAGTCGCAGCTCCGAAAGTACTATGCGCGCACCTCTTTCCCGAACGCCGAGTCGATCTCCGTGAGCATAGCGCCTGACCCTCAACTCGCTGTGTGCAAAGGTCTTGTTAGCGATCGTATGCGAAAGATCCTGACGTCGCGATCGGTCCTCGGATGGCGTTGTTGTCGAGCGTCGTATGGCACTGTGTGCAAGATTGCGTATGACAGGAAGAACCCCGAGCATCAAGGGAAGGAACTTGTTCGAGACCCACTGAACAACAAGCTGTACATCACGCAGTCGATAGCGTGGTTCGTCAAGAAGGGCGCGCCAGTAAGCGTGGACAAACCGATCGAGCACAACTTCATCAAGAAGGTCGACCCGGGCGATCCAAGGAGGGCATTTCCGACGACTGTCATCGAGAGTGACTTGGATGCGGCGATATTGCCAGACCAAATGAACCAATGTATGTCTACCGAAGCTCGGCCGCTCCGCTCGTACCCATGAACAGCTTTCTGACAGCTCACAGACACGCGCATCCTCTGCGAGATAAATTCAGACCTCTCTGCAGCGGATGAGAAGAAGTTCCAAGAGAAGAACAAGCACTTCTGGTCGTTGCAGAAGCACTATCTGCGCATCGAGTACTCGGTACGCGTCTTGATCGGACCCGCGGATATCCGCTTCGAGCTGTGGTTTGACGACCAGAAGCTTAGTCGCGATGAGTCGATCAGAGTAGAGTGGATGCCTGCGCAGATGCCGCAAACGTCTCAGATCGCCGAGATGTCCGGGGCGGAGAGAGAGGCTGTTGAGATGTCCAACACGCCGCCCACGCCCATAGGCGCTGCGCCCCCAAGTGGCGCATTCAAGACTGATCCAAATGCGAAAGCCATAAGGACAGGTGGATTCGCGGTCGTCAATAAAAGGGCTACTGTTGAGATGGGCAAGAAGCCAAGAGGAGTGGGTGGGCTATTTGGGAAGAGCTCTTTCTTTGGCCGCGCTGCGTAGGATGACGCCCTGGAGCTCTGGCCGCGATGGCGCGAACATGACGCGGTGCGCATCGGCGCGGAAGGCAGCTTCCGATAGCTTCGTAGCTGACAGCACTAATTAACACCTTCAACCTACATCATCCTCATCAAGTCCAGGAAACCAGGCTCTGTTGTTTTACTGGTCGACATGCTGCAAACAGGTGAGGAGCCACTCAGCTCTAAGCCGGCCATCGCCCCGGTCACTTGCCTGTCTTGTGTTAACGTTACACCCATTGCGCTTTCAGCCCGTCAGCCTCGTCAGCCTTGACTGCAGGTAACGAGGTCACCGTCTACTTATAAGTATGGCGCACAACAGATATGGTTCTTGATCAACGCTCCTCAGGTTTCTCTCTTCTTGGTCATAACAACTAATATCATGCGCTACCTTCCGTTCCTCGGTAAGAGGCTTGTAACCACAGTTCTGATCACAACTGACGTATTTCAAGCCACCACATGCGGTCTGATTGCATCTATCGCAGCATTCGATATCTCGCCGCAAGAGGTACTAGACTCGAACACGCCCAAATTCTTGAATGAAGCAATCGACCCTTGCTCGTTGGCCGACTCCCCAACAGCAAATGCGAGCGTTCAGCTTAGCAGTTGGTTAGAATGCGCTGTCAATGGTACGTACAAAAGACAATACGCTTGAGACCTCATCATGCTAATACAGGAATAGGGTTCTATCCATACCCTGCGAACACAGACTGGCCCAACGGCCATGCCAAATCGTTCTCGAAAGACATCAAGTTCACCTTCAACGACACGCATTACGACTTCGATGGCTCACGGCGACTCTATACAATCTTCAATGCGACACTGGGCATGGCCTTTGCGCCTTTCAAGCATGGCCCCATCAACACCCTTGGTGTGCCCAACATAAATGGCGATAAAGGTGGCTTCGTGTACATGATCGGGTGGGCCGGTGGTTTCCAGACCCGCGTCAAACGCGACTTGTACTTCACAAACGCAGCATTCGCGGTAGTCAAAGAGGAGGACGGAGAAAGGAAGATTGTTGAGTTCCGAGAGAGCGGCAACATTCCCAACACAGCACCACTGCCAGAGCCTGTCGAGTGGGCATGCTCATTCGAGTAGCACACTCAGCGGCACTCATTGAAGGCTTCCAGCAAGCAAGTGCAGAAGCAGGAAGTCTGCACATAGCATCTAGCAAAGTTGCTGTTTCCTTGACGACAACACGGCATCCTCGCACCTGCGCAGCTTTTGCGACGCCCCTATCCGACAAAACCCCTCCTCGCTTCCGCCATCTGTTTCTGCAAACCCTCCATCTTCTTGATTAATCGATTGAGAAACTCGTTCCTGTTCTCTTTCTCTGTGTCATCTCTGCCGTTGTTCATCCAGTCACAGACTCGTTCATCGTCTAGCAACTCGCTCTTCCGCTCCATGACCTCTAAGTTGGCCTCCATTTTCTCGGTATGGGAGCGAATGATATCAACGCAGTCTTGCTGCTCTATGGTTGTCTCGATAGCTGGAAAATCGTCGTCTAGCTGCTTGAGCAAGTAAAGACTTGTCAGTACCCGGTCGGCTCGATCCTCGAGGTCCATTAATATGGATGTCAGGTCTCTCAGTTGGCGGTCTTGAGGGTCATGGACGTCGCTCATTGTGCTGACTTTTGCCGCTGTGGTTTTGAACATGTTTTGCATATCTTTTCTTGCTGACCTGCTTTTATAACTCAGGGCGTGAAGGGAGAAGCTGGTTAAGACATCATGGGTGGATAATCACACATTCGAATATGTGAGTCGCGGGGTATCATTGTAGGATGACAATCACGTTTAGTCGTACTCTGTTCATCACTCAACAGCTAGCCTACTGACATTCCATACTGTCAGTTTCACATTGTCTCGAACTTGGTTTACAGCTCAAACCTTGACACCTGGAGTGGAATGTAGCCTCTAGGGACACGTCGACCAGTCGAAATCTACCTCTTCGAACCCGTACCTTACATCCGCCCTGACCTCTTTCACCTTCTCCTCGATCATCTGTAAACTCTCTTCTAAATCCTCCTTGTCTTCCTTGGCGATCTCCAATGCGCGATGCGGCAAATTTCCACCCACAACATAAGTGCCTGCGATATCCGTGATATCGATGCTGTTCACCAGCTTCCGATACTGTTCCACATCCTGCTCCAGCATCTCCAGTTCGGCTTTGATGGAGGCCACAGCACCAGCGCGGTCGGTGGCGAGAATGTCGGACTTTGCTTCGTGATGTAGGTGTGCGATTTTTGACCAGCGGTTTATGATCTTGTCGTAATGCGACGGAAGGATTTCCCAAAAGGTGGTAGAGAGAAGTGTTGCCCGAGGTGTTGGGTGTGGTGTTGACATGACGGCGGAGATGACTGATGCTCTATTTCGGGTGGACGCGCAAGCCGTGGTTTTGTAGAGGCATGCATCGTCTCGGGATGCCGGCGCCTCAACAGTAGATAAGACTTCACAACAACAACAGCGACGTGTTTGCTTTTGTTGAAGGCGGTGTACGTGAGAATTCTGTAAGGGACGGTGTCCATGCTTCTGTTCTTTGTCGGGTCATTTTGATGTTGGCCGTGACACGCTTTGATTCAATGCCGGCTCGTCACGTCCTTAGGGTCACATCTTGGCTGTGACTGTTCGCGCACAGGACAGCCTGACACAGTCATAGTCTCCTACAAAACCTGCACAGTAAATGTGTAACTCCTTCACATATCGTACAAACCTGGAGTCTTTCATCAAAATGTCAGATCTTTACCCTACCTATGAGGCTTCTTTCACGCTAGAGATGTTTAGGAGAGTTTTAAAGGAACACAACGACTATGAGCCAGAACTGAAGCTTCAGCTGGAGCAAGTCGAGAAAAAGCTGAACGAGGTCTTCAAATTGCCGCAGACTTCTGCAGGTGAACTGTGTCCCAGCCGCAAGTACACTGCCATAGTACCATATGTGCATGCTACTAACAGCAGAACAGTTCGGAAAACAGATATTATGAATGTCATCAAAGCTCTAAACAGCAAATTCACCGAGGAGAGCATTGGCCATTACTTGAGCCAACTGGCACGCGTTGACCATCAGCAAGGCGGGTTTACAGGTCCGTTCTGGCGAATCTGCTACATCGGTAAACCCGGGACGAGCAAGATGGATGAGAAGAGGCGGCGGGAGGCACATGAGGACATACGCTGGCTTTTTCAGGAAGCTCACAAAGCAGTTGAGCATTTTCGAGAATCGGTGTCAGGCTGGATCGTGGAAGAGGATTTAGAGACACTAAAACACGGGTTGAAATGCGACGAAAGAAATAAGAATCGCCTTCAAGATATCTTGGAAGAAGCTTGGCAGAGTGCAGAAAGAGCAAAGGTGGCTCTAGTTGGCCTGGACACGATGTTCCAAAGAATGCGGAAGGAGGCTGGTTGTGAAGATGAAGACGAATAGCTGAGCTCACAGTGGCCGATTCGCTCTGAGTCATCAAGCGACTCGTATTCAAGAACTAAACTGGTGTACATATATTTACCACACTGATATGCTATGATACCAGCACACGAGGCGAGCTATTGAAGTCGCGACATACGTGATGCCAAGATACATGTGATGTAGCCTTACCTAGGTAGCCACACTCTTCTGACATCACGTGCTGAACTAAGGAGATTGCGTATGCCCCGATCGCCGGAATCAATACCTAACACTCCTTTCTCTACTACAGAGCTGCTCGTATTGCATCTGCGCCTCGACATAAACATGAACACAGAACACCAAACTCACGAAGCGGACGAGGAGTACTCTTCAGACTTCGAAGATCTAGTCAATAAGATTAGCGAGCTGAAGGCAAGGATACCTGGCTGTCTCGAGGAAGTCGATTTACTATGCCACCGCTTTTTGGAAGCTACACCGGGCACATCAGAAGAACGCGATCCCGTTAAGGGAGTGCGGGAGATGGTCGCCGATATGGAGAGGCGGTACAAAGAGATCGATACTCATTATGGCTGGGTATTGGCATCAGATCGCGAACTCAGGGACGGGGTACTTTGTTCGTACTTTGGAAAGAAGATAGACGGTCAAGTTTGGTTGAAGAGATCTATAAGGATGCTCAAAAAAACCCGTCGTATACTAGAGATGAGCCAGCAGCGCGTCTTTTGATGGAAAACCGCATACATCGCACGCGCATCACCTAATTCCGAAGCTCGACCTAGAAGTACTTCCCCGAAGTCATACCCAGCAAGCCCCAAAGCGCAACCACACCCTGATACGTCGCACGCATTCTAGCAGACCCTGGAGACCCTTCCTTCGCACATACCACACCGTCAATAATTGCCATCCATCCAATGCAAGTAAGTAGTGTGTCCATGGCTTCCAGATGGCCCCCGAGATAGATTCCCCAGATCGCCATACCGATAGTGGTAACGCGCGAACCTTCAATCTTGATCAGAGGCCACGCTGCCTTTGAAGATGCGATGCTTTTGGAGAGACCGTATGTCAGGATAGCTTGTTCGGGCCCATGAGTAAAAGACATCAGCCCGCCGACTGTCCAGATGCTGGCGAGAAGGAGAGGCGGGACGTGCCTGGGTACGAAATGCTCGAACATGATTGGTGGCGATGTCAGAAGCTGGCAGGCGAGCCGATATGTGTACACAGAGATTTCTGAATAGGGTAGGACTCTCTCGATTTCTCTGATATAGCGCGTTCGTGTAAAGGCAAAGGGGCAATTCAAATGTAGTGTAAGTGCGACGTTCGAGTCGAAAGTGACAGGAATAAGTTCGTTACAGTGGCTTGGTGGGGGGAAAGGGGCGCCTGAAGCTTGTGATGTGTCTAGCGCAGGGCGTAATTGTGCTGTTAAATATAGACAACCAGAGTCTAAGTACAGGGAAAGGCCGACGGCGAGCCAGTAGAGAAATCAGCCTCCACTCGCGATGTATCGAGGTCGGTAAAGATATTGTCGTAGTGCTGTGACCCAACCGGTGCTGCTTTTCCGGGTCCTTAAGGCTCTCGTTTTCTAGCAGCGATGCCTAATTGGAGGAGACAGGAGCGAGCGCCGATAGAGCACCATCTTCTAGCCCGACACCGCTACGGCGATATGCCATAGCCGTCGTCATGATCCCCTGCGATTGCTGCTCAAGGTTGGCATTGTTGTCTTTCCAATGCGGCAAATCCATAGTATCTCTAAATGCTGATTCCCGCCCCACAGCGTTCGGTTCAGACTCCTTGTCTTCGGAGCAGGCAGGCGTAAAATATGTTGAAGGCGGGACAAGTATGGATTTTGCGAAGATCCAGCAGCTGACTACGAAATGATAGTTCGCGACTCGGAATTCTCCAAGTAAGCTGGATTGGGAAGGTTGCCATGCCAATTGGAAATGCATCTGTACATGGCTGATACCATACGACGCTTCCTGCAAGTCTTGTAACGCCTGGAGGTGAGCTTCTTCCTCGATGAGAGTCATTGCACCAGAGCGTAGCTGAAGTCGTGTTGAAAGACGTAGAAGGTGAACCGCGTCATTATCTGTGACATGGCGAATGAGTTTTCGTTGAGTATCGTTCAGCGTGATGTTCACAGAGTCTTCGAATAGACCCACAAAGTCTATAAATGAGCCCGGAGAGTCTCCTACGTTATCCAAGGAGCCTGCGAAAGAGTCGGTAGACGCTGTATCTCTATGCGGTTCATAAAACCCGGTAATGCCGAACACAGTAATATTGCGCGCCTTCTCGATCGACAAGATGCTGGACATGTGCGATGTCGATCCGTGAAACGGGGTCGTGTATTCATTGCCGTCACCAGCACTGAACTCTGCCGCTTGATAGAAGAAGTGAAGCGCCTCTTCTTGAATCTGAGGATGAATGATCACCCATGCTGGAAGGGTCTGGATCTGTTCACAAAGTTCATCGCAGTCTAGATACCGCGCGTTGACAGCGCCAGCGAGGCAAAAGTCGTCCTGATAGTAGATATGCGTTCCTTGCCAAGCGTACTCATAGATCTGATCGCGTAGTTCCCTCGGTAGCATCAAGATCAGGTTGGAACAGTCTTTCAATTGATTCTTTCGAGAGATGTCTTCATCGTGGCGATCCCGTGCGGATACATGGCTGTTGCGCGGTCGTGTCCTTTGGCTGCGAAGCCAGCTAAGTGTGTATACTGATGCCTTAGGTATCGTTCGTGGCGTGCACCTGCGTAACTTCTCCAGTAGCCGATAGGGTAGCGATGTGAGATGATGCCGCGCATGGGGCTGCAGCGATTCTGGTGGACCTCGAGCCGCCATAGCTTTGCAATATGCGTTCGAAGGGTTGTGTTTGCAGTATTCTAAATGGAAGTATTCCCAGCATAGTAGCCACACTTACAATAACTTACTCTGAGTGCAGCCAGGAGAAATCTGGACCTTTGCCGAAGAGCGAGGGCAAGATTGCGCGGCGCTCGCGATCCACAGCTCTACCCATGGAACGTTGAGGGGTGCAAGCAACCATGCCACCAATCGATCTCAGCCCGTTGTAATGGAATTGGTACATTGATGTATGCAGTGCACAAGACCGTCATCGTCCATCTCGAAGGCCGATCTTGCTGCCGATGGACTAAAGTCCGCGGCGTCCGATAACTTTCGACGCGTTGTTGTCGCACGCTGACGAAAGGGTGCGATGAGAGAAAAAATTGGTGCAATGATTGTGTCAAAGCTGGGGATGGATATCTCGCGTGAACGCGTAAACGCCTGTGGCGTCATGACCGTGTTCTAGCGCGTAAGATGACGTCACTGGCCAACAAAGAGGTTTGCAAAGACCAGCTCCATTCCGTTCCAGAAAGCGCACCGGCATGAAGACCCATTCCGAATTACATACAAAGACAGGACCCTGATACCGGCTTTTACATTCCCAAATAATACCCTAGCAGGCACTCAGCCTGCAAGCTCGCAGGCTTCACTCGTCGATCACTCCGCAGTCAGATCCGAAGGTGTCGCAGCACTCCGGATGCTCAGGGGTGCATGCTGTAGTGCGTGTATACAACGAAGCTCTTCCGCACTCGGTCACGATTTTACCAGAACTCGAGAAGCCTTCGTCTTTCACACCTGCCCAGCATGTCAGCGCAAGTCGACGCTCAGTTCGGCTTTCCAGACTTACACTCAGAAGATTCTAGGAAGGGCGCGAATGCGGCCCTGCAGTCAAGTGGGCAGTCGGAAACCCCGTCCGGTATCTGGCTCCATCGGAGGCTGAAGACAAATCCAGTTATATCGTCGTATGACCAGTGCCATTCTTTGTCGAGCCGATTATCAAACTTGTCACATGCAGTGTCAATCCAGCTGGGTAACAATTAGCAATTTGTACTGGGCTGGACTTTGTGAGTCGGCTTACCCTTCAAAGCTGGATCTGGGGTCAAAGGTCTGTGAAGAACCCGGATTCGGGGGACCTAACGTCCCTTCATCAAACCTTTGCAGATTGCTCTTGCATTCAGCTTCAAGCACAGGCTCTTCGGCTCGCTTGATGAGCTCTTCGAGCCATGCGTATTGCGTATCCATGTATCCTTTCGGCACCTCGTACACGTAGGGATATTCGACAACTTCGCATCTGCATCCGAAATTCTTGGGCTGCGTGCACTACTGTCAGCGAAGCGACCACGTGGGTTATGTTACATACCGTGCGACATATGGGCGTCGAAGGGTTACTTGAACTGACCATCCAATTCAGACGTTCAGTGACCTCGTCTTGGCCCTTACAGTCATCGAGTGTGCATATGAGATCTTTAGCACATGTTAGGTCCTCCTCCTTTAGATCAGTGATGATATCACTCTTGCTGACGAATATGTCGAGGAGAGTCTGACCAACGAGCATCGCCGCATGTGCAGCGATGGCGAGACTTAGCGCACTTCTAGCGAGGACGGAGGGGTCCCAATTCAGGTCAGGCTGAGGGGCCGGCGTGGTTGCAGTGAAGACCTGGCGATACAGCCGAACGATAACTACGGCCTCGCCGATGGAGATGTCAGGAATCGGAAACCCAATGGCTTGGCCAACAGCTGGTTCAATCGGAATATTCGCCGGAGCCAAGGCCATTAGGTTGTCTGGGCCGGTATCCGCAAGGTCCATAGCATGGCGTAAAATACGTTCGATGCACTCCTCAGTAGTATCAGCACGTTTCAGGTACTGACCCTGACAGATCTGCTGGGTCTCTTGGAGGCCGGTCATCCCCAGGAAGTCCTGGATGCGTCCGGCCGTTCCTTCGGGAATATGATACACAATATCTCCGGCTTCGTGCCCGTCACTGGCTGTAGTGAGCGTTTCGATGCTGATAAGACTCCTAGAGAAGCTATCAGTATTTTGCAGACCATGATCAGATATCGGTTGCTTACGTCGGCGTAGTCGTCGCGGGGGGTCGAATTGTTAAAGTAGCTGCGATAGCGCTGGCATTGGCGGCCGTCACGATGGCAATTTCTTGAGCACCGGCCATCGCTTGGATCTGCCGGAGATCCTCTGGGGGGAGCTTTATCGCTTTGCCCAGGTCTTGGTTGTACTCGTAGGCTATTGTGGATAACACCCATCCTGCCAGAAGCCAGAGAACCCAAGGTGCAACGGGAATGAAGCGTTTGACGTGAGTAGATACCCCAGTCTTCTGTATCACACCGTTGATTGCGTCGCGACATTCTTCAGCTGGTTTATTGTTGCAGCTTTCGGCGCGAACAGTCTTCATCTGTTCGTGTATCTCCGGACCGAACGCGACAGTGATCCCGTCAGCTGGGAAAGTGTCGTAGACCCCGGTAGGATACACCTGGACTTCGGTTCCCGATGGCTCCGGGCCAGCGGCCTGTGTGTAGAGTTTAGCATCGTTCAAAAGGAAAGCGAATCGATACATACCGTGCTTGGAAAGTACGCATCCTCGGGGCCCAATGTAAACGTTGGAAGAGCAGAGCTGTCTTCTCTACGCGAAGGAGGCTTTAACGTTGGATACGGTAGTCCAGTAAATGTTCCCAAGACTCGAGCTGAAGCGATTCGGAAAGTGAGGGATAGCGCGAGCAAGTTGAGGAAAGACATTGCGACTGTGGAGAAATAGTTTGACTGCTGGTCATTTCTTGCAGATGGTGGAGCTTATGTATGGAGATCTCACGGTCTCAGCGCCATATCTAGCAACCAAATATTCCGGTCGAGACACCATGTCGTTTTCTCATCGCCCCAAGCGGCATCGCGATATCCGGAGAGGCACAGCAAAGACAGACCCCGTCTGCGAACATTCCCCTTGAGGCACAGCTATTGGTACTCGCACCCGAAGAAGAAGGGTCTCGAATTAGAAGGTGGCCGAGAACCAGGCGGCGACTATGGACACATTTCGAGTTGGGGAAGTCGACATGAAACACCATTGACCAGGCACGCGAAAGTTGGGAAGCCTCGCTAATGCTCGAGATGTGGCGGAGTGCAGAAGTTGAGCGGCTGGGGCCGAGGAATGTATTCAACGTGTCGCGAGTTTGACGAGTTCTTGGGGCTGGGGGCTGGTTCTCCTGTATGATGCATCGAAAACTGTTGTTGTTCATCACGACTGGGAAGGAAGCGAACTGTGCCACGTGAAGCGCCCCCACGAATAGCAGCGTGGGTGCTTACTACCCAACGTGCGAAGCACACAACATGAGGGGCGGCCATGAGGCTGCTTCATCGTGTCAAATAATTGAGAATAGAACGACATGCGATTTGGGGCGAGATGGCAACGGCGCGGGTCTCGCTGCTGCATCGCTCCATGGCATGTCAAGGGTATTGCCAGAACAATGTGCGTATTTAAGCAGCTTGTACAAAGGCTTCGTCGCAGATGATATATTCCTATTCCACGTTCTAAACAACCAATCTGATTGCCCAACAAACTCGATGATGTTCAACATCCGATTACACCTCTCGTTCTTCTTAGCGTTCCACGCTATCATGTCGTCTTTTGTTCAAGCATACAAAATCGACCAGTCTTGTGATGCCAAAGGTGTTACGGTGGACGTCCGTAACGCGATGACTTCGGCTTTCGAGATGGTATCCGCAGCATACGAGACTCTGACGCAACCTCCCCTGAGCTCTGATGCGCAGGACCTGGTTGGATTCCTATTCGCAAGGGAAGGAGCAAATCCCGCTCAGCTTCTCCAGCAAGGCAAGCTAGAGAAGACCATCACATTGTTGAGAAACATTCGGACATACATGTCAACAGAGGTGACGGGCGACGCAACTGTCAGCGCTTCGGATGTGGTAAGAGAAACCGGAATGTTTTGCTTGGCTTATGCTGATATATCATCTTCCAGATCATCTTCTGTCACTACGATCGCTGGGTACAACTTGAAGGGCACAGGGACCTCTGGGAAGATACCAGTACGCGTGATAGTTGGTAGTGTTATAGCCATAGACTGACCGAGCATAGCAAACGGATACAAACTGAAATTCAACGAGCAACAATGCAGAGGTTCGATACTCGATAACGTTGCTTTAGCAGTGTCAGCCAACCCTCCAGCGAAGCAGATTGAACAAGAAATAGCGAACACGGGGGTGTTTAAAACGACAACCGTTAGACGGCCAGCACAGATTCAGCTCTGCTCATGGTTCGTGGACTGGATCAAACAAAAGGAGTACAAAACCGCCGACGACGTCCAAAAGCGAACAAAGATTGGTAGAAAGATGATCAATAGGGCAGCATCGAACCGCATGACCTTTGGCTTAGGCCTGAACCAAATTGGTACGTTGTGCTCTGAGAACTCCAGGACGCAGACTAATCACAACAATCCTAGATGCCTACTCCTTGTTGGACAAAGTTCTTTTGCATGAGATGACACATGCTCGCGGTGCTTTCCAAGAATGGACCAAAAAAGGTGTGGTCGAAGGCATCAAAGACGTACTTACACCCAACATCTTCCTCAGGCAATTCGACTGGGCAGCGTACGGTTGGGAGGGTGTGGGAAAGCTTGCTCGTAAAGGCGGCGAACTTAATACCCCCGGTGGACCAGACAATAATGCTGATACAATAGCTCTCTTCGGAAGCGGTACGTGAGCCGGTTCCCATGCAACGACTGACTGCTGATCGATTTATAGCTTGCAAACTGATGAGAGACCCGCAAAACCCCCGCAAGGTCGACAGCAAAGGCCGTATTGTTCCGGTGACATGATCGAGAGGATAGTGGTTCAGCTTGGAACTGTATGCGATGGATACGGTTGGGCGAAGAGGAGAGACATTTCCCGTGTGATCGCATGTCATGAAACTCGGATTTGGGCGTGTCATGACGAGAAGGTCTTCCAGTCATATTGTTTCGAGTGGCGCAATATGGTGAACGGGATACTACCAAGTCTTTGTATCGTTGTGTGAGGTAGTTCCAGATTCAATTCCACGAGGAACTCTTGAGCCCTTATCAGCTTGCATGCGCCAAGAACAAATATCACGGGCTCTTGATCTATGACTAGAGGATCGGAGTCATGGAGTTGATGTTTGTGCATGAACGTGATCTCGAACCTGACGACGCGTAGCTCAAGCAAGTAACCGAGTATGTGACAACCTCTCTCCCATTCATAATAGTTCTCTCCAGGCAATCGAAGCCCGTTGTTTTGTGTGATCATCAGACCGTACTTCGGAGTCAGGAAAGTCGTGGATATATGTAGCTTACGGAGCATATTCCAATTGGCCGGGGTTACGAGCGTACGGAAACTGGATGTTCCTGTCATGCCTCTGAAACTAAAGTAGTTGGCTTTGTACAGGACCTCCACCGCTTCACAGTAGCTATGGGTTCTAGTAAGTAGCTGAGAAGTGCTTTGAGCGGCTGCCACTTACATCAGACGGCAAGTAAGAAGTAGCGATAGAAGATCACCGTTGGTGTAGTATGCGTCACGAACGTGCTGGAATTCGCCCTCATTCCATAAGCCAAAACATGCATGTTGCCATACCAAGCTTTCGCTCTGTGGTGTCTCGCAACGCCAATGACCTAGCTTTGCAGGCCGGCCCCCAATTGGGGTAACGTGTAAAACGTGCAGCAGACGCTGCGGGTCGGCGAGAACCTCTTCGTAGATGAGCAGTCGCATTTCAGCCGACAGCTTCTGGAACAGGACACACTGCTTCTGGTCGAGAGGCTCACCTCTCGGTAATTCAGGTCGCGTTATCAAGCTGGGGTCTCGGCCTGGTGTGAATGGCGTCGTCGGTTCGGGCTTTTTCCGCTGCCATTTTCGGAGCAATGCACGCATGGCGGCGTAGGCGGCGATGAAGAGGTGTCGCGACACAGCTCAAAATATCTTGAGAGGATTCTGCGCAGTCGCGAAGGATCTGGCCGCAGATTGTAGGAGCTCAAAAGGTCTTGTTTGGGTCGTTGGGCTTTTTACTGTGCCCAGGTGGCTCGGGGACGAGATTGCGGCACAGCAATGCAGCGTGCGAAGACCGAGGGCCGGCGCTTACATGCACATGCGTGCGGTATTAAGGCGGTAATCATAGCGTGGAATAGATTGTCGCGTCGGTGCGATGTGAACAAGATTCCGTATTGATGTACACGGGTGCGCTGATGAGTTCCAGTGAGGTTTGGGGAGGGACCTCGGGAAGCTCCAAGACGCGTGCCGTCGAATGTAGACTAGCTTATTTTCTAGGTCGCGTAGACCCACCCATCGTCGCGTTTCTCCCTTCGCCCCCTTCCGATAACCTGCACGCACGCGACGCCAATACAAAGACTTCACTAGAACGACTTTGCAGTGCAATGGTTGCTTGATCGTCGTCGCAACTACTTCATGCCGGCCATCCATGGGTGCTTCAAAAGCTCGGTCGCCGATTTCCTGTCTTCCGGCCGCCATCTGAGCATCGAGCGTATGAAATCGAGAAACAATTCCTTTTCCTCCCCTTCAAGCACCGAGACTCTTTCCTCGAGTGAGATCTCAGGAATAGTTACACTCTTGGAGCCACCCGTCCAGTGTCCTATTGAACTTAGCAGAGTCTATGTCAGGACGCTCTCAATGACTAACCTTGCTTGTCGAAGACCTTCTTTGTGATATGGTTGCTCTGCGTGTATTCAAGCGGAGGCATTCCAAGGTATGCAACCATTTCAGAAATATGATGTGTCCCTGATGGGTTGCCCTCGGTGTCACGGGCGTCGAACAGGTGCTCATCTTCAAACAAGTCCCACACCTAATCAAGGGTAAGTCATTGCGGCTTCCTTATGATAGTGTTGAATACTTACCAACGTGGCGAGACTCCAAATGTCTACCTTGGAGCCCCACTCCATCTGGAAAACTATCTCTGGTGCACGGTACAGCTGAGGCTGAATTAAGCCGGAGTGGGAATCTCCTATCCGCGCTTCTCCATAGTCACAGAGAACTGGTCGGCCCCAAAGATCACCCGTAGGATGGGGAAGCTTACGGGAACCGTAAATGGCGCGTGTGTCGTCAATCACTTTGGATGGTGACGGATCTTCTGCTTCAGCTTTCTCGAAGTTTTCCAGGATGGTGTCATCATTCACAGTCAGCATGATGTTCCCAGGATTTATATCTAACTTGTCAGGTGATTCAATCCTGATGCATTATTCTGCCGTACCTGCATGTACGACATTAGCCTCGTCGTGTAAAAACGATAGTGCCTTTAGCACATTGGATAGCGTGAACTTCAGAAGCGGAACGTCGAGCTTGTGTGCTGGGTTGTAATATTGGAGCTGTCGAATAGTCTTGTGCATGGGTGGTTGAGCAAAGCACATATGTCTGCCAGTCGGACCGTCGAGCTCAAACTCGCCATACAGTCCGCGGATGTATGCTTGGCCGACATGCTGTGATTCAATAGAACTGACATGCTCGTAAAAAGCTAGCTCTCGATTGAGCTGTGTAGTCTTTCCGGTGTCTCGGGTACAGATCTTGACAGCGACGAAGTCAGCGGCGAAGCCAGCGTCTCGTTTTCTGTGCATGGATGATCAGACTTCGAAGGGTGGGGGTGAAGAACGCCAAACATACCGAATATCTCGACACAGCCAGACCGTGGAGTATGCACCGTACCCGAGTTTTCCTATAACCTTGAAGCTAGAATCGAGAATCTGACCAGGTCGTGCCGGATAAAACTGATCATGGCTATACCACGGAAGGCGCTCCTCCTCGAAGAGCTCGCTGGCATTTATTTTCGTACTCTGGAAGCGGGAAATTCGGGAAATGGGAGAGGGAAATTTGAAGCGACTACATGCGCGTTGACCAAATCTCAGCATGGCGTAGAGACACTATATCATTGGGGGAAGTTGGTGTGACGGTCCAAAGGCGGCATGCCAGGTGTTGGGGTTCTGTCGAATGTAGACTAGCGTACTTTTGCACGTCGCGTCTCGCCCGGGCGTGGTTCTTCGCCCCTTCAGCTGAGCTGCACGCAACTGCATCTGCAACAATTCTCTAAGGCTACGCCATGACGCCATCCTCTTTCTTTCTCAGTTATCGCATTGTGACTGACGTCCAGGGTCCGGTTTTCTCACCCTTTTGCGAGGCGAAGCTTTCCACATCCGCCTGCATTCGGCCTCGTAGTATCCAGCGATGATGGTCACAGAACCAATGCCATCGAGGTTGCTAAAGGGTTCCTTTCAAAGCAGAGGATGCAGCTTTCAACTAGTTCCATGGGCCACTGAAGTTTGTCGATAATGGTGATTACACAGGCGCCCGGAGCGTGTCGTTGTAACAGAAAGTAGACCAGCAACACCGACCACCCGGTTTCCGCCCTCACACTTCCACCACGACCGCCTCCCATCGCGTCCGCCGCAACCTCGCCTGACTCAATCCCAAAGACCCAGAAGGCGCCTCCGACATTTGACGTTTAGCCTTAAAGCGGAGATACCGTTTCAGCCCTCAAGCCAAGCGCGGAGCGGAAACGCCAAGGCAACCTCCCATCACAAGTATAGCCGCATCCCTTACAGACCAAGAGGCCGGCCGTTGAGCAACAGGCATCTTTCAGGCTGCGCGAAGGACGCGTCACTGACTCGCTCGCACGTGCGAGCTTGTCTTTGCCTCAGCCCAGATGTCGGGCCTGCATCCGCGCTCGCCTTGGCTGGGCCGCCACATGTATCCCCAAGACATCAGGATGCGAGGTGCGAAACATGTGTTGACGCGGAGCTGATAAGCTGGCTTGTGGATGTGGAATTGTTTAAAGATGCGGTGGACGTCGTGTAGGGCCTGGAATAGGCAAGCGATCTTCGCATTTCTTACACATTCGAGTCGGTTTTCAGTATGGCTGGTGACTCTTCGACTCCGGCGACAGAAGGCTTTTTGCAGTATCATGAGCCGAATAGTAGGTTCTTTACTTTCTTACATGGTTTCGTAATCGCTAATCTTTGACAGTCATCCAAATCCTCGTCCTCGTCTCGTTTTTCTTTTGGCTTTCCTTCGGCGAATGGCTTTCGAACCGGGTGTTCCGCGCTGGCCTTATAGGTCAAATCATAGTTGGTCTGATCTATGGCCTGCCTATCGGCGGTGATATGATACCCATCGCCTGGCAGGAAGCCTTCATTGCGCTGGGATACATTGGTCTTGTTCTCATCATCTTTGAAGGCGCCCTGGCCGTACGGCTGGATCTGCTCAAAGCGAACTTTGGCCTCTCTGCTATTGCAGCCACCATCGGTGTCGTCGCTCCTATTGGGCTCACATACCTACTTCTATACGTCGGCTTTGGGTATGGAGCGATCGAAACGTTCATCGTTGGGGCTGCGCTCTCGGTCACCTCTCTTGGGACGACATTCGTAGTGCTAGGCAAGAGCTCCAAGGAGATCAGCTTCGCGGACACCCGAGTTGGTACAGTACTAGTCAGCGCGGCTGTATTCGATGATGTATCCGGTCTAGTGATGGCAAGGTAAGACACGAAGTTCCCCATAATCATAGAGTATTACTGACATCCCTCAGTGTAATCGGCCAACTCGGCGCCCTAGGAGGCGACGACTCCCCCAACCTAGGCTGGCTAATCGGACGCCCCACACTAGTATCCGGTCTCCTAGCCATCCTCACTCCCGTCCTAAACAAATGGGCAATCGCGCCTCTATACCGGAAACTGATCGAACCACGCCTCCCCAAGACACGCAAACGCCACGTCGTGAACGTCATCATTATGATCTTCGTTTTGTGTGCTTTCCTCAGCATCACAGGCTTCGGCGGCACATCCGTCCTCTACGGGTCCTTCATGGCCGGCGCGTTCCTCACCTACCTCCCTTCCAAGCACCCGACCGGTCCCTTCCACCCGCCTTCGCGCGAAGATGCAGAGGAAGCGGAAGCGCGCTCTATTGCCGAAGCGACAGAGTACGATGATGCGGGTGAACCGTCCATCTGCCCTACATTCATGCATACGTTTGAGAAGTACTTCCTCGATGCTGTCAAATACCTCTTGCAACCTCTCTTCTTCGCATCGATTGGTTTCGCTATCCCCTTCATCGACCTGTGGACCGCAGAGGCATTCTGGAAGGGCTTCGTCTACACGTTGCTCATGCTTGTCTCTAAAGTCATCGTCGGCCTCGTCATACCTTTCGCTACCATCTTCCGCAGACCGCCAGGTATGTCGATCCGCGAGTGCTTCACCACCACATTCTGGCCGGCGATGCTCCTCGGTTCCGCCATGGTAGCGCGTGGTGAGATCGGTCTGCTCGTCGTACAGATCGGGCTCAACAACACACCGTATCTATCCAAGGAAGCCTTCATCACCGCCGTGTGGGCCATTGTGCTCAACACCATCTTCGGACCCGTGACCGTGGGCCTTATCATCAAGTACAAGGCGCGTGCCATTGCGGATGGCGTATGGGGTCTCGAGAAGACGGAGCCGAATGGCAGTGGCTGGGATGATGGAGTCTCGAGAGCGCCCACCATCGTCCCGGAGACGATGAGTGTGAAGGAGAGGAGTAAGAGTGTTGCGGTGTCGCAGCATAGTAGGATGGTGTCTGATCCGGTGACGGTACCAATCTCGCCTTGATGGCGGTGATGTGGTTTCTTAGCTTTTATGACGAATTTATGATATCTCTTACTTGATACTTGCAAACACAATGCTGCTATATGTGGTAAGGAGTGAGCTGTCTTTCCTTTGGGTGTCAAGTGTATACTACAGCGACATTTCTTCCGCATGGACCTAGTATGAATCGCTCCGATGAGCGCGTAAAGCAAGGATTGTATCTGATTGAGAGGGGTATGCGCAGCCAAGTACTCAAAAATCGCAAATATGAATAACATGATAACATAGATCAACAAGAACGAGCGGTGTTCGCAAATTCAACGGTCATGCCCAGCCCAAGATTTCGCCAAGCACCCATAAATAGACTCACACTCATATACCACGTGCAAACATCCTTCACCCATATGGCAGGTCTAGCTGGACCAGAACCACCCACTCCTCTTCTTCCGCTCTTGGTTCTCTGGCTCGGCTGGCCTTGGCTGGATGTCGTGGAAAGCCCTCCAAGGATCGCGCTGCTGAGTTTCGGTCTCTTGGCCGCGCTGGGTATGCACCGTCTCCGAGCTCTCCTCTCGTCCATCAGCGAAGCGTTTCTTGAGCACGACTTTGGTCGTAATAGAGCCGTCTGAAGCAACGGTCCGCTCGGTCGTCGTAAGTGTAGAGAGAATCGAAGGCTTGTCCTCCTTCATCCGCTCAGCAACCGCAGACGTTACCGAGAAAGGCCCGGGGGCTAAGGGTGAGTGTTGTGACACAGCCTCCATACGTTCGTACGCATCCAACTCGGTCTCCGAGTCCTCATCTCTCTCGTGTGCTGCGTCTAGAACAGTGTTGTATGTGTCACGTCTGACTGTGTCGGCGTAGGGGAAGCGGTCTTGTTTCGGCGTAGGCGGATCGTCATGTTGGTCTTCGTGATCGTGGCTGTACTCGTAGCTTGGCTCGTCGTGTGTCCCAAGGCGAGGGCAGCTGGGCGCATCGTTGCGGTCCATGTGCTCCTCCAGTTGGCGTTGTGTGATCGGGATCTTGCCGTGAGTCCAGTACTTGTCGGACATGTCAGACTCCATGGCGCCAGGACATTCGGGCTCTAGCTTCCCTTGTATCGTCTCCTCCAACTGTTGTTGCGTAATTGGTATCTTCCTTGGTCCCCAAGCCGGTCGGTCGGACCTCATCATACAATGTGAGACTTCGCCTTGCTCTGCTAGCAGGTCCTCGTAGGCTGCCTGCCAAGGTACGCCGGCCTTGTTCATCTCGCGGTTCTGCTCGAGTGCGCGGGGAGAGTATGCGGGGTCGTCGGTCTGCGATGCATCTGCTGGCGGTGGCCACTGCCATGATTTGGACCATGACCAGACGCGAGGCTTGCCATCTTCAGGGCTAGGCTCATAGTTGTTGAATCTGGCAACTTCCGTCTCGCGGTCGTCCCAGGCCTTGTCGTTGAAATCCTCGGCCAGCCTCTTCGCCTCTGCCTGCATCCGCAGCAATCTTTCCAACTGCACCCAATCCCTTGATCTTTCTTCCTCCGAGTTGGCTGGTGGGCTGCGGCCGTCGTGATCGAATGGCCGAGGAAAGCCCCAGTCCCATGACCATCCCCACTCTTGACCCTTCTCGTTGGCTACCTTTTCAACCAGGCTAGCATCGTCGCGTCGCGCAACTTGCTGCTCGTCGCCTCTCCTCGCATTGCCAAGTATTTCCATTCTAATGTCGTCAGCCTTGCGGTCGAGCCTCATCAGCTCCTCGCTGTTGCGCAAGACAGCTTGCACATCGCCAACTCTGAACAGTTCTCTGCCTTCGTGGCGCAGCTCGGCGATGTCGGCTTCAATGTCGTGAAGCCTGTCGCATTGTCTTGGATCGGCCTTGCCAAAAAGGCACTGCTCACGTGCTTGGTGCGCGTTGTTGTAGTTGGCGATGGTGGCGGGAAGGGTGAAGACGGTGTTGAGTAGCGACGAGACCTGGGAATCGGCGAAGCGGCGGAATGCGATGAACGGATTGTCTTCGGGTCGGTTGGAATCGCGTCGAGGATTATCGCTGTCGTTCGTCATAGTGATAGATAGTAATGTGGGTGTTCCAAGGTTGTGATGGCACTTGGCTGATGGTGGGGAAGACGGGTCCGGAGTGATGATGATGCCTGGAGATAGCTGTGGCTGCCTCGGCGATAAGGCCACAAGGCACGCGCCACCCGTTTCGACGCGTCAAGCCATCGCCCCTGCCAGCCAACCGCGCTTCCGTCACTTCATCTCTCCAAAACGGCGCATCGAGAGGACCCCCATCGTCGCCCAATGAGTATTTCGCATTTCCAAAATGTTTTCGGCCTCTCTTTCGCTATTCTTACCATCACCAAGCGTGCACCGCCATAGGACCCAGACATGCTGAGCCGGCGATTGCCCTCCCCAAGAGCTGCCGCGCTTCTCTGGAGCTCAGGAGTCAGTATGAAGATTCAATATTTCCAAACAACCTTCATCTATCTATTATGGCCCAAGATCTGCCTACATGACTCCACCTACGTATTGCCAGAATCTGTGAGTGTTGCATCGCAATCAAGGCATGATCTTGGCTTTCTTGGAAATCTACGCGGGTTTGGGATCCTCTCGGCAATCTGCAGTAGTCTGACTTCAACACCATCGACGACGCTATCCGCAAAACCAAGAGCATCGCCATCTTTTGCTCGAGACATACGCGTAAGGCCATTACGAAAAAAAGCCGCAGTGGATATTTCAACCCAGCATTATTCAGCACCGCCTACGATCTGCGCCTTATCGTCTTACCGCCCGCTGGCAGCCAAGGAGCCAAGTGCGCGGCATGCGAAGACAATTGACTTCAAGACCTTGATCGTCCCGGATTAGAGCCGCACTGCCCAAAATCTGGACCTGCCCAGTTCAAGCAGCCATACACAACGCTGCTTTCCACTGCCCCGTGATAGGTCTCCACGCTTTAGCGACGCACTGCGCGTCATCCCGAGCGGATTTGGACGGGCAATCCCCGCCTGTAACTCCTTTCACTCCTGGGCCATTCCTACTGCGGCCTTATCACTAGCGATCGAATACCCACGTTTCCTGTTTCTGATCTTCGAGGAATGTGTTTTGACAGCTGTGCCAGCGGACTGGGTACGTCACACAAGATCTGCGACACCAGCAAAGAGGTATAAGTAGCGGAGTAAACACCGCGTCTCGAGAACACAACACTGTTTCATCTCGCGGCTTTATCAATATATATCACCAGACGCTTCCCTTTCATCTATACCGATACGACGTATAACACTTGTCCAATCGCTATACAACGAGAACCGAAAGTCGAAGACCTACTGTTCTCTCTTCTATAAAGGCCCACCCGAATCGTCCTCAATCTTTGCAACACCACCACCACCACTTTATCACTTCCTCATCTCCAACATGCGTTTCTCCGTCATCATCGCCACCTTCCTCGCTAGCGTTGCCGTCGCTATGCCCGATCCTCTCCCACAAGGCTACTCAGGCCCCTGCTCAAAGGACAACTGCGGTGTCAGCGGCAAGGTGTGTTCAGGCGGCGCAATCTGTGTGGGGTGGCCAAGCACCGATCCCGACAAGAGGAAGGGATGCACCTGCAGCCGCGGTTAAGCATTTGATGCTAGAGTTTTTTGCATTGGCAGGCGTGTGTAAGTAAAACAAAGCCGAAGACGAAGCGTAAGCTAATGCTCAGCAGATGTCATATCATAGCGAGGTTGACTGGAAGCATATTGGCTGTAATCTAGAGTGTGTATTATTTATGAATGATGAAGACAGAACTTCGACCGAAAATGCTTACGATCATCTGAGTGCCACACAAACCTGGACATTGCCAGGTCGTGAGAAACCGCCGCCACGATTGAGCTCGAGAATCGATAACTTATCTCTTCATTATGTGGTGTTGCCTTGGAGTGAGCTCTTCGCGCCTTCCTGGCTTGGCACGCCGGGGCCTCACTTACAACTGCCTACAGCACATGCACTTCAATGCTGCTCAAAAGCCACCCTTCGATAGCATCACCCTCTCACCAATTCATGAACCTGCGACCACAGCGCACACCCCAACACTTGGTACCGACAGCCACCACCATCAACCATGACGTGGAGCACTCAGTTGCCGTTCCGCCCTCCACGTCCCAGGCCATTTTTCGACCTACCGTGGGATATCCGAGAACAGATCTACAGTTACATCGAGCTTGATGCGCTCCCGCCATTATCAAACGGTACCGAATATTCTGGCTTTGTCCTCTCGTGCAAGCTCGCCGCCGAAGAGCTATCCCATGTCGCGACCGTAAATTATCGCAAATACCTCGACGAGTTCAAGCGATTGTCGAAGCGGCACACAGGCTATACCAGCATGATTGCTCTACCAGAGCAGGCACCGACTGGTCAGACAAACCCTTTCGCTCATCTACGCCGAGTCAAGGTCCAAGTCACTCTACATAGCGGCATCTGGGGCAGCGTCCTGAGCAGCAAGATGGTGTTCACAGCAGCATTATGTGACATGTTTCACCCTCTCTTCGGACTTTTCCTAGATGGAGTAAACATTCATTTCGTGGCACCTTTCAATCCTGAGAAGAGGGTGAGAAGGGGATGCACGAATGAATTATACAGCATCCACCAGATGATTCACCGTGCTTTCGATCTCATTGAGACAATGAATTCACAAGTAGAAGCATGGACTCCTTGTTCCAGAGGCCAAGCATTGCGACTTGAACACGACATTGAGCAATTTCTTTACAACTTTGAGGCGCAGGTCCGTGGCTTCACGCGTTGGGATCGCATGAACACAAAAGGCATCTGTTTCTCTTGGGACTGTCGACCAGTGGGTCATATCGAATCTCCACCAGAAATGATTGGCTCTCTCTGGTCGCAGACATTGCGTCTCCGTGACTCGATCGGGACGGACAAGCAGACACACTACCGTGTGCACGATGCAGAGGGCGAGGCAGGCGAGATACGGATTTCAAGTTCTTTGCGCTGGGCTCCCACATCAGTCGGTCTTCCAAAGGAACTTTTCGAACGACACAACAAGGCTGCTGCACTGCAGGTGAGGAACCTGAACTTCGGCGACGCGGCAATGATCGTGAGCAAGGTGGAAATATGATGGGAAGAAAAGGCGTAGAATGAGATGAACGCCGTCCATGCTCTTTCGGCCTCCGATCGGTAATATACCATTCCTTGATGGTGGGAGTGGGTCTCCATCTAGAACACTCCACATGTAGTACGAAATGAAAGCTTCCGTCTTACGAGATGTTCAACACGACTTCCTTCGACTGTATAGTCAAACATGCCATCATCTACAAAGGAAGGCTAGGATTGTCATCCAAAAGCTTCATGCAATTGGCGGATGTATTCTACTCACCGTGATCGGTAACAGCAATCGCATGTGATGGAAAGCAACGCTCATCCCAGGTCAACACACCACAACGCCCATGTACGGTGCCTTCCCCGGATAGAAGGACACCCAATATCCTCTTTCCCCGGAAACGCACCCCATATTCCACTCCACAGCGGCTGAAATGCCCCCTAATGAAGCGTGATCGCTACCGGCCCCACGCCCATCAAAAAGTATTCTCCACGAATAACGGCATGCAGAAGCAATACAAGACATTTTGGCACCGGCAATACGCCGCCTATGCATCGATCCTAAAAGATTGCAGTCATGTTCCCCGTGACGCAACGCAGCATCGCGCAGGGATCGGTTGTTGTGGCACATTGCATTTAACCGCGATTAGAGGCGCCAAGCCTGCTTAAGTCGAACTCCCGAAGGGTACACGTGTGGTGCTAAGGAAGACAAGAACCGGCACCGGAAGCTTCATTTAGATTAATGCGAAACAACGACGTTTCGTTGTCTATACTGCATGGGGGAAGCGCCGGGCGCGCTTTGGGTACAGGCTGATCGACGACGCGCAGGCACTGTGGCGTGTTAGATGAATTGCCCGGCTTCCCGCTACATGTGGGTAAATTTCCTAGGGCTAACGCATACATGTTTCCCCGTACTGGTGGCGGCATGCGCAAGGAGGGACCGAGGTGGGCTTGGTCGGATGGATATTGTTCGTAATGAGCAGGAGGGTGCGGAGATCGCTAATCTTGCGAGCAATATCAGTATAGGGCCGAGGGAGTTGGAGGTCTGGTATAAGTAGTCTGGGGCTCTCGACTTGGATTGAGGTATCCAGCAACCTACGTTCTTTACAGTCCAAGTTCAGTTACCAGTCTCGATATACCATTCTCACCATGAAGATTTCTCTCGTCACCATCTTGTCCGCCGCCGCGCTGGTCCAGGCTGCGCCTTTCGCTGAGCCAGAGGCTCTTCTCGATGAGCGCCAGGCTGCGCAGAGCATCGATGCTGCCATGAAGGCAAAGGGCCGGAAGTACTTCGGTACCTGCGCTGACCCAGGTCGTCTCAACCAAGGCAAGAACGCCGCGATCATCAAGGCGAACTTCGGTGCCATTACACCTGAGAACTCGTAAGTCTTTCCAACCTCCCGAACGCAGTGTTGTGTGCGATACTAACTGCCGGATAGCATGAAGTGGGATGCCACCGAGCCTTCCCGTGGAAACTTCAACTTCGGCAACGCCGACCAGACTGCCAAGTTCGCAAAGGACAATGGCAAGCTCATCCGTGGACACACCACTGTGTGGTACTCTCAGCTGCCCTCCTGGGTCTCCCAGATCAATGACAAGGCCACCTTGACCACTGTCATGAAGAACCACATCACCACCCTGATGAACCGCTACAAGGGCCAGGTCTACGCTTGGGATGTCGTCAACGAGATCGTAAGTTGATCTTCATATCCCGGCCCGACTGGAACATAGACTGACTTCCCCACAGTTCGAGGAGGACGGTAGCCTCCGCCACAGTGTCTTCTACAACGTCCTCGGTGAGGACTTCGTCCGAATTGCTTTCGAGACAGCCAAGGCCGTTGACCCTGCTGCGAAGCGTTACATCAACGACTACAAGTAAGCAAATGCTCTCAGACCCCATCAAGATCATGACACTAACAACCGCCTAGCCTGGACCAAGCGTCCTACTCCAAGACCAAGGGTATGGTTACGAACGTCAAGAAGTGGATTGCCGCCGGTGTCCCCATCGACGGTATCGGTTCGCAGGGCCACATCACCTCCGGCCAGGGTGCCAACGCTCCCGCCGCCATGGCCGCGCTCTGCGCTGCCGCCCCAGAGTGTGCGATGACCGAGGTCGACATCCAGAACGCCCAGACCTCTGACTGGCAGAACGTTGTGAAGGCTTGCTTGGACCAGAAGAACTGCGTTGGTATCACCGTCTGGGGTATCCGCGACAACGACTCCTGGAGGCCCAACGGCAACCCCCTTCTCTTCGACTCCAACTACAACGCCAAGACAGCTTACAACACTGTCCTTGCTGCTATCAACAAGTAAGCGCGTCACACACCGTGCATATCGCACACTTTCTGTATATATTTTGTGGTGGATTGGGGAAGACTTTGTACATACATGGAGGGACAGCAGAGATGTCTTCTGGCTACTCAGCCCAGCGTTTCAATCAATCTTGTTCTCTCGACCGGTCACGATGCTCTCCTTCTGTGCACCCTTCAATGCTTTGATGATACTTACGCCGGCATCCGCGCTGGCTCCTACTTCAGCTTGTTTCGTCCAGAATATGTCGGCTGCATTGATTCGAACGCTTTTACGTCTCTCCCGCTCCGTCACGTCAAGATGGGACTTCTTCTCTGCAGTTGCCTCTAGCTCGTCCAGATGCTTCTTTCTCCTCGCGTATCGCTCTGCGCGCTCTTTCCGAGTCTGCTCCGAACCGATCCTGGCTAGGGCAAATCGCACAGCAGCTCTGAAGCCCATGAAGATGTGTTCGGAAATGAGGATCGTCACCGGTAAGCTGGCCCACATGCTCAAGCCAAGATATTTGCCAAGGAATTGCTGGGAACCGAACATGTGTACAATGGCCGCACTGGATATACTCCCCAACCATGTCAATGACTCTAGACTGGCCACCCACGGCCCGATTCCGTCACTACGTGTTGAGTGAGGACGCTGATGCTCGACACAGATCTTCAGGAAGTCCGACCGCAGCTCGATCCAGTTGTTGATGAAGAAGCCGATCGGCACGAGAGGCCACACAGGACTGAAGAGCGCAAGGTAGCCAAACTGAATGACCATCTCTGCAATATCCTCTTGGACGTTGTATGATGGTCTCAAAGCTTGCCGTCTCGTGCGCCGTAGAAAGCGAGATTCCGCTGGATCTTCTGCAGTTGGACTCTCATAAGAGTCGCTGCTGCGATTCTTTGCTCGGCTAGCTTGTCGGTCACGCCACCATTGTTTGACCTGAGTCTTCAGCCAAGGTAGCGCAAGCTCTTCGATTGCGCTCGAGACCTGCCCTGTTACGGTGAGCGCGATGACTTCGTTACGCAGCCGGTCAGGGTCGGCCTTGAACACCATCTTGGCTCTAGTCTGCGCGCCTAGTGTGGCATCGATAACGCGTTCCAGCAACGGTATAATTTGTCCACCGAAGGGTACGTATATGAATGCTGTAAGAAGGATTGGTAGATAGTTGGTGATTGAGTTGAGCACAAAGATCTTTTGAGTGAGCGACATCTCGTAATGATCAGCTGTTCGATGGTTCTCGTATTCCGTCAGCGCAGTAGCGATGTCTTCCAGAAAGTTCGTCGCGTATGGCAAGAAAACTGCAAGAAGCACCGTAGGCAGGTATTCCTAGTGAAACGTTAGTACAGTACAGCGCAATGGGTGGGACTGGGCATATACTGACCAGATAGAACTTGTAAGGCCCTTCATAAGCTTCTCCAATGAATGTCTCGATGGTAAAGACGAATGCGATTAGAATCCCGAGTAACAGAGTGCTGACAAGAACGAATGGTATGACGACCAATTGACGCACAATCCTCTTCCATCTTGGGAATACATGCCGAACTCTTCCAGCTGAGTCGATGATCTCTTGCTCATAGCGAAACTGCGGACGGTTGACTTTGAGGTCGCCCACGCCTCGTACCTTCCATCGGATTGCGAGATCGGTCTGTTTGATCTTCCAATACTCCAAGAACACAGTGCACCAGACTCCGATTAGTAGTGCGAACACCAGAGAGTATTTCGGCAAGAATGCCCAGGCAAATACACCAGCAGCGCAAGGGAATGCCAAAGATCGAAAGTAAGTCTGGATGAAGGCAAAGTAGAAGGCAACTTTGGCACCCCATAGATCACGTATACGATCCAGGTCGGCTGGTTCTAAGAACACACGAGTGCTCAGATGGGCCAACAACGCGCGGTTTGCACCTGAGTTTTGTAACGGGAAGATTGCGGTCACGTTTTCCCATGGTGGAAACTCTGGTGTAATACCTGCGCCTCCAAGCTCTTTGCGCCAGTTGACAAGGTGATACATGGAAAGCAGATCTTCGGCTTCGAACTCTGCTGTGACAACGGTCTTAGCGGTCCCGCCAGGATGGTCTTTAGTGATGCCATACAGCCAATCTTTGACTCTGCAAAAGCCTACTTAGCCTCCTTCCAAATCATGAGGTTACGGACGAGCTGAACGTACCGCGACTTGTAGACTGTGTTGCCAAGCAGATCTCTGGGCGCTTGGACAAACACCAACAATGTTTGATCATACCCAGGGCGTACCTCAGTATTGAGGCCTGCAGACTCTAGGTCATGCAATAGCGTCCTGCATTCTGCGATGGCGACGTCGTCATCTAGTCATCGTCAGCCGTCCGCTCTAACACAATGCCTCAATGACAAAACATACCGATATTACCAAAGTCATACACTATAACGTACTTGTCGTTATACGTGACGTTCGTAAGCTCAGTATCATCGCTCAGCGTCGTATCCGATCTCTTCAAGGGTCTGATTGACATGGCCAAAAGGGCTTAAACCGAGCGGAGAACCAGGGTAGCTGTCGAGACTGTGAAAAGTAGGGTCCACAACTGTGGCTGAAGGTTTTATAGCGTTGAGCCACTGAGACGTCGTCATCGTGCTGGCCATGGCTCCTGTGGAGTCGGGCAGGCCTCAGCTGTGTCGCGGATTGGTGTTCGGTGGTGGGACCAACGCGTCTGAGTGCCAAACTTAGCAAGCGGATGCCGACTGATCCGGAACCGCGGGGGAAGACGGGTGTTCACTTCTGTCGCGTGTGAGGCGCTGTACATTTCGCAGGACGTCGCACGCTGCGACCACATTGAAGGAGAAGAAGGTGCAGGGCCTGGAATCTGGAGATGGAGCGACGGAGCGATTGATGGAGATACCATCACACATGCGCGTCTGTTCGGGCCTAGCGCTCGAAACTGTCAATGACGTAAGCTATCGGAGACGCGTCGAGACGCGTTGTCACAATGCCAACGCTTCACATTTGCTTTATCTGCATTTCTTTCGCGAGCGCGATGCATCGTACACAAAGAGTGCAAGGAAACTGTCCAGCACTGTATCGTGATCTAAGAGCCGCTCGACCAAATGGACACAAAACTCGCAGCCACTAAACTTTCTCTAGAGTAGACGTAGCTTCAGCCACAATCATGCGTCAAGAGATTACAGTTACACATCAGTCACCGGTACCCAAATCCTACGGGTTCCTTCCGAAAGGCGACCGCTACAAGACACTGCATTGCCGCAAACTCACCCACGAAGCCGGGCGTCCTTTATACATCGTCCTCGACGACCAGAAAAGAACGACTGGCATCCGTATCCCCTTGCACGTTCTGCACAAGGTCAACAAGCTGTCGAAAGAAACGTTGTCAACCCGTCGCGCAGCTACAACGAAGCGCGATGCAACTGACATTGCGAACGCAGCTGCTGAGATAGATACGCAGTTTCCGAAGATACCAGCGTCAGAGAAGCAAGCCGTACTTAAGCACGGCTTCAAGAAACACTCTGGTCGAGTCGGCCGAACGACCTCAATACCGTTATCACGGAAGATTTTGTTTGCTGTCATTGCGCATGTCCGCCATACGCACACTGACTATGATGCGTTGTTGCAGGGTGGAAAGAGCAGGGGACACGCGAGGAAGACCACGAGAAAAGGTATTGAGACTGTGATGCGGAAGTGGGGATACACTAAAGGTACGAGAGGGAAAGCGCTGACTCCACGTAAATTGACTTACTGACTGTAAAGAACTCAATTGGTACTTCCGGACTGAGAGCGCATAGGGTCGGGGAGATGATGGTTATTTGAAGAGGAACAAAACGCCTATGATATGGTATCTGCCATGCAAAAAGACGATTACAAAACCCATTCACTCCACGCTATGCCATGATCCAAAGCCCATTTGACGCCTGCCCGACTACGTGACTAAAGCCGCATAGTACGTGTTCTGCCTGTGAGGGATATTCAAACCCAGGGCGGTTGTTTGCGTATCCAAAAGTATCGCTTGCGAATACTAGCCGTCGTCTGAATCGACTACCATACTCTCCCCAAACGCACTAAGATCCTCCTCCGCCGCGCCTTGCGCGTGTCGCCTCCTGCGACCTCTCCTGCCAGCAACCCGATTCTGTTCGATTTCGCGTAGCTTGCCATTCATTCTTCGCTCGAGCTCCTCGATCTCTTCGTCTTCATCTGCGTCTCCTGTCATGTCTGGTCCTCCCGCTGCTCCAGACTCAAGGAGTCCGCTGTCTGACTCGTTAATCTCTAGCGCGCGATTGAGGAGGTCGGTAGCCATTGGGTCCTGGGGCGAGACGGCGAGGGCTTCGTGCAAGGTGATGATAGCGTCCCAACTTCTGTTGAGGTTTAGGAGAACCAGGGCTTTTGCGGTGAAGACGCTCGGGTCCTTTATGCCGTGCCGAAGCACTTCGTCGAATGTCTCGAGAGCTTCGCTGTACTGTTCACACTTGCGAAGCGCATGGGCGAGATTTATCCGTGTGGGTATCCAAGCATCTGGGTCTGCTTCGTTCTGCTCTGAGAAGGCTAGCGCGCGGCGGAAGAATTGTATAGCGTCCAGTAGTTGTCCTTCGTGGAAGTAGACAACGCCCATCTCGTTAAGAAGGCAAGGATCGTTCTCGCACAGATCGTATGATGTCTTCAAGTACTCTCGCGACAAACTCAGATTGTTCAGTTGTAGGTTTTGCATGCCGAGGAATAGCTGTGGGAGATGCGAGCCTTGGAAGAGACGTGCCGCGGTGGAGTAGGCGGAGATGGCTTGATCGTGTTCCCCTTCTGCGGCAAAAGTATGCGCAAAGCCTATCCAGGCAGGGCCAAAGTGTGGGTCCATCATGGAGGATTTGGAGAAGTAGCGGCGTGCCTCAGCTATGCGACCGATTGCGAGATAGTAGGTACCAACGGCGAACCATGCGCATGGTTCTGAGGGGTTCGTGTCTGCTAGTTCGTGCGCAAGCAGGAACAGAGTGTTCTTTTCGCCAAGCTCGTGCAAAGACGCTATATGTATGGGCATGATGTTGAAGTTGTACTTGTCGTTCGCTAGGACGGCCGACGTAAGGGCAAGGGTATCGCGGAAGCGGCATAGGGTGAACATGAGATCCGCTTTCGAGAGGACTATGTCAGGGTTCTCGCCAAGGTGGTAGTGAGTCGTGAGTGTCTCTGTCGCGTTCGCAAACTCTTCTGGTCTGGTGTACTTGGATAGGCGTGTTGTGTAAAGGGTCTTGGTGAAGGACGCGGCCTCCTGTGACAAGGAAGGGTTGTTGGCGACGTTGATGGTGTCGAAGTTGAGCGATTCGAGGAACTTCCACTCCTCCTCTGGTGCCATCAATGAGTTGGACATAAGCGCATCGAAGGCCTCGAAGCATTGCACGTCGATCTGAACCGCCGTCTTGTAGCATTCCTTGGCCCGGTCGAAGGAGTTCTGCTTTGCATAGCACACACCTCGAAGATAGCACATGCCTGCTTCCGACTTGATGTTGTTAACATCTTCTCGATCGCGCTCTTCGCTCGTGGGTAGGCGCTCGTTGCGCGAGCCGTTCTTGGTCTGTCTTGCGCCGGCCCGTGTGTTGACGTCGACATGCCGCAGCTTGGTGCGCGTATTCCCTGGCGCCGAAATGAGGTGGGTTGGGTTCTTGTCGCCCAGTATCTGCAGTGCGTCTTCCAATTTCCCCAGCTTCAGAGAGCAGTGCGCAGCGAGGTATCGACATTGGGGCGTGCGCTCAACGAGGTTTCCGCGTGCGAGGAGTGACTGGGTCCTGTTGTAGTTGCCGGTGGTGAAGTGCACCTGGGCTAGCCAGAATGCGTCCTGGTCGTCATCTATGCGATTTTGTCAGTATACGTTGACCTGCCGAGTGTTAGAGCATACCCGTCAAGGCCAGCAGCTTGTCTGCAACAAAGATGGCTGTGTCGTACTGGCAGCGATTGAGGGCTTCCTGGCGCCACTCGCGTAGATATTTCTCCATAGTGTTACTATCGCATTGGGTATAGTCTGTTCAGGCGGGTTAGTGAATGTGCCCCAAATGCTATCCCCAGTCGAGGTGGCAGTCGGCGGCGGCGCGATGTTTGGAGCCAGGGTCGCGCCTGCCCGACGCGAGAGCACATGTTTGCGGGGTGCCTGCAGCAGCGGGCCGCCTTAGTCAGCCAGAAGTTGCGCGCTAGGGTTGCCGTTACCTGGACGTGATTTCTAGCACTCAACTGACATCCAACACCCCACACACGCTCATCCATATCAAACGCGACACCTTCATTTGCGCAGCATAAACCCCACATTCCGTTTCAACGCATTACCTCGGAGCACCCGACCAGCGCCGCACCACACCAGACGTCGTATAACCCGCCGCCATGTCCGAACGAAAAGTGCTCACCAAGTACTACCCACCGGATTTCGATCCTTCGAAGATCACGCGCCAGCGCGGCCCCAAGAATGCCGGTCCTAAGCTGATGACGGTCCGCCTCATGGCACCTTTCTCCATGAAATGTACCCACTGCGGCGAGTTCATCTACAAAGGCCGCAAGTTCAATGCGCGCAAGGAGACGACGGACCAAAAGTACTACAACATCGCCATCTTCCGCTTCTACATTCGATGCACGCGATGCTCCGGCGAGATCACCTTCAAGACAGACCCCAAGAACATGGACTACGAATGCGAGCGTGGCGCGAAGAGGAATTTCGAGCCGTGGAGAGAGGCCAAGCTCAATGAGGAGACTGAAGAGGAACGCCTGGATCGCATAGAAAGGGAGGAGGCAGAGCGCGACGCCATGAAAGAACTCGAGACAAAGGTCATCGATGCCAAAACCGAGATGGCCATCGCGGACGCGCTGGACGAGATTAGGTCGAGAAACGCAAGGCTAGAGAAGGCGGACCGCGAGGGCAAGGGAACCGAGGTACAACCCGATGCTGCCGACGAACGACGCAAGAAGCAGGAGGAAGAAGACGCAGAGGCTGCACGACAAGCATTCGCGAATCGGAGCATGCCTGACATCGGCGAGGAGACGATTGACGAAGACATGTTCGACGCGCCTATCGAGGTACCTGTTGCTACAACTTTCACCAAGAAGCCGAAGGAAAAGAAAGACTTTAGCGCAGCGTTAGGCCTGAAGAAAAAGGCGCCTGCCTCGACCCCCGCCCCTCAGGTCAAAGCCGCCGCACAACCCTCGAAATTATCGACCATGCTCGTAGCTGGTTATGATAGCGATGACGACTGAGCTGTTGGAAGGCTATTCCAAGCGTACAAGAGCAAGCAGGGCATACACGTACCCATGGCATCCCGGATGCCACCTAGGTCACACAATCAGCCACAACGTGGTGTAGATTTGCGCTGGCCTCGTATAGATCGTTAAACACGGTATTGTTGGTGACTATGCGGTGAGTCTGCCATGGCTAGTGAAGGTGACTCATGCAGGACCAGCATCGAAGCTTGACGAGTCCATGAGGTTCATTACCGAACAGTCGCGAATAGTTCCTGCGCCCCAGAACACGGAAAAGGACTATGCGCATTCGACGGCCTTCTTATTCTGGTCGACGGAACCATCTTGTTATGGCATTTGCATTAGGCCGAACTACCGAGGCTGCTCATGTAGCGCCTTGGAAACCGGTAGCGCCGGATTAATACCACACCCCATATCCAACTTAATCTATCCCCAGACCCACCTACCAGAAGAGGTTCTAATGACTTTGTGACTACGTTACCCCGCAAAAATGGTCACCTTCCCGGTCTGACGCTCCTAGGGTTCACCGAAGCTTGGGTACCTAGCCGTCTTAGGAGGGACAGCCGTTGCGCAACGCTCGTGACGTCGTATCCTTGACAAACTATGTGGCAACGCCGGATGGAACTTTATTTCACTGCCTTTATAAGTGGCCTTCCGCCTTCTCATCTGCTCGTCATATCCAGGCTTACCGTATTCCTTTCACGATGCGTCTCCTCACTTTGTGTAGTTTGCTTCCCAGCATTCTTGCTTTACCATCACAGACCCTCGACTTTTCAAGACATGCTATTGCATCTCGCGCCGAATCGTCTCTTACAAACTATCTCGGCGTCTTCTTCCTCGGCGACAAGCCTTCTGTATACTTCTACCTCTCCAATGGCAACAACGCCAACTCCATGACTGCTTTGAACAAAGGCCAAGCGGTCATCAACCCGACAAAAGGCACTCTTGGCGTCCGCGACCCTGCAATCATATCTGGCGGAGCAGCCGAAGCTGGAAAGAAGTGGTACATCATTGGTACCGATCTGAACATCGGGAAGACAACGTGGGATGCATCCCAACGCACGGGATCCCGCGGCATCTTCGTCTGGGAATCCGTCGATCTTGTAACATGGACCAACGAACGCCTAGTCACTGTTGAAGATGCGACTGCAGGAATGGTCTGGGCACCCAGCGCTATCTTCGACGAAGCCAAAGGCCAATACTTCGTTCATTGGGCGAGCAAGTTTTATCCCACTTCCGACCCACAGCACACAGGTCCACCTTCGTCGATCCGCATCCGCTACGCATATACCAAGGACTTCAAGACCTTTAGCACGCCCCAGGACTACATCAACCGATCACCCACCAACATTATCGACCAGGAGTTTCTGGCTCTCGGTAACAACGCGTACGCGCGCTTCTTGAAGGATGAGAGCGCGAAAACAGTCTTTACGGAGATCTCGACTAATGGGCTATTTGGCACCTGGACTAGACCTGCAGGTGCTAACGCCATCATCGCATCTGGCGTTGAGGGCCCCGCGCCTTACTGGGACAACCAAGTAGCCGGCAAGGCGCATCTCTTGCTGGACTTTTATGGAGCGGATGGATATAGGCCCTACGAGAGTACCAACGTAAGGAGTGGCCAGTGGACAGCGAGTGATAGGAGTGCCTGGCCTCAGAACCTGAGGCATGGAAGTGTATTGGGCGTTAATGCGTCTCAGGTGGAAGCGTTGAAGAAGAAGTGGGGGGCTTGAGCGTTTGGATGTCGGTGACAAGGCGGTCGCCCTTGGTTTCAATCGTACCTACACGCTAAATGGGACAATTTCGCTTCTGGAATTGCGTCATGAAAGACATTGCGGATTCCCATCGGGAGTTCCTCTCTATCTAGACCTTGCCTTTGTCCAAACCCCTTGTTCTTGCTATCCCAAACTGTTACTACTACACTTTCTTGAGATGAAGCTGCTATCCTACGGTTGTCTCATCAGTCTTGTCACTTCGGCTACAAGTGGAGTCGTATCTGGACAAGAGCTACATGAAGATTTCACTGCCATCAACTCAAGCTCCAAAGTCTCGATTGCGGCCGCAGATCCCCAACTTGCTGTCGACACACCGCCACCCCCAGACCATGACTCCATATGGCACAAGGCTTATTGTCGCGGCGCCGCCCTTGTCCGAGCCATGTCCCTCGACGAAGAAGAAAGCAACACGATGCTGCAATGGCCTTACACACAAAGTCCTTGGGACGGCGATCTAAAGCCTGAACTGAGAAAATGGGGCTGGCTCGACAACGAAGAGGACAACACGAACATCGACGATTCGTGTGACTTCGATGAGAAGTTGAAGATGAAGAACACTTTCGACGCTCTCGGTGTTGACACGCGACCGGCGGGGAAGGGTGGACCGAATCATTGCTTCAGATTACAGCATAGCAATGGGCCTACGGTCATTCGAGACAAAAATGGCAAGATGCCTTATTTGTCCAGTCAGCGTTACGAGGCAGATGGGAAGACGTACAGGGTCAGTAACCTACACCTTCATCAACGTGATGTTCACCAGGCCAACGTCTAATAACGCAACAGGTCACCGACGCCTACAGCACCGTAGGCATAAACCGCAACGACGGTATTCTCTACTTCCTCAACCGAATGTCACCTGAGCAAGGAGCCGCAGATCTCTGGAATTTGAGACCGGAACAAGTCGATAAAGCCGATTTGCCCAAGATCCGCTCGAGCTCTGACTTAGCTTGGGCGCTCTGGAACAGGGTTCCAGGAGAACCAATGATCAAAATGATCATGGCTCTCCAGATTGTTAATACGCAAACGGCTGAGACGATCATACCGAAGGCTTTGGAGGCGGTGGGAGAAACAGAGCTGAAGAGATGGCCGGGAACGGAGATTGTTGTTGGGTCAGATAATGACGCTGAGGCTGAAGCTGCTCTTGCGCTTATTGGTACGTCAATTCTCCTGCACATCGCATCCCGCTCTCTCTGACACTCTCTAGGCTCGCCCAATGGACTCGGCGCTGGCTACTTTCTTCTACAACACAAAAGGCAGCTCGGTGGCGCAAATTTCATCTACAAGATCACGATATTTAGAAACGATGGCGATGAGTTTGATGATGAGCCTAATCTCATTTTTCACGTTGACAAGAATACAACACCGATGCCGGATGTGGAAGACACTCCTGGTGCGCCGGAGAAACCGGCGGAGAAGGGTAGCGCGGCGGTTCGAGAGGGTAAGGTAGTGAGGAGGAGTAGGGATGGGAAGAATTTGGTTAGAGAACATGTTGTTTGGGCGAAGCTTTGATGGGAAGGCAGTAGCGTATCGCAAGAGACTAGATATGCTCTTGATCAAATTTCCTAGAGCCAGGCACAGTGACATCAATGCTGCTCTTATAAGACTTATTAGCGAACCAGTGCGAGGGATGACACGGTCGCAATGTCTCCTTCGAATGTGCGTTCACATGTCAAATATCCCAGTGCGCGGTCGTGCCTGCTTTCCAAGGTTGGCTGAATGACGCCAGTCTCGCCTTCACTTCGCAGGCAGGTCGCACTTGCTCCGAGTTCCCCCGCGTTTCGGTAACTCACCCTTGCTTAGGCATGTTAGAATTACTCGCTTGCCTGGGGTAGCCTACAGTCACCACATTCACATATTCCCTTTCACGTCAACCGGCCGCAACACTCCGACTGCGATACTACGATCTCGTATGATGAAGCTCATACACATCATCTGTATCACGGGTCTCTTCGTCCTTGGCGCGACTGAAGCTTTGCGCAACGACACCAGTGTCAAGAGAGAGTCTCCTGAGTGCCGCTGGCACCGCCGCAGCCTGAACGCTAGAGACGACAGCGACGACAACGACGACAACGACGACAACGACGACAACGACGACGACGACGACGACGACAGCGACGACAGCGACGGCGACGACAGCGACGACGACTTTTGCTTCGGTCTACAACCTGCCGACGATGCGCTCTGGCATGCAGCAAAATGCAGGGGCGGAAAACTACTTCTCGGGACCACCCAAAACGCTCCGGAAGCTGCACGATTCGTGAATCCCATCAATTCTCCCTGGGACGGCGAGATGAGAGACGATCTCTTCAAGTGGGGTTGGAAAGATGGAGTTACCGATCCCGATACAGAGTGCAATATCGACTTCCTCAAGCCTATCCTCCCGTACCTCAGAACCACTACAGGCAGCCACCTCTACGGCGGACCAAACTATTGCTTCTCGGTAAAGCATTGCGACAGTGATGCTATGGAGAAGGATGAAAACGGAAACATGTACCCCAGGAAAGAACAGTACTATGACGTCGATGGTCGATTATACAGGGTGAGTTCATATTTCGAGTCCCGATACGATCTAGCAACCTCCTGCTAACCTAAGCAATCGCGATACAGGCCACAGCCGGTTTCACTACGGCGGTCGTCAACCCAGATGCAGGCGCGATATTCTTTCTTCAACGTGGCTCTCCCGCATTCGAAGCCCGCGACTTATGGGGTTTAGAGGATCAGCATACAGTCGATCCAAATGAGTTGCCGGCTCTGCGTATGAGTTCGGATCTAGCATGGGCATTTTGGAGACGAGCGAGTAGCAATCTCCTGAAAATCTGGATTATAGCATCTTTGACAGTCGTCAATTCCGAAACGGAAAAGATTATCGACAGAGCGCTGAAGGAATCCCAGTTGAACGAGGTTCCAGTCTGGCCGGGGGTCGACTACACACAAAACACTGACAGCTATCTGGCTATCTTGGGTACGTTCTGTTTTTTTCTTCCCTATACTTACACATGTAGAGCGTTGCGAATATCCTTTTTGACACGAAACTGATCAGAACTACGTGATAGGATCCCCCAACGGCAGGGCAGCCGGATTCTTCCTCGCTCAACACAAGCCCCAACTAGGTGGCAACCGCTGGGTCCAAACGATCCGCGTATTTCGAGTAGACGCAGACTCATCAGCACCCCATATTTTCTTCTTCGTTGGGCCCGCGCCCTACCCCCCACCGAAGGTACCGGATGATCTACCCGATCCTATTATACCGCCACCAGCGCAAGCGGTAGAAGTGGTCAAGAGAATTTCTGATGAGAAGAACATAGTCAGACAGCACGTGCTCTGGGCGAAGTTGTAACGGTGCAAATTCCAGTATACGACTTGGGCCACATTGGACCGACTCACAGATATGTATGCTTAGTATATGGCATAAGCTTATCCAAATGCTTCATCATGTTGATTGGTGACTGTGTCTTTCACTCTCAGACTCGCCACGTTCACGCTTCTTTGACACTTGCTGCTAACCTTTAATGATCTTTCACTTATATCGCAAACACTTCGAGTGACACTCGCGCCATTCCGGGTACGTACGCGTCGTATCACTGGAACTAACGCCATTTACTCCATCGACCCGCTTACATCTCTCATGTACTCTCTCACCGCAGCGCCTACCACCCCACACTGATCTGCAACATGAAAGTCCACCTACTTTCATGTCTCGCCGCGTTTCAGAGCCTCGTCGCGAGTGAAGCTCTACTACCCTCCGTCAACGGGACGTCACCCAATCTCTCCAGCCTGGTCATTGAAGACGGCCATAGCCTACTCAAAAGAGCGCCCATCGCGCCAGCAAATGACTTGCTCTGGGTGACTGCCGGTTGCCGCGGCCAGAAGCTCCAGCTAATGGACACCCTCAATCCACAGGAAGCGCAGCAGTTCGGTACTCCACTGAACAGCCCATGGACTGGAACACTTGTCAACGAGCTTGCGCTGTGGGGCTACCTAGACAACAGCGAAAACAGGGACATCAAAGACGAATGCGACTTCACCATGAAGCCAATGTTCGAAACCGCACTGAAGGCTCTCGGGATCAGCGCGAGAAGCGCCCCGGATGGCGGACCAAACAAGTGTTTCTCCTATGTACACAGAGACAGTGCCGTTGTTCAGCGGTTGCCAAACGGCCAGCTGCCAGCCAGAAACCAACAGCAGTACGTCGTCAACGGGAGAACCTACAGGATCACCGGCGCATTTCACACCATCGGTATCAACGCGCAAGATGGCGTCATCCACATGATCAACCGCCGGTCAGCCCAATCTGCAGCCAAACAATTATGGAACGTCGCCCAAGCTCCAAAAGACCAACTGCCCGCTTTAGCTTCGAGTTCAGACATTGCCTGGGGTCTATGGGAAAGGATGAGCGCCGGTAACCTCGCCAACATCAACTACATCTTCTCCCACCGGATCACCAACGAAGAGACACGCGCCATCATCGCGCGCGCTTTGGAAGGCCGGGAAGTACGACCTTGGCCGGGAGAGGTGTTTGAAGCTGGAATGGCTACGGAATACTGGGCTTTGTTGGGTATGTTCCACACGGCCTCTTGCTTGCAGGATGTTACACAGTGCTGATGTATGACTTCTAGGATCACCGAACGGCATCGCGGCAGGCTACCTGCTCGGACAACATAAACCCCAATTTGGTCACAACAGATATGTGTCGGCTATACATGTCTTCCAGGGCGCACCGGGAAGTCCCTTCATGGGGGTTCCGGCGTTGCCGTATATGTGTTTCGTTGTCAAGCCGGCGCCGTATCCACCGCCGCCTCCTCCGCAGGAGATTCAGATGCGAGATGTTGCGCTGAATGAGCCTGTTGCTATCGATGAGGACGAGGACCAAGTGGTAGCGCGGTCTGAAGACGGGAAGAGCATTGTGCGGAGTCATAAAGTGTTTGCGAAGTCGTAATAGAGGGGTGGAGGGATGGTTGGATTGGAGAAGGCAAAAGCTCGATAGTGTTTTCTTGTACATATCATCGTTTCTAAAATGCACACGTACATTGAGTACTTCTAGCAAGGTTCGCTTTGTGCTAGTAATCGCATGTTCTCGAATTAAACCAATTTCGTCTAACTATCTAATCGTTTCCTTCATGTACACAAAACCATCTACTTGAGGCGCAGCATCGAAGGCCGATTCCTACGTAGCTAGTCTGAGCGGCCTGCAAAGACCACGTGTCGTCTTATAAGACTTGTCCCATCCCCATCCCCATCCCCATCAACAAGGTTCGACTCCACCAACCCAGTGCCCTTATCCTTGTCCTTGTCTTTATCTTCAGGCTCCGCCATCTCCGGCGGCGGCGAAGGCACATCGTCGACGTAGAAGAGAATGTTTCTCAGCGGGTCTTCCTTATCGGTGAGGAAGACGTTGATCTTGGAGATGTACTTGTCCTTGCCCAACTCTTTCTTGTGTTGCGCAAGGAAATAACCTGCGGCTCGACCGTTCGCGGAACCTGTTGAGCGATCTTGTTAGTAACTGAAGGTAGAACGAGATGTTAATGGGGAGACACTCACCGATAATCGCTAGGCCTTCCTCCGACTTTGGATCAATCTCCGTTCCTGGCCACTTCTTCAGCTCTTTGACTTCCTGTTTAGCGATCGCTTTATCGATGATAGCTTGCGTCTCTTTGTTGTTGATGTACAGGCTGAAAATCTTGCGGATGTCACCAAGGTTATCCTTTCCGCGTAGCTTATTCCAGAGGCCCCATGCGAAGTCAGAACTGGCGCGCAGCTCGGGTAGCTCAGAGGTCTTTGGGGTGTATTTCCAGAGCATCTTTGCGGTTTCGAAGGGGCTACTGCGCGAGACAAAGAAGAGTACGCCCGCCTTGGGATTGACGCCGAACGTGTACGTGGAAGCTGTGCACTAGGCTCTGTGTCAGTCACCCCTGTGATTTGCTATGCTATCCGGCTTAGCAGGCTGATGCGCAAACCCAACTTACCCGCTGCCTCTTGCCCGATGGATCAAGATAGTATTGTTTGTCGATTGGCAACATCCGACCATCGGGGTCATCCAGGTAGAAGGAATCTTTTGGATCAAAGAGAACGGCCGGACTGTTGTAGTGGAAGGCGCTGAAACACTGATTGTCTCCTCCGTCGTCGAGCGACTTATCGCTGATGCTGAGACCTTTGAAAGCGGTTGTCATCCCTTGGTGGCCGAAGGCGCACCAAGAGTCCTCGTCTTCCCACATATCCCAAGCCCATTTTAGTCCCTCTTCCTCGAGGCTGCCGTCCCAAGGGCTGTTGAGGGGATCGATGTAGCGTGTGCCTTGATTGCCGTCTCTGGTCATTGCGAGAAAGAGTTTCTGGCCTCGACATACCGCCTTTTCATACTCTTCATCGCTGATTGCTCGAGTATGGACGACGAAGCCGGGGTCCGCAGGGTTGAAGCCAGCAAAGTCGATTGGAATGGCGTTCCTCCTGGAAATTTGAGGAGCTGAGATATTCAAGAGAGGCCCGTGTGTCGTGATGAGACGCTCACTTGCTACCAGAGCGACTAATCCCGTCCATGACAGAAAATTGAGTGCCTTCATCGCGGCGGAAAAGGAAGAGCGCGGTAGTGTGTGACTAGTTGAGGCTGAGCGGCGGACGAGTACGCGAAAGCGGAGGAGCAGAAGAACAAGTAGTTTCCGGCGGGAGGCGGGGAGGTGAAGGGTGAGCAGCCTAGACCTAATCTTTGCGCAAGGTGCACGAGCAGTCGAATGTGTAGAGCTGGGGCCCGACCCACACTGCGTTCTAAGCGTACTACGAAACAAAGTTCAGTTGCAAGCAACTCTACTGTCGTTCCATTTCACTCAACAGTACAAAGTACCACCGCCACCGAGATACAGTGAAGGCGTTACCTGCTCAGCAATGACACTGGCCTTGGACCCTCGACCTTTTGGCACCTGGAAACCCACGACGGGTGCCTCTTCTCCCGTGTGTACACTGAAGTTGCCCGTCGCCGTGAGCCGAGAACAGTCTGGGTGATATGAATAGCATAAAGCCGAGAGGTCATAGTTGCAAGCCTTCCTGGCCTTCGTTTCATAAGCTGTGGTTGTCTTATCTTTGTCCGTTAAACCATATCGCTTGGAGCTCTGTTTTCGCGACCATCCTAATTGACAGTTGTTCGTTTAAATTGATCAGTAGTTTCTTGCGGTATGATTGTGCGGGCGTTTGTTGTAAATGCGATAGAAAGTGCGTGCTATCATTACCTGCATAAGCTATATTGTACTAGCTCGTGGCGTTGAAGCATGACAATGTAACTGTGATGAATGTATTGAGGCAGAAGCAGCCATTGAATAATGTAGGGAGCGTTGCATTCCACAAGCGTGTTGCGCGTATGTATGGTGAAGCTGGACGCGTCGACGCGTCGTTCGGTCTAGCGTGACGCGGGATGACATATTAGTCAGCCAAAGATGTCTTGTCGGAGCAGGTAACCCGAGCGTCCGCTACAGCTTCGCGTCAACACCATCAACAGCTTCCATACACTCATCGGCAGATGCTTCGTATGCACAGTATCCTGTTGGGAAGTATTCCATTCTGTCCATGTCTACTACGCACACGCGTGTGCCAACAACCTCTCAATACAGTCCATCCCACCCTTCGTCAACCCTTTCGCCGCTTCATCTCCGATCCGCGTCTCTACGCTGTTGGACTTTTGCTCTGACATCGCTTACATTTACAGTCATACACGAATAACGTGCTCTCTAAACATACTCCTTCCATCCACGCTCCTTCTCAATACCTTCGTCTCCTCTAAATCTTCGGCAACATCGATCGCATCCACATTCGAGACGTTCCCCAATTGCGCGCCATCGACCTCTCCATAAAGATTGGGTGCATCTTTTACCCAAAAGATCAGAGTCGGATATTCGTCGTCCGTAACGGGTTGACGCGCTTTGAAGACTGTGATCTTGGAGATCATCTTGTTGCCTCTTAGTTGCTGTTTGTGCTGGGCAAGGAAGAAGCCGACTGCTATACCGCTCGGAGAACCTGCAGTGTAGTCTGTCAGCGCTGCATACCCACAGCTTTTCTCATCGATAACAGGGGTATAGCACCAGCTGTCATGCCGAACGCACTGGACCTACCCAAGATAGCGGCGGCTTCGACAGAGGTGATATCGAAGTCAGTTCCTGGCCATTCCTGGATGCTATCCACCTTCGTATGCCCCGATGGCGGCCTATAGGTTTCGATGGCGAGGTAGGAAATTCTAAAATCTGCTCATTGTCGACACTCAGACTTCAGGAAGCTGTGATTGGAATATTGTGCGGTAATCGATTCCAGAAGCCCCATGCAAAGTCAGCGTTACTTCGCAAGGCCGGTAGGTCTCTCGATTGTGGTGTGTTTGGATGCCATAAGGCCTTCGCAGATTCGCGACGCTTTTCCTGCTTATGAAGTACATCATACCCGCGTCAGTGGACACGGCGGCGGGAGAGTGGGCATAGGGCATAGGGCATAGGGCATGGTGCGCAGTGGCGTCGCCTTCAGCTGTTGACTTTTATCAACTCGTAATAACGACGGCAAAATCGATCAGGTAAAGATGCGATTATCATGATGACAGTTGGATGCCCGGGCACGCACAACGTGTGGTAGTTCTCAACTTTTCCCGATGCAGTAGTCCGTGGTGCGTACTTCTGGGGAAGGTTTGCCGAACCCCGCATCACCGTGTACACACACGCGTCTAGCCAGCGCTCGCGTCGAGACGACTCAACAAGCAATTGGAATTGCTTATAAGCAGTGATGAGTTACGATGTTCTTCCAGAGTAGTGAACAGAATCCTTCTTCTGACATATTTCCATCATGAACGGCCATGCAGAACCGAGTAAGCGTCAACGCTTCGATGTGCCTGCCAAGATGAAAGCATTACAGTAGGCATGCTCGGCGCGTGACATACGATGTCTCATTGCTAAGATAATCAAGATACTCTGGCCCCGAGAAATTCGCAGTCGAGACCATCGATGTTCCAACAATCGGTGATGATGATGTTCTTGTACGACACACTATTCATCACCCCGCGGTATTTGCTGCGTTAACACACGAAAGGTCAAGATCTCAGCCTGCGGTGTATGCGGAACAGTAAGTAGAAGAATTGGAGAAAGTCTTTGGGGTATACATCATACTGACCACCTTGAAGGATTTGCATTACCAGTAAGCTTCGGATGCGACAAGCTTGCGACGCATGCACTGACTCGGCATGTTCACATCTGCAGCAAAGGCGAGTTTTTAGCGAAGGTGAGATTCTTGGGAAATTCTGTATTGGACAAAGCTGACGTCCTTGAAGTATCCTTTGATACCCGGTACGAGCGGTCGTTCACTTCTCCACACACCTCACTCACCTTCCCAGGCCACGAAGCAGCAGGCACCGTCGCCGCTATCGGCAAGAACGTTCATAACGTCGCGGTTGGTGACCGCGTAGCAGCCGATGCCTTGCAGCCGTGTCTCAACTGCTTCTACTGCACGCGTAGAAAGACCCAACTCTGTGAGAATGTCATCGGGTATGGCGGTAATGTTCCGGGTGGTTTCGCAGAGTACTGCAGATACCCAGCTCGCATGGTTTTCCCTATTGGAAACCTTCCGGATCTAGAGGCCGTCTTGCTCGAACCCGCCGCATGCGCAGCGCATGGTATTGAGAGAATGCAGATGGAGGTCGGAAGCAGAGTGCTGCTTTTCGGATGCGGGCCGACTGGCATATTGTTGGCTCAGTTGATCAAGATGAATGGCGCTGCTCATGTATGCAGCACATCCAAAGGTTACGCGTAACTACTAACGCGACCTAGTTGACCATCGCCTCAAAAGGCGGCCCGAAACTCGATCTCGCGCGCGAACTCAACATCGCCGATTCCTACATCACAATATCCGACGAGAACCCCGGAGATGACATGGCTGCGCTCTCGACCGACAACCCCTACGGTTTCGACATTGTCGTGGAAGCCACAGGTGCACCGACAGTTCTGGAAAAGTCCATCGAGTACGTGCGTAAAGGCGGTAAGCTGGTGGTTTACGGCGTATACGACGAAAGTGTGAAAATTGCATGGTCGCCCTTCCGGATCTGGGAAAATGAGATCACGATTCTGGCTAGCTTCTGCAGCATGAGCCATATACCGCATGTCTTGGAGTATGTGAATGCTGGGAGATTGAAGTTGGGTGGCATTGCGAACAAGACGTATCGAATCGAGCAATGGGAGGAGTGCCTGGACGCGGTGAGGAAACAAGAGGTTGTCAAAGCTGCTATAGTGTTTGACTGATGCGAATCGTGGTAGTAGGAAAATAGATGGAGAACCTCAAGGCCTCACAAACGACATATCTCTAAACGGTATAGGCGAGGTTCGGAAGTGTGTTAGCGTGGCGCTCCTAAATCTATAACTACTTATGAGTACATCTTCTTGTGGAAGTCGGTATTCGCCAGATCCACAGCCCGCTTCGTAGCCTCAATGAGGTCCTCCTTTGGAAGTCCCAATTCATCATTGTTTAGCTTATGGTCCCTTTCGAACAAACCTGCCTCATCGATGAAGTACCTCGTGTACAAAGCTGTCGCAAAAGACATGCGATCACCCATCATCATCTTCTCCCTGGCGGTGGCCAAGCGCTGCTTCAACGGCTCCGACGTAATCTTCCAGTCTTTCTCCGTGGTGCCAGTAACCTTCTGTACCGCCTCGAACATCTCGCGCTGGTTGAGGGCGAAAGACGATACGAAGGTCATGCGGTTGCGGTACTGCTCCAGTGTCGGCCCGTTGTCATCAGATGCCGATACTGGCAGGGATAGCAAGTTCGCCACAGCAAGCCCAGTCTGGGGCCATGTGGCAGTGTTCAGTCGCTGCTTCCCATCGTCAAAGTACACAAGCTCTCGTTTCGGGATATCGATGCCGAAGTAAGCGCCGCTGAGAGAGTACTCATACCAGAAGCCGGAGGTTACGCCTATCCAAGAAGAAACCCCGAGCGACTCGATGAGGTTGCGAGCGATCGTCTTGCCAGGCCCGATGGTTTCGTTTTGGATCTCTTCCGTGTTGTACATGCCGAACTCGTTTGGTAGAATCCATGGTACTCCAGCTTGGGCTGCTCCACGAATGAGCTTCTCCTGCGCATTACCACCGAAGACACTCATTGTGATGACTAGTGCATCTTGTCCGGTCAGAGCTTTGACTATGGTGTCTGGACTGTCGTAGTCGATGCGTGCGACGTTGACGCCGGATGGGAAGGTGGCTTTGGACTCCATACGCGTGACGGCTGTGACGTTGAAATGGTTCTTCGCAAGGAGGGCTGAGGTAATGTATGAACCGACGTTGCCGTTGGCACCGACTATGGCGATGTTCTTAAGTTTGGATAGCAACGCCATGTTGCTACGTGTGCGAACGAAGGGGTTCTGTGGTTATTGGTAGAGTGAAGAAAACAAAGGCTTGCCCAATTGTCACTTCAACACTCGGGACTGACTTCCTTTTATACACGTCTTGAGGTACATTAGGAAGAATCGATGTTGAGAGGCATACGGTCGGTATTCGGTCGTAACCTTCTAACTCCGCCCATGCATAGACAAGAAGGTGCTCCCATGCTGCAACCAGTGTAGCTCGATGAGCCAATACACACAATGTCGACTGGCAACACTGATGGAGCTGGTTTCAGGCCCCCAGATCCATATAGGGCAAGCTAAGTGTGCACCGAAGTCCGATCGCTGACATGATCCGTCCGAGCTGGATAGGCGTTAAAGCGCGAGCACCGAAGTGTGTGGTGATGTCATTTACAGATTCGGTTAGCGCGTGTGGGTAGCGCCCGGGCGCCCATCTCCACATCCGCGGTCAACGATGTCCGCGCATGGAAGACGCGTCAAAAGAAGGGGTGACGGACGTCCTCCCGACTTCTCGTCATGCGAGTTTACCCCAACCAGGTCAAATGTTACGCAATGCTCGTTCCGTCTCTGTCATTTCGCTGGAGTCTTGCGCGAACGAGTGCCACGCCGCTTAAGTGTGGCCGCCTAAAGACAGCAGCTCAGCTGCAGGCGTTCGCCAATCATGTGTGTCTTGCACAGCCCCTCCACCAGGGGACGAAAGTCTCAGGCCAGCCTGATTCTCTTCAGCAATCGCGACAGCATTGCCTCGACAACGACGCAAAGCCTGCGACATGACGGTTATTCAGGATTACCAGTACGGACCACTCGCAGACGATGACAACACACGTTTCATACAGTTGTACCCCGCGGCGCACTTCGAAGATCCCATACGCGTGGACATCGTCGAACGGGCGTATGATGCCTCCAGGACGCAAGACCCAGTCGGCTACGAAGCTTTATCGTATGCTTGGGGCTCAGATGAAGATTCGGCGTACGTCTTCGTTGGGGCGAACTCTCGCTTGCGTGTCCGTCACAATGTTACCCAGATCCTGAGGTACCTGAGGGACGGTATTACCCCAGGATGTACTGTCCGAACCCTGTGGATTGACGCTATATGCATCAACCAAGCGGACGACGAGGAGAAAGGAAAGCAGGTTACCATGATGGGAAAACTCTACGCATGTGCTACGAGTGTGCTGATCTGGACTGGAGAGCCCGGGTGCGATTTGCAAGCGCTACAGCGCAGCTTTGAACGAAAGATAGAATACACGCGCGATGGGGAAGCTCGCTTCATGCAGTTCTTTGAGACCGGATGGTTTACGAGGCGCTGGGTAGTCCAAGAGATCATGCATGCCCGCGAAGCCTACATCATTTCGGGTAGTGGCACAATGCAGTGGCAGCAGTTCCGTGTCTTTGTCGAACATCTGGAACAGAACGTTTCCTACGAAGCAGTGACACCACATTTTACGGCAATCTTGCATCGCTTGAGCAATCTCACTGCAGTACGAGATACCAAGTCTGACGAGCTGTCTCAGTGCGATGAAAATACTACTGGTGCCCAAACGGATCGTATCGTAGCTGGAGCCGAAAATATGACGACACTTTTGACACGGTTCTCTACTACCAGATGTGCAGATGATCGCGACAGAATCTATGCACTACGAAGTCTCAGTTCGACATCAATTGTAGTCGACTACCAAGTCTCAGTCAATGAGCTTTATGATCGGTTGAGCAAGATCGAAGTGATCCGATTTCCAATGGCCATCATGAGCTGCGCTGGGTCCTTCGGTGGACTCGCTGCTTCATGGGTCCCGGATTGGAGGTTACCCATGCGATACAGGCCTTTCCAGTCATCTCTCAAGTACGAATGCTCAACTCTGCCAGTAGGGGTGTCATTGGTTACCGTTGAAAATAGCCTGCTCACAATACAGGCGACCTTTGGTGGCGTCGTCGATAGCGTCGTAGATCCGCCAGGACCCGAACATGAGACAGAAGAGAGGACCCTGTACCGATGGGGTAATTACTTCGTCCAACATCACGCCATCGGTACGCCAGAGCAGAAATCGATGGATGCAATGATCTTGTATTGTGCTCTGCGTGTGATACCCATGGAAGACGATGTTGCGGATCCGCATCCCTCTCCTTACAAAGCACAGCTGCGATCTCGTTGGGAAAACATACTCCGTCGTTGGAATTCATACGAAAAATGGAATAGGAAAAGGAAACCCATTTTACGCCTGTTATCCGAAGCAAACAGGATAGGCCTCGCCCACACAAAGGAGGGCCGCTCGTGCTTTTTCACAAGTGCTGGGCTGTTCGGAATAGGACCAGACACGATACAGATCGGCGACTACCTTGTCAACATGCCAGGATGCGACTCCATGATGGCACTACGTCCGGTCGATGCTGAGAAGAATCTCGAGCAGATGTATGGGGACATGGGGTCATCTCAGCATCCGGCTATGACGGTCGTCGGCGACTGCTGGATACCTGAACTCGTCAAATCTAATAGGGAAAATACTGCATCTAATCTTCGCACTTTCCACATCGTGTAGAAGGACAAAGTCTTGCAGTATCTGTACGTGACCTGCTCAACGAACATCTTGCACTAGCTGATAATATAGATGCCGCATCACTACAGAATCACTCCACAAGCGCGATCCTCACACTTATGACTGCGGAACAAAATCACCACCCGGAGCTTCACCTTCATGGTCAACCCCTTGGTGCTCTTCTTCAACATATTCTTCATCTTCATCTTCCTCTTCCTCAGTTCCATCACCCATGACCTCCGCATTCTCTGCATTTCTTTGCGGCCTCGTCCGGCGAGGTCGTCTGACAAATATTGCACCTCTTTGCGGTGTGTGTGGATTGTTTGGCGCTCGAGTAATCACCGGTGTGCGATGTGGTCCACTCTGCATCGGCACTGTCCATGCGGCTCTTGCACGCGCCTCACCCCTCGATTGATCCCGACACATTCCCGTTGAACTTGCACCTCGCCTTCCTAAACCAGGTGAGGGTGGACGAAACTCATATCCCATATGCCCGCGCTCCTTATATTCGAAACCACCATACCCTTGGCCCATTCCACCGAAAGGCTGATTGAGGTTCTGATGGTGCTGGAAATGCTGGGGCCTTGGAGCTGGTGGAGCTGTGTAGTACTCATCCTCGGAAGGTGTATTCCAAGCCGAGGCGGCAAACGGATCGGGCCATCTTGGATGTTCGTGTGCATAATAGCGCGGTTCTGGTCGGGCTGCGGGCATTCCCAGCGGGGCTTGCGCCGTGACGGATGTGCTGAGGCCTGCCATGTTCCTCGCCCAGGAATGCAAAGCATCCAGTTCACGAAGGAAATTGTGAAGCTCGGTTTGCTCGATAAGGAAGTACGTTGACCGCATGTTGGATGGTGTTGTCTTATGAGCTTCGAGGAAGTATGTTGATATAGTGAAACCTTCTACCTGGGTTCATCGCAGCGAGGCAAAATAACTTTCTATATACACGTCCAAAGTAAAATGCGTTGGTCTAGATTGGTGCGCTCGTAGGCCACGTCTACTAATTGCGTACTCCGAGAGTGGAAACGAACGCTTCGCAGAGTGTGTGGCGAGCATACGGGATTTGTTTGGCATTGCAAATTAGGGCTGTTCGCTACATCGCACTATACAGTCACGATCAACACGGCCGTTCGCTAAGACTCATGAAGCCACTGTCCAACAGACTCATTCGATCCTCGCAAGTGTCAAATTATAGAGACGGTATTACGAACGCGTAAATCGTCGCAATTACCCAATCATAACTGAACTAAACCACATCTTCCCGCACTACTCACCCACTCCATGCATTCCAACGCCTACGCCTACCTTCCCTCCCGCTCTCTCATCCCAACTGTCTCTCCCATATTACAAGCACCCTGAAAACCAACACAACCGCAACAGGCAGCCAGAACGCTATGAGGCCCCTATCCACATTCGTAAACCGTGACACGCCATATACACCGTCTAGCTGATTCGGATACAGACAATCCCGGGTAAACACTAGCATGCGCTCGATGATATAGTAGGAGATAGAACCAGCAAGGCTGACCGCGAACACGATTTCAAGCAAAGAGAGTGCGATTACGAGAGGCAGGAGGAAGAGGGGCAGATGGGCGCGTTGGTCGGGCATTTTTAGATCCATGGGGTGGTGGAGGACGATGAGTCTCGACAAAGTTAGGAGAGCTGATAAAAGACGGGAATAGAAGTCACAGTAGAGCAAGATGTTATGGATGTTTTATCGTGTATTTTCTGATCTATTTTCTCCTCCCCCGTTTCCGTGTTGATAATAGCGCCCTTTACATCAAGCGGCCGCGTTGATAATGTTGATGATGATGAACATGCAACTCCGTTCGCGTCGCTTAGCCGCAAAGCTGCAAACGCTACTAGCGTTGATGCAGCCCGTGAAATGTGTGATGGTAATGTCGTCGAACGCAGAAGTGAACACAAAAGGAGAAAGATAAAGGGAAACGAAGAAAAGCAAACGCCGTGCTTTGTCCTTCCGTGAACTGTTCCCGCCCAGTATGGTATCGTAATGCGATTTGACCAAACGCCTTGCTGTGTTCTTCCGAGAACCGTTTCCGCCCAGTGTGGTAATGTGAAGCAGATAATCAAACGCCGTATGCAAAGAGTAGAAGTGTATCCCGATGCCGGTCGAGATATCCTGTAGCCAAACACCGAATGCAAAGACTGCGAGGTAATCCTGCAGCCAAACACCGAATGCAAAGACCGTGAGGTATCCAGACGCCGATCAGGATGTCCTGTAGTTAAACGACAATAGTGTGAGGGTGAGGTGTGTCGGTCTGCCATGAGGTTGTCCAAGCGTGCCTCGAACGGATGTGGTGATGTAGTCTTAGAACGAGTTGTCGGGGATGTTTGATTTCGCAGGTTCATAGCCGGCGTAAGGGCCAGCGTAAGGGCCAGCGTGCTTCATCTGCCAGTGCAACTCCGCAGACTGCTCGCTCTTCTGAGCTTCTTCCTTAGCCTCGTTGGATGCGAGCCAGCTTGTGAGCTTAGACCTGAGTCTCTGATCTTCTGGATCCTCTGTGTTCTTCGGCTGCTGCTCTGTAATTGTCTGTGCGACCTTGGCTACCTTGGTGGCTGGGCTTGCCTCATCGTCCTCAGAACGAGGCCGCTTCAGCTGAGGCGCCGGTTGTGTTTGCTGAATACGTTGTGGCTGTGGCTCCTGATGTTGCTGAGCTTGTGGAGCTTGCAGAATACGTTGCGCCTGCGGCTCCTGATGTTGCTGAGCTTGTGGAGCTTGTAGGATACGTTGCGCCTGCGGCTGTCGATGTGGCTGAGCTTGTGGAGCTTGCGGAATACGTGGCGACTGCAGCTGTCGATGTTGCTGTACTTTTGGAGTTTGCAGAATACGTTGAGGTTGTTGCGCGAGCTGTTGCGGCTGCAACACCTGCTGTAGCTGCCCGGCTGGTTGATGCTGCTGCATTTGTTGCAGTTTCTGCTGTTGTAGCTTCTGCGCGTTTTGCATCTGCTTGTAGACATCGCAAAGATGCTGCTTTTGCTGTGTTCCGGAACCCTGTCTGAATCGTTGCAACTTCTCAGGACTGAACGAGCTGATGTATTGCTGTGTAAATCTGTTGAAGTGTGCCTGTCGCGCTGCCAGCTGTTGCGCTGCCAGTTGCTGCGCTGCCAGTTGCTGCGCTGCCAGTTGCTTTGCCTGCTGCGCCGCCATCTGCTGCCCGCGCGCCTTGTGAATCTCTTGCTGTTTACGTTGCTCGATTGCGTTCCTAACGATCTCGTTTTGCTTCTGGGAAGGCAACTGTTGAAACTGTTGCTTTGCCTGCGGGTCCAACCTCTGGAAATAGGCCATTCCAAACAGGGCAAACTGGCGGTTCTGACGTGCCTGAGCTTCCTCGCGAGTGGGAGGCTGCGCTTGCATAGTGGTCGGGCGCGGCTGTGATTGAGTTGATATGGCCTGACGGCGCATGTACTCGGCCATCATCTGCGGACTCATTTGCTGGCGCGTCTGCGGGCTCATCTTGGGAGTCGGCAGCTGCGCTTGAAGAGGAAAGGCCATCGCGGGATCGTGCGGTGACTGAGTCTGATAGCGACCGAGTGCGCCCTGTGGGGTTTGCGGACCGCTGGTGTAGCTATTCACGGAATCCCGCCTGACGGTGTCGTCGTTTGCTGCCATGACGAGCAACTGGTGTGGGCCGAAAGAGCAAAGGTCAAGGGTTGTAAAGATGAGAGTAGCGGATGAAAATACTCAAGTTGTGGGTGATGGGGATCAAAATAGAGGGCTGTGATAGTCAAGATGGTGGGATGTGAGAGTTTGAGTTGAAAGAAGGTGACAAGGCGGAAAAAGCCAGACTATATGGCCTCTGTGTGCGCATTACCACGCTCACCTAACCGAACGGAGCGAGAGATATTGCGAGAACAGGTGACTCAGTCGGACGGTCGGCCACAATAGAAGCGAAAGGACAAGTGAGAGTGAGAGGGAATAGCAACGGCCGCGCTGCTACTGGCTGCCCGATAGTCGTCGACCACAGAATTCAGGGTCCAGTGATCAAGTCCCTTAACGCCGACATCCCATGAGTCTGACAGCGTCCAGGAGGTTGAAGAAATGGTTAGTCGCATAGAAACCTACATATAATAGTCCTGCAAGACTCACGATCCCAACGATATCGATATTGAGCTAGTATGCGGGAAGGTGAGTGGGGGAGCACGGGCCTCCAAGCGACTTAGAGGGAACTGCGCGCGGGTTCGCCTAGGGACGGATAGCAATGCATGCACGTTTGTCAGCACATTTCGTACTGAATCCAAGGGTGTTAACAAGCGGATGGCTCTTGCACATCGTTCCAAAATTCTCGTAAACTTGCTAGTGCGCCAGAGTACCACAAAGATGCCGCGGTGTTTTACACACTCCGGCAGCCCCAAAGCGCCCAAAATAGGTAAATCAAACAAAGTGCGCTCGTCTCGACCTGTGTGACAGTAACCAATATGGCATCTTCAGACTTCCAGTCCGAACCATGGTTGAGCCCCAGTCCTGAACGTGGACCAGCGTTTATACGTAGCCTGCCAACACGCGTCAGCCCATAGTGCCCCAAACTCCTCTCATGATGAGAGAGCTGTCATATAATACCTTTCCTGGCGCCCTGGAAAAAGAAGCGGACAATGAAGACCTGCAGTCCTGCCATGGTCATAATCAAGCCCGACTCCATCAAACTGAAGTTGAATATCCTCTTCTCGGTGCTCTTGACGGTGCTGAAGTTGCGGTTCTCGCGCGTGCGGAAGTACTTTTGGTTGCGGGAGATGGTGGAGAGTTGCGCGGAGAGCTTGAGGATGGATTCTTCGAGGACAGAGGTCTGCTCGGGGGAGGAGCCCTGCTTGGATGGGATTTTGGCGCGCGCGGCTTCGTTCTCAACCTGTAAGAATATGGAGTCAGCATTACGGTTCGGCGATGTCTGGAGAGATATGGCCAGGTGGTACGTACGGCGATCTCGAAATCGACCATCTTCTCGGCGAATGTGCTCATCTCATTGTTAAAGCAGAAGCGGTATTCGCCCACGTCAAGCGCCGTGAAGACAAAATCGCCCTGCCGCTCCTTGGTGCCGTCGAGAATGACTTTGTCTGTGGGGCCGACAACCGAGTAGTCGACATCGAAAGAGCCTCCGGATTGCACCTGTTCACATGTCCGTCAGCTCGATTGCCATAGATTTTGCTGCTACTGCATGGCGATGTGGTTCTGAACAGCCCAAAAGCAAATGCGCATTGGTCTTCTGGGTGGAACACATACTGCAAAGTAAAAGGCCAGCTTGGTCCCCTTGTTCTCAACGGTCGCGAAGAAGCATGCTTTCTCGTGCGCTTCTAATCGGTAGGTGAGAGCGGTTGCGTACACAGCCGTGGTATATGCCAGCAACGCGCTGAAGAGGGTGAGTAGTGACCGCATCGTGTTCGTTGGCGTGGACGACTGCGTTTGTTGATGCGTGCTCGTGTGTTGGAAGTTACAGCTGTCGACATCGAACGTCGGCGGTAGTTTTTGCCGACGCAACGCATGCAGGGAGGGAAGGCGCGGGGAACGAGCCACCAGCCAATGAAGATCAAGGCGACCGCGGACAGGTAGCGCGAAATGCAGATCCTCGACGCGTAGTCAAGTCACACTTATCATGTTGCGCGTTCATTTGAACCTATTGCGACTGCTAATAGTTTTCATCTTCATTTTCGGAATTGAGAGCCGTGGTATATTGTTACGTTGTTCCTTCCCGGATAGGTGGCTGGTGTCTGGTACCATGGGATGGGTGGAAAATTCAGTCGACAATCACAGTGCAAGTTACACTGGTGACATGAAAGCAGAATGATGATATCTTTGAGACTAATCTACACTGCTTACTTACTGATCCAAAATGATACGCCATAATCATGTGCCCAACGCCTGCGCCAACCTCCCACGCACGCTACTCCGCCTATGCAATACTTGCAATATTTCAAGCTCCATTGCGCCATGTATGTTGGAGGGTGCGCAACCAACGCTTTATTGCCACTCCCTGTGAAATGCTGGCAAAACTTTGCGGACAATCTCATGCCGATCGTACCCGTGCCGAGTAATGTCGCGCACCGTGCTTTTCTTCGTATCTTACACAGTCATTGCGCTGCTTCAACGAATGAAGATGGAATCAGTCTTTCCCCAAAGCGTCTTTGTCTTGGCGGGGTGTTCAAGACCAAGTGATACATCGTCACGCGCACCTACCAAGTCCCAAAGTACTTCATCTGTGACTTCGTCAGTGCTGCAACATCATCATTGCCAAAGTGGCTTACCGTCATCGATTGGCTCAGGCTTCGCGTATTGACCCTTGCCGACAAGAGAAAACTTGATCTTGTCCAATTGCTTGCCCTTGATCTTGGTGAAGTCTGAGAGTCGTTGTTTTGTTTCGCTAAAAGGCTCGCCCTGATGTATGTTAGTGCAAGTAGAGGAGGTAGGCTGATGGCTGCGCGTACCTCTTTCAGCGCAAACTGGAACGGGATACCATGTGCCTTCGATGGCTCCCTGTCAAAGTGGAATACCGAAATCTTCTTCGATGCATCGTCTTCGGGGTAAGGCGCAGCAAAGATTGACGTGTAGTCGTAGAGGCTCATGACAGAGTGATCTAGCGGGAGGACCCTGTGGAACTTGTTCACATGTGCCTCGTAGACCCGCACCTTTTGCATCACCTCGTCGCTGATGCCCGCTTTCTTTTGCAGCGCTTCAACGAGATCCGCGACTTGGGCATTCTTGGGTACCATCAAAGTGTGCTCCTCCTGTACGACGTTAGTTTGAAGAAAGAGCAATGACTGAGTTCAACTCACCTCTTTGCTGAGACCCTCAGGGAGCCACACCACCTTTACAGGTTTCCTCAGCTCTAGTTCCTTCAGGCTCATATCCAAGACCTCGTAAAACAGGGCATCGTTTCGCTGATTTGCGCTTGCCGAATAGTTGTATGGGCCAGGGAAGAGGATGTTGTTCAGAGTTGACGTGGGGTTGTACTTGACAGGGTTCTTGGGCTTGCCAGCAGTGCTAACCGTCGAGAAGCGGATATAGCTAGAGTCGGTTTTGAGGTACTCAGCCACTTTGCTGGAGAATTGGTCATACGCCATCTTTTTGCTGAGAGTCAAGGAGAATGTGGGTAGATCTGTATCAGGCAGCTTAGGCACGAACTCAATGCTGACTCTGTTCAAGAGGTAGTCGTAGAATTCCTTTGCCTCGGTGTAGCCTCCCGCAGTGGTTATCTGTGCGGTTTCCTTGTCGCTCAGTACGCGCTGGACCGTGATGATGTCACCATCTTGTATCTCCGAGGCTGCCAGTGTGACTTTTGGCTTCATCGCTTCGATCATATTCTGTTTGATCTCCTCAGAAAGCTTGATCTGCGTACCCGCTGGCCAGCCCAGCATCTTTGTGATTGCTGGAGTTAGATCGGAAACCTTGTCCTGGAATCCGGCGTAGAAGGTGCCAACACCGAATAGACTCTGCTCTTCTGCGTCGAAGTGCTTCAAAAAGATCATCAATGGGCGGTTGTTAGCCTGACCCTTGAGGTCCACTAGCTTCTCGCCAAACACTGGCGCGCCGCTTTCGTCGCGTTCTTGAGCTTTCTCGATCCACATCCTGAACTGCGACTGTTTCGTGCCATGTTTGCTTGCAGCCTCTTCGACGGTCATCTCCGGGAATTCCAGTGCGGTATCGGGGCGAATTGTGCCGTTTTGTCTATTAACCATCGACCATGGCCGCAACATATCGGCTTCGGTTCCTAGATCTTGGGCGACCGTAACCGCAAAGTCGGCCATAGTTGTGCTTCGGAGCACACGGTAGACCCTCGGACTAGCAGGTGTGTCTGCGTCGGCTTTCCATGGAACGATGTCAAAACCTTGGTGGGCCTTGAACTGTTCATCTGACGCGACCGCAACGTCCATGTAGAGATGAGCTTCCTCGCGTTCCTTCTTCCTGCGCTCAAACAATGCCCGTTCTTCAGCCAGTCGTTCTGCCAGATGCTTCGGTGGTTCTACCGCCTTGCTGTCTATAAGAACTTGATCAAGCCTCGTCTCCCTAATGTATACCAACATGTAGGCGCTCATTGAGCGTTTTGCGGACCAGGCTCTGGTGTAGGGATTGCGTTGGCCAGTGTTCCCGTTGGCCTGGGCGTAGTCACCACCAAAGTTTTCTTCCAGCGCCTCACGTAGTGTCGCTCGAGTCACACGGTCGTCGTCGAATTTGTAATAGTGGCCGTCTTTCGTTGGCTTCAGGAAGGCGTAATAGTGACCAGCGTTGAGATCACCGCTGTGAACCAAGACGCCGTGGAGGTGGTATATCCAGGATTCGGATCGATCGGCTCCGTCGGAGAGATATGGCGCAGCGTCCCACACTTCGGGGAATTCGTAACGGTCGTTCACCTTCATCATGGCGTCGCGCGTAAAGTCGTATTCGAAGCGCTTCAGCTGGAGATGTAGCACTGGCGGAAAACTCTCGAAGATGACACCCTTTTTAGCGTCTTGCAACCCAAAACCCTCTGCAAAATACTTATTTTCGCCGTCCATGGTCTCGACCTGCACGTAGTCTTTGAAGCTGTCGTCCAGGTTCTTGTTCCCGCTCACATTCAATTGTATGTCCCAGAAATCCTCAACCCGAGACGATTCGTAGTCGACGTTGATACAGGATATGTAGGTCTTCATTTTACCAACGAACATGTTGGTCAGGGCGCCCTCGGCTTCAGTACCCTTCATCCTCTCATCGAGTTTGTCCATGAGCACACGGGACAACTCCTGTACGTCCTGCTGTTCGAAAATCTGCTTCGAGTCCCAACCAAACGAGTGTGTCAGCTCCGTGGTTCCTACGGCGTTGTTTGATGTTTGGAGAAGGTAGAAGAGTCGTTGTAGGGCGTAGGCGCTATTCGAGCGATCGGCTTCCTCGGCAGTCGGGATCTGGTAAACAGCCTGGCGGAGTCAGCTGTCGTTCTATGTGTTGGGATCCGTGGCATACCTGGCGGAACGCATTGGTAAAGAAAAGTGACTGTAAGAGCGAGTTCAGATAGCATGTTGCGCCTTGGTTCTTCAAGCCGACCATGCCGGTCTCTTTCTTAGAGTCGTAGCTGTGCAAGTCAGGAAACAACGTCGGCAAAACTGTACATCCGTGAAACTCACTTGATGAAGTTGTGCCATAACACTCCCGTGGGGTCTTTGAGCACTCTTATGTATGCAGTCACATTGGCCGCATTGTCTTCTACCATTGGCCGTCCCCGGTCCTCCCAGGAGTTGCTGAAGAGTTTTCTCAGCTCTGCAAAGCGTGTGAAGCCCCAGTCGCCTTCGTCGGCAGTAAAGCGGTGGTGTGCGGTGTGTGTGGTGAATATGGTAGGGTCCTTGGGGTTCCAGAGTACAAGCATGAACTCGACACACGCATACCAATCCTCTGGCATTTGCTTTTCTTCATAGGCCTGCTCGAGGTAGAAGGACGCAAAGTCGACGTTGTTACCGTACGGGAAAAATAGTATCCGCCAGGGATGACCGCCGCATTCGAAGATAGGGCCATGTTCACGTCGTGTGAGTTGGCGCCAGTCCCTGATCTCCCATGTGTTGTATACTTCGGCCTCGGTCTCGTACTCCGGGTTCTTGGGCATGTGTCTCTTCATAAAGGCATCGTACTCGTCGGCGCGGGGCTCGGGTTCGGCGTCGACCTCGTCCATTTGATCGTCTGTGTCGGGCGTGATTATGGCCACGTCGGCCTTCTCGTCGTACTCGTGGTCCACGAGCATGTCGCTTTCGATCTGCGTGGGTGAGTGGGTCAGCGTGGCCGCGTCTGGCGAGACGCTGGCGAAGGCGCAAGCTTACCTGATCCATGGCGGCGTCGTCTTTCCGGCAGGTGCGGATGGAAGCGGGGGCAGATGTCAGGAAAGAGCTGCAGAGACGGGTCGCGGGGGCAGTCACGACTGGGTGCGCTCGACACTGCAAGGTGAAAAGGGAAGCTGCGCGCCTGTCGCCTAGAGAAAGGAAGGTACGGGTGGGCAGCACTTGCGCGGGCGGGATGCGGGTAAGGATAGGTTCCTCGCTAAAGGTGGCGGCAGTGGAGATATGACGATCGGATTATTGTCGTCTGGAAAACTCCAACATCAAGCATGTGCAAGGGCGAGGTGGACAACGAGGGCGCACAAAGACAAAAGCTGGGGAGCAGCTCTCGAGGCTCAGAACAGCAGCTGTCTTTCGACGGATGCAGCCTTGGCGCTCGATACAGTGGAGTGCGTCAAAGCAAAGCCGCGGCCTACGACGTCATTCGTCCAACATCACATACTGGCAAGCGGCATGCCACGCGCATATTTCGAGCTACAAACGCTCACCCAGCATGTTTGTTGCCATTGTGCGTGATATGACTGGCGGTGCCGTGAAATGCGCGCCCCTCTGCTTTTGCGACCGTTAATCAGAGGCTGTGAGTGAAATTCCCAAAAGTTACGCCGGTTAGCGGAGCCCGCCGTCACATGCCCCGTATTTTGCTACAGCTCCGTGAGCGAGCTCCTCCACATGTGCGCTCTCGCACCAACAATTATGAGTATAGGAGCACGTAGTCTCGCGTTGTGCGCGCGACGCTCTGGTATCTTACGTAGAGCACCTTCAGCATCGCCTGTCTCTAGAATACAAATTCGACATCCACATGCCGCAGCCGTCGCGCCCGCGTGGAGACCGTCTTCGGCCTTGGACGAGTGAGCACATAAGAGATGCTCCTGCCAACTTCCACAGCTGACATGTGAATAGATGGGTGCAGCGTGAAGCCAGACCCATAAGTCTGCGCCAGTTGACTTTCTTTGGAAGAACCTTGACAGAGTCTCGTCTCATCGACTCGGCCAACTACTGCCGTCTGGAGCTTCCCACGAGGTGTGATCTTAGTATCTGACAAGCGGAAATATAAGTGCTGAACACGTGTAGACTTGCGCACCGATTGCGTGATATTCAGACCCTACCATACGTCGTCGTCGCGAACCCTCATCTAGCTCATGTATACGAGTCGTATCTACGCGCTTTCGAACGCTTCCGCCGCGTACCTGAGATAAAATCGCTGGAAGATAACGAGAAGTACTGCAAGGTGCTGGAAGAGACGTTGACCGAGCATGCCACTGTCATACCCCGCCTCGCCATTGGTGTTCTCGAAGTTCGGGGCCTGATGAAGGCTGAGGAGACGGACAAGTTCATGACCACCATGTTGCGATCGGTATGGTCTCCGTCCATGCACAGCGTCGGGCAATGCTAATTGATTCAGCGCATCTCGCGACGCGTCATTGCGGAACAACATCTAGCACTGACCGAGACTTTCGATTCGCCATGGCATTTCCCGCAGGCCGAAGTTCATCCCCACGACCAAGAGGCAGTCGGCGAGATATTTTTGCGTTGCAATGCGAAGGAGATAGTCGAGAATTGCGGCAAGACGATGCAGGAGCTCATCAGGACCGCTCAGGGCCCACATGTCGAAATTCCTGAGATCAAGGTCTACGGTCACCTTGACGCGACGTTCCCGTACATCCTGAGTCATCTCGAGTATATTATCGGCGAGCTCTTACGCAACTCTATCCAAGCTGTCATCGAGGAGCGTAAGTCGAAAGACGCCAAGCTGCCGCCTATTGAGGTATTGATCTGCGAAACCTCGCAGCACGTTATTATCCGAATTTCTGATCAAGGTGGTGGCATCCCGAACGAAGTCTTGCCATACCTGTGGAGCTTCAGCAAGGGTCCTAGGCGTGAGAAAAGGCTGCGAAATCTGGCGAGGGTACCAAAACTACTGGGAACATTGCAGGAGCTGCAGGTGCCTGGAGGTGAATCTGCAGCACAGGTGCAACAACGTCTAGATAGGAGGTCCAAGCACGGCGATTCGGGGCTGTATCACGGCTCGCTGTCTTCCTTGACCAGCCGCGCACCAGACCTGCGTCTTGGTATTGGACTTCCCATGTCGCGACTATATGCTGGTAGGTATTTCATAACAATGGCGGGGCTGCGCAGCTAACAATCTTACAGAATACTGGGCTGGCAGTCTCGAAATCCACAGCCTGGAAGGCTATGGCGTCGATGCTTTCCTTCAAATCTCGAAGCTTGGCAACAAAAATGAACGACTCACTACACGAGCCTCAATGGACGCCATTTAGATGGTGCACCCGGGGAGAATCTTGCGGGTGTCCCGCGTTGTCGTGAGGCAAGCGCAATCTTCACGCTGCTCAGTCACAACACAGTACCGCGGCAGTCGCTCACGAGTGCCTTCTCAACACCAACGCAGACATTTGCCTGGATTGCGACCTTCTGTCTGACAACGACATTAGCACTACATCCAGACACCGCCCAATCATCACGACGACGTATTCTTTACGAGCATCTCTCACGATAGCATGTCTGTAGAACATCTCGTGAGTACACTCGACCCGGCTTGCGGACTTTACTAAAGATCTCCCAGCCATCGCTACGCACCGGTGTTGGCGCTACTGGCCATGCCCATCCATCACCCGTAGTCAATCCCGTCTTATCCGACAATGCGGAACGCCAGCACTTGGAAAGCCTCATAGCTAACTTAGCTTTCGATACCGATTTGTACGGTCATGGCTTTCACAAGAATTGCCCGCCACAGAACATGCACTGTCCTCGCAGGAGGAGATCAGGGTTCGAGCAGGAAGGTAGGACCGATACCTTCGAGCATGTTGTGGTACTTTGCTAATGCCCAACAGCGACGGACGTCGATTACCTCGACGTGGTCATGTGCTGGAAAGGCATATCAACTGCCCAAGCTGTCGAGCTCACGATATGGGAGCGCGTCTTTGAGCAATGTCTGGTCCCACAATTCGAGAGTCACATGAGGCGAAACATTGTTGCTGAACTTGGCGCATTACGAGGTACGATACCCATTCTGCACTTTAAATTTCCAGACTGTTACAGACATCGCGTTGCCGTAGGAACTCATACAATGAACAATCTGAACACTCTGGAGCCTACGTCGACGCTGGATCACCTACTGTGCATGCTTCTATGCTGACCAACGTTGCAGATCATATTGCCGAGGACGAGCTCTGGCCTTGCTTGAAACAGATCATGCCCGCCAAGCACAAGCGTCTTGTTCCAATTGATCTTCCTAAACTCATCCACAACATGATCGACGCTTTCTACGATGATTTTCGGGCCGTCCCTACAAATACCAGATGGTCGTTCAGGTCTGGCGACCTACCAAACTTCGTGTATAATTACATCATGACGCAGGATTACCTGCTCCGCTTCTCAGACGGGCTATACATATCGGTCGATGTCGATATTGCCTGGGAAACAATGCCTGTGCTCATGATCTACGCCGCGGTCGTCTCGCAGCCACCCAATATCAAGCTCTGGCGTATGCCCTTTGGCCCGAAAGACCGGAACGCCTTTGTTCTCTACTTTGAACGCATCTTTAGCGAATCAGGATCTTCAAGCTACGAACACTTCCCCGAGGATGTTGTCTGCGAAGTGAAGAGATACAAAACGAAGGTACAATACCCATGAGTTTCCCCTCACGTTACGTTATCCACTTTGCGCTTTTTCTTCTTGATTTCGGTTGCAGACCTGTCCAGTGCTTTCCTTTCTCACTGGAACGCAATTGCAGTTGTTTGCTAGACTATTACTTACAGCATGGCTAGGGTGACACACAGACAGTGTCTGAGACGATCGTTCAAGCCAAGATGGTCACGCAATTCCCAGGTCACGTACGCTACGAACGTGTATTGCGTCATATGGTCAAGGGCGAGGTTATGGACATATATCAAGTCGGTGCAACGCCAGACGACTACATACCACAGCAGGAGGAACCGTCGACGCCCTGGGTTCCATCGTACACTAGTACGCCACTGTCCAAGACTCGCCCCAGTAAAGCACGTATTCCGTCTCTACATGAATCTTGGAATGAAGCATTTGCATACTTTAGACGACAGTCTGATAAGAGCCTCGATGACGAAGCGGACATCTCAGCCACATCGATTGCGGACGCATCAGTGCTGTCTGATCCTGATCTGCCAGCCGAGTCGCCCAGGAAACGAAAGGCCCCATTGCGCTCCACAAGCCTGGACGGAGCATCGACCTTGAAACCGGCGAACTACGAGTCAGACACTTGTCTCAAGCGTCAAAAGGTGGAGTCTTCCGGCCATCTCCACATGCTCACGACTTCTACGTCTACCGAGGTCGTCGAGCTGCAGAAGAAGTGCGCTGCGATTGCACAGGACGTTGCCGCTATGCGCAAACAACTCGGCCCACTCGGTCAACCTGTGAACGGCAGTGATTATGATGTGTTGCGGCATAGTGAGGATATTGTGCGTCGTTTGAGGGAAGCAGTCGGCTCGTCACGCCCCTCGACTCCAACAGTATCTGCCACCAAGTTACCGCAGCCACAGGGCGAAGACCGACAGAGATCTCTTATTGAGAAAGGAAAGGCAGTCGTTTTACCTCCTACGCCTCCCATGGAACAACACGACTCATTCCTCCTCCGATCACCTTCGCCAATCTGTCTCACCAGCGAATCTGAAGAGAGCGGCAGTATTTCTTCAAACTCTGCCACCAATGCCAGCGGTCTCGGTGCTCAGCAGCGCGGTCATGGTGATAGCGCGAAGCGGGACCGTCATTCGAACGAGCTTTCTCAAGACGAGATCCAGAAGAACTATCGCGAGTTTGAGGCGGCTGCTCAACGCAGGATGACGGATCCCACGTACGCACCCGTCAGCGATGTGGGTGACATGAACTTTGAACGCATCTTTCTGGGCGACAGCGAGGCGGAGGATTTGAGCTTTGGTGACATCAGTGGATTGAGTGAGGAGATGAGTGGGTTGGACATAGACGAGAAGTAAATTGGTGGATTGGTTTTTGTTCGTTGCGTGAACTCAATGCTTGGATTGGGTCATTATCCATCGTGTTGAGTTGATGTTCGCACTGGTCTATCCACAGCGCAAGCGTAGTATCGAAGACCGCGTTTCTCTTGAGCTTTGTTGCAGCCCGAGGTCTACTAAGTGATATCATTAGGGCATCCACTGCGTTTCATACCAACACGCGGAGGCAGCAAGCAATTACATACGCCTTCATAGTCCTGCCTGTCTGCAGCGTCCGACCCGGTAGAGACAATCTCCAAACCCTTCTCGTTCGAACCAGCACTAACAATGAGCAGCAAACGCGTACGAACGAAGATTTCTCTTCGCGCTATGGGAAAGTGCTGGTCCAGCCGAGCAAACATGGAACGAACGACCTGTCGGCACTATATGTACACTCCACGATAATCGATTCTGCCGACTGCCTTTTCTGCTGCGATCATGGCTATCCATTACTTCGAAGATCAGTCTTGGCTTGACTTACTACTGCTCACCCTACCTGTTGTTGTACCTCTTTTGATCTCATTCTACTTCGTCATGACTGAACAGCCGAGACCAAGAGCCCACGCCAATCCTCTTCCGACCTACAACGACACGAGAGATTCACGCGAACGGCTGGAGCATGTTATCGGTCCTGCGCTTCACTTTCTGAATACGCCAAATCCGCAAGTACGAAGACGCCAGATCACGCGGCCAACCTCTCCGTTACCCTTTGAAGGTGGTGTGTATATGCCCGAGCCACGCCGCAGCTCAAGAGCTGAAAGACGTTGGATCAACGAAGACGATCTCATCCACCGCGAATACATCCATCAATTGAGGAACCTAAGGTCTCAATATCAAGACTTCGAGCCTAGCGAGGTACTGCCGATGCAAGAGCCAGATATCCCCGAAATCGTCGCGTCGCACCAAGATCCTTGGATTCCAGATGGTTTCAGATTACCCGCCGCCGCCGAGGAAGAAGAAGAACCATTTTCAGATGAACATACCTTTGTGTTAGTAGATAGCAGTCGTAATTCTTCCTGGGAAGTCGTGTCTGATGCGGAAGAGCGAGAGTGGCAGCATGTTAAGCTCAATCTACGGGGCGGTGGGGGCGACGAGCCAGTGGCGCTCAGACAGATTCGAGCTCGCATGACGCCGGAAGAGCTTCATGAACATATTCGTAGGAATCGTGCGGAGACGTTGGCGATGCTGGAGTATTATAGTAAAGCTTCGGTGCGGGCGCGCGAGAGGGATGACCGGCCTCGCCGGTAGACGGGCTCTGATGATGATCAATCAGGAGGCTGTTATTGGGGCGGCGAATTGTCTCGTCGCGCACTGAATGAGCGCAGGAAGCGATAGTAGATGATTATTACCCAGCATTTCTAGCCAGCTTATTGTTTGAGATTCAGGATTGCAGTAAATGGGTTTGAGGTTGCACTTGCTCAATCGGAGGTATTACGGTGATATTCTCTCGGGGGCTGCAAGTCGGTGGCACAGTACATAGTATGCGCTGCACCTCACGATCCTTATAAGTATTGATACGCGAGCAAACCATGGAATTTATAGTGTTGGAAACTGCTTCACACCGTGTTGCGCAAGAGTTTCTCCCGTACTGCGTTCCCGTTTTGGCAAAACCCCCAACGACAACATGCCTTCTTCGTCACGCCCCACTCCACTTGACGTCATAGGTACCTCGCCTCCTCCGCACCCATCTTTGCACAACGGGCGGTGTCTCATCTGCCATTCTTTCGGATACTTACATGTTTACTACGTCAAATCCGAACACCTTTGGGACGCGGTCGTTGAATCAGCACAAACGTGTCTCTATTGCGACGCAATCATCAGAGGCTGCCGTGGCTGGCTGGATGAAGATGGCAAACATGACTGGACTCCAAAGAGCCTGCGCTTGCGCTTTAGGGATGACAAATTGTACAAACAAATCCTGGAACCATACAAGGGTGGCGATGTGGCCTACAGATACGATGATTCTGACCAGGAAACGACGTCCATAGCAATGCCCGCTGAACGAAGCGTCGAGATGGTTTTTGCATCAAAGTACTTATACATAAGGATCTTTGCTCCCGATTGTTTGTAGGTTCTATATGTTGATGCCTACGGAGGACTAACTATTTCAGCAATACCAAACGCCACTTATTGGAGCCGCTTCGGTGCCTTGCGCCGCACAACTGGCTTCACTGGGTCGGCTGCTGCGTTTCAGAAAGCGAGAACACTGCTGCAAAACTGTATCAAAAACCACACAGCCTGTAGTAGTGATAAAGACCAGCGTCTACCAACCCGGCTGCTTGATCTAGGTTCGCATGACGCCGACCTCGTTCAACTGGTTGAAACCGCTGGCGAAAATGGAAAGTACGCCGCTCTGAGTCATTGTTGGGGTGCTATTGCACAATTCACAACTACGAGGGCCACAATTCTTGAAAGAAAAAAGATGATTCGTCTCGGGCAGTTGACGAACACATTTCGAGAAGCTGTTCAAGTAACTCGGGCGTTGAACATTCGGTATCTTTGGGTAAGACCCTCGTTCATGATTAATGTTTCCTGCATTCACCAGCTGCGTATACTAACATTACAGATTGATTCCCTTTGCATAGTGCAAGACGATTATGATGAATGGGCACAAGAAGCATCTCGCATGTCGACCGTATATCACAACGCGCTGATTACTATCTCAGCAACGTCTTCGAAATCGGGTGAAGAAGGTCTGCTTAGAAAATGGCCCGATCACGAGGTCCGCATCCGTTCGGGAGACGAGAAAGCGAGCACCTTCATCTTCAGCGAACATCGACAACATTTCACCGGACAACTGCAGCCGGATGAACGTACAAAGCCATATCCCCTCCTGAATCGGGCTTGGGCTTATCAAGAACGCCTACTGTCTCCCCGTGTTCTACATTTCGGAGATAGCGAGCTAATTTTTGAGTGCATGGAAGAGCTTCGATGCGAGTGTCGTGACGACCGAACTGCGAGTACGCAGATCATCTGGACAAAATTTATCAAGGAACCGAAATTATATCTGCTTTCGAGGACATTGCTTCGCCAAACCGCAGGAGAAATATGGAAGAGTATGCTCAGGCAACACAGTTGGCTGCAATTGACCTATCCAAGTGATAAACTGGTGACTTTGGCAGGACTCGCAAAGCAACTCGCGGAGCCTGGCGACCAGTACCTGGCAGGACTCTGGAAAAGTCGGATTCTTGAAGATCTCACATGGCAACGTGCATCACACTTTGACGTGCATCCAAGACCGGAATGGAGAGCGCCGTCATGGTCCTGGGCTTCTATAGAGGCTCCGCTCGCTCCCGCCGGCGACTTTTCTAGAATCGAGACACCAATGCGGCATGCGGTATCAGCCCAATTGATCGACTACAAGATAGTTCCAAAGACTGCAGACGAGTACGGCGAGCTTCGGTCAGGCACAATCCGCTTACTCGCTCATTGTGCGTCAGTTACATGGGTAGAAGAGTCCGGGGAATGCGAGTGCGGTGGGACGGAATACAACGTCGTCTTCCCTAATGGCCAAGAGAGGCGGGTTAAGACCGATGCCATAGACGAAATCACGTCAATGCATAGTACAGAAGCTGTACCTGTAGAGACAGTATGCGTATTGATTTCTGAACACCAAGATCGGCGTACCTCACTTGTCCTTCGGCGATTAAAGTCAGAAAAAGAGGACTTCCAGCGTGTGGGAATCACGGGCGAAATTGGCATTGAGGATCCTATGGAGGATGTATGGAATCTCTTCCCACGAGAAAAGTGTATAGTGACAATAGTGTAGCTATGTCAATCTTCATGTGAATGTCAAACTGCTTCTTGTCACATTCTCCTCGAAGTCACTGTGGCTGCTATGCTGCTCGAGTCAGGAATAAAATAGGACCCCGTCACTGCTCATCGATCCACCGGACCTCGGCGTTGCAGGAAACATGTGGAACACCCATATATTTCAACACCATTTTAGATGAGAGGAACGGTGAAAGAGTTAATTTTACATGTGAAAAGTCTGTCTACGCGCGTCTGCGCCGTATCTGCTTCCGGTCACGGTGATAGTGAGCAGGGCCCCGATCTTCGTCTCGTAGGTGTGAAAGATGCTCGCGTATCAGCACACGTGGTGAAAACCAAACCGTTGACACTGTACTCACATGATACATTAGCTGGCGGAGCTCGTCACCCTGCTGGCTAGCGTCAAGTACCTTCTCTTCACCTGTTCTTCCTACGCATTCTTTCTCATTACTACGTACAGCAGAGCAACATCGCTCAACCACGCTTACAACAATCCTATACCAACAACACACACGAACACCAAAATGAGCAATCCCACCAACACGCCTCGCCAACCACCTGCCCAGCCACAAGGCCCCGGCCTAATAACATCCTCACCCCACACCCTCCAAAACTTCGACCTCACCGCGCCCATCCTCCGCTTCGACTTCCCCACGCCCGCTGCCCAAGCCACCTTCCACCGCGCCTTCCTTCAAGTGCGCAACGAAAAAGACAAAGCAGCTTTCATGCAGCGTTTCTTCGATAACTACGACGGCCAAGTCTCCATACCTCGGCGTGTCATCATGGACACGAGCCGAGATGAGGAAGTTGCGAGGAGGCTGCAGGAGAGCCTGCCGGTGGAGCTGGATACGGGGAGGGATGAGCAGATGGCGAGACAGCTGCAGGGGCAGATGGAGCAGATGGGGAGGGGTGGTTTTGGCGGAGCTGGTAGAGGTCCGGTTGATGGAGGACATGGTAGGATGGATGGACGGAACGACGGCACAAATGGTAGAGGATATGATGGGGGAAGCAGAGGCGTACCCGTGAACGACGAAGACGAAGCGTACCGCGCAAGGAGACGGATTGAGCGTCAGCGGGAGATGCAGGAATGGGCGACCGCAGCACAGGGATGGACGAACGCGGCTGACGGAGCCTACACCAACGTTATGGAAGGACTTAGACACCAGTTTAGACGAGCGGGTCTTCAGGATCCTGGTGCGTATCCTGGACAACCTGGGTATGGCAACGCGCCTCCTCGACGAAATCCTCGCCCACCGCCTCGTCGCTCTGAGAACCAGGAGCATGAGTTCGGGGACTATCATGGCAATGGTGGGCAGGGCTCTTCAGGATATGGTCAAGGTAACGGAGGGTATGGCTACGGCTACGATCCGCACCGGGATCACTGGGGTCATCGAGGTGGAGGTTATTAAATGAACGGGTGATGATAGTGGTTCTTGGGTTTGGGCTCAGCGAATCATGGTGAAAGTCTGCAGCAAGCAATGGAGAGATGAAATTGCAGGAATACCTCCAGTTCTGTCCCAGTGAAAGTGAAAGTGCTTCCGACTCGAAGGATGCCTACTAGACAACAACAATACTGCTAACGCAAACACCGCCTCCAATCATCCATTGATGCAGGGCGGTAGATAACCCGCTCGTCAGGCTCATATGTTAGCACACGCCCTCTGAAAGGCTCTGGTGAAGCCGACGCTGCTCTTGGTTGCTTGCCTTTCGCTGGCTTGGGCGTGTCATCATCCGGCGGCGTGGAAGGATCTTCGTTCGGTGGCGTGGAAGGGCTGTCTTTCGGGGGCGGCAAGGAAGGCTCCTCGTTCATCAAAATGATACCCTCGCACAACATGCCGACATACTCCGTCTAAGTGTTATGCGTCATTGGTCGCTTGTGCACCTTCCTGACCTTCTGAATGTTGTACCCATTCGCGCAGTGATCAAGGAGATGGTCGAGAGGCATTCCGTCGTCCGAGAAGAGCTCGCCAAGTCTGCCCCGAAAGTCATCGCGGTCGATGGGGTCGTTGTGGATGACGTCGTCTGGTAGACGTTTGCTCAAGATGTGTAGAACGAGGGAGCAAAAGCAGCGATTGGCGGCGTGACCATGGTAGTCGGACGATTGTATCCATTCGACAAGTTCTGGAACAAAGATCATACGAAGATCCTCTTCGTTGGGCATACTCCACGGGATTGGATGTCGGCCAATGTGCAGAGGTGCCAAATCTTTGGGTCCCGCCTCGTCATGTTTCTTCATGAACCTTTTTGTCAGAATCGACCTTAGCCTCTCCGGGTGTATCGCGTTTGGATCAACCGTGGGTGAGTCAACCGTAGTGGATGTGTCAACCGTCGTGGGTCCGTCGGCGAGCTTTGGTGATGGAGGTCCTTGCGGCGAATCGCTTCGTACAGGCTCTTTGGGCGTCGCTTCCTTGTGTGTGTCCGGGAACATATCATGCGCGAACCCCGCCTAGACGCCCGGCAATCTCCTCGCACATGCTTTTCCATAGCCTATGGGGCAGGAAAACGACCGCGCCCTGAGAGTTGGTATGGGCGGAGCCTTGTACGCGGAAGTATCCATAGCGATAGTATCTGGACTTTGGCGATGTGAAGGTGAGGATATGAAGATAGCGCAATAACGATGTGGTGGTGTGCTGGAGTGTGGTGACTGTGACTGTGAGTGGAGTGAAAGTGGTGTTTGGGTCAGCAAGATGCGCGACTGCTCTGACCACGTCGATATTCTTCCGCCCTTTCCATCTTGTGTAGCTTCCCTGCTCTTTCCTATCTTCACATGGGAAGGTGCCGTACCCGGACGAAACCATGCCACGAGCGACGATTACAGTTTCTACAGCCTCGTAGTAGCAGCCCGTCGTTGTTGTCACAGCGCATATCTGTTGGAAGGCCTTTGTACGATCGTACGAGATGGTAAAAATAAATGAGTTCTTGTAGGTTGGTGTACATTACTATAAACGCAGGCGCTACCAAGGTATACCCAAGTTCGGCATGCGCCGGGCCGAGGTAGGATCGAGGCGGTATCTGAGCATCATTGGGGGACATCGTGGGAGCATGCCGACCCCAAATCGTCCTTGAACGATCTTTACAGCTCTCTGCAATAGCAGAAACAAGCATCTGGATTTTTCCTGTAATTGAAGTAAGCTTCTACCTTTCTCGAGTCTGCGACGTGATACATACAACTGTACTCTGTATACCTGAACTGCATCTGCACCAGGGAAGCAAGTGTCTGCACAGCCTTTGTTTTGGCCTACAGAAGGTTATAATTCGTTAGCGAGTGACCAGAAAAGAAAACGCTAGTACGAAAGATTGCTTACATGCTCGGTTGTCTGCAGTAGAACAGCTCCATTCATCTTTTGGGATCGCGTCTCCACCTTTCAGGCAAAAGTACCTTATCTCGGCAGCGGCGAGTGAGGTGAATAGCATTGCGGCAACGATTGACAGCTTCATAGTGAATGATGTTAGGGTGCTGGGGGGTTATGGATACAGTGATTGTAGACTGCTGAGTAGAGATGTGATTCTCTGAGGCGGTCGGTCGCCAGCTTTTGTATGCCACGAGCAAGCCACAGTCACTCGTCTCACGCGTGGTACGCCATACCATTCCAAGGAACTGCTCAGATAGAGTTTGAACTTCAAATTTGGCCGGGTGTCTCCTTGTAAGATTTGTTAAATTGGGAGCTTACATTCAAGGGCTTGAATTGTGTGCATCTTACCACCACCTGCATAAAATTGGTATGGCGCGCTACGGCTGTAATGCTACGTAGCGCGTGCACTAACTACTTTGGATGATTCGGCACGCTGTAGACTTCGGCCCGTTCTCACCTCTTTTACCAGAAGTCTAGACTATAATTCGGAGTTTGATCCGTCGATACAGCCCTGGAGTTCACGAAGTTCTGTCTTCGTGCACGATGTCTGAGATGAGTAAAGCTACCACTCAGCATGGGAGGTAGTCATTGTATGGCAAGAGCAAAAGACCGTACCTAGCTGTTGACGGGAAAAGCTATACTGCCAGCTTTTACCATTCAAGAGTTATCTCAAACAGTATACTTAAAGTCGCTACACCGCCTGAACCGGCTCGTACCGGCTCGTACATCTGATACAAAATACAGCGTCTGGTGATACTGAGTAGTATCTCCGCCTATCATTCGACTGTCTTAGTGATGCCTGGGTCTTTGTGTAGCAAGGATGGCAATGTTGTGGCGGCTGACAAGGACGGCACTCTCATACCAGAAACGGCCCGCGACGATCTATTGACCCCTAATTCTCTCATGTAGATATTCGTCTTCGCTGTGTCTAAGAGTCGAGATCATGCCAAGCTTCTTTGTATACAATAAGCGGTGTGATAAGTTCTAACTCCTCGCAATACATCCTCCATCGATGCGTTGACGAAGTAGCGATCGTCGTAAGCAGCACGCACCTTCCTAGCACATTAGCCATGATCAAGCCGCGCGATGTACGCTTTGACCATCATTGTTGTCCAGTCTGTATATCCAGAACGCGGAGAGAGCGACACGAAGCAAGGGCAGGTGCTGATAACATGCAGGCACGAACGTACATGGGGCAAGAACGGCCCAACCATGACAGCCCACTAAGGTACACATCGTCTTAAGTCTTGCCAACGTCCCAACGTCAAATGCGATGAATATCGGTAAAACCACGTAAATCTAAGTAGAATCAGGGCACGTAAACTCCTCGATAACGTCGCAATCACGATCCACTGCGCTCTTCGATATAACAGTTCGTCAAAATTCGTATTCGTACAATGGTATCACTCTTCAAAGCCCATCCAATCGCCTATATCCTCGCCTTCATCACTGTCAATCATCTCTTCATCCGATATCCCATTCTCTATCGCTTTGACCCCGAAGTCAAGTTGGGCTGACTTCTCTTTCTCCTCTGGCGGCTGCGCAAGCAGATATTCGATGCGATAGATGTTCTCATCGGCCAATCTTGCGAGCTCAGCCTGTATCCGGCGAACGGCTTTCTCAACGCTTCTCAACTCGGCTTCAAGTCCGCCCTTGTTGTCCTTCATCCATCGACCGTGTTTGCTGAGCAGTGCCTCGATCCATACTAGGTTGAACTCCAGATGCGGGGACTCGTCGGCTTGGAGGGCGACGAACCGTAGTAACCGACCGAGATATACTGATGGCAGGTCCTTGACTACTAGAGCGACGTTGCTCACGGGCGTGGCTTCATATACGCGGCGAACAAGGTTGCGCTCGTTTAGACGGAAAGCCATGACCAGTGCCTTGAGGTAGTCTTTCTGTGCGAGAGTCTCGAGAGTTGTCGCCGGTGTGACGGTAATGTCTAGGTCGAAGGGATCGAATTGGAACGTGTTGTCAAGTGAGTAAATTAGTAGACCTTCTGTTGAAGCGGCACAAAACGCTCGGCCAGTTGGCGAAAACGCGACAGCAGGTACGCGTACTTCCGGTCGTGTTTTCCGTGCGCCAATGCCCTTTTGCGCACCAGGTAATGTTGTGTCTCGTCGATCTTCCAGATCGGATGCTTCGCCTTGGTCGTCGATGAGACCTTGTGGCCCGGCATCTGTGAGCAGCTTGCTGTTGAGGAACTCTTGTGTGCCATCGAGAGAAAGGTTCACGGATACAGTGAACTTCTTTAGCAACACACCGGACTGAACATCGTATAGACAGATGTACTTAGAGTTACCGCCTGCCAATACACACGTGCCGTCTGCGCTGTACTTCACCGACGTAAAGGCTTTGGTGCCTGCTACGTTGGCTGCAGTGCGCCGATCTGACATCTTGCGACCCCCGGAAACGTCCCTTCGCGCATCAAGGCCATTTTCTTGTGCAGCATCGGATACGTTCCAAAACGTCAGTTGTCCATCAAGAGTTGTGACGGCTATTTGCTTCGAGTCGGGGCGAAATGCGACAGATAGGATGTCGGCCATGAGTTGTAGCGGCTCGCTTGTTTGGGTGCGAGCAAAGATGTTCCAGACGCGAACAGTCCTGTCCCAACTTCCACTAACCAGCGTACCAGCATCAGGGGAAAATGACAATGATGATACAGGGCCCTCGTGGCCAGATAGCCTGTCGAGCAACTGGCCGGTCTGCACGGACCAAATGTGAATATCAAAAGAATCGATAGAGCCCGCGCATACGACCTCGCCGCTTGGGTCAACCGCTAGGGACGAAAAGGAAAGCCTCGATGGCGCTGTGAAAGTGCGGAAGTTGCGGTACCGGTGGAGATCCCAAGCCCTGATGGAGCCATCAAGACTGGCTGTGAACAAGACGTTTCCCTTCTTCGCGAACTCGCAGGCCGTCACACCGCCCATATGTTCTGTGAACGTGACGACACAGAAACCGGAGTTGACTTCCCAGACTTTGATCTTGCCATCGTCTGCCGCTGTTATTATCCGTTGACCGTCTGGCGAGTAGGCGATTGTGTTCATCGAGTCGAAGTGGCCCTGCTGCTTCAAAATGTACGATTCCGACTGCCATTCCCACACAAGTAGCTGGCCGAGTTTCGACGCGCCAAACGCTAGCCATTCTCCGGTCTTGTTGATGGCGACGTAATCGATGTCGTTCTGCGAGATGCTGAGGCTGGAGATTTGCGCGAATTCTGGTAGCTCGTGGATGAAGAAGGCACCGTGAGAAAAGCCTGTCACGAGCAGTTTCGACTCGGGATGGAAGCTGGCGCATGTGACATGCGCATTGTTCTGATGGAAAAAGTGACGTTCCTGGATACCCCATTGTAGATTTTCGTCGTCGTCAGGGTCGGCGTCGGCGGGCGCATCGTAGCGTAGCATGTATTTCCAGACGAACAGCGCTCCATCCTTGCTGACTGTGTAGATAGTCTCTTGATCCTTGGAGAACCAGGCGCCGACTACTTCCTGCCTGTGTCCACCCAGTGTAGTCTGCGCATGTCCTTCTGCTTGATCCACGCTCCATATCCGCGCCGTCATGTCTTTGGACGCGCTCAGGAAAAATCTCGAGTCGCTAGACCATTCTATGCTCTGGACTGAATTGTAGTGTCCTGTGTATATCCGGTGGCGCACGAAGGGCGCAAACTCAAGGTCACCCTCCGCAACGTCTGGAGTGGATGGTGTGTGCCATACTTCAATCTGCCTTCCTATGCCTACTGCGAAATGCCGGCCAGAAGGAGAGAAAGCGATCGAGGTGACTTCGCCGCGGAGAGAGAAGTGGTAGAGTACGATGCGACGAGGAACATTGGTGAGGACTGCGCGACCGTCTTCATCGACCGAGAGGAGGAGGTTTCCGCGGGGGTTGAGGGCTAGGCGTGCGATGTTCTTCCGGTGCGCAAACGGAAGCGTGTATGATTTAGAGCTGACTAATGATCAGCGCATATCGAGAGCGGCAGCCGCGACTTGGAGCCTACCTCACAAGGTCGAAAACCGTGACCCGGTTACCAACGGGCGACAGCAGACATGTGCCATCGGGCGTGAAGAGAAGATTGCCTCTGCTGTAGACGGTGCCCAGCAGGTTGGAGAACTGTGGGTGTCAGACACGAACATTTGCACGGCAGCACTCAACTCACCTGGAAGTCAGTCTTCATCTTCAAAATATCGTGGCTGCGGTCTCGTCATGTCGTGGCGGGCATGATGGTCGCATCTTGAACTTTTTCGAAGCTCGGATCATCGCAGGACGCGCTAGTGGAGTAGTGTGCATTAGTCGCGGTTTCCCCGTTCAGGGTCAGTGCTTGCCGAATGGGCGACTGGCAGAAAGGGGACTGCCCAAATTGTCTACCAACACCACACCTCCTCACCAGACCCCATATCGCACCTCGTTCAGCAACCTCACTGCTGACTTGCTTTTCATCCGCCGCCTCCACGTATGTTTTCACGCCGCACTCCCCGGAGATCAGGCTCCATATAGCTAACACCACGCAGACCCCATACACACCAGCGGTCAACCACACATCAGCACAATGGCCGAGTCCGCGTCCCCCATTGGCATTGCCAATGTACGTATACCATCTGCTCAACCTATGTCTTCAATTCGTATACTAACATGCATTGCAGCTGCCCAACCAGAGGTACTATCAACAAAGCGGACACGCAGCTTCGGCCCTAACGTAGCACAGGCACAAGATTGTTGCAAAGCGCGGTGCTGCCTTTACCATAATGGTACGCATACCACCCCCATGATCAACCGGCTTCAGTCTAACTAGCTCAGGTTGCTGGCGAGTCTGGTCTCGGAAAGACCACCTTCATCAACACCCTCTTCTCCACCACCATCAAGAACTACGCCGACCACAAGCGACGACACCACAAGCAGATGGACAAGACCGTCGAGATTGAGATCACCAAGGCCGAGCTCGAGGAGAAGTTCTTCAAGGGTATGCAGCGACATCATGCTATTCCTTCTCTATTGCTAACACACCCAGTCCGTCTTACCGTTATCGACACCCCCGGTTTCGGTGACTACGTCAACAACCGCGACTCGTGGCAACCCATCATCGAGTTCCTCGACGACCAGCATGAGTCGTACATGCTTCAGGAGCAACAACCGCGCCGCTCTGATAAGATCGATCTCCGTGTTCACGCCTGCCTGTACTTCATCCGCCCCACCGGCCACACCCTGAAGCCCCTGGACATTGAGGTCATGAAGAAGCTGTGCACACGCGTCAACTTGATCCCGGTGGTAGCCAAGGCCGACACACTGAGCCCAACAGACCTGGCCAAGTTCAAGGCGAGGGTAAGTTGGTCCATCTACATGTCACCAGCAAATACTGACCGCTTTTAGGTGCGCCAAGTGATCGATGCTCAGGGCATCAAGATCTACACTCCCCCTCTCGAGGACGACGACGCCGCCGCCATGCAACACGCACGCGGTCTCATCGATGCCATGCCCTTCTCCGTCATCGGTTCTGAGAAGGACGTTCAGACCAACGACGGCCGCACCGTCAAGGGTCGCCAATACGCCTGGGGTGTTGCCGAAGTCGAGAACGAGGAGCACTGCGACTTCAAGAAGCTCCGCGCTATTCTCATCCGAACCCACATGCTCGACCTCATCCACACCACGGAGGAGAACCACTACGAGGCCTACCGCGCTGGCCAGATGGAGACAAGGAAGTTCGGCGAGGCGCGCCCAAGGAAGCTCGACAACCCCAAGTTCAAGGAGGAGGAAGAGGCGCTCCGCAAGCGTTTCACCGAGCAGGTCAAGGTTGAGGAGCAGCGCTTCAGGCAGTGGGAGCAGAAGCTTATTGCTGAGCGTGACCGCCTCAACAAGGATCTCGAGGCCAGCCACGCGGAGATCAAGCGTCTTGAGACGGAAGTGGACAGCCTCCAGGGAAGCATCAACCGCTCTCACGGCCGTCGCTAGACGCACCTTTTGGCGTTGGTGGTGTTGCACGTACAGAGATGGTGCAGCGATTCAGCATGGTCGCACTAATTCTCCACATTCTTCCTTCAAGATTCCCCTTTCTGTTTCCGTAACTTCGGTTCTCATATGTCTGTAATGTCGCGCCGCCGTGGGGATCACTGTAGGCGACGCGTATCTAGGCTTGAGCTAAAACAGCATGTCATAGCTTATAGTTGTATAACTTGGTATTAATCTATTATGAAGACCGCTGGTCGCTAAATCTTCTTGCTGGGTATAGTGATGTTGAGATGGTGGACTTAAACCTGTAATCCGCCAAACACCCTATCCAGCTCCTCGCCTTCCTGTGCTTTGCGCTCCGCCTGCGGATCTAAATCCATCAGGTTCTGCTCCGGCACCTTTTCTTCCTTAGCCGACTCATTATTATCGCTAGGTCCCTCCGGCTTAATAATATGCACACCACTATCCAACCACCCAGGCGCAACCCTCCTCTTCTCCGCGAGATCCTCCTTCCGCCGCCTCTCCTCCCACTCCGCCAACGTCCTCCTCGCGTCTGCTTCCAGCTTAGCAAGGTGCTCTTGTAACGCAACACACGACGTGAGTATCTGGTCTGGATGCGCTGATGTGCCCGTTGACGAGGTGACGTATGCTGGTTTCGACGCAGAGGCGTTGGGGTTGGACGGGTCTTGCTGTTGCTGCTGCTGAGAGAGGATCGAAGGTGGCAGCGTCGACGGGAGGGTTACGTAGGAGTATGGCAGGGGGACGGATGTGGGGAGGGATAGAAAAGGCGAGAGTGTTAGGGGGACTTGGGCGAGGAGGGGGTGGGGGTCTGTGGGAGTGGTGTTAGTGAGGTTCGCGCTTGTTGTGTTGTGCTGGGTTGAGGAATGCGATGCGATGCGACGGGTAGCCACACTTCAGAGCGAGCATGCTTGAATGAGACGATGCTGAGGTCGCTAGTGGTCTCTCAACATGCTCTCAAGCGATACCCTGACATTGGAGCTCACAACTGATCGCATGTTCTCGCCATCCGCGCGCACGTCGCGCTGGACGTGCATCGTAGTGGGGAAGACGGTCTGAGAAGCACTCACGTTCGTCGTGCATATTCGATATGGCTATATGCGTATATCAGATTCCGTCGATTTTGCCAAAGTAGCAGTATCAGGGCGTATATCCAGTCTTGTCGAGTACGGTGGGGCGTAACTTTGCGGGAATGTTGCTGCAGGGCTTGGGGTTGTGGAGGCACGAGGTGTTGGTGGGGAAGCTCCAGGTTGAGTGGAGCTGCTGACGCAGGTACGGAGTTCCAAGGTTCCACGGTTGGAAGCTGCGATCACGCATTATGCATGTGAGATGGATGCGGGCAGATTGTTTGTGGGGTGCATACACGAAGACAGTCTTGGGGAACGGTTTATCTTGCGTGTTGATGGGGAAGTCATTTCTTGTGGCATTATGGATGGATCTTGAGTGTAGCGAAAGTGTATCTATATTTCCACTACCCTTTCACTAGATTGCATTTGGGTTGGATCTTGTATGTACTTGACGCAACAAGAAGAAGAGAAGTTTATGTATGTGCGCGTGAATGTCCCCCATGTTTGCCTACCTGATCTTGGCAGAGCAAGTGAATGGTCTCGGACCGGGAATTGTGTAGCTGGTCGGGATCGGCCAGTACAGTTGAAACTTAATCCCCGGGTCAGTCGCTTTGTATGCACCTGGAAAGCTGACAGTCGCCGGACTGGCACTGCCACCTCCTGTCACATTGATTTGAGCACACTCCATATAGAGTTGAGCACCGGGGTAGTTTGAGGCGGCATGGAGAGCAATGAGCTCTGCGCGAAGGAGGTACCTGGAAAGACCCGTGTCAGTCGACCATATAGATTTGGCAAGAACTTGGAGATGACTTACTGTCCACTGGGAATGCATGACGGCAGTACAAAGTCTACCAGGCCCTTGTTGTTATACAGTCTTGTAACGGCCCACTCGCCATTGGCATCCATACCATCCTCGTAGATCTTAAACCACTTGAGTCCCGTCACTTTGGTAGACAAGGCATCATCGACTCTGGCAAGGTAGACCATGATGGGTCCCAGATGACCGGGGTCAATTGGATCTGACTTGTCCGTCTCGGGCTTGGAATCGAGCGTGTGGTGCCACTCGGCAGTGAGCTTGTCTCCAGCTTTGACCTGACAAGGAGTAAGCCGAAGCCATGTGGCGTTATTGCTTATTGCGCAACCAGCGTACATTGATGATGTCTTTGGGAAGAGGCGTTCTGTAGGGGTTTATGCTGAATGCGGGTCAATCTAGCGCTTGGTTCCACGCTTTGTAATGCTTTACCCGCCATTACAGATCACATCGTTTGATGTAACGTCCGTTATTGGTCTGGAAACGTAAGTGAGTTGGAGTTCAAAAGGCGATTGCGGGGTGCATTACCCGTCGTAGGTCTGTGTCGTGCTGTTAGCAGGGGAGCAACATGGGAATCGTGAACATGCTCACCGGCACTCGAATCCCCTTAGTGTGTCCTTGCGCCACGCCATTGACGTGTAGCTGGGTGAAAATTGTGTGTGCCGAAGCGCTGGCCAGTAAAGCACAAGTAACCGCATAAGCCTTCATCATGTAGGCTACTACGTTAGATCCTGAATGTCCTCATCAACGCGTCGATGAATCTTCCTATATGCCATTGTTGTGCACCGTTCTCAAGCTGTCCAAATGGAACACGGCATTATTGTTCAAATCTGGTCGACCTTCCAGTTCGGCACGCATGCGACTCGCGGTAGACTCGCGTGACCAGAGACACTTTAATCCCAATCTATTTCGCCCGCCGTAACGCACTTTTGAAAATATACTGTGTATGCACGAGACACGTGCTTCGTGGATTCTTCAGAGCATAGAACCCTCGGCATATTCCAAATAGGCAACGAGCACCAATGCGGTCGTGACTGCGCGTTCTTTGAACCGGCGGTTGGGTGGAAAAACCGCAGTATTAATTACAGGGAGGAGGATATGACCGAGACATGCCGCGACACCGTGGCGCGGCTCTTGGAATGTGGGAAGCGAGAGGAGGAATGCGTAATATAATAGATTGTGTGTTACTGGTCTGGTCAAGTGTTTCAATCAATGAAACGTGCGCGTCTTGTCGGTCAGCGAGAAGGCTTGGAAGCCGTCCTTCATTTTGGGGCAGCCTTGCGGAATATGCGGGAAGAAGCCGGTACCGAGAAGGCTGTGGCGGTTGCACGAGGTCAAGGGCACAGACTTGATAATCCTTCCGACGAAGCTGGTGGTGCAGATGGTGCATTTGAAGAGGCTGATGCGAGGCGAAAGCGCGAAAGTGACGGTCCATCCCACCAGCCACTAAACGATTGTGGGGAAGCCTGGGCCCGAACGGGCAAGGGGCACATGGCTAACGGCGATGCTAAGTCGCAGTCCCGGCTTCTGTCAATCTACATCAATCAATCCACCCATGCCGCCGTAGTTTCGACATATTAACGACTAACCTTGAATCTCGGCCAGATCACCTACGTTTTGAAACAGCCAATGACGATGTCGCCCACGGTAATCACGCCCCTCGCTTGGCCCATCCTAGCCAGCGCGCGTCTTCCGTACCTGGTTCAATGCGCACTTCTGCCGCCTCCAGAAGGAAGTTCCCCAGGTAGTGGCTTGGCCACGGGTGTCAACCCCATACACGGCGGCGTAGTCTAGCATGATGTTGATATGTATATAACACGTCCGCACCCTGGCATAGCGATAGAGGCCACAGCTACAACTTGCGCTTGTCAATTCATCTCATCTTCGACGTGCTGGTAACAAGTCTCCAAGATGAAGACCTCTTCTTTCGTTCGAGCGGCTTCGCTACTATCCTCTCTTTTCACCCCTCTCGCTCTTGCGCAGGAAACGTTCACCCACGAAGGCACCGGTATTGAGTTCTGGCGCCAGACAGTCAGTGACGCCCAGACTGCAGGTGGTTTCGAGTGGGGTTGGGTACTGCCTGGAGAACCTACTGGAGCCAACGACGAGTACATTGGTTACATTGTAAGTTATAGCAAGTCTACGTCGATGCTGCAGCCGCTAATGTTCCCCAGAAAGGTTCGCTCGAAGCAAACAGGCAGGGATGGTCCGGTGTCAGCCATGCTGGTGGCATGCCAAACTCTCTTCTCCTCGTTGCATGGCCGGAAGAAGATGCCGTCAAGACCAAGTTTGTCTGGGCAGGTGGCTATGTCGCTCCTGAGGACTACACTGGCAACGCGACTTTGACTCAAATCTTCCACTCCGTCACCGACACACACTTCGAGATCGTCTACCGATGCGAGCACTGCTGGGTCTGGAACCAGGGCGGTGCTGAGGGCTCTCAGCTTCCCACTACTGAGGTCAACGTTATCGGTTGGGCCCAGCATGACAAGATCTATGACGGTACCTGGGTTTTCCACAACAAGGGACAGTCTCAGTTCGGCGCTCCTACTGCGGACGCGAGGAACGCAAAGTACACCGACTACCTCAAGTTGGTAGGTGGCCAGCCTTCTGGTGCACCTACACCGACCAAATCCGGTCAACCATCAGCTACGCCCACTCCAACAACACCTGTAAAATGCCAGGGATCACCCGCTCCTTCAGGCTCCTTCGACTACATTGTCATTGGCGGTGGTGCTGGAGGTATTCCCGTAGCGGACAAGCTTTCTGAGTCTGGCAAGAGTGTTTTGATGCTCGAGAAGGGCCCGCCATCTCTCGCCCGTTTCGGTGGAAAGATGGGTCCTGACTGGGTTACCAGCAACAACCTGACCCGCTTCGACGTTCCCGGTCTTTGCAACCAGATCTGGGTTGACTCTGCTGGTGTTGCTTGCACCGACATTGACCAGATGGCTGGCTGTGTTCTTGGTGGAGGCTCTGCTGTCAACGCTGCGCTATGGTGGAAGCCTGTTGATATTGATTTCGACTACCAGTTCCCTAGCGGCTGGAAGTCGGCTGACGTCAAGGGCGCAATCGACCGTGTCTTCAAGCGCATTCCTGGCACTGACACTCCTTCCGTCGACGGAAAGCGCTACAAGCAGGAAGGCTTCGATGTCCTCTCGGGTGCGCTCGGTGCAGATGGCTGGAAGAGCGTCGTTGCAAACGACCAACAGAACCAGAAGAACCGCACCTACTCCCACTCTCCATTCATGTACGACAACGGCCAGAGGCAAGGCCCTCTCGGTACTTACATGGTCTCCGCGCTTGCGAGGAAGAACTTCAAGCTCTGGACTAACACCATGGCCCGCCGTATCGTCCGCACTGGTGACACTGCTACGGGTGTTGAGCTTGAGAGCGGTGTTGGCGGCACTGGCTACTGCGGTACTGTCAACCTCAATCCTGGAGGCCGTGTCATTGTTTCCGGTGGAGCTTTCGGATCCTCCAAGGTTCTCTTCCGCAGCGGTATTGGACCAAAAGACCAGCTGAGCATCGTCAAGAACAGTGCCCTCGATGGCTCGACTATGATCAACGAGTCTGACTGGATCAACCTTCCTGTTGGCCAGAACTTGAACGACCACGTCAACACCGACCTTGTTATCAAGCACCCCAACATCTCCTTTTACGACTTCTACAAGGCGTGGGATGCTCCCATCGAGAGCGACAAGGATCTGTACCTTTCCAAGCGCTCTGGTATCCTTGCTCAGTCTGCACCCAACATTGGTCCCCTCGCTTGGGAAGTGATCAAGGGAAGTGATGGCATTGATCGATCGATCCAATGGACTGCTCGTGTTGAAGGTCCCGGTGCCAACGACACCCACCACCTCACAATCAGCCAGTACCTCGGCCACGGCTCTACCTCGCGTGGTGCGCTCTCCATCAACGGTGCTCTCAACGTCTACGTCAGCAAGGCGCCCTACCTACAGAACGAAGCCGACACCGGTGTAGTTGTTGCTGGTATCAAGAGTATGATGAAGGCTATCCAGAAGAACCCGATGATTGAGTTCCAGGTACCATCACCCAACATGACGGTTGAGGCATACGTTGCCAGCCTTCCCAAGACACCGGCTGCTCGTCGCGCCAACCACTGGATCGGTACCGCGAAGCTTGGAACCGACAGCGGTCTTACTGGCGGAACAGCTGTCATAGACCTCAACGCTCAGGTATACGGAACGAAGAACATCCACGTCGTCGACGCATCTATGTTCCCTGGGTAAGTTTCATTCCTCTTCTCAAAGCTCGGTCTCAAACTAACATGGCACAGCCACATCTTCACCAACCCTACATCTTACATTGTCGTGCTCGCAGAACATGCTGCTGCTAAGATCCTTGCACTTGGTGCAAGCAGTGGAGGTGGTAAGCCTTCGTCGTCCGCTCCGTCATCCGCCAGTACCGCTAAGCCCTCATCTTCCAAGGCTCCGACTAGTTCGTCAGCTGCCCCTGTGAAGCCATCGTCCACACCAGGAAAGTCATCGGCTGCGCCGACCAAGACATCTGCAGCACCCTCAGCTACTCCTACCAAGACGGCAAACGCCTGGGAACAGTAAGTGGACAAAGCACTTTCATGCATTGAACACATACTAACTTCAAATCAGATGCGGCGGTCAAGGCTACACTGGTCCGACAGCTTGTGTCAGCGGATACAAGTGCGCAGTGAACAACACATGGTTCTCTCAGTGCGTCCCTAAATAGGGGACGCACATCCATCTCCTGCCCCGATCTCGACATTTGATACATCTGGGGCATCTTCTTTGTACATACTTTAGCTTCAGTGAATATCACTCGCTCTTCCTGCAACTTCGTGTCTCGATTGCTTTGCCTGAACTCGTGAGCTGAAAATCTTGGAAGATTCGCAGAATGTCTGGGAGCCGAGGTGACAGACGCGTGACCAATGCGGAATAGCGCGCGTCTTATCGCGCCCCGCATTTATGCATCTTCCATCGCAACTTGCTGATCATCTCATCCCAACTTTCTTTAGCTTTCCAATACCTTCATAATCGCGTAACATTCCTAAACCCTACGTGACTTGGGTGTTGCACACTTTTTGGCTCCCCCACACGTACATGATGCCGTCCAACTGCCCAGCCACCTCTGCCAAGAGCGTCGATGACGCGTCGAGAAACGTGACGGAACTGCTCCATCAACGGCTTCAAAGTAGCCCCAAAGATGACTGGGGACGATTGTTTGAGTGTTGGGGTTATGATGATTGTGGTGACTGTCATCGGAGTAAAGGCCATTGCGGGTGGTGTGCGATTGTATGTTCACATCTCCTCCATCGACTTGTCATGCATTCACCCCTGGGATACCGCGATTTATGACTGACTCACTTTAACAGTCCTCGACGTGCCTCCCATTACCTATGGACGCTTTATCAAAAGCTTTTCCTCTTCTTTCACCCATTCGCTACGACTCGATATGCGCTTTACCATCTGAGCGCTTTGAGCTGCGTACCTCGGGATTGGGCTGCCAAGTGTCTACAATCACGTTCTTGACGTCCATCGCGACTATCTTCTGTACGCTCTTTGGTGTTCTGGTGCTGTACAGTCTTGCAAAGTGTATCAAGTGGGTTGGCTTTGGCGCAAAGGCAAGTAGCGGCGGCTACGCGCTCTATGAGGATGGAACGGAAGAGGTGTGGGTAAGAAGAGGCGAGAGTTGGGGGAAGTGGTGGCGAAGAGTGAATGGCGAGCAGAAAGAATTCGAGGTTGAAGAGATGGATGGGGGGACGCGTAAGAGAGGCTTTTTCTGGTGGAATACGAGGGATGCAGAGAGGAGACCTTTGCTTGAGTGATGGGGTGTGAAGATGATCGTTCGGCCTACGTTGGACGATACTGGTGTACTGGCGGCACATCTATTCCAGCGGCTAGGCTATCTGCGTCACTATCGCCTGCTCGACACTCACTCGCCCCTCACCTCCGCGTCTGCCTTCCCGAATACGTCATTGTCCAGAAACGTCCGATATTTCACTTCCCGTCCTTAAGCAATATCACCTGCTCTCACCCAGATCCACGTCCGAGCTCGCACGCACTAAGGCCATATAAACAAGCTCTCCTCCGACCAGCTCTTTTCCTCCACCGTACACCCCGATAACACTGCGGTACCTTACCTCCAAACAACTTTTCTTCTATTCACGACTACGAAGATTCTACAGAAAGCTACTCCATTAGACATGGACCGGATGCGCCAACGCGGACGTTTCGGTCGAGCCAATTCGATGTGGATTCCCGGCTCCTTCAGTGACAGCGATAGCGGCGATCAATTCAGTCCCGCTGCTCACACCCCGCCAAGCTCTGACGAGTACCCATCGCCTTCCAGCAGGATGTCTCCCAAGGTCAAAACCGCTGGTCTTCGACCACTCCAGGAAATCGCTGAAGAGGCTAACATGTGTGCGGCGTCCCAGCTTGCGTTCGATAACGACGATGAGGCCTTGGCTCAACTCGAAGCTCGGATCGAAGAACTCAACGCTGAGTATGAGCAAGCTCTGGGTGGCCAACCTGGTAAGAACAAGGAACACGGCCCTGCGGACGCCTTCAGTAACGAGCGCGAAGAACACGACGAGCAAGATCCCGCTGGACACGGCGCACACGGCCGCAACGGACCCGCCGGACTCCGAGGGCTGGTTAAAGCCCACGAGATGGCAGTGAAGAAGTCTATTGACAGTGCCCGTAACATGATCGGGGCGTTCCCCTCAGCCGTCGATCTTTTCCCCGTGTACAACAACATGCGCTCCGCGGTTGAGCACTCCAACCAAGTCGCGGGAGGTATGATTGGTCAGACTCCAAGGCGTGTCTTTGACCCCTTGCTGTCTCCCCGGCCCTACGGGAACCATCGACGTCAGGTTGAGACACATTCACTATCGCATACCGACACCGCTCCTCCTCTCTCGGCGGAAGTCAAGGCTTCTCCTTCTGCTACACGAGCCGATGATCAGGGTGAAGAGCAGTCCGTGAAGAAGAAGTGGAGTACTGTTAAGGTCAAGTCTGGAGATGATGATGGCAATAACCCAACTGCAGACTGGCCAAACGTCCCTTTGACACACTTGAGCAATTTTGTTTGGTCGACTGTGCCGTCCATGACATTTTCCCATGCTCGCACTGCAACGAGCGCATCTAGGTCACCGCTTCCTGAGCTCAGAACTTTCGAGGACGTCCACAGCCAGATTCGCGAGCAGGATATCGAAACCATCCTGAAAGCCGATAACATGGCTGCTCAACGTTGGCACGAACGCGAGTTTGCTCCTGTTTCTTCGTCGAGCGGGCCTGCAGCCCTGCAGCCTGAGTCCGCTACTTCGCTTCTAGACCGCACGCACGCAAAGAAGAACGCAGCCAGCCAGCCATCGCTAGAGACCCATTGCGGTGTCCACACGGGTCAAGATCACAACGTCGGCTGTATTACCCTCAAGGAAGGTATCTCACCCATCGATCTTCTGAATCTTCTAGATAACTCCGACATTTCCGACATTTCCGATATCGAGTTCGAGATCGAAGACGACTGTGCCGAGGTCAAGAACGGCGACGCGACTGCCGGAACTACTACTTTGGAGCCGCGTAAATTCGTTCCGACTGTTACAGAAGACGATAAGCAGGCTCGCGTATCAGTACAAGGTCTCAACTATGCTCTTAGTACAGATGGAGAAGAGTACAGCGACTCCGACGCCGATTCGATTCCCGACCTCTTCTCTGTGGACAATGGTCTGCCAGAGAAGTCTTCTGACGTCGAGACCGCTACCGGCTCTGCTTCTGCTGACAGCACCCCCGCACCGGACGACGCTATGGTAGACGAGTTTCTGGACTTTACTGCCAACGCCTTCTCGCGCGATGAAGTCTTCGAGATCCTTCGTATGTGCGGCGCAAATCTAGTTGTTGCTGTCTCCATGTACCGCAATGCCCGCAGCCCTGACCATATCCGACAGATGCTGAGGGCTTGGCTTGCGCCGCTTGAGAACGGTGGTTTGGGTGACATGGACCGCCAGTCCATTCAAGACGACGAAGTGAACCTTTTACAGTTCACTAACCCCTCGCAAGTCTTCACACCTCTTCACAACGCTGAGCCTACTGGAACAACGATGGATGTGCGAGATGCCGACCGTTTCAACGTACTCCGACCTTTGAAGGACATCGCAAGCTCCACAGAGGAAGACGAGTCCAAGAAGGACCAGGACACGGCCAAGAACAAGACGGGCGCTGTTCGTGCAGCCCCCTCTGTGATTAGTGACGGATATGGCGGTTCAGGTGGGCTAAGGGATCCCCTGTGGGCTCCGTCAAGTTGGCAATACGAGTGTAATGACCTTGCTTGGTTGATAAACCCCAACTCCGCGCCTGGTAATCCGGGGTCTACTGGACCAGGCCCACAGAGCTCAGGAGACGACGCATGGGCTTCCATTGGTAACCTTAAAGACTCCAACAACGCTCCCGAACCAGAAGCTCCTGTATCTACTGACTATACCGTCACCTATTGGGCCACCGTCGAGTCCGGCGACAAAACTGTCCACATTCCCATCAACAGCAGCGACGTCTCCGGTCCCGAGAAGAACATCATCGAGAGCAGCACTGGTATGAAGAAGATCTGGAAATGGGCTCAAGAGAAAGGTCTTAGCGACAAGATCAGCCTTCAAGACGCTTTCGATCTTGCCAAGGACATGCACTGCAAGGACAAAACCGACCAGCCAGTCATTAAGGAGCCTGAGCGTGCCACGGAGGCCCCACGTGCTACCCGCCGCAGTCGTAGCCGCAGCCACAGCCCATATCCACAACGCGCTGCTCCCGCTGTAGGTCTCTCCGGTGTGAACTACGTTTACCCCAACCCCCCGCGTGTTCACCCGATGACCTCTCCGATGAGTCTGGTCGATCCGGCCCACGAGGACGTGTGTGATGAGGGCGAGGGGTGGTCTTGTTATTAGCCTTTTTGGCTTGACGTCTTTTAGGGCTTGGAGTCTTCTATTTCATGCTTTACAGATTTAGGAGTGATTCTCCGCCCGATGGCCTTGCTTTGTTTGTTCTTGATTATGGGATTGCGCATATGAACGAGATCACGGTAAAGGGTCATTGGCTTACAAGACTAACGGATGTTTGCGAGAGGCGGGTTTTCCGTCAGAATGGGTAGTACGGATAGCTGCACTGCTAAGTGCTATGAACGTAGAGAATATTTGTAACTTTGTCTCTCACTGTATAGTGATATCACTAACCCCAGCATTGATGTCTTAGGCATGAAAGATAAACTCGACACTAATATCCGCTCGCACCATGATCTTGGCCTAAACAGACTGCGAATTAGCTTGGGATGAACGTGTGGTGGATGAAGAGTCGTGCACGATGCCGACAAGCCCCACACTCTATTCGCATATTAACGTATATGCAGGTCCATCCACAACGCACCCATGCTCAAGCATGGTAGTCCAGATTATTTCCAACGGCAGTTCACACAGTCTAAAAGCTGTTGTAAACTCTCATAAAGCTGAGAAATATACGAGGAACACCAGCACTACCCTGAGCCAACTCCACATCGTTGCTAGTTGCAAACATCGTCATCTCTCACGATGCGCCATTCAACTCTCCTCAGCGCAACAGCGCTCCTCCCCCTCGGAATGAGCGCCTGCGAACGCGAATTTCTCGCAGCCTTCACATCCCTTTACCTCTCCGCTCAAACCATCGGCAACTCCACGCTCCTTACAAACTACATGCTCCAAAATTTCACCTACACCGAGAACTTCAAGCCCGCAAATCTCTCCGCCGCAACATCCATCATCAACACGCCCCTCAACAGCACCAACTCGCGCGTCTTCCTAGACCCGTACCTCTGCAGCGCGTTCACCGAGATCATCGTGGCAGAGTCAAGCCATCCGTATGTTCTCGGTTTACGCGTAGAGGGCAACGGGAAGTTTGTGACCAAGATGGAGACGTTGGTTAGTGATGAGGGGGATTGGCTGTTCAATGCTACTGGTACGGCGTACTGGAATGCGATGCAGGATTGGTCGCCTGTTCCGCTTGCGGACCAGGATACCCGCGAGGTTATCAAGGCGGCTGGTGATGCGTACTTCGACCGCTTTGGCAATGTCAACGTTACTATCCCGTTTGGTACACCTTGTGCCAGGCTCGAGGGAGGTGCGTATACAGATACGAGTATGACGAATGGTGAGACCTGTTCTCTGGGCCTGCCGAGCACCGTGTATGTTCAGGATCGGCGGTATGTGGTTGATGTTGAGATGGGAAGTGTGAATATCTATGTGGGATTTCCGGGGTTGGATAGGGCAAGTGACACGCCGGCGCCGGACAGTCATACCTTCCGCGTCGAGAAGGGGAAGATCCGGTATGTGCATACTATCTCGACGTGTGAGAACTTTGGGTGTGGACTGAATGGGACGTATATACCGATCGGTGGTGGGAAGAAGACGGCGAGAGGTATCGCTGCTCCAAGGCTTCGAAGGACAAGACGCGCGGTTTAGGGCGATGGTGAGACTAGGTGAATAGGCGTTGTCATAGCTTGCGTCGCTTCGTTTGCTATTCTATACTCGTACTTTCAGGTTGAATCCTGTGATACTCCATCGTCCCACAACCAATATACAACTTCCTAATAACACTGCAGTCCCAGCAAATATCTGCGCACTGAGATAACCTCCACCATTACTCTGTATCAGCGCTCCAGCGATCGGTGGCCCGATAAATGTACCCAATCCTACTATCGCAAGGCCCTGACCGTTTCTCGTGCCTACTTTACTCATGTCCTTTGTCAGCGTAGTCATCACAGCCGGGAAGATACCCTGGAAGCCCGAGACGAAGAAGCCATAGCACACCGCCCACGCGTAAAGGCTAGGCTCGCTGTTGACCAGCGGCCAGAAGTATAGTACAAAAGCGGAGACAAAGCAAAAGGGTATCAGGATGTTGTACGGCCCGGTATACTTGTCGGCGAAATAGGATGGTACAATACGACCAAGGACACCGACACCATTCAGTACTAGCAGAATGTTGATGGAGGTTGCGTATGGTAGACCAAGGATGTCGATCGCGAACGACGAGATGTAGTAGAAGGCGAAGTACTGCCCAAGGGCAATGAGGAAAACTCCCATCAAGAATACACTATACGGCATTTCTCTGAACGCGCTGAGTTCGAGCACTGGGCCAGACTTCCTCGGAGGTAATCGTGGTTTCAACAGCGAGCTGTAACAGATCCCCACGGCCAGCATCATAAAAGCCATAACCCTGACGGTCCATGGGAAACCAATCCGAGGAACTAGCTGTCGTGCGATTGTTGGGTAGACAAGCCCGCCCGTCGCACTGCCGCTAGCCATGATTGCGAGTGCCACGCTTCGATTTTTCGCAAAGTATGTGCTGACAAGTCCCAGAACGGGCGCAAACTGCATCCCGTTCCCAACACCATTCATAACGCCCTGTGCAAGGAAGATCTGCCAATACTTCGTACACAGACTCGTCATGAACATGCCGAGGCAGGAAATGAGCATTCCAGGTATGACGGACCAGTAGAAGTATCCCGCGTCGAAAAGACGCCCGGTCAACATGCCCAGCGAAAAGTGACCCAGCATCTGGAAGCTTCCGATCCAAGATACGGCTGATGGTTCGAGACCCAGATCGAGCGTGTAGTATTGTTGGAAGACGCCGAATGTCGCAATCATCCCCCACGTGTTGAAGATAACGAAGTGGCCCATGAACGCCTGCACCCAGGCTTTGGCGCCGCCATCGGGCGGTGGCCCAGGGTCGATGACGGATGCGTTCGAACGAGCGGTAATCGTCTTAGCCAGTCCGATTACAGACTTCTTTGTACGGGACGCACGAGAGGTGTTTGTTAGTATCCTCTCGATCTCCTCCTCTTCGTGCTGGGATGCTGGTCTTGATGGAACCCTTATTGAGGCGTACGACGCGTCATGATGGCGTTCGGTATTCGCTTCTCCGAACTCCGATGTGGTGGCTTTCTCCACATCGCGGTTGGCACTCATCTCAATGGACCGGAAGGGATGTTGTCAGTTGCCTGAATTGATGAGGAAGAGGAAAGAGTACGGCTTCCAAGAGACGGTGTGGCTGGTGTGTGGATGTTCGAAAGAAGCGCATCCTTCGGTGTTTTATCCGACGGTCAACCATCTTTTCCACTGATCGTCCCCACTCTCCGGCCGCGGAGGCTAGCTGAGATGCGATGCCATCTTGAGCTTGGTTGTTGGATCTGTATGCATGTTGCACGCAGCATGTCCAATTGCGAAGCTTTGCCTGATGATATGGGGAAAGCTTGTGGCTGCTTCCCCAAAATTTCGGCAATAGCACCGCGTTGTTAAGCATCGCGCTAAACGGAATTGGTAGTCGTGTCGTCGATCTTCAAAGCGCGTCCTACGGCTCCATCAACATTGCCACACGACACCACAATGTACATCATGATATCGGGGACGCTTGATTTTCGTGATTATTTCGCAAATGAATCCTCAAAGCTATACTTCATTCGCTTGCGCGACAAGAACACGCGGTAACCTCAATCAAACCTCAAGACCTGCTTTCGCCACCATCCTCACCACTTGGTCATCTGGGGGAAACAAGTGCGTGACGTGCTGGGCGTGAAGATGGCATCGCTATCTAACTTGGGCATCAGCAATTGTATGAAGTCAATCACAGCACGATGCTACATGCCGCCCTGAGATTGCGCGTCGTTGTGAGCAGAACCACCGTCGCTACCAATAGAACTTGGGACAGAACTTCTAGTGAACAGGCCTTTAGTTAGTGTACTGATCGCAATGGTCGACACCTTTGCGCTTGCAAGTGGTAGGACAGTTCGAGCCAGTCTCCCGTAGCGCATGGACGAGGTGACGAGAGAAACAGAAGGCCATATACGCGAAGAAGGGCATTTCTACAGGCCGATATCCAGTATATTTCCGACTAGTAAAGGCAGTAAGTGATTAAGTGGCGTCATTCATAGAATATGGTATGCAAGAGGATTGTCGTTCGAGTGTGACATCTACTCCCCAAGAGAGGCATATGTATTCAACATGGGTTGCTTGGACCACCGTCGATCCGACACAGACTCGTCCAAATCCGCCTCATCAGCACTTCTCTTCCTCCCTGAAGGCGGCGGCGTAACCACAGAAAGAGCGTTCCGATTTTCTGATACGAAGCGCACGATATCCTTCAGCGTCGGTTTCCCCTCTTTCCTACATCCCAGCCACTTGATATTGACCAATGGGAGCCGTATACTCGAGAACAAGGCCGGAAGCTCCTTCGTCAAGTATTGGATCTGCTTCTCGTCAATGGTCTCATTCTTCAGCGCAAACCCCAGATGCAGAAAGCGTGCGTGGGAGGTTATGCTAGGTTTCTGCGTCGGACGCTCATTCTTTGGCTTGAGTCTCCTCAACTCAATGTGTCGGCTGCTGCCTGGGATTCGCCGGAATAGTCTCGGAGGCTGGTCAGAGCGTTCCTTTTCTATGCGCTCAACAAGCTCGTGGGTGTCAAAGTAACTACCACCGGAGCTTTGTACGGCTAACACCTTCAGCTGTCTAATGAGGCAACGAGTGAAAGAGTTCTCGCCGGGCCCAGGGGTGGGCGCGCCCATACGTGAAGCGGCTATCATCTCGAATGTTCGACCGTGCTCCGAGACGTTGCGCATAAGATCACCGGCGTAGCAGCAGTCCATGATAGTGAGGACGTTGGCTTTTACTTTTTCGATTAGTGTCCTCTCAGCGTCATTCCAGATTGCTCGAAGGGTATTATCTCCATCCTCAGTCCTGGTATCGCTGTTAGCTAAATTCCGTGGATTTTGCTTTGGGATATGTACGGTGAGAGCTCGAGGACCTTGAGAGCTTGGTCATAAACACCATGACCGGCGTAGTATACTATAAGCAGATTGTTTGGATCATCGTTTTCGTACACCCAGTTTAATATTCCCATCTCAAGCTGGATTTGCGGACTCTTCTCTTCTAGTTGTAGCTCGGTCACTTCGTAATTGAAGACCTTTTTGAAGACATTCGTCAGGTCGTCGACCTAGTGGATGTAGAGTTAGTATTACAATGCCAAGATGATCAGACGACAGATTAGTTCCATACCTCTTGCCGCACGTTCAGCTGATCTATCGCGTCTTGCCATTTGATCACCAAAACATGTACATTCCGGTATCCATCTGGCAGATCCAGATAGTTTGCGATTGATTTGTCCCAGCATTGTTGAAGTTTCGCTTCATGCTGATCATCTCGAGAAGAGCGAATCTCTCCAGGATTGAGGCTTAAAGGCGAAGGAAGGGTGCTAGTATCGTTCACCGATGATCTAGGTGACAGCGGGTTGGGTACGTCGCAACGACTTAGCGGTGCCATGATGCGAGAATAACTGGAGGTGCGAATGGTGATCAGGGTTGACTCCTGTTGACGAACGTGTTACACGTTCGCATATCTAGTCTAGTCATACACATTTTGGGGGCCGCGAACCTGAGGCTGTGCTTGGTCATGGCCCCTATCATGCCTGTCAGCCACTGAATATATTGATTAGCCAGCATGCAGGTAATACTAGCCACACGATCACATGGAAGGTCCTCCACGCTCCAAAGGCTAATGCTTCTCGGACTCCGCCTCGTTGAACGCCTAGCGTAATGCGATTATTGGCGGGGTCAGGATAGGCGAACGATCAGTAACAATAGGCAAACTGCTGCCTGCGAGAAAAGCAATGATAGCTCACCGGCACGCTGCACCTCGCCCACCATGTCGACAATGAGGGGCTTTCAGCTGAAGATTTAGTGGGCTTTAAAAGCCTTGACTCAGCCTGATATGAAAGGCTGACAACGAGGCCCATTTCCGACTCTTCCAAGGTTCTTACTCGCAGTCATGGCCGACGAAGGACGACAAACAACGCCGGAGGGGCATATCAATGACCAACAACAGGTATGGCTCTATCTATCAGTTCCTTGTGTGTTGCGCACTAACTATGGGCAGACGGAAAAGGGTGCGATGGAGCGTGCAGGGACAGCGAAAGGGTTGGGGGCTGAAGTAAGCGCCATGCACTCCCCTGTCGAGGGTCGGTCTAGACGCTGATTGGTCGCAGACCGTCGCAAAATACGTTCCCGGAAACAACATCCAGATCACAGAAACCATCAACAACAAGCTGAAGAGGAAGAAGCTTTATGTCGCGTTTAGCCAGAAGAACGCGAAAGGAAAGACAGAGTACCAACTTACTGAGACGAAGGACGATACCACGAAGCTCTACATGAACGGGAAGTGGTTTCCTCAGGCCGATGTCTACGTGATTAAATGAGACACCTGGACCAATCAGTATAACGAGGCTTGACCGGTCAAGATGCATATCAGTATTTAGTTCCCAGCTGAGGATGTCAACTATTCCTATCTGCTAGAGACGCCTCTCATATCTTCCATCGTCTGATAATTTCTTCATGTTCAGACCCCTTCCATCATGAGTCCTCCCCCCGCATCGCCGACGGAGAAGGAGTTCTCCAGCCCCTGTACACGGTACTCTAACGCATCTTCATCATCCACTTTTCGTTCCAGCACAACTCTAAACTCACTGCGACAAGTAGCGAACAGCTTCGGACTGTTGCTACCAAGAAAAAAGCCAGCAGATGTAGAACAGCAGGCGAAGCCTGAGTCTCCCCTTGGCGAGGACGAAGATGGTGAAAACGAAGATGGGCCTATCTTCTCACCCGGTGGGTCAGGGCCATATCCAACCAAAGTACGAACACTCGAAAAATGTCCGAACGGCTACGCACGACTCGCAGCCTACAATTCAAGTGAACAAAACTTCATGCTCTACCGTGGCTTTAGCAACGTCCACGCACGTCTCCTCCTAAGCCTCCAATGCAGCATTCAGATGCTCGAAGCCGAGCTAGACAACATTGACCGCTTCCACGACACCCTTCCCGACGAGGCCTCCAAGAAGCGCCTGCGATCCTGGGATCTCGACGTCGCAGCCTGCAGACAAGAGAAAAAAGAAGCAAAAGAAGACGGAGACGAAGACGAAGCCCGAACGCGAGAAGACATTCTAGAGGAACTGAGAATCAAAGTGAACCAATACGACGAGTTACTCATCAAAGCGAGAGAGCTCGTCTCTTTCCAACGACCAACCGAACGTGATTACCGAAGCGTAAGGAACTGGTTCCACAATATTGCGCCCCTTGTGGACGAGGAGCAAGATTACATACTCTGGAAAGAGGATATCGTGACGCTCAGACATGGGAGGGAGTGGGCGGGTTTCGACGGTATGGTCGAAGCGATGCTGCATAAGATGGATGGCCCACTTGTTCAAGTGAGTATTCTATATTTCGAAGGTGTCCGGGCTTTACTTACGAACCCGTAGTGGCTCTTCCGGACCGAGGACCAGAGGCGTAAATCCACGGATGAGAGAAATTACTACTTTGCTCCTTCGAGGGTCTCGACGCTGGTCAATCTCTTCATTACTATTGCGCTTTTCTTGCTACTGGTAGCTCCGGTGTTGGCGATGTATCGTCTCTCGACTATCAAGACGACGGAATGCGTATTTGCGGCTATCGGCATTTTGATGGTTTTCACGCTGCTGTTTGCTGCAGCGATGTCGCTGCTCACGAAGGCGAAGAGGCATGAGTTGTTTGCCGCAGCCGCAGCCTATTGTGCCGTCTTGGTGGTTTTTGTTGGGTCGACTAACTTCAATTGACTTAGAAGATGCTAGAACTATGCTGAACATATCAAAGGCTCAACATGCCTCAAATGCTTCGCGAGCCCATGTTTTACAGGCCCCACGTGCTTCAAATACTATCAGTTCAAGCCTTCATATGCTCCTCAAACAACTTCTTCTGCTTCTCCCACTCCTTCTTAAGCTTCTTCACCCTCCCTTTAGCTACATCAGCGCCATCCTTATCCTTGGTCGGCAGACCATCCTCATCCCACGCACTATACTCCTCAGTCCGGAACATATCCTTGGGGTTGATCTTAGCTTGTTCCGCAAGCTTAGCCTTCTTCTCCGCCTCCTCGCGTTCACGCTTCAGCTTAGCTTCAGCCTTTTGGCGAGCAATTTCCTCTTTCTGTGAACGAGCGGCTTGCAGTTCGGCGTCGACGGGGCGGACCATGGCGGGCGCGTTCTCGCGGTCTTCGAGGTAGATACCGAGATCCCACAGGTGCGTGTCGCGGAGCTGGTCGCACAGGTCGAGGTAGTCTTTCGCGGGCGCTTGCTTCTTCGCAAGGTCTTGTAGAGACTGTTGGAAAGTAGAAAGGACTTCGGCGTATGGGACTGCTTCTATGTCTTGTTGCTTCGCGGGGTTGTGCTGGGCGATGATAGAATCTAGGTTCTCGTTGAGATCACCGGCGATGGCATGCTGCCTTACTTGGTCGCGCTCACGTGAAACAGCGTATACGTGCTCCTTGGCGGCTGAAGGAATGTCAATGCCAGCCCAGCCGATGCCACCATCCCAAGGGTCAGCTGAACCGTCAAGGCCGAATATCCGGACCATGCGAGTGATGTAGCGAGCGACGTCGAATGAGACATCGTCAGACAGTCCAGCCTTGTCGGCTGAGTTGTATTCGGTGATGAGGCTGGAAATCGCACGCATAGCGGTAGGTGTGTCGAACGAGTCGGCTAGCGCACTGATGCTACATTAGTAAAAGTTTCGATATCCATCTTCTCGTGTCTTACCTGTGTACTTTCTCCTTCGCAGATTCGAGAGACTGTTTCACCTTCTCGTCTTCAGCACCGGTCGAACTGATGTTTGGATGTACTTCAAGATCCCGAACTTTGTAGAAGAAGTTGGTGACATAGCTCTCCCATGATGAACCCGACTTTCGCATGTCTGGTGTGATTTCGATACCGTCGTGCCAGCCTCCGAGAAGGAAGATGATGCGCAAACTCCGTGCATTCCAATCACCGCGACTCAGGGCTTCGCGGATTGTGGTGAAGTTCTTCAAGCTCTTTGACATCTTGGATCCTGATATAGACAGATGACCCATATGAAGGAAGTAGTTCACCCACTGCGCACCACCTTCCTTTTGCCAGTAGGCTTCTGACTGTGCTAGTTCGTTGTCGTGATGCGGGAAGCAGAGATCGATACCTCCACTGTGTATGTCCATCTGTTCGCCTAGAACGGCCGAAGCCATGACTGAGCACTCGATATGCCAACCTGGCCGACCCGGACCCCATGGGCTCTTCCATGCTGGTTCTCCCGGTTTCGATGACTTCCAGAGCGCGAAGTCAGAGTCGTTGCGCTTTTCCGAGGTCTTGACTGTTGACAGGGCACCTTCGCCATCTGCTTGCAGATTGGTGTCACCTCTGTTCCATGGCTCCAAGCGTGCGTAGTGGTTCCCCTTTCTCTTCTCGAAACTCTCAATATCGAAGTAAACAGATCCATCCGATGTGCTGTATGCCATGCCGTTCTTGATAATCTTGTCCACAAAAGCTACGATATCATCACCGTACTCAGTCACGCGAGTGACGACATCCGGATCGAGGACGTTGAGTGCTCGCATGTCTTCGTTGAAGCGCGCTTCGTACTTCTTGGTGAGTGTTGTGAAAACCGAGTGGTCGCTGGCATCAATAGTTGAACCATATAGTGAGTCGAGGTAAGGTAACAGTACGTCCTCAGCGCCAGCATAGAAAATCTCCACGTCCTCAGGGGTCGACTTCGATGGAGCCAGCAACGACGTGACTGCTGTGCTGGCCGTCCGGAGGTGCATTTTGATCTTCGCTTCCTTGTCGCCTGGTGGACCGACACCGTCGACGGACTTGCCCTGGATGACATTGGCATACTTCTCCGCAGAATCGCCGTTGAAGCTGCCGATGTTGACATCCTCATTGAGTAGAGGGAGGTTCTTCTTGACATATGCGTCGAAAGCTTTAATGGTGGTGTTGACAACTTCATCCGTTACAGTTGGGTTATCGGCCTTGAACTTGGCAAGAAGATATTGTTGGCGCCCGCGCAGGATGATCTTATCGTCAACGTCTGTGATGTTCTGAACGAACTTCAGCCTGTAACCGTAGTAGTGGGCCAGAATTCTCCGCAGAATGTCGTTTGTGACGTAATTCCGAGCATGACCCAAGTGTGCATCGTCGTAGACGGTAGGACCGCAGCTGTACCACTTGACTTCTTTGCCTTCAGGGTCGATAGGTATGAAGTCATTCTTTGATCTCGTCAAAGAGTTCCAGACTTTCAATTTTGCTGGGCTTGAGCCTTTGGGTTCCTTCCATGGAGGTTGGGTGCGCGCCGGTGTCGCCATGTTGGCTACTAATCTTGGCGATATCTGACTCCGATGTATCCAAGTGCAGTTGGTTTTCGAAAGTAGAAGTGGGGAAGGCGATTTGACGGTGCGGGACAAAGACCGGAAAGCAAGTACCATCAATGTGGCGGGAAACGGGACTGTAAGGAGTGACGGGAAACGGTGGTAGTAGTCAGGCCAGGTGTAAGTCCGGGAGCCGCTTACGGTGAGTCAGTAAGTGATGTTCTCGTCACGTTCTGTTGGTGGTCTATGGGTGAGCAATAAGAATCCCTGTCAGTGAGGGCTTGGCGTTCCCCTCCAATAGCGTCTTCGAAAGCTCCCCGCTGAATATCTTTTTGTTCTCTGGAGCTCCGAGTCGCGATCGCATCATCTCCACATCTTTGGTCTGTCGCGACTTCCTACACCCATGGCGACGACACCTTCCCCGTTCCTTGACCCGGGGACTTGCGCGACAGCAGATAATCTCGGTATATTACAATTGCGCCGCGATCAACTTATTCCTGCCGTCTTGAGACCTGAAGCCGATTCCGACTATCCTGAAGGCAAGGTCGAGAACACGCGATTCGGTTCTTTCCCACATAGCACACTCGTCGGTCAGCCTTGGGGTACGCAAATCCTTGCGTCACTCGTTGACACTGGATCGCGCGGAAAAAACAAGAAGCGCAAGAGAGACACCAAAGATGAAGGAGAGGGCACACCAGTCGCCGAGCCGGATGCGGCGAAGAAGGACATCGTGAAGGCTGCCGCAGCGAGTAGTGGTTTTGCGCATCTCATACCACCTACGCCAGAGATGTGGACGATATCGTTACCGCACCGCACCCAAGTCGTATACACGCCTGATTACAGTTACATCTTGCAGAGACTGCGCGCAAGGCCGGGCGACCACATAATCGAGGCCGGCGCAGGCAGCGGAAGCTTTACGCATGCATCGGTACGAGCCGTCTACAATGGCTACCCGGGGACACAAGCTACAGAGCCCGAGACAAACGGCGACGAGGAGAATGCAGTAGGCACGTCCAAGAAGAGGAAGCGCAAGACGCGGACCGGCGGTGTATACAGCTTTGAGTACCATCAACCGCGCGCAGAGCAGCTACAGCTCGAGATCAAGGAGCATGGCCTGGGACCTCTAGTCAAAGTAACACATCGCGACGTATACAACGACGGTTTCAATCTCGAAGATTCGACAGGCCCAGACGCCGACTGCGTATTCCTCGATCTGCCAGCACCATGGCACGCGCTCAAGCACCTCACGCGCTCCCCTCCCTCCTCCGCCGCATTGAAGTCCGTCGCTTCAGACCCATCCACACCAGACGAACCCGCAACCGAAGCACCACCACCGAACACTTCCTCCTCGAAACCCTTCCGCAGCCCCCTCAACCCGCGCAACGCAGTCCGTATCTGCACGTTCTCGCCCTGCATCGAACAAGTCACAAAGACCGTCTCAGCCCTCCGCACCCTCGGCTGGGTGGAAATAGACATGGTGGAGATCAATGCGAAGCGCCTCGATGTACGTCGTGAGCGCGTCGGTCTGCAAGAAGAAGGTGTTCGCGGCGGTAATGCGCATCCCGCGAATGTGCAGGAAGCGGTACAAAGACTCAGGGATGTGGAAGGGCGTGCGGCAGTGTTCCACAGCATGCAGCGCGAGAAGCAAGAGGAGGTTATGCGGAAGGCTGAGGCGCGGAAACGCGGGGAGAATGTGGATAAAGAAGGCGTGGGCCAGGGCAAGAAGAAGAAGATGGAAGGCGTGCCGCCGAGTAAGCATGACAGGCTTGCTCAGTCGAAGAAGGACATGGAGAGCCGGACACTGTTCAAGGAGGGCAGGCTGGTGCATAGGACTGAGCCGGAGCTCAAGACGCATACCTCATATCTTGTCTTCGCAGTACTACCACGGGAGTGGACCAAGGAAGACGAGGAGAAAGCGAAGAGGAAGTGGGGTTGAAATTGGAGCATACTATATCAATAGAAGATACCCAGATTACGAAAACTATTCTTCAGAACTGGAGCTCTGCTCCTCATTCCTAAGAAAAGACATCTGCCTAAAACTAACGAGAACACCTTCGACCCTGCCATTTCCAGGCACCCACTATCCCCACACGGCATCCTTTGCCCTATGGCTACCACTCCTCCCCGGTGGTGTGCTGATACTGTGCGTCCAGGCCTCGTTTCCGTCGATGAACAGCCTATAGTTAACGAAGCTCTGCTCGCCATGTTCAGGTGTGGTAATCTCTACAGCACCAAACTTGCTGTTTCCGTCGGGAAGGTACTTGAGGCATACATCCTCGTCATCTGTCTCCTTGTATGTTCTGAAGGGCAGGTAGAACATGCTCAGCGGGCTGGTGCTGAACTCATGTACCGTAGCGCTCGTAGGCCACTTGCCATCCTTCGGTGGTGGAAAAGACGTAGCGGCGAATTCGTGACGGTCACCGCTAAGGACTACGACGCCGATATCGTGCGCGGAAGAGAGGTCCCAGGCAGCTTCCAGGATACGTCTGCGCTCATACAGATGCCCGCCCCATGTGTCTTCCGACCCGAATTGCCAGTTCTTTGTGAAGGGTGTACCCGTGACAATGAACTTCCAGTGAACACCCGGAGGTGGTAGTTTATGTATCCAGTCCAGAAGATCGGAGAGCTGCTGGGCACCGAGCATGGTTTTCGTGGGGTCAGAAGCGTCTTTGCTCGCGGGGGTACGGTATCGTCGCGTGTCGAGGAGGAAGAACTCTGCTGGGCCTTGTGTGAAAGAGAAGTAAGTGACACCTTCGCGATGAGGAGGAGGGTTGGGCGCGGCGTTGTAGTGCGTGAAGGCGTCGTAGGCTGGGACTGCTACACCCGTCATGTTGCTGTTCCAGTCATTGTGAATCTCATGATCGTCAATGACGTGGATCCATGGCAGGTTCTCGCTCACTGCCGGCCATGATGGCGAAGAGTAGACCTGTCGGTACTCGCGTCTGTAGGTCTCTACATCGCTACCCTGACGATGTGGCACGTCGACGTAAATGAAGTCGCCGAGAAACAGCATGAAGTAGGGCTTAAGCTCTGGTAGCCAGCGCGCTAGGTGTTTCATGCCGGGGAATTCGAGAGGGTGCTGGAAGGGCGTGTACGGGACGCGAGGCTTGATGCAGCTCGAGTGCACGAAAGTGTATTTGTTGTCCTTAAGCATCGATATGCGCCCCGGTTTCGGCGCGGTCGTGAAGGTGCCTGATATGTTTCCCCGCGAAGTCTCGACGATGTACTCGTAAGGCAGATCGGGTCGCAGGTGTTCGATGTTCATGACGGTCGTGAAGTCGGTCTCGTTGGTGAGCCAATACTCGGGTTGGCTGGCGCGGTGGGTCTTGTGCATCCACGATCGTTCGGTTCCATCGATGGAGCGATAGAGGACCTTCACGTCAAAGGCGTACGGCTCTCGCACTAGGATCTTTGCGCTGTTTTCCGACACGTAGCCGACGCGTGCAAAGCTCGCATCGTGGCATTGGTGGAGTAACGGAGCGCGATAGACAACGTCTAAGGCCATGGCAATCAGAGCCATGTTGATGCCAAAGGTGATCCAGCTCCACATGGCTGATGAAGGGCTTGGGAGCCCAGTGAGCAGTGTACGCAGCACCTTGGGCTCTCTTTCTTCATATTGGACAGTCTCTTGGACGTCAAGCTCTTTCAGCGGCCCATCATCTGCACCGTCGATAAGCTGTACTTCTTCGCCGGAGTCATCACCGCGTCCACCAACAGTTTCCTTCACGATGATATCAAGTTCATCGGATATGATCTTGTATTGCGCCGTGTCCTGGAAGCTGGTGAAGAAGGAGGGGATGTAGACGAGCGTGAGTGCGGTCGCAAGTGCAGGTACGATCGTTGTGGGTATCTGCAGAACGGTTAGCTACATGCATCAAGCAGTCATTCTCTCATGCATACCCATCGCAGAAAGATCCATATGCTCAGACGGAGTGTCAAAGAGCTAATGAGGGTAAGAACATCGCTCGCAGATGCCATGTTTGCTAAGCCACAAGCATCACTCGGCAGAGGTTTGACGGGGAGAGATGCGCGTCTCGAAGCTTGTGAAAGTGGAGCCGTCGTCACGCCAGACGCGAATTACCATGACGTCGTTGGCGCTAACGATGGAACAAGCTAGCGGTTCTGCGAACGCGTCTGTGAACGTGTGACTTTGCCATTCACTCACACCACGAACTACAGTCATCTACGATACAAGACCCATCGCGTTCTCAAACTTATCATCACGTAGATATTATGGATAGGCTTAACAGCAAAGAAGGATGCGTCTTACCTATCTGAGGATGCATGCCCGGGCTGAGTTAAGCGACATGCATCTTCAGCTCCTCTACCCGTCAGGCTGAGATACTGGCACATCCTCTTTCCCCGCTTTCCAGATCTCCGCCTCCGGCATACAACATGCGTCTTATCAACACAAGGACTCGGAAATTCCAAGAGTTCATAGGCGCATCGATCCCCCCATACGCAATTCTATCGCACACGTGGGGCAATGAGGAGGTGTCGTATAGGGACTACGTTGAAACCCGTGATGCCTCCATGAGAGGCTACAGGAAGATTGTCAAGACGTGTGAGATCGCGAAAGAAGCTGGTATTACGCACTGTTGGATCGATACCTGCTGCATTGACAAAAGCAGTAGCGCTGAGCTTACGGAAGCGATCAATTCCATGTATCGATGGTACAAAGATGCAAAAGTCTGTTACGTCCATCTGGAGGACTTGGCTTCCGCTGCAGCGATAAGTGTCGATTTACCGAAATGCCGCTGGTACGCCCAATTACTCCGTCTACGCTTTGCGTACTGAGCATACTAGGTTCACGCGTGGTTGGACTCTCCAAGAACTGATTGCTCCACGCGACATTCAATTCTATAATGCCAGATGGAACTACATCGGTCTCAAAACGGATCTTGTCGATAATTTGTCGACCATCACTGGCATTGGCGTAGAGATCCTACTGCATAATCGGTCATTGGACCTGGTGTCAGTGGCAACAAGAATGTCTTGGGCGGCAAAGAGAAATACCACGCGGACTGAAGATATAGCCTACTGCCTACTTGGAATCTTTGGCGTCAATCTCCCATTACTGTACGGCGAGGCTGAAAAGGCTTTCCAGCGACTTCAAGAGGAAATAATTCGTTCGAAAGCCGATCTCAGTATCTTTGCTTGGCAATGCGTGCGGCCTCCAGGGGTTGACAGATGGACGCTTACCGGTGTTCTCGCGCATTCGCCAAAAGACTTTGTCAATGGTCACATCGTGCAACGCATGTATGGGAGGGAAGCTCACGAGTTCTCCTTTACCAACGTCGGCATCAAAACGCGTCTGCGCAACCTTTGGGCTCAAGACTACGGCTGTGTTATGCAGTTGAACAGCTTTTCAATCGAAACGGGAAAGCACTTGGCGCTAAGACTGCGCAAAGTTGGTCCAGAAATGTACCTGAGAGAGGGACCGTATGATCTTCTAGAGTATGCTACTGGCGCCTTTCACGAGCGAAGATCTGTCGAACGATACCTCCTTACTGCCATACCGGCAATACCAAGATTCTCGGATTGGTTGGATCCATCGGTAAGGTTCCAACACGCAGAAAGGCTGTTAGATTTCATGCGAGAATTTCCCGTGCGCGTCAAGCTACCACCGGAAGTTCAGTTAGTCAAGATGTGGCCATCTGAACGATGGGATGAAGAAGATCGGCTGTTCTTTGTCTCTGGCGATTCTCGTTGGGATTCGTTCCAGTTGAACCTGCGCTACGAACTCATTTACGATGCCAAGTCCCCTGACGGGACTGTCACTGAAGCTACCACAACCTTTAGCTTTACTCTGTATGCGTTGGGATGGTCTCATATACAACTTGACGCTGTAGATCGTGCTTCATTCGGTCTCGTAGACTGTCTAGAATATGGACCGACTGTGGACAAGATTCATCGGTGGATTTTGGACGAGGAGCCGACCACAGCTTCCATATCCAAGTGGTTCGCGAAGGAAAAGATGCCGAGAAACCAACTGATACGCTACGATATACCTCAGTCCCCTCGTAGCCTGGTAATAAAGATTGAAAGCACGCTGGATAACATTGTCACTTTGACAGCAGAGGAGATGCCTACTATCAATGCGCCAGAGCGCGTCACACAACAATGGCCTGAGTTCAGGGACTACTAGATCGATGTCACAAACCGCTCATGTACATATGCTACACAACCAACATCTCTTTCACCGTAGCCAACCCGACTCTACATCCGCTACTAAGTGTCCATACATGTTTGGCGCAAAGTCTCCTGTTCAGGCACCTCGGCGTCCTCGCATTGTATCTCCTCTTACCGCCGTCGAACCAAACAAATCAGAAGTCTCCATCGCTCAAAGATCTTGCCAATTCTGGTTTAATACCAATGTAGACTGCAGAACACCTCCTCAATTTCTTGCTTCACAAGGGTGCAATCCTCAACTTTATGGTATTCGTAAATTTTATCTTCGACATAGAGATGGAAGTTGGCGACTGCACGAACAAAGAATCAATGAACACGTTCAGAGCACAGAGCACATGATTTGGCGGTTAGTGACGAGCTCACCAACACCCCGGGCCGCCGCATAGTCGGCCGAGGGTCTAACAAATGTATTCCAAATTTTGTACACGCACAAGAAGGTTTTATGCATGGTCAAAGGATGAAGTGCACCAGAGGATTGGACGTGATACATAGCGCTTCAATGAGAAGCCAGACTGGAGTGACATTTGAGCGAAGACAGGATGGTGGCAAAGAAGCGCAGCCAGACCAAAGCGATAGGAGAAATGACACGCCAGACGAAAGTGTCAGACCTGTAACGCAGTGATAGTGGGGTCTTGTTGCTGCGCTAAGCTGTTCACTTTAACAGACAACAAAGATGTCAATTAAAGGATCCGTTCGATAGAACTGCGACGACCAAAATGACGACGATAGTTTTCTTGCTCTTCCCTTACCTTATCGTCCGTCATCATATCACCTAACTTCCCATCCACTTCCCGTCTCATCTCCACACGCATCCCTCGCGGACGATCAAACAGCCCTCATACTCCTACGCAGCCACAACCACATTCACATGCACGCCATACTCCGTCCCTCCGCTATCACAATCACAAGTTCCTGCATCCCTCCTCCACAAGCTTATCTTCCTTCGACGCGGTTTGCCATGCGGCCAAGACGCTCTTTCCTTTTCCAGAAGATATGAGCGCATTCGCGGACCCTAACGTGTTTCACCTTGACGAAGGAACAATCATAACACGACCACGACACGGAACGCGACGCGACATGAGACGGGACATGACGGCAAATGTCAATACAGTAATCAACCCACCCCGTTGTCGTCGTAGTCGTAGCCGTAGTCATGTAGTCGTGGTCGTGAGATTAAGGCATATCCCGGCCACAAACACCCAGGTATGCACGTGCCACACGGAGAAATCTTACATTCGAAAGGAAGAAAGGCGGCAAGAAGGCGATCACAAGGGTGTCGTCGGAACGCTGTTGCTGTCTGGTAAGTTTGAGATGAACGGGTATCTGATCGGGGTCGGTGGTTTTCACGGCGAGAACAAGGGGAATGCGGCAGCGCCGAGTCAAGTCACGGGCTGAAGGGTCCTTTTTGTTCGTCAATTTCGGACGGCGGGTTATAGACAGGGTTGGGTCGGATATTGAGATCGCCTGAGTGAGGCTGCTTTTTTTTTTTGCTGTATCTCGTGTCTATCTGGCAGGTGGGGTGCGTCGTGGGTGTGACCGTGTGATGGTGGAGTGGAGAAGGGATGGGCGGTGGGTGGAGTAAAACGGTCGTCGCGTCGGGGGACAGAACGGTGTCTATTGCGACTTAGTCAGGATAGCCGAGCATGGATGCTGATGGTGAGTCGAGATACTCATCTCATTGGCGGTATGATTGATGAAGCGACGGAGGGGAACGCATGGACTACACCTGCACTGTAGCAAAGGCAACGCAAATTCCCATCATTGTCGCACTGCAGGTATACGCGGAGAGGGCGTTGTCAAGTCTTTTTCCTCCGGCTCTAGCAACTACTCCGGAGTACTATCGTTTGCGTACCCGAGTAAAAAGCATACAGAGTTCACACATCCAGCCGACACGTACATACGCTACACATGTCGGGTGTCTGTAAACTGTCGGTGTTAGCCGATAGGCTGCATGTTTCGTGGTCCAGTCAGTTTCCTTCTGTTCGCCTCGTTCGTCTTCCCTAACAGGGACAAAACAAGGGTACCTGTCCCCACATCAGTCACCCTGCGATAGCCAAGCCCAAAGAAACACAGCGCAAAACTGGGTCTTTGGACGCCTTCGGTCCGCGGCAAAGCAGGGTGCTGGTGGGGACGGCGGAACTCAGTCGGTCCTGGGAAGAATGCCTTTTTTTCCGGAGCCGAAGGTGTTGTAGGAAGAGGAAACTTGGATTTTGGAAAGTTGAGACCCAAGGTCCACTGTAGAGAGGGTCTGGCAACGTCATGTTGGACCGTGGTGTTGGGTTCGCGAAGGTTTGTTGATGCCTGGTTATGCTGGGAAAGGTGGTTGGAAACCTGGTGGTTGGGCTGCGTGATGTGGCGTCATTGTGCATGCGCGCTGTCGATGTCGTTGTCGCAAGTTGATGGCGTGATACTCGGGAGTACCATGAACATGTACGTCACAAGGCAAAGGTGTCAGCCATGATCACGGATTCTGGCAGAGCGACGTGACAGGGAAAGTGTTGTAAGCGAAGTAGATTCTATTCTTCTCGTCTCGCTAAGCGATGACAACTAATTGGGATATCATGACTGTTCGTTCCGAAACAAAACAAAGTCAGGCTGCAAGCTGAGCGACAAATTGTAAAATGACAAGAAAATATGCATGCTGGATGCGATGATAGCGACAGATAGATGTGTGGCGGCGAACACTTCGCGATTGCCAACGACTGAGCAGCTGGGAGGGTATCGTAACCTCTAGAGAACAAACAGGAACGGAGAGTAGAGGACAAGGAAATGCCATGTCGTGCGCCATGGGTACACCGGGTATTATGCGCTAAGGTTGCTTAAGTGCCAAGGCGGCGAGCAGGGAAGAAGGTAGTGGCTGGTAGAGTAACATGTACAAGGTAGTCGCATGCTGGGGTGGTTCGTCTATGCATTTATGCGAGCGTTTCGAAACAGATTGAGTTCTTGATGCGTTCATAGGGAATCCATGAAATCCATCAGTGACTTGCGTCGTCGGATTGCGCGGCTCTTGATGCTGGATGTCGCGTCATCGGTCTCGCTGCCAGGAAACTCTGGTATGACGAGTGTAGGCTCACGCTCGTTGGCGCCCCGAGCGGTCATCCTGCCCATGGAGGTGCCCATGGTGGTGGAACGCTTTTGCTGCATAGTGCTGAGTTGCGGGACCGGAGGTGCGTTCTCGGGTGTTGGTGCCCGCTTGGACTCGCTGCCGCGAGACTTGGGTCGGAGGATGGTAGATGCGCGGCGGAGCTTGTTTGGGCTGGAGAAGTTGTCTGAGCCTTGGATGGGTGCAGTCATGGGAGTCATGGGCGCTGGTGTCAGCGGTGTGGTGGGTCCTCCTGGGGCTCGGCCGTTGATGCGAGAGTCGTATGGCTTCTTCGCTGGCGAGATGGCAATCTTGGCCAGAGAGAGCTTCATCGAGATCGAGCGTAACCGTCGGTGCGCAGCGGGCTTCTTGATGATGGGCGATGCCGCGCTCTTGTTCTGGTTCTCGTAAGGGTCGGAGCTGAGGAAGGATAGAGCGGGGGACTGGGGAGTCAGCGGGGCGAATTGTGATTGCCTATGCGATTGGTATGATGATTGTGACGTCTGTATCCGTGACAGGTCAAGGCGGGACTTTGTGGCAACGTATACGGAGGAACGAGCGGAGGTGGAGGGCCGGCGAGGTGGCTCGCTCGGTGCAGGCGAGTAGCTGCGACTTGAGCCGGTCTGGAACGACGATGTGAAGGAAGCGGAGTCGGGGTATGTGGTCGGCTTCTGTGTGATGGGGCTGTGGCTGGTGGAGGGTCGGCGAGGCTCGGGGTCGGCGACGGGTGATGTGGAGCGAGATAGAGGTGGTGAAGCCAGGCGGCTTGTGGGCATGACCTTCATAGACAGGCGCTGTGCCTCGTCGGCCTTGCGTAGCTTGCTGGCTGTGGTAATTGGGAGCAGGTTCGCGACTGAGGCCGAGCGCGGCTGCACCGTTGGGCGATCGACAGGTGAGCGGCAGTCGACCTCAACGACCTTGGGACGACCTGCATTCGCGTACGAGACTAGCACGGCCATGTCGCAGCTCTTTCCCTTGTCCCATCTCGACACAGACATAGTCCTCGCCTTGCACTCCTGTGAGAGGTCGTGGACAACCACGTCATCGTAGTCATATTCTGATTCAGAGGCGGAACCGTCGTCGGCAGTGAGGTCTTCTTCGCTGGAGAGGTATCGCTCCTGGAAAACTCTGCCTTCCTTCTTGGTGGAGGGACTCGAGGTTGGTGCAGCGGCGGAGTCTATGCGCAGGGTGTCGGGAGCATCGTCGCACAGGTTGGGGCTCGAGGCGGCACTGTCAGTACTGGAGCGCTGTGGGCGGGCGACAACTTCAGGCTTGGCGAAAGTCCACTGCTTCAATTGCGAAGTCACAGCAACGTCGACCATGATTGCGGAGGGAGAATGGAATTGCACCGGCGTGGCGGGTCCAGTTGGTGATATATCGGACTGGCTATCGGACTGAGCGGCAGCCGGGACGAGTTGAAACCAAGGCGTGCAGGTGCTACGCGCCAATGGTCGGAGACGTGTGCGTGGCTTGGGAGCACCAGGCAAGCCGGCGCTGAGTGAGACTGGCTGTTGCACGGGGTGGTGTGTTGGAGCGTGAGATGTCAGAGGGTTTGGCACTGAGGGGCACTCCAGGGCAGTATGTAGGCGTGGTGTGCAGTAGGGTGGGTTGAGAAAGACCGACGCTATATTACGCACATTGGCGAGGGCTGTATATATTGCAGCACTTTCCAAGGCTGCCCACCCCTGGCAGGCGTCGAGGTTTCAAGTACAACCGAGGAGCGAGGGAACCCAAGAGTCAGTTCACCGTGTCGGTGCGCCATTCATCATCTCACGCTGGGCTAGCACAGGCACGCTGCACTGACGCTTGGGGGCTGCATGGCGCAACTCTGCACTGGACTAGCAGATGCGCTCAGGAACCTGATGTGGGTGGCCGATGTGAGTGGCCCGCAGAGAGTTTCAGACGGCACACCCTCAGCAGCGACACTGCCAGCGAGCGCCTTCAGAGCGCCTGCTGCGAACTCATGGCGTGCACACCCGACTGCTGCCGTTGCAAGAGCCCGTGGGGCGTTGCGATGGCAATGTCACCAGAGGACGGCACGCGTTCAAGATCGCCATCCTTTCATCTTCGCGCGAGGCGGCCTTTTCCCTTTCCAGCGCCCTCGACGGTGACCTGACAGGTGTTCCTGTGCCGCTCAGGGGCAGCACCACTCAGCGCCCGCCGTCGCCCACTGGGGTGTCCACCGTGTGGGGTTGGCCCAGGACCCGGCGACGCCATTGCCGAAAGGATCATCGATAACTGTCACCATGTCTTTTTTTCACTGCCCGCTCTAACCGTTGCTTGCGTTGGTTCAGTAAACCTTGACGGGATGGATGGAGGACCCTTCTTCTGCAAACTCTCCCATGCAGGCCTCCCCGACCCCCAGCTGGACTTGCCTCCGACGCCTGCCGCTGCCCGCCCCCAGCTCCCAGCCCCAGCACGCCCGTCGTCGCACTGCGCTGACGGCACGAGAATGTCTGCCTCGTCACGCCCACGCCTAACTCTGAGCGCATGCAGCGGGCTCCGAATCCACTTGGCATTAGCCCTTCAGGAACACGCTGATCGCCTGGCTCTATTCTCGGTCCAACTGCCATGGCTCCAGTTTACCTGCAGTCTATCTGCAGACGGTGTGCACGGTCGCTGCTTCCCCATTCGTCGCTGCACTTTCTGTAGCCCACACCGCCAACACCACCATCAGGCCTCCCTGGGCCCCGCGCAGCCTATACCTACAGTTCGTCGTGCCGCCCTCTCAATCACAAACCGCAGAAATTTCCATCGAGTCAAGACGTGTCCCGTCATTTGTCTGCGAGGGTCTTCTGATTGCCTGCAGAGTCAGTCACGTCGCCGAATGCAGCCACTAGCATCTGCTCGGCAATCTGTGTAGATTACACTACGCCTCTAGCAGCTTATCGTCGGAGTTTAGGACCGTACTAGTTGGCTGCTCGCAATACCGACATGCTTTGCAGAAGGCTGATCAACGGTTCGTTGGAGTTGCAGTCGCGGCCAGTCATCTCACGAGAGAGCCTCGCTGCCTGCTGTCAGCATATATCGCCCTGGAAGCATCGGACTACCAGTTCCGGACTCTCACTGCAGCATCGCTCGGACCATATTCCATTCTTAGTCACTACCGCTGACTTCAGTGTGTTCTGTGGTAGCTTTGTGGTAGCCTTGTTGCACCTTAACAGCCCGGCCCCCTAAGCTTGCGTCACAAGGCGCCCCAAAAGGGTCCAATATTCCAACACCAACGACCGTTTCATCGTCTGGTTTCTTTTCATCAGGTTCGCAGCAGTTCAGACGATTGTCCGGTTCACGCCCATACATACCGTCTGGGCCCTGCATGGAGAGAAGCGTGTCTCACACGCAGTGTCTTCGTGTGCAGTGACGCTTGCGCACCCGTTGCCACGCTCAACCGTACCGCGTGGTACCAAACTCGGCCTCGGAAATCTCGTCTTGATCGTCTCAACGTGGTAACGACATTGACTGCTGGCGATACATGCACAAGACCGAAACACCCCTCCACCCGATCCGTTGCCGTCATCGCATTGAAGTGGCTTTAAGGGCAATATCGATTCACAATAAGGCCACAGGCAAACACATGCTGAGAGACACGGCCCCATCGTAGCAAGGACATGCGTCTCCGTTTGTGATGATGCAATCTCAGTCGCCCCTCGACCCTAGCTGGTTCAGACGCTTCCCTAAGAATCCAACACACACGAACATTCGGCCCCGTGGAGCCGCACAGGTATGGTCTAATGTAAGGTCTTACTTTGACGCAGCGCTCCGCGATCGAGCACCAGTTTGTGTTCCAGCCGTACTACCAACGGAGGTGGCAAGCCCAAGGATTTGGGAGCACAGGCATATCCACAGGTTGTGCTGACAGACGACTCGCGGTGCGCCGAACTACTCTGGACATTTCTTCATTGATCCCGGTTCATTTGCGACGCCTGCGTATCTGTATTACAGCCGCAACAGTCGCGCCTTCATGCCTGGCAATGAAATACTCCGTGGGGGTGTACCGCTAAAATCAGTCGATTGCCAGGTAAGACGGGTCGGAAAAATATCAGTGGAATTTGAGCGATTGGCGCTTGTCCATCAACGGCGAGCTACTCATCACCAACGGCGAACCACGCAATCAATGAGAAGCCGTCAGTCGGGATCGGCGGGCCAACCCAAGAATCTCGCAGCCAACACTCACGGCTAAGCAGAAACCTTCTCGAACATCTGATCATCGGTCGTAATATTGTTCGCACACCACCAGTCAGTGTTTGCTTGGAAGCGAGTTTCACGTATAGTATCCTCGACCGACACCGCGGCATAGCTGTACCGGCTGCCGTGTCTTGACCACCATCGCGGGGTATGCACCAATCAGAGCAAGACTCGTGTATGGCGCAAGCAACCACATCTAAGACATGGCGATACCGATATTACAACAGTCGGCAGGGATCGAAGATTAGCCGGCTCATGTATCGCCCGGGTAAGGACAGCAGAAATCCTGGACATTGACGATAGTGCAGACAGATGGAGAATCGAACAGCAACAGCTTGCGAGTGGACCTTTATGGCTTGTCATTAGCAGTCGTGCGACACTGGAGTCAAGCAGTGCGATTGGTGATGACTGAAGTGTTCACCTACACGGTGCACTCACAGCCGTCTCTATGATTCATCACGCAGACGCGCGCACTGGCAACTGCCACGTGCCTTCGCACAATTAGTCGCGGTCGCATGGTCAACCGATCATGACCCCGAATGCAGAGTGCTCGCCTTCTGGCCGCTCTATTGGCTTCAGCTCGCGCGCAAGGAGCAACACAGAAGACGCAGACACCCGCAACTCACCAGGCGAACTGGACTGACTGCGCACTACCTACAACCTTACAGTATCATCTCCAGAAACAGCAAAGGAGTAACTGGATCGAGACTGAAATCTACTTCTCAACAGAAACGTCCAGATAAGACCCGATAAGCGACAAAAGCAACAGTGTATAACGAAAAACGTTCGCTTCGGATGTATGCGATCCGTATCCAAGCTTCCCCGCATGACCTCAACCCGTCGGCGACATCACCGAGGCAGCAGCAGGGAAAGCGACAAGCCATGGGCGGTTACATATCAATTGTGCGACGACGAATCTGTACATCGAAAACCCTGAACGTCCACAGCATCCCCTTTTGTACCTGACGGCCAAGGTGCGTTTTCGCAGATCTCATGGATCAAACGTGGAAATCGATGGATTTAAGTTCCTAGCCGCGTACTTGGCGTGTCTTGTTCGAGACTCTCGTACCTTTTGTTTACTCAAAGCGCTCGCATCCCCGCGTGGTAGATGCCGATTGTTGGGGCAAAAGAAGGAAATATGCAACAACAAGCGCTCTGCATGTGACTTTGCATCGTTGGGACGAGATGTTCATATTACAATGATTATGCCTTTGGATTGACAAGTGTGATACTCGCTCCAACATACACTCGCTTTTTTTTCTCTTCGTTTCCAGTTCGTTTGGAGTTCACCTTTTTCCTTATATTCGTTCGCGATCGATATACCCGCTTTCTCAACAAGGAGAAGATGGCGACTATGCTTATGCAGACTGAGGTCCAGTACCAGGCACCGGTCATGATGGTGGCGGCAGTGTCTACGCCGCGCAAGCTGTGGGAGCATCCAGATCCGAAGTCTACAGCGATGTGGAAGTTTATCCAGGATGCGAATGCGAAAAGGGGGATGCAGATGCAGGTATGTTTTGCTTGCGGACTTGGTGATACAGAGAGGGGTGCATGTTTGCGTGAAGCATCGTGCGCGTCTGGCATGTTCTTTTGTTTAATCGAGAGGCCGTTGCCGATGGCATCACATGGCAGACCTTGTGCTTCATACTTGGAGTACACGAACGCAAGAACATGAAACTCAACCAGACTCATAGCATGCCGCACACCTTCGTCATCGTCTATGATGAAGCCAACAATTGTCAAAGACGGTTGAACACCACTAACACGCTCTCTACAGACCTTCCGCGACCTATACAACTGGAGCGTCGGCCCCTCACGCACAGACTTTTGGGAAGATATGTGGAAAACCAGTAACCTTATCTATTCCGGCAACTACACAACCGTCGTCGATACCTCGCTACCGATGGAAACAAATCCGCACTGGTTCCAGGGCACATATCTCAACTTTGCCGAAAACATCCTCTTCACCGCCGACCCGACCTACCCCGGCGTACGCACCACAACCCACAAAGAAGAAACCAAGATCGCCCTCACAGAAATCCGCGAAGGAAACACAGAGATCCGTCATCTAACATGGGGTGACCTACGACGACGCGTTGGTGTCCTCGCGAATGCGCTGCGGGCCAGAGGAGTCGGAAAGGGGGATCGTGTCGCTGTCATCGCATCAACGAGTTTCGACACTTTCATTGCGTTCATGGCGACGGTTGCTGTCGGCGGCCTTTTCAGCTCCAGCAGTACGGATATGGGTGCCAAGGGCATTCTCGAACGTTTATTGCAGATTCGACCCAAGTACGTTTTTGTGGATGACTGGACGGTATACAACGGCAAGACCTTCGACCTTCGACCCAAGATTGAGCAGATCGTTGCGGGGATGGAGAGTGGAGGTGTTGAAGAGTTTGAGGGTGTTGTTGTGCAGCCTAGGTTTCCTGGAAGACCTGCCGATGTCGCGCATCTGGCTAGAACAGTACGGTTGGATGAGTTTTTGCAAGTGGCCGGAGGAGACAACACATTGACGTTCGAGCGGGTGGCATTCAGGGATCCGTTCCTGATTGTATACTCGAGTGGAACTACGGGCGTGCCGAAGTGTATCGTGCACTCCACTGGTGGCGTTCTCATCAACGTCGCGAAGGAGAGTATACTGCACAAGGAGATGACGCCCGAAAGCGTCGTTCTACAGTACACAACCGTAAGTCTCTCCCACAACCCGATCTTGCCTCCCATTTGACTAATCGACGCAGACCGGCTGGATAATGTACGTCGTCTCGGTACAAGTCTGCCTCTTCGGCACCCGCTCCATCCTCTACGACGGCTCGCCCTTCCAACCCACCCCCGAAACCTTCCTCTCCATCCTCGAAGAACAAGGCGTAACCGACTTCGGTACCTCGCCCAAATTCCTCCACGAGCTGCAAAAGCGCAACATCACCCCGCGCACCCTCTTTCCCTTCAAGTCCCTCAAAAGCGTAGCAACAACCGGCATGGTCCTCCCCGAAGCGCAATTTGAATGGTTCTACGACACCGGTTTCCCCGCCCACGTCCATCTCCGTAACATCTCCGGCGGCACCGACATCGCAGGGCGCTTCGGCATCGAAAACCCGCTGGAGCCTGTGTACAGTGGCGGCTGCCAGGGCCCGTGTCTAGGCATGAAAGTCCAAGTCTACGACGCCCTCATCGAATCTGGACCTGGGTGCGCAGTACCAGATGGCGAACCAGGCGAACTCGTCGCCACGGCGTCCTTCCCCAACCAACCTGTTTACTTCTACGGCGACGACGCGGCAGGCACACGCTACCAGTCTGCGTACTTTACCCGTTTCCCTGGTGTTTGGACACACGGCGATTTCATCCAGATGCATCCCATCACGGGCCAAATCCTCTTCTTGGGCCGCGCCGACGGCGTGCTGAATCCCAGTGGTGTGCGTTTCGGCTCTGCGGATATTTACAGTGTCATTGAGACTCATTTCCCTGAGATCGCAGATAGTATCTGTGTCGGCCAACGGAGGCCTGGCGATGCGGATGAGAGTGTTATGCTGTTCCTTAAGATGAACAAGGGATACGAGTATACGGATGGGTTGGTGGATAGGGTCAAGAGGAAGATTGCTGAGGAGAGGAGTCGGAGACATGTTCCCCGGTTTGTGTTTCAGACTTGGGATATTCCGGTGAGTTTGCTCCCTTTTTACACTCATTTGTTGGACGATGCAAGTTACTAACGTGTTCTACAGACTACAGTGAACCTGAAGAAAGTCGAGTTACCCGTCAAGCAAATCGTCTCAGGCAAGAAGATCAAGCCGAGTGGGACGTTGGCGAATCCAGAGAGTCTGAAGTTCTACGAGCAGTTTGCGGATGTGGAGGAGGTGGTCAGGAGGATGGCGATTGAGAGATTGTCGATTGAAAGGAGGAGATGGAGAAGTAGTACGTTGTAGGTGGTTGACTTTGAAGATGATAGATAGCATGTGTGTGGCGTTCTTGTGTCTTTTCTTCTCTTCTTCCCTTCTTTTTAGATATCTTTTCTTTCCTTACATCTTTATACCTATAGGCCAGCTCTGTCATGTCGCGATGCATGTGTAGCTTGGCTGTAATACATACCATTCCCTAACCCTATTACCTCCCTCTTGACTTTGAGCAGGAAACACTTCTCGTCGATCATGCTCCTTAGCCAGGCGGAGACGTTGCGATGTCTACATCTCACAGATCTCAGCATCAGCACATGGGCACATTTCAGCACCCCAAAAGATCAAGTGAGTATAACCATCTCATTGAAAACCCTGCCCTTTACCCACTGAAGAAGAATCTCGGCGCTCCGTACCGCCATCACTAAATCGGCGCGCGTCTGAAGACTTTTCTTTCGCCAATACGCCGTTGAACGCCCTTGTCATGCCTTCACATCCTCCATCTTTCATCTTTCACCCAGGAACATTGTCGCATCTCCAGCTACATCGTCTCCATATTCCCCCTACTGCTGTCTTCCACTCGTAAAATGCCGTTGTTACTGCATGGTGTGCGACGCTTAGTTCTTCTCAGCAACCTTGTTCTCTGCGCACCGTTAGCTCTCCGTCCCCTCTCGAATCCACCCTTTTCAGAGCTATTGCAGGTGACCAAAACATACTCTGCTGCGTCAAAAGCAGTCCATAGCGCTTCTTAATCGTAACCCTGTGCCTGCTGTACTTGTCGTCGGGCGAGAAACGGGCCGGGTGCGCGCTCTTGCTGACTTCGCCGTCGATGACCTTTTTCAGCGTGTAGATGCGCTTGCTCGGGTTCGCCGGGTCAGGGATGTACATGAGATGCATGCTGCAAGATTTTGTTAGTTTTGCGCTCTTGAATTCAAGGAGGGTGTTTTGTGCTGAAGGGGAGGATGCTGCGCCTGTGATTGGGATTGAGGTGGTGCTGGTCGCGCGCCGTGTGCAAGCTTCGCGCCGGCCGTGGGGTTGGAGTGAGACTCACATTCCGGTATATTGAGTATATCCCTAAGATTTTACAATGAGAAGATAAGATTGCGGCTGAAGCGAATGCGATAAGGTGATGTTCGGTGTGGGTAGTGTTGTCGCGTAAGGATGTCGCGATAAAGCAGAGCTCGAAATTCCCGTTCGTCGGGCGCGGAGTTTTTTGCGGACCACCGAGCTTTCCATGGTTTGTGCCAAGACCACCACCCACCCCTGCCACTTTCTGGACTCTCTGCTGCAGCTTGTTTGGCTCGTTTGCATTGGTTGGATTGGGGAAACCGACACATCATCCACTTTGACTTACACTTCACACGGTTTACTTTACGCTTGTCGCATACACACGAGATATTGCTGGATATGGTGCGCTTTCAGATTCTTCTCGCGGTCCTCGCATCGTTTGTTTGGGGCTCGAGTGCGCAATTCGGCTTCTTCGATCAGATGTTCGGTGGTGGTGGTGGACAGCAGCATCAGGAGCCGCAGAATGTGAGGAGTGATGCTAGTTGGTATCAGGCGCAGTACGAGGCTGGTATGTTGCACTCTTACCTTCTCTTGCATTACATCACACCCATTCTCCCAGCTTCATTACTATCTACATCACTCCTGTCGCGCATGCGCCTCCTACGATCCATTCAACGGCAAGACATATGTCCTTCGCTAACAACTTCTCACAGCACAATGCTCCCACTACCTCTGCCCCGGTACCTTATCCTGCGTTCACTTCCCGCACCACTGCCCCTGCGCATGGGAGAACGTCGAAGACAAAGTCGAGCTCGGTGACGGTATCGCGATCTGTGGAAGCAAGGGAGGATGGAACACTGGCGAGTTTGGCAGGAAGGTCGAATTGGCAAGGAAGGGGCTGCTATAAGAGGACGATACGTTGGTTATGTCATAAGAGAGTGTACGCAGTTGAGGACGGCGACATCATGGCTGGCCATGGAGAGCTCATGTCAAGGGGATACTGGAATATGAGCATAGTTGGCAAGGGCATACACGTCAAATGAACAGGATGAGCGAGAATCTCGGGAATGGACCAACAAGGCCAGGTCATGAATTCGTCAATTCGCAGATATACCAATAACGCCTTTGCTATGCAATGAGTACTCCAACTTTTCATCTCTTGACGTACTTGTACCGATACGCCTGTTTTCCATCCTTCGCCTCCCTCTCATCATCGATGCCAACTTCCTCTCTCCCCCATTGCCTCATCAAGACCTTCCCCAGCAACTTCTTTTCTTCCTCCAACTCCCTCACACTCTCCGTCCACTGTCCATCCCGCTTGCCCACCACTGTCTTAGCCTTCTCCTTCATAAGCTTACTAAGAAGAGCGGCTAGCTTCTCGTCCATTTGCTGGTTGATAGCAGCGTTTTCAGCAGCTTGGTTTGCGAGACGAGTCTCAAGGGCTTCGTTCTCGGAGCGGAGGGCTGAAATTTGAGCTTCCAGGCTAGCTATCGTGTCTTGGGAAGATGGTGTAGGTGTAGCCTTGAAGGTTTTGTTGTCTTTGCGAAGGGTGGAGAGTTCGGATTTGAGGGTCTTGGTTTCCGAGACTTGTTTGCGGATTATGTCGCGGAGGTTTGCAATCTCGGCATCTTTTGCATTTGTCTCGGTTGCGGATGAGGAGATGGTGGTATCGTCGTCTGTGTGCTCTTCTGCAAGCTTTGCAATAGCGGCAGTGCGGAGCTTCTCTAACTCGTCTTTGGCTCGCTTCAAGTCTTTGGCAAGACTCCGCTTCTCGCTACGCTCTTGCTCAAGCAGAGCACCGGCTTTGCGTACAGCGTCCTCTGCCTTGTCCCGGACATCCTCCATCATGGCCTCGTGCCCTTCCGCCATGTCTTCGTGCTGGTCGCGTAGCTCTTTGAACTTGCTCTCGGCTTCAAGCTTCAGCTCCTTCATCTTGTTGAGCTTCTTCTCAATGTCGTTTACGCGGCGATCTGCCTCCGCGCGAGCATCTTGCAAACGATCATTGGCATCTTCAAGGTCTTGCTCAAAACGTTCCGCATCAGCTCTGGTCTTGGCGCTATCGCGATGCGCTTCCGCAAGCTGTTGGCGAAGGTTCGTGTTGCCTGTTTCGAGGCTCTGTAATCGACCCTGGGCTGTGTTCAGACGTTGCTCAGCCTGTTCTGACGACTCAACAAGATCCGATATCTGTTGCTCCTTCGCAGCAAGGTCGGCTTGAGTAGATCGCAGTTGCGACTGCAGCGATCGAATACGCGTTTCGAGCTCAGCTACCTGTGGTTGTCCCTCAGTTGTCATCTTTGTAGTGCCGGACAGCTCAAGTTGCGACTGGGGAGACTCGGGTTCCCTGTCGGCAGCAACAAGATGCTGAAGTTCTTCTTCCTTAGCAGCTAGTTCTACAAGCGCTGATTGGAGCTGCGTCTCAAGAGAATTGATACGCGCCCTCAGCTCGCCTGCATGCGGGTCTTGCTGTTTATTCATGATTGTATTCGCGCGAGCTGCGTCAAGTTGCGACTGGAGATCTCTCATGCGATCTTCAAGGTCAGCTGTACGGCGACGTTGCTGGTTTGTTACAGTGAGCTCCCTTTGTGCAGCGTCTAGATCTGACTGCAATGTGCGGAGTCGAGAGTTGAGATCGAGGTTTGTATGGAACAATTGTTGTTTAGCTGCCACATCAGCATGCGAGCATTCCACTTCGAACTTCGCCGCCTGTAGCTGTCCCTCGAGTTCTGCAATGCGAGCTGTCTGGCGTCGAGCCTGTGTTTCGACAGTGGACCGCATATCGTCTCTCCTTCGGGCTTCCTCACGAGCTGTCTTTGCCTCGGACGTGGCCGTTTCGAGGCTTGCTTGCAGAGCATCCGCGCGGGCTTGGACCGATGAAAGTTGGTCGGCCAACAAGAGACGTTTCTTCGCAGCATCCTCATCCTCATGTCCAGACTCGTGTAGTTGCGTTTCCTTCAGATCGTGTAGCTCGCGCTCGTGAATTTGGCGCACCTGGACCAGCTCTGCTTGCATCTCTTCCAGCCTTTGGTCTTTGTCTTCCACCTCCTCGGTGAGTTGACGCTTGGCTTGTTCGAGAGTCCTTCGCTGCCGTTCGAACTCTTCAAGCATAGTCTCCAACTTTGTGAGGTTCTGGAGGCGCATTTGTTCTCCAAACTCATGCATCCTGGTCTCCAATGCATCTTCTCGCGCCTTTACCTCGGCATCCGCAGCTGCGCGAGCAGCTTCGTGATCTGCACGTTGCTGCTCCAAGCTCTTCTCCAGACTTGACACCTTCTCCTTGTGCTTGTAGTTGTCGTTGCGTGTGGTCTCGAGCTCGGAGCGGGCATACGAAAGGATCGTCTCAAGTTCGGTAATGCGCGATCTCGAAGTAGACTCTTGCTGCTCCAGCTGATGTTGTAGCTCTGCAATCTTATTGCGCGCCACGTCCTGCTCACTCGTATCGATAATGGCTGAAGTGTGCCGTATAACCGTCTCTCCCGTGGGCTTCCGTGGTGTATCATAGTCTTCGACGGTGGGCTGTAGCGATCGCGCTTTCGGGGGTGACGACCGGGGGACTTGGAGAAAGCTGTGTCTAGGCGCATGTAGCGGTGTTCCTGTGAGGGCGCCCTCCATCTCCGTGTCTGGTAGGTTGCTGAGAAAGCTCCGAACCTTCTCGTCGTTCTCCATGGACTTCTCGGAAGCTGGCGAGCTGTGCTGGCGCTCATTGTTGGTGCCATTCGCGCGCCTGGTTGGAGAGGCTGTGCGAGGTGTATTACTTCTCCGCCGCTCCGTGTCCTCCACCACAACTGCCGGTTCACCCACTTCAGTCGCATTTCTGCTTTCGCTGCCGTCTTGTATGGCGTCCATTCGTATTACCGGTCGTTTCGTGTTCGCCTCCTTTCGCGATTTTATCTGAGCCAGCGGTAGATCTGCCGTCATCCAGTAGGTCATGTTCATGGTGAAGTCTTCCGGCCCCTCAATCTCGCTCGTGTCCACGTGATCGACTGGCGGTTGGTGGCTGTTTTCTAGTTCGGTAGACTCAAAGGTCGAGTTGAGGCCCAGGGCGTCCAGGTCCATCTCATATTGTGATCCATCTTGGGATGGGCGGCGCGCCGGACTGCGTTGGGGCGATTGGAAGCGCGTGGGGCTGGCCGTGTACGATGAATGTGTTCGGACCATGTTTGCTACATCCGACTAGGAGCTGTGGATGTCGCTATGTCGTGATGCTGAGATGCGATAAGAATTGTGCTGTTCGTGTCTGTTTGTTGTGGTAACGCGCATTCGACGTGTCTCGCGAGTCAAGCGACCATGCACGGGCCCTCAACGCGATTCAGAACCAGGGTCCAGTGCAAGCTATGTTCTTCCAGAATGCTACCGAAAAAAGATGCTAAATTTACATCACTGAGGAGTAGTCCTTGAGATTTAGGATTTAATACACTGGTATACTGTAGTCCCGTTTGATGTGACACTCCATGAACAAAGGCTGCCTTCTTCGTCCTACTACAAACCCGCTGACCACCTACGTCTTTTCTACTTCTCGATTCGCTGTCTCACACATTGCATCCACGGGCATTACAGCGTATAGTTTCTAGAGTGAGCAGGTCTCCGACAACACCATTACTTTTCCCAGATGCAGATCCCCACTCGCTATATGCTTCGTTTGCGTGGTCATGCTAGAACATTGTACTTCCGAGAACCATGCGAAGATAGATGGCTTGTTGGAGAGGGTGGCACCATGCGATTGAGATCGCGAGGTTTCTGCACCGCCAGAGCTCTAACAGATAGACTAGTAGGTTGTGCGACCACACTGCCCTTGTGCCATTCTCTTCGCCCTTCTCCGTGCTGATGTCTCACGCATTTCACCCATCTGATCTTGGGTTACGCAGGATGGAATCCTCACTGGGTGAATCTCTAATACCTCGTCACCCGGGCGGAACGTGCTTTCCTTTCTCTTGCTGAATGAAGCTGGCGCTTATCAGATAGGCTCATCGGTCGCGCTTCGCTGAGTAGTCATCTGCTGGTGTAGCAGTCATGATCGGTAACGATTCGTATATGAAGCGAGCCGGCTATGGACGCCGCGCTCCAGTCATGGCCATCCGAGTCGAGCTCAACTCCGAGCAACCGCGTTGATGGCAACAATGGTACAGAGATCGCATTATCTCTGGACGCAGTGCGACCACATTGCTGTCAAACTGCACGCCATAGCCAGGCCATGCCATGTCGCTTGCGAGCCACTATCAGAGGAAGCCTTGATAGGCGGCCATCATGTCTTAAAGGCTGCTCGTGTCGTACTCGATGTCTGACTGGCAGGGTCCATGTCATGCATGCATGGCGGGAGGTCTCCCGGCTTCCGTGAGCATAGGAAGAATAACAGCGGCACCTATGACCTAGGGAGGAGGAGTTGGATGAGCTGGCGAGGGGTAAGAGGACAATGCGCAGTAAGATGGTGAGCAGCCCCCACGCATGCTACTTGAAGCGTCTCTCGCGCGAGCTTGTTTATTAGACGTGCTGCATATGCGGCGTGTGCTTGTGGGTCCGGGATGCTGAACCGAGAGGGGTCCTGCAGACGACATCATCGCATGGCGGTCATGTCGGTCGACTCCGAGCTGTCCAAGGAACGACCCACCTGGACAATGCTGCTCTCCCGAACTGCGGGTAGTCGTTTAGGTTGCCCTCTGACCCGCGTGCACGTCATTGCGAGGGGGTCCAATGAACGCACCGTCGTGAAGAAGGGTGCGCAGGCGAGATGAGAGATGATGCGGGGTATGCGCCTCGTTGGTTACACGACAGCGCGCATCGAGGTACGGGCTGCTCTGACGTCCATGGTCGAATCTTCATCTGCCCGTGAGTAGTGCCGACTGCGGGACGTATGTACAAAGGGTAGTATCAGCGCGTATCGCGACGTGGAGCAAAGGGCGATTGATAGTCAAGCAGGGTCCGGTCGACAGCGGCGGCTATGCTCGGCTTCCCGCTCAGGGACAGAGGGCAGTGCTGCATGCACGCAATCATGTCCCGCAACACCCATGGACTCCGTGGGGCTTCACTCCATGTGCTGCTGTAGCTCCTGCTGAGAGGCATGGCGTTCGTCATCTGGTGCGAGAGGGAAGTCGGTTGTTGCGGTTACCACACGCCTTCCCGAGAGTCTGCCCGTCTGCGGCGCGAAAATATCGTCTTCGCTGCCGTGCAACTCAGTCATTGATTTTGGCGTAGATCAGGTACCCTCGAGCACAAGATAGATTGGGTGCGCGTCTGGTTGCAGCGGCGGCATGGAGACTGGTCGTTGCCCGCATACGAGCACGGACGATCCCAAGGCTTGCTTGCAGCTCGTCGAGCGCTGCATGACACCAGCAACAAAGGGATGCACTATTGTGGCTGCTTCTGACGTCCCATCCGCATTGTTGAAGATGACATGCTCTGCTCGCCGCTGACTATTGTTTTGCCGCCGGCCACAGAGCCAATCTCCCAGCATCATGGGCGCGCCGTCGTGGAAAATTCTCGGGGTGCCTCATCGAGTCACCACACCCGGATATCAGCTCCACTCTTGCCCGTCGACTCACATAAAGCGTTGATGCTTCCTGAAAACCACCGGTCCACTCCGCCAGCATCAACAGCTGCCTCTCCACTGCCTTTTGACCGGGTTCTGTCCCACGCCTTCACAATCGACGTCAGCAGCAGCATCCGCTCTACGCGCAGGACCGATTCCTGCGTCCAGCCGTCTTCCAGGCGTCCATTCCCGTCCAGTGTGCCACCCCACGCGCCCATCTGGCCCCGCGCATTGCGCACTCTGCCCTGAAATCCAACTATAAGGTTCATCCACCTGTACCATCCGTGAGCCTCCCAGCCAATTAGACAAGGGTTACCTGCATCAATCCCCACGCCGCATCTTTTACCCCAGACTCACGGCATTTTGTCCTAATCCACGCCTCGAGGTCACATACAGCAGCTTCCAGACCGTGCCCTGCAATAGTGTCACCTCTACGCATGCCATCGGTCCGTAACTGAATCGGTACGATTGCTTACAGCACCTTGTGTCATATACACCCGAGGTATCCAGGCGCCACACATCCTGCTCTCCAAGTTACACATCTCCGGCTTGTGGGATGAATTTCGGCTTCAAAAACAATACTTCGCACTGGCCCGTTGGACAAGAACACATCAACCGATAGTCTGGTCAGATCCCCCGCATTTTCATCTGTGGCTGCACGCCATCATCGCGATCTTAAGGCTCTCGGAATAACGATAAGCTTGCTTTTTCTACGGTTTCTGGAGGCTCCACGGACCTCTTAGCAAGCCTCGTCAAGCTTGACTTGCCGAATCGGAAAGTGATCCCGAATCCAGCTACCCACGGGCACGCGAGCGATCGTCATCGAAAACGCCTATTCTTATCTATTTTTTGTGGCACGTAATGGACTCATCTTTGACACTGCTCAGTGCGAATATCCGTATTCTGGTACGTGGGCCTTCCCCTCATCATGCGTTCTGCTGCATTGCATGGTAGCAAAAGTGTCCGTGTCTTACACCGGAGAGAGCCTTGGTGGCGGGTCCTTCATGCACGACATAACGGCAGGGCAACTCTTATAATTCGCCTCCCACACTGAAATTTTCTCTCCCATGGACATCAGCTAACATGATCACCTTCAAGGATACCCAACTCGCTCTCATACACATTCCGTTGCCTCTGTATCGCAACTTTCTCCAGTCCATTCTTCAACTAGTTCTGCCCAATGCGACGCGCAAGTCTTACGGGAACGGCTCTGGCGCCGTGCAGCCGCCCAAAGGCTGGCCCTGCGAACATCCCTTTGTGAATATCTCCATTACACCAGTCGAGTGCTCCATAGTATGCTCGAGGACGCTTGCGAGTGAACTATTTCTGCCTGTTCTCAACTTGCTGGATCCTGAGTCAAGAGCGTCTGTCAGTATTACCACAGATGACTATGTCGTAATGCAAGTCGATGGCGAGGGGCTTGATGCAGGACAACGTGTCTTAGAGCTGACAAGTCCTCTTGCTCTGGCTGGAATGTAAGTAGACGCCATCACAAGGCTTCCGCACAAGGCTGACTTGATTCCAGTCCTATATTCTTCATCACGACTTACTTCTCCGACTACATCTTGGTCCCACTGCGACACCGATCGCAGGTCGTACAAGCGCTAGAAGAGCGTGGGTTCCAGTTCGAAAAAGACACTTCCTCATACGTCAACTCCTTCCAACATGCCCGCAAACACTCAGCCGCGTCACTGGAAGTTCAGCCGCCCAGCACCCCTCCGCCAACCACAATTTCAGAGCTTCAAACCAGGACCTTCGCTACACTCAAGCGTCGTCACATCGTTCCCACGGTGGATACGAGCATCCGGCTCGTGCAGTGCGCCGGTCGACGCGACAGTACAAATGGCATTTCTCAAGCTCGAAACCGCAACAGCATGACGACAGCCGCCGACGACGCACTCCACCTCGGTCTCGTAAAATGCCTCATCACGCAGCCATATCCGAAATTTTTATCGCTCACACTAACTGATACCGAGTCTGCCGCGCTGTTGTTGGACGAAACCCTACTACCACATTTCGCGCACGATACTCTTCTAGGCTCCAGAGATGAGTTCTTGACACCCATCACCTTGGACCTGCGAGGTCTGCCAATGGAAAGCACCGGTATCGTGTGCGGTGTAGCTGGCAGATTAGTCGGCGAAACCACCGGGCAACTGGAGGATCCTGTTGAGATGAGTTATTTGAGCACCGCGCGTGCTGGAACCGTCATGGTCGCTGAGCAGGAGCTGGACCGTGCACTTGATGCTCTGCACGGCGCTGAAAATGGTGTTTTATCGGCAGATGAGTAGTTGTGCTCGTGTATGGGTGCGGCACAATTCATTTTTGGCTGTTACGACCGGTGCTGGCTGAATCGAGGTCGCTTGCGCCTGCCAAGTATGCGGCCTTCACTTCCCACTCGGCTTGCATCGGCTCCTTTCTTTTACTTCGCGACGAACAACGTTGCTACGATTTTCGCATTCGCTGTATAGGATAGGATTTGGCGACCGGATCAAAAGTTATCATTTATGCGTACAATCAGTAGCTGTGTAAATGCGTGACGTAGCGTCTTCGCCCTAACATCGATTTGTGCAAGTGGCCGCACGCATACCTCACGCCCGCGTGCTGCAAGGCAAGAGCGCCCCGCCGCTGCGCCTCTCTCATCCTACCCGCATGTCGTCGATATGCACGACGGCGTTCCTTGAACTTCTAGTTCCCATAGGTGATCTTATTGTTTCACATGGACGCAATGTGATAGCCATCCCTTCTCACCAATCACGGTCGAGTAGCTCTTTTGGCCCCCACTGCGGCTGAGGTCCGACATGGTTCAGCTCATTCTCATCCCAACAAGTAGCGATGCTCTCACACTTCTACGAGTATGTTATTACTCTACTAAGGAAGATCTCGTTTCAACTACAGCGTCGCTACGAAGACTGGAGGTCGACCGCGAGCGGCGTCCCCATCACAGGTGTCTATGGCTACGCATTCGCCACTGGCCTTTGTGGAGAACAAAGATGTGCCTGTAAAGCTGATTGAGGTGACTAGCGATGGTCACGCAAGGAGGCTAGAAGTAAGCGAAGAGTTGATCGAGAGATACATTGAGAAAGACTTCTCGGCAAGTCACACTAGTGTTCAGGGTAGATGCACGTTGACGTGAGAAAAGACAGATGGTAGTAGGACCAAACAGCCAGCGAATGTAGAGACAATCAAGTTATTGTGAGCATACACGCTTTTCTGTACTAAGTTTGTGGTGCTAACAGATGTCAGCTGGTCGAGGCGTAAGGGGGAGTACAATGGCAATATGACTCCGGTGCCTTTGTCATCGCATGCTTTTGGGCGTATCGCTCTGTTTGCTCGGATACCAGAGATATACGCCCGGGTTTTGGACTACAAAGCAGCGACATACGTCTTTGCCAACCCCCAGTTGCCTTTACACCTGGCGCGTACATCACCTAAAGAGGTGCGAAGCAGATATTTGAGTACGTAGCAGAAGAATTTAGCCTCTTCTCGAAAGCTCACACCCCCAGGCTTTATCTTACAGTCGGTTCCTGGCGCGGCGTCTGACGTGTATGTTGGGGCTTCCTTCACGTACGATTTCTCGACTAGACATATGTACATCTTCATGCATGGTCTTGCAACTCACAACTACGATCGCTTCGCAAACGCAATTCAACAAGGCGCTGCAAGCACTTCCGCCTTTCTGATCCCAAGCATCATCGTTCAATTCAACCTCGAGCGGGCAGTGCAAGCACTGAACAGTTGGCACGATAAGATATACTGGCACGAGCGAAAATTGGGCATCCGATTCGATCATCATGACAATCCACCGCTTTCGAGTATCGACTTCGGCAACCTTTCGAAAGACATCAACGCTGCTAATACGAACCTCGCCCGCATCGTGTTGTCTTGTAAAAGCATCGCGCGCATGCTTGACTTCCTTGATCAGGTTGCACAGCGCTATAGAACGCAAGCGGATGCAAACAAGATTGATAAAGATGAGTCAACTGAGGTAGAGCAATTGCTGATTGACTCGCATGCGCACATGCGATCATGGAACGCGGGTCTCGAGGACCGGGCAGAGTACTTGTCGAAGCGAGGGCAGGCTTTGGTGCAGACTGTAAGCACAGTACTTAGATCAAATGTCAAGAAGCTAACACACCGTGAATAGGTCTACAGTGGTATTGCGCAGCGCGACTCCGCAATAAGTCTTCGTTTGGCGAGCACTAGCGCCAGCCTTGCAATGTCTTCACAAAGCGTGGCCATATCGACTTCACGCGATAGCAAACTCATGAAGACAATAGCTGGCGTTACCATGTTTTTCCTTCCAGCAACCTTCACTGCCGTAAGCTCAATCGTCGCGCATGCTTATGTGGACAGGGTGTTAACCTTCAGCAGACGTTCTTCAGCACCACATTCTTTGACTTTAAACCTAAGCAGGACGACGAGGTCTACTCACATTGGCTATGGTTGTACTTTGTGGTGACAATAGCTCTGAACCTGATCGTCTTTTTCGGCACATGGTATCTGTGGCGTAAAAAGGAATTCGACACCATGGTATCTGACTTCATCTCAAGCAAAGACCAGGAAGCACATATTGTAGAGCTAACTGGAAATGGGAATGATCACGGGTTTGTACATGTTGTTGAGCAGGAAATCGACGCGAATTTGGGATAAACGCGACCAAATCGGCGGCAAACACGTTGTGCGCAAACCGAAGCAAGCACGTAGTGAGAACTACAAAGACGTGGAGAGCATTGAGCAATATGCATTGAGAAAGATATAGGTCCTCCCACTCTCTGGCCTACATCCTCCTTCTCTAGAACCGCGCATCGAACTATCAACCACGCCCATACGCAGTCAGATACGCCTTACTATACGCCGGGTCATTCACGCGCAGCAACGCAAGCTCAAGAAGTCTTTGCGCCCGCGCGACAGCCACGACAGCCTCCATAACAGGATCCCGCTTCAAACAACGACTACCAGGGCATACATTCTGGCAAGCATCGTCTACCGCGGCATAAGCTTGGGTGAGCGATTCTTGCGCTTCCTTCACCCAAGCGCACTGGTATGCGCGGTCGCCATATGGAATACCGCGTTGCATGTAAAGAACCTGGGCATCCAACTCATCGATACCAAAAGCTCCTTGCGCCATGACCTCGTCGGCGCATCGAATGAGTAGCTCCTTGGGAATGGACTTGGAGGCTTCCGGCACGTCGTATAATGAGAGCAGAACTAAAGGCTTGGGCGATGAATCAGCCTCATGGTCGGTGTCGCATGGTGGTTTGGCACTGGTGGCTACATCGGAGGTACTTGCTGGACTTTCTTGGTCGTATTCTTCGTATCTGACGTTAGGACTGAAGCTTACCCGCCGAGAGTGACTGGCCTTGGGGCCTTTCATATGTGTCTTGTGATATGGATCGGCTGCTTTCTTTGCCAGTCGTGTAAATGTGTCGTATCGATATAAAAAGGCCTCTAGAGTGGTAGTTGGCGGCCCGCCTCGTGCGCGGAGTCCATGGCGTCCTTCGATCTGTGTCGTGTTTGGTGGCCTATTCTTTGACGGTTCGGCAGCTATAGTCGTGACACTAGTCTGTGTACCGATATGACAGACTTTGTTGCCCTCTAATAAAGTGCTCTTTTCTACCGATTTGGACTGGCTATACTTCGATGGCCCGGCAGTTATCGGCGGGACAATGGTCGATGTATCGTTGACACTGGCTTTGTTCTCATCCAACACCTTTGTTCTTACTGGCATAGCCTGCCCCGGCTCAGAAGGCTTACTGTTCGTTGCACTAGTGGGTGAACCGATAGCACCAGTTTTCTTCCCGTCTAACACATCGCTCGTCTCTGCGGATTTGGGCTGGCTAGGCGGAGAAGGCTCAATGCTCGTAGCAACATCCTTCTTTACCACACCTAAACGGCATAGCCGCTTGATTGACTCCTCCAGGGCGAATGAAACAGCTGCCTGTGGGGTCTTCGGCTTTGCAGAGCGGATGTCGGCTTCGATTTTGTTAGCCAGCTCTGCTCGCTCTTGATGCACGAGACTTTCCTGCAAGAAATCGAAAGCAATCGGATGCAGAGCCAAAATAGTCTTGCCACTGCTTTTCGAAAGCACATAGCTGCGGAAATTCGGCTTGGTTCGAGCTTCTTCGATAGTGGTTTTGAGAGACCATGTCTGGACGGTCTGGGACTGGTTGTCCATAGTCGCAGAAAGGGCGCGGATGCGTTGAGATTTGGTGAAGGATGGTGAAAGAACAGACCGAGGCTGAACAGTGGTGGCCGAAGTGGTCCTGAGTAGAGGCAATTTGGGACTCGATGGTCAGTGGAGTTGGTTCTCATAACAGTCAGGTGAGGTTTATGGCTGTTCGTAGTGCAGACTTTTAGACCGTGCCACCCCCTGCCATATCAAGACCTTGGTGAACCGCAAACACGGATTTTCTGCGCCACGATGCAGCGATCGGTGTTAATTCACCAAGCCCTAGGGTCAAAGATTCCCTGCTTTTCACAGCAATGGAAGTGATAGCGTTGAACTTTCAACGACCTTGTCAGGAGTCATGCTCAGGTGATGTGGACAATACCCTCGTAGCATTACTGGTCTTTTCGCTGCGACTCGTCCAAGATCAATACGGTGGGTCCAAAGTCCTGCTCCTCGAGCGTATCACTATTGATTCCTCTCCTGATGTTGTCGTCCCGAGCTTCTTCTTCCGTTGAAAAGCGGTAGCAACGTGTCTCAGCCAGTCCAAAGCGCTTGCCTTTCACGAGGAAAGCTTTGATGCCTCGATGCGTGATGACAGCGATGTTACCATACGTCGCGGAAAGTTCTTTCAGTCTTCTTCGCACTCCCTCAGCACGCTCAGTAGCGCCTTCAATGCTATGCTCGGGATAGTCCCACTCTTCATTACACTCGGAGAAGTCGAATTGGGGAAAGTTTGACGCTAGCTTTTTTCGCGACAAGCCCTTGTTGCAGACGGCGTCGTTGGCTTCTCGAAGATCGGGCCAGATCTGAACGGGGATGTGAAATGAACCTGCCTCCGTCAAGAATGGAAACATGTTTAGCGCAGTTTGTATGGTGCGGGTCATGGGCGAGATGAGGATCAAATCTGGCTGGACTGAGAGATTAACGCGTTTGGTGGAGACGTTGCCGGCTTTTGTCAACGGCGGATCTCGGTGTGGGTAGCCGCGCTGAACGTTGTGCAGTGCTTCGCCATGGCGTATAATATGTACTCGCGCTGTCATGATGTTCCTACAAGCAAGTGGATGACGGGTGTTGATGGTAGAAGCACTGAAGACCGCCGCTCAGGGTTATCGATAAGAAGGGCCAAAGCTTAGCATCGCTTGCAGCTTGAATCTTCGAAGCTCCGCTCCTGCGCGCTCATCTTCCACGTCATTGCACATATCGTCGTCAACTTCCTTTCTGGACGCACTCCGGAGCTACTAGCCAGGATAATGGATTCGCTGCTTCTCTACCACATGCCCGAGGTATGCAGCTGCAGCTGGGCCCCCTTCGACGGCGCATGAACTTGTTCAGGAGATGGCGGCACCCACCGTCATCGATGCCAAGGTCGCCGAACGATCTCCGCTATCGGATGTTGCATCGATCTGCATCTGATAAGATGAGATTGATAAAATTCTCCACCACCTACTGCGCCGGAGCCAATCGCGAACACCGCACGTACGACGTCAACCTCTTGTTTAGGCAGAAAGCTCGCACTGCGACAAGGTATTAGAAAATTCTGCGAGTGTCTATCGGCCGTAGCATTTGTGCAGTGTCCTGATGCTGATGGGTACGCGATGTGTTTTTGGGGCGTGCAGTGTGGCCTATAAGAAGCAAATCGAGGACTCTGGTACCCTTAACATCTAAGCTTCTGCGGTATTTGTTCTCTACCCATCACACTATGCGGTTCTCTGGCGTCGTTCTCGCCTCGCTGGCGTCCGTTCTTGTCCATGCGCAGAACAACACAACCTCATCCTGGCCATGGCAAACCTTCAAATCTCGCCCTGGTTTCGAGGTAAGTTCTGACTGTACGAAGTGCATGTGAGACATGTACTGACTTCGTGCCTCTACCTCTGCAGCCCCCGGTACTTTCGGTCAACAAGACAGGTGACACCTCACCGGGAGTTATCACCTTCCCTCAGAGTGGAGGTGGGGCCCACAACTACAGTCTGAATATCTTCCAAGAAGACGGCGAGTTGGTTTGGCAGTCTGGCTACGGCGACTACGCCGCCTTCAGAGTTTCTGAGCTCTTCGGCGAACCCGTACTGGCCTACTTCAGTGGCATCTCTCTCACAGAACCTTGGGGTTTCGGGTATGGCGTAATCTACATCCTCAACCAGCAATACGAGAGCATCTACAATGTCACTCTCTGGAACGAAACATACCCCCTCGAGAGCATCTATCCGCTGTACGATCCTACCCAATACCAACCTTTCAGCTGGGTTGATATGCACGAGAATCTTATCACGCCTGAGGGTACGATGTTCATCGCCGCTGTGAATGTTACCCCATGGGATTTATCATCGATCGGCGGCCCGAAGGATGGGTGGGTTGTGGATTCCATCGCGCTCGAGCTCAACGTTACGAACAGCGAGATCCTTTGGCAGTGGAGCCATCTTGACCACGTGGACGAAGTCTCGCTCGAAAGCGCTGTGCCAACGTATCCGCTTGGTGAGCTAGGCAAGAACAGCAGTTACCCTTGGGGCCCTTTCCACATCAACTCCATCGAAAGATTTGAGGATGGAAGTTACTTGCTCTCTTCAAGGCATTACTGCTCCATCTACAAGGTTTTCCAAAACGGCACCGTGGCATGGACTTTGAACGTAAGTTCTCATCCCAGTTCCCATCCTTCCGACGGTACGCACTAGTGGTGAGCGCCATGCTAACGAGACCCTAGGGACACTCCGGTGGCGACTTCGCCCTTGAGAATGGTCTTTCTTTCTGCTACCAACATGACGCGCGTATTCATCCGTCTCGTTCGCCCAACACCACCACCATCTCTCTGTTCAACAACGACAACAGCGCCGTTGTACCTAAAGTCAACGAAACTACCGGAATATTCCTCTCCATCGATGAGCGCACGATGACTGCGACATTGCTACAAGAACTCGCTGACCCAGACGATGTCATCTACTCAGTCAGTCAAGGCAACATGGAAGTTCTCCCCTCCAACCACTCTATCATGGGATACGGCAGCGTCCCGGCTCTGAAGGAGTTTGACCAAGATGGCGATGTTGTATTGACTGTGAAATGGGGAGAACCAGAGAAGGTGCAGAGCTACCGCGCTTACAAGGCCGAGTGGGTTGGTAAGCCGAGCACCAAGCCTGATGTGTACGCCTGTAAGGCGAGCAACGGCACAGAGGTCTACATGAGCTGGAATGGTGCCACTGAAGTTGACACGTGGTCTGTATTTGGCGGTGCATTCAACGGAACCCTTAGCAAGGTCGCCAGTGTTGAGAAGTCTGGTTACGAGACCAAGACAGTCGTGGGTCATAAGCTTGGGTTCGTGAGGGTAGAGGCAAGTGGCGAGGAGATTGAGACTGGTGTCTCGCGTGTCGCAGCTGTATCGGAGATGTGCTAGGCATCATGTGAACGATGGAAATAGTAATCGATGCATTACGCATCTGTATCTATAAATCGACACTTCATAGTACTCTCAGCCTACCATGGGTAGCCTCCTGTATTATGAATAAACTTTCCACATTCCTCGTCTCTCTTGCCATCAACAAGCTCCATAATGCTCTTCACGGTGTCCTCCGCACTCCTCGCACCAAACTCCACCTTGTTGTAAGGGCCTAGATTGGAAGCTGTGAAGCCAGGGTCATAGCAGAAGACCTTCATTTTGACATTGTCTGCCTCTTTCGCAGCATCAGCATCGCCCTCCCCAGCTTTCTCGAAGTCCACCTGCGGTATACCCAGCCCAAACTCCACATACATACACGAGCTGATCATGTTGAAGGCGACCTTGCTGGCGCGGTATGGGACGGCTTGGATTCTGTACATCGGGCTTTCAGTGGAGAGACGACGGCCAATTGATCCAGCACCTGACGAGATGTTGACAATGCGCGGGTTCGCGCTCTTCTTCAGCGACGGAACTAGGGCGTTGGTCAGAAGCCATGGACCCGTTGCGTTCACGTCGAAAGCCGTTGCCAAACGTTGGCGCTCCGTCAAGCCTTCGGGCAGCGCGACTGCAGCATTGTTGAAGAGGATGTCGAGTTTGCCGTATTTCTCCTCGATAAGCGTTGCGGTTTGCGCGATGTGGTCATCATTCTGCAAATCAAGATGCAGAAGCTCGATGCTGCCAGAAAGCTTGCGTGCTTGCAGGTCTTCGAGGGCGGCTGACCCTTTCGTAGTCGATCGTGAGGCAAGGAGGACGTGATATTGACCCCGCTTGAGGAGCTGGTGAGCAATCTCAAATCCGATGCCGCTGTTCGCCCCGGTGACGAGAGCAATCTCTTTAGCGATGGACTGCATTGTGAGTAATGTGAGGATGTGGTGTGACCAAGGGAGGAAGAGAAGTGTCGCAGTGACTCTAAGATGGCTCAACATGGGCTTAAAGCCACACTAATATACGTTCCCTACCTTCGTGGGAGTTTGGCTGCCGCCGGACTTACGAGTTCAAATTCCGCAATGATGCGCTGCAGTCGGCCTAGCGGTCGTGCCGCAGTCGTGTATGTAACCTGTGTCTATACGTTGAGTCAGTCATTTTACGACTAGTCAACGCTCTCGGACGGATGAGAGTCGGCCAGGCCGGACTATCTGGATGCCTAAAGGCTTCAGGCCAGCGTTGGAGGCGCGGAGTACACGTTTTGCACTTTCAATCGCCGGCGCTAGCATCGAAATGGACTAGAGGAATTGCACAAGCACCATCCGCGCGCTGTGAGCGTCATCAAGAGCTGGCACGCTGTGAAACATCGTGGAAGAGTCAGAATCGCTGAATTCGTTTTGACGAGTATTTATGTCATGCACATATCTAAGATCCTTCGAATGTATCGCTACCTGACCTGCACTGCAACGCCATCATCACCCCGGATTTGCGGAGACAACGAATCGGCTCGCAACTCTCTCACTGCGACATCCGGGGACTTCAACCAATCTTGCTGCACCAAACCTCTCCCGCGCTCGGTCATCTGAAGATGCGGAAGTTCCTCCCGCAACGCAGCAATGCCACCCTTGACGCTACTTGCTGAGATGGCTTTGGCGCGGAGCACGCTCGTCGCGACGCGGGCCGTATCACCACCGTAGCAAACAATGTATACATCTTTGCCAACAAGGTCATGCGCACTAATGCGCTCGCTTGTGAATGTTGATTCCAACTCTTTCCATTGCTTCTCGAGAACCGCGGCATCCGAGAACGGGCTCGGTGTGGAGGCATTCAGACTTTGTAGCGGTAGGTTGTACGATCCTGGGATGTGACTAGTGACGAAGTCCTCTGGCTTCCTCAGATCAAGCAGAACAGCACCATTGTCTTTGGCGATAGACTCAGCGAACTGCGATAGCGCTCGTGTAGGTGTGAGTTCCCATGCTTCGTCGTAGCGGTACAGGTCGACTGCGGTGAGATTCTGCAGTCATGTTAGCTATGTTTGACAAAGCGCGACAGCATTAGGGCCAGCCGCGAAGATACCAAGGGAAAAAACGCCTCTTACCTCGTTGTGTATAGGTCGAAAAGCAGAATCTCCAAGCTTGTCGAAATATTCATCGATGTACTGATATGGGCCATCGCAGGCCACGAATGCGCAGTCGATGATACCGTTGGCACCGGCAAGGTCGGATAATGTGCCGTCATTTTTTCGCTTTTCGAGATAGTTGAACAGCCCTGAAAATGTCAGTGGATATACTTGTACTGCGAGATAATTCCGCTTACCTTGCAAATTAAACCCTGAAGATGGACCGCAGATCAGACCTGCGCGGCAGAGTGCCAGGGATAGACTGAAAGCATCCTTAGAGCCCACCTCTTCAATGGCATCCACGGAGTCGCGCCATGGGAACTCGACAGGGCTCAAAAGAGCGAGAGATCTAGGCCCTGGAACTCGATCGCCGGCGGCGGTGCACACACTGGGCACTTGGTCAGGCTACATCTCCATAAGCGGCAAGAATCTGTCGACTCACCCTAATCGAACCACAGACGGCTTTGCTGACTTGAAATATTGACCGAGCCCTGTCATCGTCCCAGACGTACCCATACCCGCGCACATGAGACGAATATTGGGTAATTGCTGATGTATTTGCGGTCCGGTCCATTTGACGTGCGATTGCCAGTTCTTGAGAAGTTAGCTTGTGCCGCTTCGACTAAAGGCGATGGGGTAGCTTACTGCGTCGTTTTCGTATTGATTGACGTTGAGGATTGCTTCGTCCTTTTCGGCCATGATTCTAGCTCGATGTATACCGCCGCGTTCGTCGTGTGGTTCTGGTTGTGAGGGACCACCGAAGAGCGTACTGCCAGTGAGTTAGATGGCTTCGAGACACAAATAATTCCTGCTCGTACATGTCCAGTCCGAAGAATTGCATGAGCCTAAGTTTTGGAGCCGAAGTCTTGTTACTCAAAAAGGCGCGAACATCTTGTATCCCGTGGTTGATACGAGAAACCAGGGCCAGAGATATGACGGTAGATCCCGAACTGTACTCGACTACTGTCTTAGACTTCTCCGGATGGACCTCTTTGGTCAACATGTTCAACGCTGGCATTGCATTAGCATTGATCGATGCTGCCACCGTCTCATTACTTCGCACTTACCAGGCATGATCTTGACATTGTTCGAGGGATGCATAGACATCATCTTCGCATGTATTCTGACACCATCGTTGTAGTACGGGTTCAAGCTTGGCGGAATCTCAACGAGAGGAATCATTGGTGTGCGGTCGGGGTCGAAGTAGTTCTGCAGAGCATCTGGCCCCGAATAGGCGTTCAAATAATTCCGTGAGACCATATTGAAGTGAGCAGAAGTTGTACGAGACAGTACGAGTGCAGCCCAAGCGCTGGAACGGACTGCTCTTTAAGTGAGCGCTTTCGCGGTGACACATCGGAGCCTGCCTGTCGAAGTCGATATTGAACCAAATGATCTACAGCACCGGGATATTTTTGCGTGGGCATCATGCAACATGCAACGATGAAGGTGCTCATCGGTGTCACTTCATGGGTGCTACTGCTGGGGCGAAGATCAATTCCGAAGCGGGACTCGTACGGTAGGATTCCCGCTGCGGCCATGGGAACGTCCCGCATCGGCCAAGACGTGTTACTATAATTTACGGGCGAGAGCGTAACACAAAAGTTTCCTTGATGGAGCTCATTGGACGGGACGGTGATGGTCGTTGATGGCTTCGAGGCACATTGAGGCACATTGAGCACATTGATGGCGGCGAGTCAGGACGAGACGCGCTTGTGCTAGTGTGGTTTTGTACTAGCGTTGACGCGACATGGGCCACCCCACGGGTGTTCTGGAGTTCCGAATGTCACAAACCTCACCATGTGTCTGCCTGACACGACGACAGGGTATGAAAGCACGTCTGACGTGCAGATATCGCAATTCTTCACCGAAGCCCACCGCTGCGTGGAGCACACGCGCATAGTCGCCCTCATTGTACTCAACAGCGTCCCCGATGAGCGCTCCACGAACTGGACATGCTGCGACACCCGTTGCTTATTGCTCATTGCTGGTAGCTCTCAGTCATAGTACCTGGACATAAGAACATTTGGCAGCCAACAGGACCCAAGAAGCTAGTGCACGAGCGAAGACCGTTACACATCTAGTTCGCATCGCGTACTTTGCAAGGATGCATTCGGCTCCTTGCGTCTTACGTCTTCGGAAGTATACACAAAGTGGAAGATCAACCGATCGGCGTGGATGGACCAGGTTGAGTACTACATGTCAGATTGCGGTCCCAGATTGCCTTGGCATCTGCACCGACGTTGTCTCCACCGCTTCAAGTCGTAATCATATTTGTCGAGCTCGGCCCGCGTTGAGTCGTGCTACTCTTTTATCAAGCCGTCCCAAGACACCACAGACTTCGTGAAGACGAAAAATCGAACCTTTCTGAACCATGGCGACAGGAGATCAGCCCCAGGCTGCCATGAGCACACCGGAAAAATCTCTTGCGGAACCCTCCTCAGTTCAGGCGCTGAAACAGCCTCCAGAATTCAACGAACAAACCAGTACGGTATGCGCAGATGACATTCCGAATTTTGCTAACTCCATACTCCAAAGACTATGTACCAGTCAAGACGATCATTACGGTGGGTACTTACCCGGCTATTCTCCCTTTCGGTACTTACGTATCAGCAGATTTTCCTTGCTTGCGCGAGCGTCGACTTGTTGGCCTTGATGGATCAAACAACACTTGCAGCTAGCTTGACCATCGTCAGCAAGGATCTCAACGCCAGTAACGAAAGCGCGTGGATCGCAGGCGCATACTTCTTGACGTCCACGTCATTCCAACTCCTCTACGGACGGCTTTCTGACATTTGGTCCCGCAAGGTGCTCTTAGTTATCGGCATTGGCATCTTCTTTCTCGGCTCGCTAGCTGCTTCCTTGGCAAAGTCCGCTCTGCAGCTGATCGTCTTCCGTGCATTTATGGGCGTTGGAGGTGGCGGCCTCATGACGGTTGCGCAGATGATCGTATCGGACATTGTGCCTCTTCGCGAGAGGGGAAAGTATCAGGGTATACTCGTAAGTGACGTTGCAATGCGTTCTGTGGCATGGCGCTCACTTCATGTCAGGGCTCTGTTGTAGCTCTGGCGAATGGCATTGGGCCAGTGATAGGTGGTGCACTCGCTTCCCAAAGCCACGATTCTTGGTATGGACACCCTACTGACATCCAATCAAAACAAGACTAAGCCGGTTGCAGGAGGTGGATCTTCCGGCTGAACTTGTTCCTATGCGTTCTTACTACTGGCTCCGTCATGTTCTTCATGCCACTCAGAAAGGTCAACGGTAGTTGGAAAAGGTCAGTACTGGCTACCTTCGCTCATGTCAAACACTGACAATATCAGGAAGTTAGCAGCAATCGACTTTTTCGGAGCGTTCCTGGCTCTCGCTGGGTCTGCATTGCTCGTAGTATGTTGCGCGACATCATCAGTCACCATCCTGGCCAACGCTAACCATCCTAGCTCGCCTTGACATGGGCTGGGGGAGAGTACGCTTGGGGATCGGCGCATGGCATTGCAACCCTGGTAGTTGGCATTGCAGTCTCAGCTATCTTTGTCGCGTGGCAGTGGAAAGGCACCAGCGTGCCATTGATACCGAGTAGGTTTGCCCCAGGCAACAGGCAAAGCTTCGTGCTGACCTATACCAGTGACCATCTTCACATCCAAAGTCGTCAACGGTGCCGCGCTAACCATGTTCGTGAACGGCTGGAACTTTCTTGTTCAGGTCTACTACATTCCTTCATTCTACCAATTGGTCTATGGCTACTCAGCCGTGAAGTCCGGAGCACTACTACTCCCCATCACGCTCACACAAAGTAAGACAATGTATCTCAACCACATCGGTTCGTGTCTAACTCTCACACAAGCTCTCTTCAGTACCCTGTCAGGTCTTATTGTACACTGGACCGGTCGTTACAGAGAGTGCCTACTGGTAGGCTGGGCGATATGGGCGATTGGTCTGGGCCTGATATCGACACTCGATAGCCCATCTCTCGGAAAGCAGATAGGCTATGGCCTGCTCGCTGGTCTTGGTCTTGGCAACACACTGCAACCCTCACTCATCGCTGTTCAGGCGGGGGTAGAGCGCAAACACATGGCTGTCGTGACCTCGACGCGCAACTTCGTACGCAATCTTGGCGGCACCCTTGGCCTCGCGATCTCAGGCACTGTAATCAACAACGCGGTTCGATCATCACTGGTTCCATACGGGCTTTCGAGGCCAGAAATCCGGCTGTTGCTGGATTCGCCAGACATGTTTCGGGAGTCGGTCGGCCAAGAGCGTACCGATCTCGTCAGAGCCGCACTTGCAGCAGCGTATCAGCAGGGCTTCCGGATTGTTTTCATCGTTGGCGCAGTGCTTAATGCGCTCGCATTTGTCGCTGCTTGGTTCCTGATGCCTCAGGTGGAGTTGAGCAGAAAGGACGATGCCCAACTGAAAGAGGAAGGCAAGAAGAGAGATGAGGAAAAGCGCGGCACAGCTTCCCCTGCATAAAAGTTTTGATCAGGAAGACCGGAGGCAACGGCGAGACGCGTGATACCACACGATGAGCCAATTTTCGGACATCAAAGATCCAAAAACGATTGCAACTACCGACGAAGCAGGATGGATGCCGGGTAAATAATAGATTACCATCCATAGAGTCATGATTACTATACACCCTAGCAAATCGGCCCCACATCGAAGAAGTACACTAATGCCCCGCGCAGTTACTATAAGTGCTTGTTTCATTGTCAAGCATAGATAGTAACCGAGTAACGAAGCTTAATTGCACATTAATTCTATAATGTCGTTCAAAACCATAGTACTATATCAGTCGAGCATTCCTCCAAACATGAGTAGCATCATGATATCTCATTGAGACTATCGACAACCGCAAGCATGCTCACCAGTTTTCTCATCGCTCTCGCACTGACTGCAACCGGTCTCTCACAAGCACCAGAAGGCTACCGTTCGGTGTACATAACATCGGCGCAAGATACCAAATTCGTCGTTGTACCGAAGTCACGAGCCGCAGGGGCAACACTCGTGGTGTAAGACAATTGTCTCCTTTTTGTTCTTATGCCAATACATTTGGTTAACGTATGTCTCAGGCAAACCCTCACGTCTACGCCGGCGCAATCATGGTACATCAAGTCGCCTAACAATGCTACCTCCATCCAGCTCGCATCCACAACACTCTGCATGGATGCAGGGCCGAAGTCTGGCTGGAAAGATATGGCCAACATCTACCTCCGCGAATGCGTTGCTGGGAGTGAACAGCAGACCTGGAACGCCATGGCTGATGGACGTATTGCCCTTGCTGCTAGCAGTGGAACGCAGCAATGCGTCGATCTACAGTATCTGCGTGCTGTGCAGAATAACCCGGTCGGGCTGTATAACTGTGCAGGGCTGGGGAACACCGGGGCGGCTGACAAGGGGATTAATTGGCCTTTGAAGAATGCTACAGTCGTGTAGGCGAATGGAAGGGCGGTTGTACAGCATCTGATGTAGCCTAGGCAGTCGAGGATCTACTTGATTCAATCATCAATGACATGTTCGACGTTGGACATAATCGTTTTGCTCATCTAATTGAATGTACATTGTTCCTCCAGGGATTCGATGGTCTCTCGTCATGAACGGGCTGGCGGGCTCATCAGGCGGACAGCCAAATGCAACATTGTGTGGATCTGACGCCGGCCTGGTCGTCAATGTCGAGAAACTGCATCCGCAATCAGCCAGGCGATGGGGCAAATGCCGTTAATGCGTCATAGTGTCGGAGGGTCGTGAGAACGGACGGAGGGTTGCAGATCAGTCAAGGCGATCTCGGGAAGATGGCGGGGCTGCGCACGAGCCCTCTGTTCCACCTCAGCTTCCGGATGTTCAGTCCGTCCAGAACTTACAACTCAGCCGCCATCACGAGCACCCACAGAAGGCATGCGCCGACATCTTTGTATAGATTCAGAGTATCGTAAGCTATCGAGAATCTCCTGAGCCAAATGCTTACACATTAGCGCCCATAGTATGACACGGTAGACAGATGCTTGAACTGCAAAATCGCGCGCCCATCATCCAACGCCAAACCGCGGAACCTCTCCATGACCATGTCCTTCATTCGCTCCGCCTTTTCACCCTGCAAATGGTAGCCAAACCTGTTCCCTGTGCTATCGTTGCACCAATTCCATAGCGCCTCCACGTTCTCCAGCGTACGCGTGCCAAAACCGCGCGATACCTTCACATCGCCAAACCCAGCGGCGCTTAGATCGCGCTGCATCTGCGCCAGGGTCGAAGGCCATATAAAATTATCTATAGGCTCGCCGAGTTCCGCTAAGACATCATCGCGGACGTCTTGGATGGGTAGATGGAATGCGCCGTCCTGAGTCGCGAGACCAATAGCAGTGCCGGGCTTGGCCAAAGTGGCGGCTTGAGCGAGGAAGAGAGGTTTGTCGCTAAACCAGTGGTATGACATGTTGCAGTGTATGGCATCAAACTTCTGTCCTGCGAACATGGAAAGATCGTGCACGTCGGCGACGTGGAGCTCTACGTAGGGCTTGAGCTCCGGATGTTCCTCCAAGGCCTCGCGTGCCCGCTTGATACTGTATTTGTCTAGATCAAACCCTACGACTTTCCCAGTCGGGCCTACAATTTGCGCAATGTCGAGAACGTCGCTTCCGGGACCACAGGCAGCCACGAGGACGTGTTGGCCTTTGGAGATGTTCATCATTTCTGTCAGGGCATGGCCGTAGCCGCGCTGCATCGTATTCGTGCGGCTGTAGCGATCTGCTGTTGTTTCGGTGGCTGTGCCCCATTTCGTGGGTTCTTCGGCTTGGGTAGCGAGGACGGACATGATGAATAAGATTGTAGGCAGTTCTAAGCAGATGGAAATGGTGATGATTTGGGATTGAAGGTGCAACGGCAAGTCCGGAAGCGCCGAGTACTGTGAAGTTATATGCGTAGGGTATGCTGCGATAAGCACTTACGGGAGAGCAATTGGTTGGCACTTCGTACGAGCCGGCAGATCCTATCGACCTCTACTGCGTGGTCTATACCGAGCGGGGGAGGCCCGAGGATATGCCGTCTCTTGGATCTTCAGTCTGACAGCAACGTCATCCAGATATAGCCGCTTCTAATGCTCCCTTGTAAAAGACCGCAATGGGGCCCGTACAGCTATACACGCCAAGCTTCTGGGTAGGGGGAGGGTTATATACAAGAAGCGGCCTCGGCGTCTCTTTCGCCACCACTCTCGCAATACATACGTGTTTTAGACCTATCAATCGCCACAGTTACAGAAAGACTGCGATGACTGAGGCATTGACTTCGGCATTTAAGGTTGAGCGGCCCAAGACGTATCAGAAAAAGCGTTCCGCGGAGTCTCCGAGCCCAACTACGTTGACATGTGCTTTTTACAGATAGAGTTTGCACTAGTGTGGGACGGCTATATGCCATATCCAACCTTCTTCTCGATATTTGAAACGCGCTGGATTGCAGAGCTTATACTAGTTCGGCGCCTTGAGTTTATTACATATCAACGTCAGTTCTTGTTAAGGCATTTCTCAAACATCTCACTGAGTGATGGGAATAAACCAGCGGATGCATGCTGATATTGTCGCGCATGAGTACAAAATCAACTGTCTTGAGAAAAGATGCTAGCCCGATAAGAACATTTACGTTCACTCTGACGATTAGACTCCAGACCAAAGCGCCAGTAAAGTGTCTCCATGAATATCTCTAAGCTACTCGACCCCAAAACGCCGAGATCATCTTCGCCACCGACGCCGAGATCAATCGCTACCTTCGCCGAGATATTGATCACGGCTTGTCAATCAATAACACCGTAGCCCAGTAAATAAGGTTGTGTACTACCTTCATAACTCTTCTCACCATTCCGACATTTTTACCTTCTTACTCCAATCAAGGGCGAATCTGGTCGCTGAGCCATACAAAGACGCGTGAGTTCATCAGCGAATACATGAGATCCATGATCGTTACTGTATGGAGCCCTTAAGACGTCGAGAAGAAGAGAACTCAAAGCCATTAGTACCCTTCTTAATGTCGCGGATCCGAACGTGACATGTAAGGATAAGATTTACGTATACTTTCTTTTGTATCTCAACTCCATCGGCATCGATAAGGCATCGGAGGCCAGGAGCATGCCCATCTATGTGCTGCAGAAGTCGCTTCCATGATCCTACCTAAGCATTCACGCACACCAAGAAACATAATGCTAAGGTTACCAACATCACACACGCACAAGGCTCTATCTCGATTGTTAACATCGTATCAAACACCAAAAACGCTGTTCACAAACACGCCTCCCACCTATAAGTCTAAATACAAACCATCCCATCGTCCTCAAGACTGACACCACTGACCCGAATCACAAGACCAAACCAGAACCAAAACCCAGCATGTCACTAATCACCATCATCAAAAACCTAGTAGACTCCGTATCCTACAACTGGAATTGCCACCAATGCGGTAGTGATAACGTCGCAAAAGAGCACCCAGCTCAATGCACATCGTGCTCGCATTTTCATTGCTGGAAGTGTGAAAACATCATTCACTAATCTGCGTATGATGTTCGACTCATTCACTTCATTTGCTGTCACAAAGATATATCTCATGACCAGTCTATCCATATGCTAGCTGCGAATACAATTAGCTTTTTCTTGCGCTCAAAGAACCTTGTCTAGAAGACATGTGAATGCTAATGCTTGCACATGAATCACAGAGCGACACTCTTTCCATCAGTCTCGCACAATGCGCGCACACTTTATGAAGCAATACTAGGTATAAAGCGGTGTACTCAATCGAAGTGATACAATGTTCTTGACATTTCTTAGTCCAACGTACCCGATTCTATAAAAGAAAAGTTCTCACTACCCTCAAAGCCTTCTCTCTCTATACCGCCATACATGATCTACCGTTATCACTTAATAACTGCACGATTGTCTGGTACCTTAGTTTGCTTCTCAAGCCATCATCTCTTTCTCACTTACTCGCGAAGAAACGGCTTGCGCATCTGCTTCGACAATACTACCCTCCACTATGCTCATTTGCAATAACTCATTCATCGGGCTACTTGCCGGTCTATCCTGCATCTCGGCAGCTCCTCTAGAAACCTTGGCGAGTGAAAGCACTTCGATAGCGGCACATAACACTAGAAATGTAAGTTCCTTATCCTAGTCTATACGACTGCAAATAACCTTCACTAATCACAAGGTTTAACAGGCCCCTCAATTCTCCCTCCAACTTCTATACAGCGTCTGGGATGAGGATAAATACCTCTACGTCGCCCAACGAGGGAAGCAAGGAATAGCATATGGACCGTGTGGGGGCGACGAAAAGAACAATTCCTTTGAGCTAATCCATTATACAGAATTAGGCAAAGACTCCCGTCCCAACGCCATCGATCATCCTCCGTTTCCCAGTAAAGAAGTAAGTAAACCATCCTTTAACTACTTAAAATATGCTGACCTCGGATGTTTCTTACAGGTTTCATTCCCTATCAAAGTACCCGGCAAAAAGGACTGCCGTTACGAAGGCAATGGCGTCGACGCTGGCCAGATTCGATGTGGAGATGAGTCTGTCGGAAAGTGTGGAGAAGACCCACAGTACGATGAGCCTACGATCAGGTGTTCATGGGGGACAAAGTACCATCGCGGATATGTCTGCGAGTTCTGAGTACCCGTAGACTTGAGTTTGGGCGTTCCGGAATGGGTAGTTAGGAGGCAAGATAGACGTATAGTGGACTGCAGTCATGTGACGAATCCACTGGTGAAGCGTCGCTTATGGTGTTCGTTTGATGGCGGATGTTAATGTAGACAACACACGAGTCTTAGCGTTATTGGAACATTGTGCGCATCGCTCGTGATTGCTGCTCTGGTGATTGCTTCTCTTAACGAGTACCCGATGATTCGTGGTCATACACGCCTGGGAACGTGGAGCTCATAATGTGAAGACGAAAAAGCCGTTGGCTACACGTTGCCAAGCGCGAGACCGGAATAGGAACGAAGGAGAACTGTGGCTCTGTATGGGATGTGACGAGTAGCAAACGAAACTGGATGGGACGGGCCGTAAAGAGGATCATATTTGGAGTGAAGATATGTTTGCGATAGTCAGATCACGCCGGAAAGAGTAAAGTAGTCCGGGCAGCTGTGATACCATCACTTTTGACATGTCGTGCAAACTTGGCGATACCACGGGGTCATGCGTATTGTACAACATGGTAAAGTAGCAATACTTTCGATGCTTGCTGTGCCGGCTACGCGATCTGGTAAAAAGGTCCTCTTAGGGCCTATTACTACGTATAAGAAGGCAGGTGGTAAGATGTTCACGGCTGGCTGTCATCTGACACAGCAATTTCGCGGAAGCCGACATGATCTTCTACCCTTTTCTCCTCCTCTGGGCCAGTCGCTCCCTGGCAATACCGGCCAGCACCACCGAAGTGTCGCATTCGATAGACGACACAAACCAATACATGATCCTGGACGAGCTTGACATACCATCGCGATCACCATTCGTGCCAGGCCTCGTTCCTAGCAGCGGGGAACGGATTCGGAAAAGAGATATCGGTAACAACACAAGGGTCAAAACCGAAGCGCCTTCCGACGCAAGCGCTTCAGACAACGCCTCGCAAGTCCAGCAACCAGCGGCCAAAGACCAGCTCACAGCTCTCGCCGAAATCATTCTGTTCCCAAGGACTTGCGAGATTGATCAGCAGTACCAAGTCCTTGCGATGGCCGAAATGTTCGTAAACGTCGGTGTCGTTCAAGCTGACCTGGAAGGGAGCATACGCCGGAGCTCGTTCATGTGGGGCGAAGATGTTCCGGGCAAAGAGTATATAACCACGTGGATGTATGTGGATATACTGGACGATGGGCCGTTAGTGACGTCCGATCTGATAGAGAACATGTTCTATCTGATGATATATGATGAATCTTGCTATGCTACACCAGGCCAGACCAGAGGCGGCAGACTGCGGGCGGTGCATGCGCGTACGGGTAACGAGCTTGCCAATGTAGTCATCAATGCGGTGGACTCTAGAGACGCGTAGTATTAGGCGATGGATCGCGTGGAATGGAAAGGCTCTTTAATCCTATTTCACCTTCAAGTCTTTCAGATGCGTATCCGGATCCGCATCCACAACATACTCGTCCAATTGGACCAAGCCAAGTAGAGCCTCGTCGTCGACAACGTCTGTGACTGCTGGTCTCTTTTCTGTTTGTTGGCTACGAGCTGCCTTCAGCTTCAAGATTGTCTCTTCATTGTATTTCTTGAAAGCCTTGGGGTTCTTCTTCTCCCTATGCGGATCATGCGACTCGCTCTTGAACTGGTATCCTCTAACCCGTGGACCTTGGCCAGACTTCTCGGGAAGCGTAGGTTCGTAATAGGCCTCGAAAGCAGCGATGTCGGCGTCGAAGGTATTCGCTTCGATGGAGGCGCGAATGCCGGCGAAGAAGGCCGATAGAATGGCGTGGTTGTGTAGCTGAATGAGTACCCAGCCAAGCATTTCCTTGGCAGCGAGCAGGTGCTGGAGGAAGGCGCGATGATGCTTTGTGCACGCGTAGCATGTACAGCCTTTGGATAGCGGGGCAACGGACAAAGCATGCTCACCGCTCCACATGTCGATGCCTAGCGAGCGGCGCGCGCCTGTGCTGACGTCTCCGACGGGCGCTGGGAAGGTGAAGTCGAGGACGATACCCGCGTCGGTCGCGTCGGCGAGGAAGGGCACGGTGAAGACATCCACGCCCATGCGCACGTGGCGGAGAAGCTCCTGTGGGCTGGCAGGGACGTGGAAGGATAGCCGTGGGAGGTGATGCAGCTGGTCGGGTAGTTCATCGAGTAGATAGGCGTCGTAGATGGCGAGGCCGCTGATCTTGTCCACCATGTCGTCTAGCAGATGATCCAAATACCATGACTGTAGGTGGCGCTCGATGGGCAAGATGGGCGCAAAGATGCTCCATGCTTTCTCGCCTTCGTCGACAGTGCCCTGCTTGGCTACCATGTCACGCAGCCACACCTCGGTCCTGTCGCTCATCCGGTCTTTCCGCTTGAGACTGATGGCCTCCTGCCCGACTGGTATATCACCCAATCCGACCACGATGTCTGGTTGCAGCTTCCGTGCTGCGGCGGCATAGTACTCGGAGCTGAGAGTCGTGAAGCCGACCGACGTCAGGAGGCGTATCTCGGTGTCTGTGTTCCCGTGAGGGCTAGCGATGGGCGGATTGCGACGCGCACCCAGGACGAGGAGCGTGTCTTCGGGGAGGGCGATGAACTTGCGCAACGGCTCAGGCACGTCATACTGGAAGACTGGCGGAGTCTTGTGCGGGCGCTTCTCGACGACTGCATGCTGTTAACGGTGCTTGGTGGCACATATGACGGAGGGTACGCACAGTCCTCGAGCGCGACGTAGACCCCGCCAACATCGGCGCTCCGTCGGAAGTTGTCCTGCGATACATGGGGTATGACGCCTCTGGATGTGTTGCCAATAAAGGCGGGTGTAAGGATACTCTTGCGTCCCGGGAACGACAGGCGGCCGAGTCGCGGCGCAAGCGAGCCTGACGTCTTGAGGAGCGTGAAATCCAGCATTTCAGCCGGCAGTTGACCAAGTCTTCTCGTCGAGACCCCGTCAGACATGGTAACACTGAAGATCTGACTGTTCAATGTCTAAAGCTTTCTCTCGGTCCACACATCAAGCAATAGCTGTCGTATACTACTCCGAATGTCGTTGCCTATGGTGGGGCGTCCATGTTCCTGACGACTCATCGTCGAAAATGTGGATGCGTGCACGTGCAAGCGTGTCAAACCGCGTCAGGCGTCCGACTACCTCTGAATTCTACATCTGTCCTCAATGTTCCTATAACATAATGGCGGAATCCTCTTATCATCGCATCAGAGGTGGTCATGGATCGCTGAAGCCGCCTTCCACAGCGATTGCCCATGTCTTCACCAATGACCAAGCACGACCACGATGAGCCACTTCGCCAGACTCTACGCGACTCTACCACGAGGAAACGATATCAGGACCCATTAGTCGTGTTCTTTGTAGTTCTCATCGCTTTCCTGGGCTTCTGCCGCATCTACAACCCTTCCGCTACCATAAGCTCACCATCGCCTCACGACAATGACGTCGATATTCAGGTCTTCGAGACTTACAATGAAGACCAACTTCAGGAAGTTGCTGGCTTGATGGACGAAATCTACACCATACTAGCAAATACCTCTTTCATCCCGCATGACTCTATCAAGCGTGGCCCACACCAAATCAATTCTACAGCCAGTCCCTGCAGGCGCGATGCAGCCGACCTGCGCTTAATGGAGATCCTCCCATATGTCGACGCCCCACTACTCGACGATGACCATTGGTTATGGGGTGGTACTTTCTTCGATTTCCGGGTAGATAAATTCTTGGGCTACGGCTGTGATCCTGACGAAGTAGACAAAGACCCTTCATTCCTCATGCGGCCAGGAACGGTCCACCTAACCAATGGCGGCTGGGATGGCTGGGATCTCTACAGGAGTTGGCAACTCCAATATGACACTAGGAAGAATACAATCAGGGTCTACGAAGGAGAAGAGAGGAGCGATTACCAGCCACAAGTCAATGGGTGCTTGGTTCAATTCCGAGATCCATACAAGAGCGAACAGTACAGATCTGGTCGTAGATGGGAAGACACCCCTGTCATTGGAGCGATTAACTCAACGCGAATTCTCTCGGTGAACAGGCACAGCCGTGATTGGACGAGATGGACCGATGCGCCAACCTTCTTGAGGAGGATCAGAGACGCATATCGGAGCACAGCATGGACACCATGGGTGGCCGCGAACCCCGCTGATCGACCCGCTGATCCGCGCGTTCTTCCGCCGTCCCATAACATCACATCATCGCTTCTGATCAAGAACGGTTGGCCCGAAAAGCTTGACATCGATCAGTTTCGGGCTGACTTCATCCGGGCCCAGCACAAGCCGTCAGGACGAGGCTGGGCCGAAGGTGCTTTCCAACAGATCAGAAGTCACCAGGATGATCCAGATGATCCAGCCAACATCTACTACACCAAGAGAATTCTACAAAGATGTCAGGATCATGAGCTTAACGAGCAGATCGAATGCTCCACTGGAAAATTGAACAGGATGATGATGGAGGCGGAAACAGCAAAGAATAAAATCGAACAACACGACAATGATTACGAAGAAGCGAAACGGCAAATACAGAGGCTGTGTCCAGACGGCATCTGTGTCGAGGAAGAGGATCTGATTCTTTGGGAGTTCAGAGCACTAGAACAGACATATGCAGAGGCACAGCTCAAACCCGACGCTAAGACACTGTGCGAACGCCGCCCTTGGAGGCTGGACGAAAGGTTTTATGACGGACATTTGTCGTCAGATCAGCACGCAAGTTGTGTCACCCGACTCAACTTGGAGAGACACTGGTTAGAGTTGGCATACCAACAGTCCCGCGCCGATGCCCTCGCTCATTGCGCTCGAAGCAACAAGGATCTCCTCCCCCCTGCCTCATTCGAGACCATCGCGAGTATCTACATTGCCGATTATGAAAGTAAATATTACGGGTGGAAGATGGAGGATATCAAAAAGGCTTTGTCTGGTGACATTGGCGATGAAGCCCTTCTAGAGGTCTGGAGCCGATTAGAGGTTCTGGAGGAGCCTCGTTCTTTGTCTGATGACAGACTGTACTAATAGAAGATATATGGTCCGTGTATCAACATGAAGAGCGATGGTCACTATCACAATGGTAAACGGTAGCGATTGTTCTCACTCTTTTCTCGATTCATATTGCATTCATCTTCACTTCACTTTCTTTCACTTCACCTTACTCGATCACATCACAAGAAATCAAACACCGCCAACTTCTTCCTCAATGTTCTAGCAAGCCAGAAGCATTAATGAAAAAGCATAAGGAACACAACAAGTGAATGTTGTGGAGGGCCGCCCCACCTCGCGGCGCTCGATGACTCGCAACCATGCGTCGAAGAGTCTCTCTTCCAAGCCGTGCCCGGGAAAAGCCAGTCGAGAAGGCGATGCTGGGGGTTAGCCAGCTGCTGTGAGTTAGTGGGTATATCCCCGGCGGGGTGTGTGGATTGTAGGAGGGAGGCAGGAAACGCTGTTTATATAGTCGGCTGCTGGCCTGCCAAGAGCGGCCGGATGAACCTGTGGGCCCGGATTTCACATGGACTGTGCTCACGCCGGTACCCGTGGTTCTGCCGGCGGTAGGGGGACGTGCGGGACGAGGTGAAGGCGAGTTGAAGGGGACTTGCGACAGTCTGGAGTGGTGTGGTGACGTCAGACCTTTTGCAGCGGTCGAGACTCAATACGCGCATGAGCTGTCTCAGCGATGGAGTATGAGAGTCTCTGCCGGTTAGTGGATATTGCGCTACACTATGAGACCAATGGATGAATGTCAAAGTCACGTGCGGGGTTCATGTGCGCCAACTTTCTCAATGCTCGTCCTGCGAATTTCGTCAAACGGCATATGATGATTAAATGCCGCCTAGGAATGAAAGTACAGTACTTTGAAAGAATGGTGGGCGATAGCATATGTCTTCAGACTTGATGGTCGTTATATCGCTTGTGCTGGGTTGCCCCGCAATTGACACGCGATCCCACCCGACCCCCACGCCAGTACGCGGTAACGACTGCAGACCTCGGGAGTCGCGAAAGAAATCAGCCGCGACCAGTCGTCACTTCATCATGACGGGCCGCTTAGATATCGTCACCAAAGACGCGAAAGCGCTCGTGCCAGGTCGCAAGACATTCTTTGATCTCTCCGGCGAACTGCGAAACCAGATCTACGACCTTGCGCTCGACAAGCAATACCAGCGCGTACCCTTGAACCCGTACTATCTCAACAAACCCGACCCGTACATTGCTCTACTACAGACATGTTCTCAGATATACAAGGAAGCGCGGAGCTACCTCGTAGAAAAGCAGGTCGCTTACGTTCCAGTAATGGCCGGCATGCAGTACGACTACGGGACCGAGCTGAGTGAAGACTACGGCCTGAGCAAAGAGACGACAGACACCATTGCAGCATCACTGACCGACTTCATGGAAGTGCATTTCCACTTGCATATCGACATTCTGCGTGTCTCGATAGACCGCCGGTGGGACGGCAGCGACGACTTCCGTCTTAATGATGCAAACGGAGAAAAATGGAACATAGTCGCCTTGCTCGACACCCTTCACCAAGCCATCAAGAACTATACTCCGCACTCTTGGAACTTATACCTTGAACACGAGCTGGGAAAGCGACGTGCGACGGTCCACCTCGACCATCTACTCTCACTCTGGCCCAGGATCTCACCAGAACACCCTTGCGTCCCTATCGCGGCGATGCGCGACCTCGTCGATCTCATGGCGAAAGACACCATGACTGAATGGCAGATACGGTATTACATCCCGACTGGCCAGGCCGGTGTATCGGTCAGATACGGATGCACGATGGACGACGATATGGCCCACGCGATTCGCGACACGGAACTAGCGCAACTACGCAGTTACGCGAAAACGTGCGGACACGAAAACGTCACCATCATCGCAGAGCTATATGGCGAAAATACCGCGTGGGAGTACGGGGACAAGTCAGACAGCGTGACTAGGCTGCGTAGTCCCGCTACGGATTTCTGGCCAAACTTGCATTTCGACCCTTGGAAATACTCAATGCCGCATCACCAGCATTGGAACAGGTCTTATCCCGGTAAGTGAATCACCATTTCGGTTCCTTCTGTGAAATCTTCCTGAGCTAGGAGGATGCATTGACATGGATGTATATATTCTCAACGTTCAATGACGTGTATGCTGCAATACGAGTTCTGCCACTAGGCAGTCCCCTCAAGTTACCCTTACTAACGACACATGCGTAGAAGAAATGCCCATCGAGAACTTTGAAGAAGCCGCCCTGTTAGCCACTCATGAAGATCGCCCGCGCCGGGCAGACTGGATGGAGATGCTGCAGCGGAGGGACGACCAGGCTGAGCTGAGGCGGCGGTACGAGGAACATAGGGCTGGGATTGGCGGAGCGTCAAGCTGAGAGAGAGCGGTATTAGGCATTGGAGCCTACGTTGACGATAGGCCACCTTCGTTGTATGTTTCTATTGTAATGTAGTCTACAGACCTGTTTGGTTTTGTTTTCATATGAGCTGCGGCAGATCTTACACCAATCGCTGGATAATGACAGCGTCGTCTCTGTTCTAATAGTCTATTGTAGAACTACCTCTAATATCCTAACTTTGCCACCCTTTCCTCGCCCAAGATGTCCGCCAGACTAACCAACTTGAAGCTCGCTTCTTTCGCAGTACCCCCACCAGCCAACTCATTAGCATCGTCATGCGTAACGAAAAGCCCATTTGGAAAGTCCTTGTTCAGCGCATTGCCCACAGCAGCACACCCATCCGTGTTACTAACGTGGTCGATACCCTCCGCCTTGTTGTCAACGATAGTGAACGTCTCAACGTACTTGTGCGGGGGCGCACGCTCGTAGATAAGGTACGCTGAGATGCCCTGCGACGAAACGATGATATAGCCACCCGGACCTGACTTGGCTGGCACAAGTGTGATGCCCTCGACGTCGGCGTGGAGGCCGCTGGCGTCGCCTACTTGCGCGATCTGAACACCGTTGTTCGAGCCAGTGGGTTCGGCTTCGTAGCGCCAGATGCCGAGTGGTTCTTCGCCGATGAAGAGGTAGCCGGCGCCTTCGTCAGCGACGCAGCCTTCGACTTGGCCGCCTGAGCCACCTTGAAATTCGCGGACAAGGGTAGTCTGCAGAGTGCCGTTCACGGTCGCGCTGAGTTCGTACTGTAGGTATTGCGCATCCTTATTGTTGACGAAGATGTACTCTTTTCCGGTTGTCGGAGAGCGGTAGTTGCAGGAGCCGTAGGGCTCGTAATCTTCCGGTAGTGATTGTTTACCACCAGAAATGGTGCTGAGGTAGCCTGTGCTGTTTACTTCGACCAGGCTTGGCGATGTATTAGCAGATGCTCTGAGAAGTCATGCGATGGTACTCACCACATGGTGTTGTCACCGCGGCATGCTGCGAATGCGAGATCGACCTTCCGGGAACCGAGAGTGAAGTTGTAGATGACATCGACGTTGTTTGGCTCCTCAGCCGTCAAGTGCTGAAGAAGTTTTCCCTGCAGATCGAAGACACCGAAGCCCTCGCCCTCGTCAGACTTTGTTGTGGTAATGATTTTGCTCTGATCTGGTCGAGTAGGGTGGATCCAAATCGCAGGGTCATCGCCGTCTCCACCGTTTGCATCAGTCTCGAACTTTGCGGTGACCGCGACGAACGAGCAGTTTGGGCCAGTCCACCCATCTTTGCACTTGCAGACATTCGGGCCGGTACACTTGCCGTATCCAGAACAATCATTTTCGCAGGTGACCTTGGAGCAGTCGCGACCAGTAAAGCCGGCAAAGCAGGAACAGTCCCTGCCTGACACGAAGCCATTGTTGGAGCACTTCTTGGTGATGGAGCTTTCGCAGTGCTTGCAAGCCTTGTTCTTTGGACTGTACTGTGTGTTTGCCTTGATGCCCATGGATTTGAGCGCACGGTCCAGAGAACCTACAGCTACCCCAGTATCATCCTCTCCCTCAAAAGCGAAGGCGAATGCGCCAGATGGGTATCCAGCAACTGAAGATTGAAGGATGGCCAGCGAGCCCTCGATAGAAAGATCAGAGATACCGCCCAATGAGATGCTTCCCTTCTGCTTGATGTCGGAGTCGTACACATCGATGACCTCGTCGTGGGCTACAAACATATAGTCGGCGGATGCGCTGTGGTAAGTAGCAAGTCCCGCAACTTCGATGTCCTCGGTAACAGTCTTGATCTCGGGTACCTGGACAGACTCTGACGCTTGGAAAGAGTACAATGGTCGATCTTCGGCCGAAAAGAAGATCCCGCCATTCGCGAATACGGCGCAAGTTTCGCCTTCGATAGCAACGGGAAAAGTTTGAACCTATGACCTTTGTCAGTATTACTGCCTTTAGCCATGATCAAGAGACAACAGTACCTCCAGGATCTCAACCCGGCTCTTGTTGCCCCGAATCAAGAACTGCACAACCATCTTCTTTCCGAAGAGGAAGATGTAACTCTGTCCACTCTTCCCACTACGCCATACGCACGCAGTACTCCAGTCACCCAGCTGTTTCTTGTTATTACTTTCGATCATCTCCCCACTCTGAGCGTCGAAGACCCTGATCAACGAATCAGGAGCTGGGATGTTGACGATCAGATCCCTACCGTCGATGTCGTGAACAGCAACAGCGATCTTCGAGCGACCAGTCTTCTGATGCAACTTCTCCGCAAAGCTTGAGGAATTGGAGACAGAGAATGTCCGGAAGCCACCGTCGACAGCACTTCCATCATTGATGACTAGTAAAGGTGATTTGCCGTAGACGAAGTTGGTATTATCGCCCTCGAATCCAGTAGCGGCTGCGACGAGTGTGACGTTGGCGTTCTGGGCTGCGACGAACGGTGTGATCACACTCGCCCATACGAGGCATCGCGTGAACGTTTTCATCTTGTGGCGGACGTTGTCAAGATCAATGAGGGCGGCCTGACTCCATGAACATGGTCGTCGAGGCCGTCTTATATCCCAACATGTCTCCAAGTAACGGGCTGAACCTAGACTTCCCGCTGATCCATGTGCATATGCAGTCCATGTCGCTATAGCCCTTCGGGGCCCCGATGTTTCGAGGAAAAATCCACAAAACTACGCGACATTGTCGTTAGGGGCGCGATGCATGGTGTGCCTGCTGCTTTGGGTTAGGTCGGGATGGCTGAGCGGCCAATAACGATGTCTGCTATTGAAACGTGAGACGGCCGGGCAAGATTCGAGGCCGGGATCAACATGAGGAGAACGGAGAAGGATGGAGACCTGGCATGGCTTTGAGGTATGAACATGCACTTGGAGAATTGTGGTGTCATGCCAGGCTTGAGTAGAGGGTGATGGTATGTCTACCAAGTTGCAACCATTGGAGATTGTGTGCCACACGAAAGGCGGAGAGCCTGATCGCGTTTTAGCTTGATCATGATTAGAATTGGTCCTTGTCCTGCGGGTGGACTCTGACACGGATGTAGATGTAGATTAGATTTTGATGGGTTGATACTTGGGCAGCTTCCAGCACCTAGTCTTCTACTCATATCTCGTCGGCATCTCCAGGCGCGTTCCGCAGATGTTGTTTTACATGCAGAGCTGGAAATTCACGTTTCTGGAATGTTTGCTGTGTGCGAATAGAGGTCATTCTTGGTGTATTTCTGCGAGATGGAAAGGCCTCGGGAGGATTGTGAGAACGATGACGCGCGCGATGCCAAGGCGCAGATCTGCACCCGTGGCACCAACAGACGCGACAGGATAGTAATACGACCCCGACGACATCGCGCAGCGATTCATCCGAATATATGCCTGCTGGCAGAACAATCGCGAGTCCCTGCACGATTTTCGGCTACCTACTCACGTTCATCCCAGGTCTCCCGCCCTTCCGACGCGTCGCACCCGTCCGCACGATAAGCCATCTCGGCAGTATTCCCCCTATTATCTCTCCACGATCAAGCGCGATGCTTACAAGAAGAACACTTGCTTCAAACACACTAGAGCTCGAGTCGCAGGCGATGTAGATGTGCTCGGGCTCCAACTGCCCTCGCCAGATGGGTTGAACAACGTACTCCACCAGGGACATACTGTAGCATGCATCTATGTTCGGAACCGGTCGCTTGCCTTTCAGCTCTGCGCTACAGCATGCAGTGTCGACGATAATAGCACATTGTCATGAATGTAACCTTCGGTCATGATGATCACCTTGATGGACATACCTGGCAACGCCGACACTCGATCACGTCGCGGAAGATTGCTCAATTCATTGAGCGCTCATGGCACGCGTACTGAACTGTAGCTGGCAGATGGACTATGGCAGACTTGAAGGGACGAAACACATGACACAGTGATCGATAACTCGTCTGAAATCCATATGGAACATTCGAGCCCAAGCCCTCGGCACTCTATACCCTTCCTCCTGTGACGACGCGACACTCTGGTGGCTCCGAATCGCATGTCCACACGGCGAGAGAACCTTCTCTCGGGCTTGCCACACACTTGAGCATCCCAGGTGACAAAGGACCCCGTGGTCTTGATGCCAACGAGTAGTCATACAGCCCGCCAATTGGATCGACTCGATGATTGAGTTGATTACTCTTCATTCGCGACCCCGCCTTCTACACGTTGCAGCATGCACGATACACCCTGGCCATCTGTGCATCCTTAAATTGCCCTTGCGAGATCCAAGAATACAAATTGTCCGGGGAAAGACACCAAGAATGCTTAGCCATCGGTACATTCGCGATGGATTGAACCACTACCTTTAATTCGTTGCTCGCAAGCTAACCCCGCACTGCACATTTAGCGCCACGGCTCTTGACCTCATATACCGAAGTATAATCACTTGGCAACGTTGAAATATCCATACGAAGTGCACTACTCTGAGATGCATATGACTGGGATACCATTCTGGGAACTTAGCTGTGCGACGAAGTGACAGCCTGATCGCGTCCAACAATGAGTTCTCAACTCCCAAGGCGGACCAGATGTCCATCAATCCGTCAGAGATTATCGCATGATCAGTTCCTCATATTGCATGAGCTCATTGTCGGGCTTCTGGAGACTGGGCAATATGCATCGTGTACTTTGCACACAAGCAAGGCCAGGATCGAAGCCGTGAAACAATCCTATAAGTTGGTAGCATCATGTATTCCAGTAACTGTGTGACATCCCACATCCTTCATTCAGCTCACAGTCTTCCCTTTCATCATGTTGTCGACTTCGAACCTTGCGGTGTTTCTGGGTGTTTGCGCCTCCCGCGCATCCGCCTGGGTCATTGGAACGGAGCAGTCCGAAACTCACCCAAAGATGACCTGGCAGCGCTGCACAGGCAGCGGTGGCAACAGCTGCACCAACGTCAACGGTGAGATTGTCATTGATGCTAATTGGCGCTGGCTTCATTCCGTTGGAGGTTACACCAATTGCTTCGACGGAAACGAGTGGAACACCACGGCGTGTGCGACTAACGCCGCATGTACCAAGAACTGTGCTATTGAAGGCTCAGACTATCGCGGTACCTACGGTATTACGACCTCTGGCAATGCTCTTACTCTCAAGTTCGTTACCAAGAACCAATACTCTACCAACATTGGCTCTCGCACGTACCTCATGAAAGATGCAAACAACTATGAGGTAGGGCAGCGCACCAGATCTAGGTATGACACAGACGCTGATAATTTTGATTCGATGTTTAGATGTTCAACCTTATCGGAAACGAATTCACTTTCGACGTCGACAACTCGCAGTTGCCATGCGGTCTCAATGGAGCATTGTATTTCGTTTCCATGCCCCAGAAGGGCCATGGTGCACCCGGTGCAAAGTACGGGACTGGTAAGTTGCAGGATTCGATATTCATAGAGCATGAACTGATACATCCCAGGTTACTGTGACGCTCAATGTGCTCGAGACCTGAAGTACATCGATGGCAAAGCCAATGCAGAAGGTTGGCAAGCATCCGAATCTGACCCCAATGCGGGTATTGGCAGGAATGGTGCATGCTGGTGAGTACGCCAGTCTGCTCGGCTAGGCCCATTTTGACGCAACTCAGCACCGAGATGGACATCTGGGAGGCAAACTCAGTCTCCACGGCTGTGACCCCACACTCTTGTCAGCCTGAAGGCTACTCAGTCTGCACAGACGATACATGTGGTGGAACATACTCGCTCGATCGCTATGCCGGCTCCTGCGATGCGAATGGTTGCGATTTCAACCCATACCGTGTCGGCGCGAGGGACTTCTATGGCAAGGGCAAGTCTGGTGTAGACACATCAAAGAAGGTGACAGTGGTCACACAGTTCTTGGGATCTGGAGGATCGCTCAGCGAGATCAAGCGCTTCTATGTGCAGAATGGCAAAGTCATCGCTAACCCGGAGCCCACAGTCCCTGGCATGGTATGTGCTCACGTCACCAAGCCTTATGAACTCCCTTCTGACAATCGCGCAGACAGGCAACTCGATCACCCAAGAATGGTGCAACACGCAGAAGGAAGTCTTCCAGGAGGAAGTCTACCCCTTCAACGAGTTCGGCGGCATGGAGTCCATGGGTAGGGGTATGAACCTGGGCATGGTACTTGTCATGAGTCTCTGGGACGACCACTACGCCAATATGCTTTGGCTTGACAGCAGCTACCCTACTGACAAGGATCCGGAGCAGCCTGGTGTCGCTCGCGGCGAGTGCGACATCAACAGCGGCGTGCCAGCCGATGTAGAGTCTGCTAACCCGAATGCGCAAGTTATCTTCTCAAACATCAAGTTCGGGCCCATCGGCAGCACTTTCGCGCAGCCTGCTTGAGTTTATCAGGACGCATGATGAGCTTCGGGGTTGCTTTCACTGTCTCTCTGGTTCTGGCTCTACGCAGCCTCATCGGTTACCGCTTGTACATAAATCTGTCTGATCATGTCATTCGCTTCATTCTGATCAGAGAGACGGAACAATCAACGCTGTACAGTTTTGAAATACACTGTAGGCAATAAATATTCGTTCAAGAGTGCGCACACTTGATTCTAGCGCTTTCACCTTTGGCGGTGTGTATTCACAGTGAAATACTGGTTGGGGCACGATAGGCTGCTGTTAGCTCATAGGGAGAATGCCCCTAACTTCTATCCCTCCTTAGCATTTCAAAACATCACCGGAGCGGAGGAAGAACTTCCAAGTCATTGTCCAACCCTCCCGAAGTCCCTTTACAGCACATCACAACCGCAGATTTCACCATGGCTATGGACCTACAGCTCGAAGAAACACCACAACAATCAATCGCGCAAACGGCGTTGGCCATAACAGAGCTCGCGGAGAATATCCTGAACCGTTTGCCGGATGTTCGCGATCTAATTCATGTTCGGGCAACTTCGAAGGCCTTGACAACCATAGTCGACGGCACACCCAGCATCCAACGCCAGTTGTGGCAGCTTCCCACACCAATCCCAAACGACGAAGACCCACATTACCCTGATTTACCACAGATTATGTCCACGTATCCCATCACGCTAAGCTACCAGGAGGTGGAATGGGCTCTAGAGGCGAGTCGTCGCATGGAATGGGATGTGTATGACGCAATTGAGGCAGGCGAAGATGAGGTGACCGCTGCCGCGGTGCGAGAGCAGCAATGGCAAAGTCTGTGGTATTCGTTCGAGAAACCCAACTATACGTTTCACCTTGATACTATCCTCGAGCAGACACCTCAGCAACAGGCGTTCAAGTGCAACAGTTGCCAGCGTATTCACCCTCCATACGCTGCCTCGGGCTTACATCCAGCTCTCCGCTTCCTACACAACCACGAAATATGCGGTCACGGCTATGGTTCGGAACTGCTCTTTCGTTTCGCTCTTATGAATCTCGGGCGTGCAGACTACCGGATGGGGCCTGCATTGGACGAAAACCAGGGTCGCAGGTGTGGTCGCAAAAAATTGTATATTCTAGCGTTGTTTGCCAGGGCTGTGAGCAACGCTTACGAAACCGCAAAGCAACGCGGTATTCTTCAACATTATTTCATGGCGCCCGTGTGCACGAGGCTCATTCTGACTTGCGTCGAAGGTTCAGACCCCGTGGATTTGGGGAATATGATTGTTCGCGATCAAGATGGCATCAAGTTGGGGCAAGTGCTACGCGCTCTTCTGCGATTTTGCGACATGACCTTTACGCGCGGTCGCGCTAAGGTGCTGACTGTCAACGAGGCCTATGTCACCGGTGGAATATATGCTGAGACATGTGAGGAGGACAAGGCCTATATCGCCCGGCTGTACGATGAGGCACAGCAGGAGTTATCCTGCTTGCAGGAAGGTTATTTGGATGAAGACCAAGCAGCTCGTGGTTGAGGTAACAGATGCGCCCAGAGATCGCAGCGACTGATCCTGTATCTAGAAGCAGGAACTCTCGCGTCATGGATCATGATCTTCTTTCTTTAATCTCGAGCGTTCGTTTCGGTATACCAGAGTCTGGTGTCGCATGGCCCAACCAAGTTCGTTTTCACTGAGATATCGACATCAGCGTCACAACGGCAAACACGAGCGTCTGCTTCGTATGGAGTAAACGCAATCTGTTTTCGCATGACCGAATACAAATACTTCCATGCCCTCTCTTGTTATGTTCGTGCGTGCCCAGCCTGTATTCTTTTCTCCACATCTTTACTGATTTGGCCCCAATTCGTCGCTATCATTGCTGGCAAATCAGCGTACTCTTCGCCCTAGCCTCTTCTCCCCCACTGTTAGCCAGGAGTGCCTGCAGCATCTACCGAAGATGCTTGAAGATCGTGTGGAAGGTGTGACACGTTGTTGGTTTCCGTGCCCATGCGACGACCTAGAGGAGGATCAGTGCGATTGCTGCTCGTGGTAGTCGCATGCGAAGATGGGCCACAAATGCCGAGGTGGTGTTGCATGAGGCTGCTTGGGCGGCAGTGGTGACGTAGCTGCCTCCTGAACCTGGCACTAGCGCAATTTGGATTAGCTCAATGGGGACGGATTCCGGTTCCCGAGGTCTGACCTGAGCGACCGCCGCAACTACTTGTCGACATCCCATACACTATCGCAATCAGCTCTTCCAAGGTTGCTACTGCATGCGTTCATCATAATCATCCTGGTGTCCTGCGATAGTATGTCAGACGCTTGTGACATGTCGTTTAAAGTGTTGGCTGAGCATGAGGCAGAGAGATGCACACTTCAGCCTTCACTTGGCCTGCCCATGATCGATTCGTGACCTAGCCAAAGCTTGATGGCAATTATCTTGTGGTCTATACCCTCTCGTGAGTGTAGTAAGTCGAAACAGCTCCATCTTATATCTGACTAAGCGCCAGCTGTTTACTCGACGCGTAATACAAGAAGTCCCCAAGCCTTTGTACCACGCGATCATGTCACTACTGTGTAACGCGTTTGCCCGCTTCGTATAAACCGTCCCTTGCCTCAATTGCTGCCCTGGTTCCTTCTTCACCGACCCCCTCATCACCATGGATTACCCCAACATCGAGTCGCGCTCGGCTGCGCAGCAAGTCGCGACGACAACTGAATTTCTCGCTGCAATCTTCATGCATCTCAGCATACTCGATCTACTGCATGTGAAGCAGGTCTGCAGGCAATGGTGCGACTGTGTTCGAGACTTAAGCGAGCTGCAGCCAGCCCTTTACAAGCGCGCCACACCGGTGAAGTCTGGAGATAATCCGCACTTCAAGCCTTTAGACGAAGCGCTCGCCGCAGAGAAGTCCCGCGGAGGGCAGACATTCGGAGAAATGTTCATCAAAATCGGTCACGATCTTGAGTGGCGCCTAGATTTGTTAGTGGGATCCGGTACGGCAGATGGCAAGACCTTCGACAATCAAAGTGGTTGGCTCAGGCAACTTGATCACTACAAAACCGCGTTTAACATGATTATACTTTGTCACCACTGGACACCTCATGGCCCCAATCGCTCGATCTCCCGTCATAGTGCCGCTCCGCGAGCAATAACTGAAATGGGTGGCGTCCATTGTGGTAAATGTCATACGTTCCACTTCAGCTTCCGGTGGGATAATTTGCACCCGATGCTTCGATTCCTGAAACACACCCCATTTCTATGCATCGACGGATACAACTCGACGATTGACATACGGCTCATAGGTCCAAATTTGCCTTACTCCACAGACATCGAGCCCAAATACCAGGTGTTCCAAACTGCTATGGACCTCGCAGAACAGGTGGAAGACGTGGATTCGATATGTACAACATCTGGGTTGAAACATGACATCGGCATTCAACCTTCTGGTCTCCGACTTTCGGCGGCAGTCGGTCACTCGCCTCATCACAGTTCCACAGGTACACTGAGACGATCGGGCTTGCTCATCGGCGACTTCTTAGAAGGACTCATGTGGTGCACGCGGAAATTGGCTCTCGATGTACAGACTGATACAAGGGGCGTCTTGAACTTTATTGTGGGATCGACGGAGAGGGGGCTTAAAGCGGCGGAGGATCCAATCGAGCCAAATGCGCTTACAGAAGCGCAAGCCAGAGTCACGGCGATGAACGAGCGTATTGCTGTGATGGAAGCCCGCTCAACACTCTGGCGACAACAAGCATAGAGGGGGAAGGATCGGGTAGGCAAGGCGAGCCGTGGTTGTCTGCAAACTACATGTAGATGCTCTAACAACCTCTATGGAGATCACTTCCATTACTTATTGACCATGCATCCTCCAGGACGTTCCTCATCTTACGTACAACTCGTTACGACTCAGCGTCTTCCTGTAAGCCAAATTAAACCTCTACGATTGAGATCTCAACAGGAATCGCTTTCCGCAGTTCAGACCGACAGGTAATAATGCGTGCACAAAGCTTGAAGAGGTCTCCGAGAAGTTTCGCAAAGTCGAAGTTATGTGTCTCTTTCTGACCCTCCAACAGATAGCGATCGATAGCCGGATCTAGCTTGGCGATGCCATCTATAGCCTGCACCAGACGAACATACATGCCGCTTTCATGGAAATCAAGGCGCTGGTCAAACCCGAACAGTCTCTCACGACATACGGGACAAGTGGCTTTGCCTGTCTTCAGATGATCCTCAAGACAGATGGTACCGTGCGTGTGGCCGCAGGGAGTACGGACAGCTGGCTCAATTCTGTTCGAATGCGAGAAGGACACCCCGTAGTCGTAATAACAGGCATAGCAGCGGCGATCGGCCGGATCATCCGCTGCCATTGCTTCTTGGGTACACGGCGTGGTGAAGTCCGATACCGCTGGGTAGATTGGTGGTCGTTTACTGGGTGAGACCTCCCTCCTCGTGTCGGAGTCGGAGTCGTTATCTTGGGAGCCGGATGGTACGATGTCCTCTACATTGTCGTTGTCTTTATTAGCATTTTGATCGACTTCGCCTTCTGTGGCCTCGTTGTTATTCCTGTCATAAGAAGAAGTTTCGCTGAGAGCAACACTTCGCTTATCAAGCACCGCATCTAACTCACCGATGAACTCTGCTTGCTTGTACCGACAGCAGGTTAAGTATGAAACCATACTGATGAAACGGTCCTACTCTAAAGACGTATAGCTTCGAATGTATTTTTTATCGAGGTACTCTTTTTGTATTTGACCGCTTAGGCCCTTGTGCAAAGCTTTATACTCTAATATAAGCCTATAGGAATGGCCTTCGGTTGGATACAGCTTTTGGCCTTTAGCTTGACGTTGCTTTATCTATAGCATTCGAGCCGCCAGGTAGGGGTTTGCGGTAGACTCCTTGAATGTGTCAAGATCTAGACTGAAACGAACATTGTCAATGAGCCTGAAAAAGGGCTGACCTTCGGCGCGATACGCTAATGTTCGAGCGAACAGTGCTGCGTCTGCAATATAGGCTCGATAGTAGTCTCTGGTTCTTTCCAATTTTGATACTGGCCATGCGTCGGAGAGAGAAACGATCTCCATTCTCACTTCAGATGACAAATTAGACGCGACTCCTCGATCTAGATTGTCCAAAGAGACATAATTAGCCTGCATACGAGTGTACAAAGTCAGTACATGCATTTCGTTCATTTGGCTTCGGGACTTTACTAACCACGAACGTGAGCAACGGTTGAGCTTCTGCTGTGTGTACTGAGTCAAGATCGAAAAGTTGCAGTCCAACGTGCTGTAAGATTTTGAACAGTACCCGATTGATGACCAATGCTGAACGCCGCAACAGTCCGATATGTTCTTCGAAGTCTTTCTGCGCGGCGAGATCCATCGTGTTCGTCGACTGTTGGCACAGCACGTCAGATTGACTGAAGCGCGTAAACGGGGCAGATGTATAAAGGGTGTGGGATTGCTGTTCTGTACCGTTTGTTGATCGAGCAGTCAGCGATATAGCAAACTTGTGGTTTGATGGCACCGTGAAATGGTAAAAACATGAAAGAATTCGTCAAAGAGATACTCACTCTTGAGTGGAGTGATGAAGCCACATGGTTATCGAGCTGAGGTAGCAAAGGAGCCTCTGTGAAATGCCAAATTCTATGCAAACACTCCGGTAGAATACCCCATCGCCAAGTCGTGTTGTGATCAACGTAGGCTACTGCGCAAACTCTGGGGTAACTCTCATAAGACGAGTATTGATCATAATAGGTGCACGTCTTCGTATAACAGCCCAAGACGAGAGTGGTAAGTCGATGCATGAGGCTCCAGGGCAAGGATTAGAAAAGTTAAACGCAATAACTTCGACAGCCGCTATCAGCAGTTTGGATATTCTGTCTTGCATCGAGTACTGCTCCTCAACGGGGCGATGGCTTGGCTTTAGGTCGCGTGGTCTTCGCCGGCTACACGCTGCATTTTGAGTTCGCGATTGTTCGGTCCTTGTAGTCTGGTGGTTTCAACCTTGTTCAGAAAGTGCCGAAGCCCAGGTACAGGCCAGGAAACATGTTGATCGTGGCAATTGCGCCTACGAAGCTGGGAAGCTGTACCGAGTCTTACGTTCGTCGATAGTCGTTGGCATCCTGGTACCAAAGCTTGAAACCGTATGAGAACGGTGGAATCGCAACATGAAGCATTTCGGTTGCCATATGGTAGACGGCCATAAGGCGTCGATAGAATACAGCCATTCCAAGGTTACCTAGGTATGACGAGACCAACGGTGCGTCTGCTGGTGATCAGGCAAGTGCCGGTCAAACAAGATACCAGTATCTGTAAACTATGGCAAGGATACAGCAAGGATGCAATAGACCAAATGCAGTGGAAGTACTGCCCGGGCACAATCGGAGAGCGCCAGCGCACCTCGTGACGACACGCCCGGGTTTGAGGGTCGCATGATCTGGTGTCGCATAAGTATTGGCTGCACCCTTCGCCGGATGATGATCGCAAGAACGTGATACTCACCGCCATAGTCACTCTATATATCCTCGTTAGCAATTTTACTGTCTGCTAAATACTACGTCCAAGAGTTTGAACGCATCAGTTTGTCTCCCCCGTCGATGTCGAGAGCCTGAGGTGCGACATCTGTCTTGCCCCGCCACCCCGCCTCCTCGGCTGTGGCGCCCTTATCGCTTATCGCGACATTTCCGCATCCGTCTTCGGCGCGTCATCTGCTCCTTCGCGTCGACACGCCTCAAAGGGCGGGCAGCCTCCCCCGGGAGCGTCTTACTTCTCTCGAGCCTAAGGATAAAGAGCCTCGTCTCCGCTCACTGGCGAAACGCGTAGTTACTTTTTATACCCTACCCGAGCCAACACCGGCCGGACGTTCATCAGGCGGCACGACTACACCATTCACGATCTCCACCAAGCAGCAGGAAGCGAGACCTCATAGTTTAGCCGTCCGGAGACCTCGAAGGATCTTTCTTTCCATAGCGCCAGGCGATAGTCGCATCACTATACCACCACTAATATTCCGATCAACCCTCTGTAGTACACCATGCCGAGCTCACCAACGCAACCATTCCCTCTCTACCTATTCCCCAGCCTTCCCTTCCGCCGCCGCCGAAGCTCTGCCATCAGCATCTCGACCGCCTCCACATCTCCGTCCTCGTCTCCACCCCAGCCGACCTCTTTCTTGACGGCCCAACCGAACTCACACCTGCGCTGCCAGAAGTGCCTTGCCGACCTCATCCCCACGTCAGCCATAATAAGCAAAGGGTTCACTGGGCGTCATGGTCGCGCATATCTTGTAGGACCTCCATCGGCATCTAGCGCGTTTGCTGGTGGTGACATGTCAGCGACAGGCTGGAAGGCGGGCGACCTACCCAACACTTTGACGCACAAAGCCCACGCTCGTCAGCTCGTCACGGGTGCGCATACCGTTTCCGATATTAGCTGTCGCAGCTGTGGTACCGTGTTAGGATGGAAGTACGTCGATGCTGCTGAAGAGACTCAGAAGTACAAGGTTGGCAAATTCATACTGGAGACGAAGAGAGTTGTCAAAGGCGCGGAGTGGGACGAGAGCGTAGAAGAGGAAGACAACGGCATGGTACTGGAGAAGGAAGGTGACATCGAGTTCGATTCGCAGGACGAAGACGAATGCGAGGACCTCTTCAGTGGCATCTGGAGCCCCCAACTTGCGAGCAAGAGGAGGAAGCGCCGTGCCTACGGTGACATTGACTTGTCGGTGTGAGCTTGTCGATCCTTCCGCATCCACATTGCGAATACTTCTGCGCGTATATTACGGCGCATACCCTACAACTCAACACGAGAAACGAACGAATACCCCGGAAAGATAGATACACTTCCACTTTTGATACCCAGGAAAGGCGCATGGACATGGCGTAATGGTTTGCTTTTGTTTAATGACATGTGTATGTACCCTTATGAACCATGGTACAACACCACGATAATTTGATCGTCACCAACTTGTCCACAATATATCTCTGCATGCATTGATGTCTCGTGAGCCATGTATCGGGCCAGTAAGCTGTCAATGCTGCGATACCCCCACTCCCCCGGGACAGCCAATATGCCGCGTTCACAACTTCGCACTTGCGCCCTTCTCTCCCTTTGTCACCTCAGCGACCTCACTCGAGCTCTCAGGATTCCACCCAGCAATCAGGTCCTCCACAACATTGATCTCATCCTGTCCCCACACCAACCCGCCCACTGCTTTCCACTCCCCACTATCCGTCTGTCTCAGCACACGATACGTAGGTACGCCGCAAAGACCCAGGTCTTTTGCCTCTGCAGTCAAAGTCCGTAGTTTGGCTTTGGCATCGGGCTCGTTCGCGCGTGCAATGAGGTCAGCACCATTGAAACCACCTTGGTCAAGGACAGCGCGGAGTACGGAGTCGTCGGACATGTTTTGGTTGTGGGACCAGCACGCTTCGACTGTGTCTGATTAGCATGCTGCGTGGCATGTATCAGGCGTTTTGCAAAAGAACAAAAGTGCGACTTACATAACAAGTTCGTAGTCTCCGGCTCTACAATAGCAACCCTCAACACAGTGGGCGTCCGGATAGGGAACGTATCCGCCCAGTGGAACTTGACCTGTCGACCACCGTCCTGCGCACTAACAGCGTTCCAATACTCCGTCCAATCCGCATGATCTTGTCTCGACCACTTCGCCTTCGCAGGACTAACCGCCGACCCTGGTAGATTCGGCGCACCAATCTCTCTAAACAGAATACCGAGCAGGAATGGTTTCATAACAACCTCCAGTCCGGATCCAAAGTTACTCTTCAGTCTTTCCAATTGCGTGTACCCCAGAAATGCCCATGGACTGCTGAAATCGAACCAGAACTCCAACTTGACAGGACCGTGAGGAGTGTTCTTTGGCACGCAGCGAGGCATCAGACTCTTGAGTCCAGGGACACCACTCCACCCTTTACCAGCCGAAGAAGAAGATGAAAGAGCGTTTAACGTCGCCTCAACAAAATGCATACGATCTTGTCCCCAAAAGAATCTCCCTTTCTCCTCCTCGCCACTAACCCCCGTCCAAACCGCATCCGGGATCCAGAAGCCAGGAACACCAAAAGCACCTCTCTGGATGGCTTCTTCGGTACTCTTTTCCAACTCTTTCCTCGCGTTCACATCAGCGAAACACTCTTCTTCCAGCCCTTGCACTCCACACTCCCTCGCGATCTGCAAAAGCGTCGTGTTGGAATTTACATCTTGGCCGTCTACCCAGTAAGCCTGAAATAATCGATCCGTAAGCGCCCTCCTCTTCTCCTGGTCCTTCACACAGTACAACAAACGTAGGGCATTGACTGTTTTGCGCGGATGCTGGGGTGGGGGGTTGTATCGGATGTTGTATCTGCGGAGTGTGCGCTGCATACCATGTCCTGTGACGGCCTTTTTGGCGGAGTTGAAGACATCGGAGGCAGAGCCGCCAGCGCCTTGGGGCGCGGATGTGGCGCGGTAGATGGCGCCTAGGAGGACGGGTTTGTAGATCAGGTTTGCGTGCGTGCGTTGGGCAAGGGATTGGACGCGTGTGGAGGCTATGTAGGCGAAGGGGCAGGAGATGTCGTAGTTGAACTCTAGGGTGGGGGCGGCTGGCGCCATGGTGGTGGAGGTTGGGTGGTAGATGACCGCTAGTTGTTAAAACGCAGTATAGAAGGATGGATAAAGATGAATTAGTCTACAGATGCAAGCCATGAGTAAGCTTGGGCAACTGGTCAGCTTCAGCTCGGTATACCGTAGCGTTGATGTGGGGTAGATTCAGGTACAGCCGAGGTCCAGCTGTGCGCCGGAACACCAACACCATCTATGATGGAAATTGACTCAAAGAATTGATACATTTTTAGTATCTACCTTTTACGAACGATGTCGTAGTCTACCACACGTGATCAATCCCTCTAGTCTATGCATAGTTGAAGCTAGTTCTGCAGAGTGGACAGCTCGAGGCATCACTACTCTTGAACCACTTAAACAGACAGACGCCATGGAACAAGTTCTTGCAAGTGTGACATTTCTTGTCAGGCAACTTGCGATCGGATCCAACTATACTATAGCAGATCGCACATTCAATCTGGCCCTTGAGCGCTCCATCGACGTTTCTCTTGAATGTGGTCAGCGCGTCGATCAGGCTGCCATTGAAGATTGTAATAGCTCCCAGCGAAGTTCTCAGCCATGATTGCCACTTTTGCTCGTTGACGGCAACGCGATTCAGGCCTTCGATGTGGGCATTTGCAAGAGGGAATGCGGCAGGCAGAGAAATCCTCATCGCCATGGTTTGTTCGTCGACAACGTAGGACGCAGTGATCTCGCGCGCGCGGTTAACGACCTTGACCGCGAATGCTGAATCGGGCTCAGATGCGGCCTGTTCCTCTGACCATGTGTTGACTGCGTTGAGGGCGGCCACAATCACAGGTGGTGACACGTACTTCTCCGTCCAAGGCTCGAGCGCGACGACTATGGCGCGCGACTTGCAGCTCTTGAACCAGGTCTTTGTCAGAGATGGAACGTCGCGCAGACACAGGAAGTACAGGTGTGTAAGTAGCCACTGCAGATCGCGCTTTGGAGGCTCAACATCTGCTTCGTATGTCGTGATGTCAAGTTTGGAGACGTCGACCGGCTTGTTGTGCGCGTGGCCAAGGAAGTCGAACATGAAATCGAGCAGACCTGGAAGGTATTCACCTTCTCTGATGTGCTCGACGTAGTCGTTCTTGACCTTGAAGGATGCATGTTCCAGGTGATCGAATACCAGCAACCAGCTCAACAGATAACCGCGCAATGGCAACGGCACACTGCGTTCAAAGTTAGCGTCAGCAATCGCTGCAACCGTAGGCGCGTCGATGATCAGAGATAGCAACTCCTCGGGTAAACGCGCGGTAGTCTTCTCCAATGCCGCATCGATAGATATCTGCTCCTGAGCTGCGGGAATCTGCTTATGCAGGATGTCGAAGGCAGTTTGCTGCACAGGTTGCGATTCCACGTAGAGAAGAGGGAATAGCTCTTCCGTGGACTCCAGATGCTTGAGCGATACCTTGGAAATCTGGCGCGCTAGCACATCATTGACCATCTTGAGCGGCTGATGGAACTCATCCGGAAAGTGCTGCGAATGCTTCAAGATGTTGATAAGCCCATCAGCAACTGGTTGCTCGTTCTCTTTCCAAGCGTCGAGAAGATCGTCGTTGGGCTCTTCGGCTTGCGTCAAAGTTCGGAGCTGTGCGTATAGCTTTAGGGATGTGTGCACGAGAGGAATCGGGCTATCCATGCCGGACTCGTTTGACTCCAGCTCTTTCGTGGTCGCCCAGATTCCGGCGAGTGCACCCAAGATGCCAGCCCAGTGCTCGCCGTACATATCGCCAACCAATGGAAGCAATACTGTCAACGCGCGACACAGTTCGGCCTTCACAGGACGCGAGAGTGCGTCTGCTTGCAGCCACGGTACAACATGCTGAACAAACCGCATAAGACGAGGACCGGCGATGCTTTCCAAGATCCCCTCTTGGCCCATAACACTGTTCAATAGAACAAGCTGCTGCAGTGCCTCTTGCGACTTTTGCTGGGCATCAATACCCGTCAGATCGGCGATGACCTCATTACACATGCGCTCACAAGCCTTTGCATATGACAGTGGCTCCTTGAAGGCGTTCAGTAGCGCAAGAAGCTGGAGGGCGTTCTTTGAACTTCGCGTCGTCTTGAGCGTTTCCTGAAGTTGAGCAGTCTGTGAATTCTTCCAACCAGCGATCTCAATGGCATCAGCGATCATGACCGCGTACGCTCGTGCGTGATAGTAAGCTGGAGACGTCGCGCTGGCGTCTATGCTCCCCAAGAGTGTGTTCGCCCAAGACAACAGCGTAGCGTCGACATCATCCTTCGACCACATCGCGGCAAGGCTCTTTAGTTCGTGTGTCACAAGAGTTTGAGCATCCGAGATGAAGGTCATGGCCTCGGCTTCAACGTCTGAGTTGTATTGTGCCCAGAAACCGTTCGCGCCAGCGAGGCCAAGGTTGTCATCTGCGAGTTGTACGGCGACCGCAATGTTGCGGAGATAGGCAGCCCGAAGTTCAGAAGGAAGCTTGTCCATGGAGAAATAGTCGGGGTTCTTGAACAGCCTCGCCACATATTGCGTAATTCTGTATGCAGGAGAGTAGCCATCGGCATCCCGTGACATGGTCCTGATCGTAGAGGGCATCTGTCCATCATTCACCAGATATACGGCGCCACCAAGGGGATTCGTAATGGCCAGAGATAATTTTGGTACAGCGTTGAGGAATGGCTCCATAGATGCATTCCAGTCGTCGATGCTTGGAAACACTTTAGCAATCTCATCCCAGTCACCACCAGCTTTGACGGACTGCTTCGCCAAGTCAACCAGAGTCTCGACCGAGACCGATGTCGGGGATGCGTCTCGTAGCCCTTGTTGAACAAGATTGTAAATAGATTGCTTGGAGTCAGATCCAGAGGATAAAATTGTCTGAATGGAAGCGTTGACAGCTTTAGCAGCCTGCGCCACTTCGTCATCTGGAGATTCTGAGGCCAGAAGCAGGCTTTGCAGAAGGCCGGAGCCTTGCGGACTAGAGACAAACTCTCGGAGCATCGGCGGGTTCGACTTGACTATTTGACGTAGGCCCTGTAACGAGTAAGGAGCCTGGTGCGATATCGAGAGGGTTTCCGTCATGTACGCAAGGATCTCGTCTGTTGTTTCCGGGGAAAGTATCTTCGCTGGCGATTGAAGCATACGGTTGAACGAGTCCCATTCGGTAGAACCTTCTACAGCTTCGCGTACGTTCGCAGTAATGTACTTCTGCAACTCAGGGTCAGAGGTTGCAAGATCGAATGAGGGCGGGATCCTGGAAGAGGTAAGAATTGCTTCAAGCGCCTTGGTCTTCGCCGGAGAGTCGGTCTCTTTGAGAACAGTCTTGAGCGACGCGCTCCATGCGTTCTTGAAATACGCGCGATCGGACTTGGTATATAGTATGTCGATCACGTATGAAGACGAAGGAGATAGTACAAGGCCTGGGAGATCGTGTTGTATGAATGACTCTAGGTCTTGTTCGGATTGGGTAGATGAGATCAGGCTGGGATTTCGTTTCGGCAAAACCGCAATGGTGCCCGCTGCGCCATATGGCTTTCCGTTTCTGTTCTTGAGTACTTCCAGAGCTTCCCCAACTATTGACGAGCAAGCTTGGGAAAAAACAGATTGTAGCTTCGCCAAATTCTCGATCGTGAGCGCTTGGTCTTGTATAGTTGCGAAGCGTGTGGCGTGCTGAATGACGCTCGATTGAGACTTCTCATAATCTTTCGACTGTTCGGGGGCCAGGGTCTTGATAGCATCGACCAATTGTTGGGAGAAAGTAGGCCATTGCTCTTCTAGCACAACGGCCATTCCTTGGATGCCTAATGCTTTGGAGAGCAGACCTGAAGCATTAGAAGGCACAGCCCAATGCGAGGTCTCTAGCGTCGGTCGCAGGTACTGCGTTATTATTGGTAGCACCATCTCGTTGAGGAGCTTGGTCTTTTCCTCATCACTGAGTCGCTGAACCAGATTCCCAGCCACTTCCAGGTATGCTTTGAATCCCGCTTCGTGATTGTACTTTGGCTCGTCCTTGCGGATAATGCCACCATGCAGGGCGTTCAGCAGCTCCGCGGAGTCGGTACTGGATTGAGGCAGGACTTCTTCTGGTATGATCTTCAACAGCTCAGGTATGCGGGCCCAGGTATCACGAGGTCCTAGTTGAGAGCCCTTCTTCAGGAACTGCCGTAGGCGTCTGTCCACCCCAGTCTTACTTTTGTAGTCGGTAGTCCACACGGAAGGGTGTACAGAAGTGAGGAGGGTCAAAGATTCAACGTAATCGCCGATAGAACCGGTCTGATCAGAGTTCAACCCCTCTGCTAGGTATGCCTTGCTCAGGGTATCGAGATTCTCCTGGATAGCAGCATCCTCCTTCGCAACGCATGTCCTGAGAAGACGGTGCACTGCGCGCCGTATGCCAGCGTCATTGTATGAAGCAAATTGCCACAGCTTCTTGTCGCCAATCAAAGTCTCGTAGTCGGCGTGGTACTTAGAGAGCTCCTCGGGCTGCAGATTGTTCAACAGGCTGCCCAGTAAAGATATGCATGCAGAGATGACGCGGCTATACTTTGCTTCCGCGTCATCTTTGCTGACTATCCGCTCGTCGCTCAGAGTCGCCGTACTCTCCTTGTCCACTGCATCGCGACAGTATTCTAATATGGGCTGTTGGTAGACCTTCCGAATGCTCTGTAACTTTTCGGGCGTGTTGAAGACTTGTCGGAGCGAGGTCTGCGTCGCGTCGACTACGGATCGGTCGCTGTCATACAGACCACATAGCCAGGCTGCCACGCTCTTAGGCATGTGTCGTGCTATGCGCTTGCCGGCGGATACGGCGAATTGGCCGTGGACGAGGTGGGCATTCTGGCGAACGGCTTTCGCGTTGTCGATCGAGGTTCGCGGGTATATCTTGATCCATGCCTCGAGCAGGCCCTCTTCGACTGGCTCTTGCAGTGACGATATGTACGATTGTATGTCTTCCAGCGCCTTCGCCTTGGTCGTGCTGTCTTTCTTGGACAGATTGCGGAAGTAGACGACGACGTTTGGGTCCGAGATGGCGGAGAGGTCTGGGGGCTCGGATACGTAGGACAGGGGCGACGTGCTCGCGCTGAAGGCTGCTGATGCGCCGCCGAACGCGCCGAACGAGGTCGTGGCCGCCCGCGCGCTGCTCGCCTGTGCCTTTGCTGCACGCTTTGACATGGCGGGGTTGGGTGAGGGTTGCGTCACTCAGCGTCGAGGTCGGGGAGAGGTAGGCGGGATTGTCTTTGAGGCGATGAAACAAGTGAAAGCCAGCTGCAGCTACGTATCCAAGTACACAAAAGAAACACACGCTCGCACGTCAGTCACCATGGCAGAGGCTTGCGGATTACGCGAAATATGCGGCTCTGCTTGATGACGGCACCAACTGTGGGTAGCGGAAGACGGTGGGGACATCCCTGCCCTTTGGCCAGGCCCAATCGGTGCTAGTCTTGTCGCGCTGACCGCGACCGAACTTCGTCTGGAGGCAACGCACACTCGCAACTTCTCTTCGTTTCCGCCAACTCCCCTCCGCTACAACAAAATCCGCGCGGGCGGTGGACCATCAACATGAGGTTCTACATCGATAACCTCCCCGTGCTATTCCCATATCCCCGAGTATATCCAGAGCAATATGCCTACATGTGCGATCTCAAGCGCACCCTGGATCAGGGTGGCCACTGTGTCCTCGAGATGCCTTCAGGAACGGGTAAAACCATTTCTCTGCTCTCGCTCATCGTCGCTTACCAGCAGCACTATCCTGAAAAGCGGAAGCTGATCTACTGTTCGCGTACCATGTCCGAGATCGAAAAGGCCTTGGCTGAACTCAAGGCGCTGATGAAGTACCGCACTACCGAGCTGGGCTACGAGGAAGAATTTCGGGGTCTTGGATTGACCAGTCGGAAAAACCTCTGCCTGCACCCGTCCGTCAAAAGAGAGAAGAGCGGTACCGTAGTCGACGCGAGATGTCGCAGCTTGACTGCTGGCTTCGTGAAGGAGAAGAAGGAGCGCGGCGAGGATGTCGAGCTTTGCGTGTACCATGAGAACTTGGATCTTCTGGAACCTCACAACCTCATACCGGCTGGTGTATGGACTTTCGATGGCATACTGAAGTATGGTGAGCAGCAGAAACAGTGTCCTTACTTTACAGCCCGGAGAATGATGCCTTATTGCAACGTCATCATCTACTCCTACCATTACCTCCTAGATCCCAAGATCGCAGACAGAGTCTCCAAAGAACTATCCAAAGACTGCATTGTCGTTTTCGACGAAGCCCACAACATCGACAACGTGTGTATCGAATCTCTCAGCATCGATCTTACCGAAGATGTACTCCGGAAAGCTACCAAAGGTGTCAACAACCTCGATCGCAAGATTACAGAAATGAAGACCAGTGACGCGACCAAGTTACAAAATGAATACGCGAAGCTTGTTGAAGGTCTCAGAGCTGCCGATGAAGCGCGAAACGAAGACGCCTTCATGGCTAATCCAGCGTTACCAGACGATCTCCTCACAGAAGCCGTGCCCGGTAATATACGGCGAGCGGAGCACTTCGTTGCCTTCCTCAAGCGCTTTATCGAGTATCTCAAGACACGCATGAAGGTGCTCAACGTCGTCGCCGACACACCACCAGATTTCCTCAAACATTGCAAAGACTTGACCTTCATCGAGCGAAAACCACTCAGATTCTGCGCCGAGCGTTTGACATCACTTGTTCGCACCTTGGAACTCACAAATATTGAAGATTACCAGCCGCTTCAGGAGGTCGCTACCTTCGCCACGCTAGTTGCCACATACGAGACCGGCTTCCTGTTAATCATCGAGCCCTTCGAATCAGCAACGGCAACAGTACCAAACCCTGTTCTACATCTCACCTGCTTAGACGCGGCCATAGCCATCAAGCCCGTCTTCGAGCGCTTCTACTCCGTCATCGTTACTTCCGGAACCATGTCTCCGCTAGACATGTACCCACGCATGCTCAACTTTAACACCGTTGTTCAAGAATCCTTCACCATGACACTCACACGGAAGACATTCTTACCAATGATCGTCGATCGCGGTAACGACCAGAACCAGGTCACATCGCAATTCGAACACCGCAACGACTTACAAGTGCAGCGAAACTTCGGTAATCTTCTCATCGAGTTCTGCAAACTGACGCCAGACGGCGTAGTCGTATTCTTCCCTTCATATCTCTACATGGAGAGTATCATCTCAGCATGGCAAGGCATGGAAATCCTCGACACAGTCTGGAAGTACAAACTCATCCTCGTCGAAACACCCGACGCCCAAGAAACCGCCCTCGCGCTAGAAACCTTCCGCACAGCGTGCAACAACGGCCGCGGCGCCGTCCTACTTTGTGTCGCGCGAGGAAAGGTCAGCGAAGGAATCGATTTCGACCACCACTACGGCCGCTCTGTGCTTTGCATGGGTGTACCATACCAATACACCGAATCTAGGATTCTGAAAGCGCGATTGGAGTTCCTGAGAGAAACCTACCGCATCAAAGAAGCAGACTTCCTCTCCTTCGATGCCATGCGCCACGCAGCCCAATGTCTAGGTCGCGTCATTCGCGGTAAAGACGACTACGGAATCATGGTACTGGCAGACAAACGCTTCAACAAGAAGCAAACCCAGCTCCCCAAATGGATCCAACAAGGCCTCGACGCTAAGAGCACAAAGCTGTCCATCGACCAGGCTGTAGGCGCCGCAAAGGCCTTCTTGAAAGATATGAGTGTCCCGTTCAGCCGAGCGGAAACAGAAGGACACTCGTCGTGGTCGCTGGAGGATCTGGAGGCTCATCAGCGCAAAAAGGAGGCTCATGGCATTAGTGGAACGGACAACCCAGCTATGCGCGCGTTGGAAGGTAGAGCCGAAGTCGAGCGCATGGAGGTTGATGAAGTGGATGAGTTTGGGGGCACGGCGGATGTTGATGCTGAGATGGCTGAGATGGCAACTGTCGACGCATAGAATGGCCCAGGCGACAAGCCAATCCCTCGTGAATATCCTTACATGAAGGGCGGTGTTAGTGAGACCGGCGATTCGTCATCGTAGCGCTTGGGTTGGATACCGCATTTTGGGCGCACACCAAAAGGTGATTTGGAGCATGGTAGAAGAATAGAATTGAAGGCGCATGACAAGCCGCGGTCCTAAGATCATCCACTTGACAGAGGTGCACGTCAGAGTAGGCATGTAGAATTGGGTTACAAATATCGCATTCAACTATGAACCTGTCAGGACAGAACACCCTGCTAGGAAACCATACACATTCCAAGCGACCGGACTCCATGCGTGCTACTTAGGAAGAAGAACCAACGCCCCAGTCCGCCATGCAGAACTCCCGAGGAAAAGAGAAACTCGGACCACATACTGTGTTGTAGCGACAGACACCAAGAACCCTAACCACGTTCCATCTTCTCAGCACGTTTATATTTCCATATCCATGAACAACCATTTCTTGCTTGTCAACTCTTCGCCCTGGCTGAACTCGTCGAGCGTTGTGAGGCCGAAGCCGATCCAGCCCAGATCCTTCGTTACGTTGGCCAGAGCGGCTTGGTCGACGTCGCGGTCGATGCACAGGACGAGACGATCGCAGGAGAAGTAGTCGACTTCGCAGAGTTCGAGGAGGGCCATGAGACTGTGGAGCATTAGTATATCGCTACCGAGGACGCAAATGTGGACTTACCCAGCCTTCAAATCTCCGTTCATGACAGATTCATCGAAGAAGATGAACATGGCCCTCTCGTCTTCCTTCTGAGCAACGAAACCCCGGAACCTGATGCCACCAACGTAGTCCCACATCTCAATGTAGTCGGCTATCGCGCCCTTCTCCTCCTCGAACCGCACCATTTCAGGCGCAGCAGAGTCGGTCGAAGAGTCCGAGTAGCGACGAGCATCGATACCGTAGTCGTTGGTGATAGCGGTGGTTGCAGTCGTAGTGTTGTCATATGGCATACCCATCACTAGCGAGTTCTGGCGATGCTGGCTCCCCTCACCCAGGAATACAGATCGCAGTGTCTCGCAGAAGAGTCTCTCACACTCTCCCGTGATGGTGTATGCTGCCCCCCCTCTGCGCGCCTTGCCATCTTGGGCGGTGGACGCGTTTTTGGCGGCGAGGGGGGGACTTGAAGGGGGTGATGGAATTCCCTGTGAATGTTAGTAGTGCCACCTACATAGAACGTAAGGCGTGGACATACCGAGCTGACCTCAGGAACACCACCCGGCCCCGGCAGACGGGGTAGTGGAGTAATGGAAGCCGTGGAGGCTGGCAGTAGCGGCGTTTACGGAGTAGCAGCTAGCGCGGACATTGCTCGCGGACGAGTACGAATGAATGCTACTATTACTACTCATACTACTACTGCTTCGTTTCGTCATCGCCATTGCTACAGTATTGCCACGGTTGGTTCGGTATTGGTGTAGTGGGGTAGTGGTGTCGAAGACGGTGGTGCGTAAGCGAGATTGTTCTTTGAGGTAGTTGCGGTATCGTTGTGTAACAGAGGGCTTGAGTCGACGTTGGAGTTGGGCGAAGATGAAGAGGAGTTGGGTTATAGCGCTGTGGGGTCTTTGGGGCTCGTGCACGCGTCTCGCACTCTGAATGGCCCGCCACTAGCGCTAGAATCTTCGCAATCTCGGAAGCCTCGGTTCTGCATTTTATCGTAATGACTGACGTGAGTCTGCGAACGTCGGAACCGAAATGTGAACAGCAGGGTTGCAGCATGTCACCTCGATCATGTGGCACTTTTGCAGACATGGCGCGTTCTGGATGTTGCTTGAAGATTGTGTATTACTACCGCTCGTACATCTCAACCGGAACACCGTGTAACTTTTCAAAGTAGCTTCCTCAGCGAACCTTTGCTCTTTGGCAACATCGCCTCGCTATATCACTTACAGACCCGCCATATGGAAAAGACATTGGCGAAGAGGACTGAGAGATCCTTCCTCCTTGCACACATCTAATGAAACAACCCCAGATTATGCAAGTCGGATATCTCAGACGACGCGCTATGCAGTTGATACAGAGACAGAAACGGAAATGAGAATGGCGCGAACGCACGCAGGCAGGCGGAGTCCTGCATGGGAGTGGATCCGATCCTGACGGGACCAAGTGGACCCTACTGCGCGTGGATTTTTGCAAGGTCGCGCTTAACCGACCGAGATGCACTTGATGTCGAAGATCAAGTCAGAGTTAGGAGGAATGTCCGGGGGAGCACCCTTCTTGCCGTAAGCCATCGCCGCAGGGATGGTAAGACGACGCTCGCCCCCGGCGGTCATGCCAGCGACACCGACGTCCCAACCCTTGATGACTTGACCGACACCAAGCTTGAACGAGAATGGCTTGCCCTTCTTGTTGGCTGCGTATTCGTTAGTCATGGTGGTACTATATGGAAGTTCGACAACTTACAGTCAAAGACCTTGCCGTTCTTCAGCTTGCCAATGTAGCGCATCTCGACGCGGTCGCCCTTCTTGGCGGCTTTGCCCTTGCCCTCCTTCTTGTCGTCAACGAGAACACCACTGACGGTGCGAGGTCCCTTGGCGGCCTCCTTCTTTGCCTCTGGCTTGGCGTCAACCTTGGGGGAGCCAGTTGGGCCCTGCTCAAGGTTCTTAGCGAACTGAACCTTCTTCTTGTCGCTGCTGGGGGTATCAACCTTCTCAGCCTTCTTCTCTGGCTCTGCGGCACCGGCAACAGCCTGGCCGTCGTTCTTCTTCAGCTTCTTAGCCTGCTTCTTGCTGAGCTTAGCATCACCGTTGGTCTTGCTGATCATGTCATCGAGGGTAGCATCATCCTCAGCAGCGCGCTTCTTGCTTTTCTTGCTGGCGTCAACAAGCTTGGGTGGCTCCTCATCGTCAGAGTCAACCTCAGTGATCCTGGGGTCGTTCATGCCATCGAGCTCATCATCCTCTGATTCTCCAATACCGTCGAGCTCCTCGTCTTCGGAGCCGAGATCGTAGCCGAGCTCGTCGAGACCATCGTCCTCGTCGTCTTCCTCATCATCCTCGTCGGGGAAGGCGAGGTAGTTACCGGTAACGTAAACGTCGTGAGTGCCGCTGACGGAAAGGTAGACCTCCTCACCTTGACGGACGGTGATGTCGAGCGGTTGCTGGTAGTGCTACGCAGGTATTAGATGGAGTCTGTTTGGAATTGTCATGATCAAGCATACCTTCTCGGGGTCGAGAGTGCACAGAACGAGCTCTTCAGGCTCGTCATCCTCATCCTCATCGTCCTCGTCGTCCTCGTCGCTCAAGTCGTCATCGGTGACCTTGGCCTTGCCCTTGGCCTTTCCCTTGCCGTTGGTCATGCCGTCGATGTCCATCTCATCGGCCTCAAGCTCTTCTTGCAGCTTCTTGGTGAGGGCTGCCTGCTTGGCCTTCTTTGACCGGGCAGGATCGCTGGGGCCACCGTTCTTCTCGCTCTCGCTATCGTCGGAGTCGGACATGTCCGAATCAGCTTCAGGGAGCGCACCAGCGGCACGCAGACGAGCAGCGATAGCCTCGATGTCACCCTCCTCGTAGTCCTCATCATCATCATCGTCCGAGTCAAAGTCCATGGGCACTCGGATGAGCTTCAGAGTCGCGCGAGGGTGCTTGTGCTCGTCGTCGATTTGAGGCTCGGCATCTGGGTCGATAGCCGCCATGGTGATGCGGAACTAATCATTATCAGTACTTTGCCATGGAATTGCGCATGCGACAGAGTTTTACTGCGAATTTTCGGCGCATAAAACTTCGTAACGCGGAGCAGGTAGAACCGGGCGTCAAGGCTACTCACAGTGGAAGACTGGTCGTCAGCAGCCAGGATGGGAAAGTTTCCAGCTGGAATGCGACGTCCGTAGACGCCTACGGGAATGGCGGACGACATCTTGGAAGTGGTCGCAAGTCTATGTCTGAGAGAGCTGACGGGATTGTTGAGAATATGAAGTCGGCGCACGTTTTTGTTGCTCAGGAAGTTGCACAGCTCGAGAACAGCTGGTAGAGCAGGATGATAACGAAAAGCGAGAAACTGAAGAGCAGCGACTTCGAGAGGTAGAAAAAGTTCGCCAAGGCCTGCAGCTTTCTCTTAGCGTGCTTTCACCGCCGGCAGAACGATCCACTTAGCGTCGCTAGCGTGACGTATTCGCGGTCCTCCAACGCGCCACGGCACGCGCCTTTCACCACCAACACCGATTTCGACATGCGGCAGCCGACGAACCTCCGCGACGCCCCATCATGACCCCGGCCCCGATGAACGCTCTTGATCCACCACACTACTGTCACCATGGGCTCGCGCCTAGAGAAGAACTCCGAGTCGGTCCGCAAGCGCATCGCCAGCCACCAGTTTGACGGCGAGTATGGAGAGGAGTACCGCGGCTCGGCCTTTGGCGGCTTTACCGACTACTTCAGGCGGAAGAAGATCAAACTGCAGAATCTCGATGCCGACATACGAAACCAGGCCGGTAACAAACCTCAAATCTTCAAGGGCGTCGTGGCGCATGTCAACGGCTACACGCAGCCATCGCTCAACGACCTGCACACCTTCATAGTCCAACACGGCGGCGGCTTCATGCAGTATCTGGATGGGAAGACTACGGTCACGCACATCATTGCCAGTAGTCTGACGCCGAAGAAAGTCGTCGAGTTCCGGAGATACCGAATCGTAAAGCCCGCGTGGATCGTAGACAGCATACAAGCGGGCAAGTTGCTGCCATGGAGCGAGTACCGAGTAGTTGATGAGGGCGAGAAGCAGAATGTGCTGGCTTTCAGCAAGGGCGGCATGACTAGCACCGCGAATGTCAAGACAAGGGGTTACCGGGACCAGACTGATGCCAGCTGGTACACAAGTCAACTGAGGGGAAGTCAGGCCGGTCCTGCGAGTACACCAACACCGAGTAGCAGCATGCGCGCGCGCTTTTCGAACAAGAAGCAGCGGCTTCCTACACCGGACGATGATATTGAGGATCTGCCACCCTCCCGCGGACCGGAAGGCCTGCCCGGCCAGGCTACATCCGAAGAGTCGAGTAAAGCTGCGAAGCTTGTTACACCACCCAAGACCAGCCCTTCGGTAGCCCCGGCCCGTATAGACGACGTGCCGGACGATGTCCACGATTGTCTCTATACGGACCCGAGCCCTCCTCCGCCCCAGCGCTCAGAGTCAAAAGACGACACCGAAGACCAAGCTGAGCAACTGCCTCCGGTGCAAGACGCTCCAAAGCCTAAGAACCGGGAGCTGACCGCCGAGGAGCACAATGCAATACTTCTACGGGATCCAAAGGTTCGCAAATCTACCGTTGTCGATCCGAACTTCCTCGAACAATACTATCGCGAATCACGGCTGCATCATCTGTCGACATGGAAAGCCGATCTCAAGTCCCAGCTGCAGGCACTAGCGAGCGAGAAGACCTCGTCACAGAGGGCCAAGCAGAAGCGCGCCCCGGGCGCTCGGCGCTATATTCTCCACGTGGACTTTGACAGTTTCTTCGCAGCAGTCAGCTTGAAGAAACACCCAGAATACAAAGACCAGCCGGCAGTTGTTGCGCATGGCCAAGGCAGCGGGTCTGAAATCGCGAGTTGCAACTATCCTGCCCGAACATTTGGTGTCAAAAACGGTATGTGGATGAAGCGGGCTCAAGAGCTTTGTCCAGACCTTAAAATCTTGCCTTATGACTTTCCCGAGTACGAAGCCACCAGCCGCGCCTTTTACGATGCCATATTGGCTAGCGGTGGTCTAGTGCAGAGTGTTAGTATCGACGAAGCGCTCATCGATGTATCGAACCTATGCATCGCTGCTGGTGGTAGTGATGGCAAACAATACTCCGAAGGCAGCAGTCATCGCGAGCAGGCGAAAGCCGAAGAAATTGCACTCAATCTACGCGACGAAGTCAGATCCAGGACTGGTTGTAACGTTTCCGTCGGCATCGGTAGCAACATCTTGCTAGCCAAAGTAGCCTTACGCAAAGCAAAGCCTGCCGGACAATATCAGATCAAACCCGAAGAGGTATTAGACTTCATAGGTCAACTTCAGGTACAAGATCTCCCAGGCGTCGCTTGGTCGATTGGAGGCAAGCTTGAGGACCAGGGAGTCAAACTCGTCAAAGACATTCGCGAACTTACGAAAGAAAGACTCGTTCAGATACTAGGGCCCAAGACTGGAGAGAAGCTTTACGAGTACGCAAGAGGTATCGATCATCAAGAAGTAGGGGAGCAAGTCGTCCGCAAGTCTATTTCTGCCGAGGTGAACTGGGGCGTTCGCTTTGAGAACCAGGAGCAAGCTGATGAGTTCATTGCAAGCTTATGCGGAGAGCTCCAGAAGAGACTGTTGAAGGAGAGGGTAAAGGGCAAACATTTCATGATGAAGATTATGCGACGTTCTCCAGACGCTCCTCTGGATCCTCCCAAGCATCTTGGCCACGGCAAATGCGACACGCATAATAAAAGCCTCACGCTTGGCGTCGCTACCAACGCCAAAGAAATCCTTACGAAAGAGGCATTAGGCATACTGCGCGGTTTTGGTTTCACCCCAGGTGAGCTTCGAGGCATCGGCATACAGATGACAAAACTTGAGCCTATGAAGAATGCCACGGATGGTAGTCTTGAAGGCTCACAGCGACGACTACAATTCAAAGTCGGCAACGCGGAAACAGCTCGTGTGGCGCGAGCCCCAAAAGCAGTTGAGGAAGACCCCATCCAAGACGATCCCGAGACCCCACGAAAGTCCAAAGCCTCGTCAGGAGAAGAGCATGTCCCTTTTGGCGCTCAGACACTCAATGCATCAACACCTTCACGCCGCCCGCTAAACATGTTAGGCACGCAGTTCATCATGCCCTCGCAGGTTGACCCCAAAGTACTGGCCGAGCTACCAGAGGACATTCGATCAAAACTGCTGCGCCAAACGCGTCAGTCTTCTCCTACACCTGCACGCAATGAAGACAAAAGAGGCAACCCTAGCACACCTACAAAAGCTTTGCCTTTCGCTATGACAGCACTCCCAGCCCAGTCTCAACTTGATCCCGATATACTTGCTACGCTACCAGCCGAAGTTCGTGCCGAGATACTTGCACAGTATGACGCCAGCATCACTCCCTTCTCTCCCTCTCGCCGTCCAAAGGGCGCGGACCAAACGATATTACCCCAATCGCCACGCAAGAATAGAATCATAGGTATCCCTGCGAAGAAAGCCATTGTACCTGTTAAGCGTGGTAGAGGCCGGCCACCAAGATCTGCAATGCTTGCTGCCGCTGCTCAAGCAAAGTCTATTAGCATGACTGGTAAAACTCTCACTCAAGCCAATTTCATCTCTCTCAAGAACCCCGCACGAGAAAGTGAGAGTAGAGAGAATTCCGCGGGCCCAAGCGATGATGCCTTTGAAGCGCCCACCGTACCCAAAGCACCAAAGGAAGATGACCTTGACCCAGCCTTCCTCGCTGCGCTACCCGAAGACGTTCGCAAAGAGGTACTCGCACAACACAAAGCCGAGAAAATGAATGCTTTCCGTGTCTCTGTATCACGCAAGGCTAAACCTCCACCGGTAGTCGAACCGCCTACAGAACTACCCATGATCAAAGTCCCTCGCCCTGTAAAGCCGACCTTTACAACCGACAAACTCTCGGCGCTGGCGGACTTGAGGGTCGCCATGAAGCAATGGATTGGCGAGTTTACTGACGAAGGGCCGTATGGCGAAGATGTTGTTGCATTGATCAAGTACCTCAGAAAGGTCGTACTGGAAGAAAAGGACATCAGCAAAGCTGTTGGTATGGTGAAATGGATCGACTACGTCATTAATTACGAGGCGCAAAAGGACGAAAACTTTTCGAAAGAGCCATGGGAAACAGCTCTTGCGAAGATCAAGGACGGCGTCTTCAAGGCGGTGAAAGAGAGAGGTTTGGGCCGAGTGTCTTTTGACTAGTCTACGTATGTTTCACGATTTATCACGAATGAACGAGCCATGCCACGCTGCAGTATGTGCCCCAGGTTCGGGTGACACGATGATACCTGACACTTGGGTATCACCAAGAGAGATTACATTCCACCCAACTTCCAAGGTGCATCATGCGGTCCATGGACATGGACACAAAGGCGACTTTGCGCTAGCACCCGGCAATATGTTCAGTCATGACCTATGACAGCAGACATATGACTAGGAATCACCCCCATCGTAACATGTCGTCAAGAAATCCTAGCTCTTCTTCCTGAGCTATAAAGCTACCTATACTGTTCTACTTTGTTTATCTTCCGCATCTTCAAGCAGAAGATCGCTGAAACCTACCGATCAATCACACATCCACATCACGATACCAATAGTAGCCTCCAGCGGTACGTTAGCACCAGAAAGTGCCGGCCACGATGAAATTCTGGAGCACACTTACGATGGCGGGATTCATTGGGGTAGTATCCACTACCGCGAATGACCTCACCCCGTCAAGGGTCTCTCAAGGCATTGCAGTGGCAGTAGCTCCCACCATCATTACAAACCACGTTCCGAGATCGAAAACTCGCTATCGATCTGTCCAGTTTCTGCTTGAGAAGATAGACCAAAAACTAAACTGGATGTCCTTCGTCGGTCCTGGAGGCGAAGCAGTCGACCCCTGTGCGCCTACATCCTCCCCCGCGCCCTTCCAGGGCCTCCATCGATGGTGGCCGACAAACAAGCCTGAATTCACGGGGACTAAAGATGAGCAAATTCCCGACAGATACCTCGAAAGGATGCCGGAGGTGAGTCTTGCAACGCTGTATGAGATTAGGCGAAGCATCAGGCTGACACATACATCCCTTCAAAGCCCGATGAAAGTCTTCCGATCACTATCAACGGTCAAGATAACTGCTACTACTCGAGCGACGGCGCGCAAAAGACTTGGATCGAGTGTGACGACAAGCACTTTGAACACTGTGGTTTCGACCCGCAGATCAAAGATCCGGAGATACACTGTGATAACGGCCGTCGGTACCGTCGCGTGTTCTTTTGCGACTTTGATGAAGAGGTGCCTAAGGAATCATCCTAGCATTAGGCTGTCTGAAGAGAGTGGCTAGAGGCGCTGGGGGTAGCACTTGCCGGATCCAGGTCCTTCCAATTACACCCTTTTCGTTCATACCTGCTAGCATGACTGCCCGATGTACTACCAGCCGCATTTTCTCTTAGCCATAGTTGATACTGTATAGGAACATGGAGACTGTGAGACATGGAAGAGCCCGCTATTCATTCAGTCTTGGTGTTACTGTGATACCTAGGTACGTTACCTGACTTACCCAGGTAGGTGCTCTACGCAGTATCAGAACATGACGCAATAATCGCGCCACGTGCTGCTCGATCACATGATCATAGCGCTGTTTCACCGTTGACGTTCGCACTCACTGTTGGCAGGTCCCCGATTGCTCCTGCCCCGCTTACAGTTCCATGATCCACGATTTTTAGTCCTTCGCCAATCTAAGCTTAGGCGCTTATCTACTCGGCTCTCACCTTCACCCGCGCTTTCTTTCTGCTTTACAAAACCTAGCCAAGCTACTGCCATTTAACCCCCCAACTTACACTCGTCATGTTTTCGTGGCTCCCTTTACTCGTTTGGCTTATCGCGTATCTGGTCGCGCCAGGTATCGCGGTACCTCTCGAGGTACCTAGCCCGCACGCACTCTCGAACAGTACATCAATGGCAACATCTGATGGAGCGATGGTCAGTACTTCATTTCAGTGCTCCTCAACAAAGCAAGACTGACCTTAGTACAAGCATATCCGCGACCCCAGAAAACTGAACTCCATCCAAATTATCCTCAGGAAGCAATCTCGGCTCTCAGCAAGAACAGAATACTATTACCACTTCTATGAGGGCCCTTCTGGTATGGCCGCGCCACTCTGTAGCCTGGGATATGGCATGAAAGACTTCCACCCTGTCGAATCTATGGGTCCATACTACTACAAAGGCGACCCAATCAAGAAGCCCCCATTTCCGCCGGAGGTGAGTCTGCAGAACACTGGCATGATCTGTGTCTTTTATCGATTCGTTATGAGCAGGTACTGACTTTACGCGGTATAGATGACTTTCCCTTTGGATCTCCCAGGCAAATATGTCGGCTGTCAATATACCTCAACAGGCGGCGATCCAGGCTGGCTTGACTGCGGCCCGGGTCGTGACATTCTGCATTTCGACCAAGATGAACGGTATTTAGAACCAGCCCAGGAATGCGACTGGAGAGAGAAGGCATGGGATCATCGCGGTTTCTTCGTGGATACTTAGGCTCGTCTATCAATAAGACGTTGTGCTCGAGGATGGCTGAGGCTGGAACATGCGCACAGCGCAGAGCGGAGATACTCTACATTGTGCGAAGGAATGCATGCATATGCCGCTCAGTCTCTCCTCCGTTTACTACAGTGCAATGTCTTCATACTTCCATACTACGTTTACCATTACTAGTGAAAGACCCTGTGTTTGTTTGCAACATTCCTTTGTCTCCCGCAAACGCTCGACCGCTGCTCTTCACAGCTCACCGCTTCTCTACCCCACTTTGAAGACTGATTACTTCAAGTCATCGACAAGCATTTAATCTACATCAAAGCTTCTCATCCAGCTCTCTTCCTCTAATCAGCGAAACACAAGACCCAGATCAACTTCCAATTCGCCATGCTCAACTGGCTTACTTCACTTGTCTGGCTACTTGCCTGCTTAAGCCTTGTATTAGCAGTGCCTGTCGACACGCCTGCCGGTAATGTCACATCTATAGCAAGGCGCAATACTGCGAGTGTATGTTTATTAGCCCTTTTGATACAATTTTGTAGCACTCTTGCTAATAAAGCTGACTACGCACTTCAGTATCCGTACTCCCTCCAGCTCATCCTAAGTAAATTCCCTGTTCGCCGATACAACTGGTTCATCTTCCAGGGACCCCAAGGAATCGCAGTGGATCCTTGCCTGGACCCTAAAGATGATCCAAACTTCGAGCGGGTCTACTTCGGAAGGGAACTCGCGGGCAAGGAGGACGACATCGCCCATCCGCCGTTTCCCCCTCTCAGTGTAAGTGGAATATTCTTAAACTCTTTGCTGAGTATCGCATGCTAACTCGCACTCTCTTATAGGTATACGCTGACATCGAGTATTCCGAAGACTGCCATTACATTGGTAGCGGCGTCGACGCTGGTCAGTTTCGATGCGGAGATTACTACATCATCGATTGTGCGAAAGACCCGCGCTACAACGAGGCAACCTTCAGATGTCCGGATGGTCGGGAATATCACCGCGGATATAACTGCGAGTTCTGAGGAGGCAGGCTAGATGGACCCGGGCTGATGGCAAGCGTATGTAAGGGTTAACCGTATGGTTCAAGTAGGCTTATCTAAGTGGTCATTTCACCCAACGTATGCACGTACGGTGAGGAATGCACTCGTCCTCAAGCAATATATTCGTCCTCAAGTGATGTGTTCGTCCTCAAGTAATGTATTTGTCCTCAAGCAATGCACTCGGCCTCAAGAAGTGTGAGCGTGAAGACAGGCCCGTGGGCGAATTCTGACGCGTTATTTACCCTCTGACCATATCTTAGCGACTGCCGTTTGCTTCATCTAAGACTAACTACAATTGGCTCCACACACGTGCTACTCTTGCGCGGTTGCCTACTTAACGCACTCACTTCTCACCACGAGCTTGTCGAGACATCGAGCCCCAACGCCAATTCAGAACATCGCGTCTCCGTTCATACACACTTCATCAACTCGACACACCCTGCCTACGAATCAATAGCAACTATGTCCTCCTTAGTCACCTACCTCGTGTGGCTCTTCGTCGGCCTCGGCTTCGTTCTTGCCGCACCCGCTGAGCAGTTTGCAGACCACCCCACTGCTGTAAGTGCGCGATGATGTTGAACGTCAAGCATCGTACTGACTAAGTTCAAGGGCCAGGGTCCGTATCCCTACTCCCTCCAGATCCAAGTCGAGGAGGTAGATACCAAGTACTACGTGTGGGACATCTTCCAAGGACCTAGCGGCGTAGCCGTGAACCCTTGTGGAGACACTCGCTTCGAGAAGGTCTATCATGGCGAGCCCGGATGGCACACCAACAAGCCAGACATGGACAGCCCTCCTTACCCTCAGAACTACTTGCCGTTCGTCCCCGAGGTGAGTTGGCTGCCATCTTTAGACGCTCACCGTACATGAACTAACTCACTTCTAGTTCGAGGTCCCGATCGAGTACGGCAACCGCGGTGACTGTGCCTACCACGCCACTGGTAAAGACGCGGGCCAGTTCCGTTGCGGCGACTACTACATAATCGACTGCGCCAAGGACCCTCGATATGGACAACAAGTTTCCTGCGGTAACCCACGTCCACGCTACGCTGTGGCCTGGTACTGCGAGTTCTAGAGGTTGGATAAAGAATCTGACGAAGAGCGACCGTGATGGTGGACAAGGCGCAGCTTGAGACATGACTACACGTCTCCTGCCTCCTATAGATATGGGAATACTGAGCCATTCTACGTAGAACCAATGAATGTATGAAGAACGCTCTCACTATCGCTCTCGGTCTCACTCTAATCACCCTGTACGTCAAAGCGCGAAGACCTGTCGCCTAACTTGGTCGTTTGCACGTCCCCTTCCGCCCGCCTTTTTGCCTGCCTTAATTTTGCCCACTAGAGCCGTCAGGTGCTCACTTCTTAGCCAAGAGATCATAGAATATATATGTAGCTCACAATGGCTCTCGCTCAGCCTCTATCCCTGACACAAAGCTTATCCTGAAGGCCTTGACAAAACGCACAATAACATCTCCCTCAACATGCTCGCGTGGCTCACCCTCCTCATGGGCCTTTCCATCAGTCTACTATTCGGCGCGACCACTGCAACATCTGCCCAGTTCTTGAGCCCCGAGGCGCAGGCTAATCGCACCGCACATGGTCTGGTACGTATGCATTATGTTCTGGAACGCGGTGCTCTACTGACCTTATATTAGCAAGCTGATGTGTTCACCAATTCGGTTCAGATCATTCTTGAGCGTTACTCGATTGCGGACTTCTACTGGTCGTTGTATCTAGGTCCTTATGGTGTGAAGATGAATGCCTGCAAAACAGGAGACTTCAAGCTCGGCTCGCAGATAGGTGAATTGGACTACGATCGCAACGACATCGACAACCCCCCAAACCCACCCGCGGTAAGTGAATTTATCGATTGCAGCTTGGAAGTGCACATGAAACTGACCACAGCGTAGACGGAGCTACCTGTTCCCGAGTGGATGGGCCGCAAGGACTGCAACTGGAAGACCAACGGTCACGGTGATGTCGGTCAGTTCGTATGTGGCGACTGGATGATCTATGACTGTGAGCGAGATGCGAGTTGGAACGATGGAGCGATCTCATGTACCGGCCAAGGTTGGTCGTATCATCGGGGATACGCCTGCAACTTCTAGGCTGGGGTTCTTCGTGCGTTGCATAACTCGGCAAAAGAGTCTTTCGTCGCTTGAGTAATGTGGTGGACGGTCTTGGGATTGGGATCTTTCTGTCTGCAACACGGCGGAACATTTGATTTCCTCTTAGAAGCCGGACAGCTGGTTACCATCTTAGATACTTGGTGAATCGAATTGGGTATCGCTTCCAGATACACATGCTTATATTCTACTCGCTTCAAGGTGCGCTAGTGGCCGAAAGAAAGCGCTTCCCTATTTGTTTGCTTGTATGGTCTCGGCGTGTGTTGTTCGTCTCTCGAGGGTGTCACTGCCTACGTGGCAACCAATCGGTTCACTTTCGCTTACAGTACATAAACTCGTCCCGCTGCTCGAGCCAACTCTCCTCTCCCTAACGGCTCTCGAAATCAAGAAGCAAGTAGCACGTTGACTTCTACGCCGTTAAACATGCGGACGCTCGCCACATTGCTTGTCAGCCCAGTCGCCATCTTCCTCGGCACGACTTCTGCTACCCCCGTCAAGTACACTGGCGTACAGAGATCCGAAAATGGTAATGATTGGCGCCCCTCGGTCGGTTTTCTGAATACCAAGATAGACTTCACCGCTAAATCCGAGGTAGGACTACTACGACTCCTCGGTCCAGATCCTTCTCCTCCGATCATCCGGTACAGAGTACTATTGGCAAATGTACCAAGGCCCAGCCCTAGTATCTGTGGATCCTTGCGGCTATCCAGACCCCTTCAAGGTCGCGGATTTCAAAGGCGTGTACCATTACGGACGAGACGCGATTGACAACCCTCCGCAAGCTCCTGCTGTAAGTCATGATACATGTTGCGGAAGCTTATGCCAGACAGGAGGGAAACGCTGTAGCTGATAGCACATTCTTAGATGGATCTCAAGTTGTTGAAGTGGATGGACCATGATGATTGCGTGTGGAGAACACAGGGTAACGGAGACGTTGGGCATGTAGTTTGTGGTGATTGGTTGGATATGCCCTGCGAGGTGGATGGGTCGTACAACCAAGGCGTGTTGAACTGCCATGGGAGGTCTTTCCATCGTATGTACGCTTGTAGGTACTGAGCGCGGGTGAACGAGGTGCTGGTTGCAAGCGGGTCAACTTCGGGGTCGCGTCAGGGAAATTGGGGGGGTTGGTAGGCGCTTCTGATCGAAGCCCCCTCATTCCACAGCTTTGGGTACCCGCAGTATGCACATTGCGATGGCGTGTTTCGCATGATCAAAAATCCTGTTCATTAACATTTTTATGCGCACCTGACTATCGTTTGCCAACTTTTGGGAATTTTGACGACTTGCCTGGTCTCGCGGTTGTAGGAAGCAGAGATCTGAGCTGGGGCGTGCACGGTCAGCTGACGACGACATTTACTAAGCCCAAAATAGTTAGCATGCGTAGCCCTCTTCGCGAAGTGAGTGCAGTTTCGACCTTTTCCTCATCGTCTACATCTTTGCTAAGTGTACTTTTCGAGTTCCCAGAATTCGCATACCCCGATACCCAGCGCACGAGTATCACATTAGTCGAAGTTAAAGTTTTGGCTTCTTCCGAGTATTCACTAGACTACGAGCCGAATGCGAGTATAGTACGATGCCGTATCGGTGCAGCCGAGGATGTCTTTTCGTCTTCGTCGATATGGTTGGTTGATAGTATCAAGTAGCAGGATATGAACAGGATGGTTATAAGGAAGTCCAGAGCTTCTGGCATATGAACTTGCCCCTCACAATCATCGGTGTCAACACTGCATTGCTTATTATTTTTGGGCTTCTTGGGATAATCCTTTTTTTCTTACAATCCACTAGCTCCCTCTAAATATGGAAGCCCCTCTATACTATTCGTCCAAAGGGTCGGAAAATGCTACCGCCTTCGTCAACGGACGAGTATACACCATGGACGATGCGCAACCATGGGCTGAAGCCTTTATCGTCAATCCCGACGGCAAGTTCGAAGCCGTCGGCTCGAACGAGGAGATCAGAACCATTGCTAAAAGAAGAGGGCTCGTTCAGTACCAACTACAAGAGAAATTCGTCATGCCCGGTATCCACGACGCCCATACTCACCTCTTAGCGGCCGGATGCCAGCGCACTGGGGAAGCGCACGTCGGCTGGGATAGCACCGACAAGACTCTCGCCAGCAACATCAAGTCAGCTTCCTGTGCCTGCGCTTTTTCAAACGTCATGGGCAACTGGATTATAGGCAACTTTTACCAGGCAAGCAACTTTGCCGATGGCATTCCCGACAGAAAATACCTCGACGAGCTTTACCCGGGCGACCCCGTGATCGTGCGCGAAATTTCCTGCCATCGAATCCTCGTGAACACTGCTGGACTGCGTGAGATGGGTATCGACGACGACGTCAAGGACCCGCCCGGGGGTTTCTTCTTTCGTCGACCTGATGGCACACTCACCGGAGAGATTGTCGAGGCTGCAACAACTCCAATCTGGCGTGGTCTACCGCGCACTCCACTCAGCTATGCCAAGACTGTCATCGAGTTTGCCATGTCTGAATGTCATAGGTATGGCATTACATCCGTGCAAGAGGCATCGGCCAACACCGTCTATCTACACGCCGTGCGTGAGCTGGAAGCGGAGAATCGCCTGCCTCTAAACATACACACACACATTGTTGCCGCACCGGAGAAAGCTCACGAGCGCGAGGAATCACTAGCAGCTCTGCTCAATGTTGCAGAAGCTTTTGAGAGCAAACATGTTCACACGAGCTTTGTCAAGTTCTTCCTCGACGGCGCTCCGCTTCCTCCACAGTCCACCCAATGCGATTTGAACGACCATGGAGCGCCCGATGCTAAGCATTTGCTGTTGAGCTACGACAAGCTACTCGAACAACTTCTCAAATACGATGCTCGGAACATGACATGCAAGATCCACGCCGCAGGCGAGGGAAGCTTGCGGCTTGCGCTGGACGCCTACGAGGCTGTGCGAAAGAACAACCCCAACGGTCCCAAGCACGAGGTTGCGCATTGTAATGCAGTCCATCCAGGCATGTGAAGCCATCCCTGAGCATCCTTCGCGAGATCTTCATGCTACCAAACTAACTTATGCTGTAGATGACATCCCACGGATCGCACGCCTGGGCCTTACCGCCGAAATGTCCCCGGCAATTTGGCACTATCCCATTGTGCAAGCAGCGCCCCATCTGCTCAAGTGGCCCTTCAACGATATTCTGGCTACAGGCGCTCGTATGACGATTGGCTCGGATTGGATCTTGACTCCCAACCCGAGTTTGTTCGATCCACTTGCACACCTGGTGGAGAGACTTGAAGTGCCTGAAACACCAGCCCATAAGGGATTGAACAAAAGGCTGGTAGCCGCTGCAACGCTCTGCCGTATGATCACGTTGGGAGGTGCAGAAGCGGTGGGAAGAAGTCGCACGCAGGGCAGCATTGAAGTTGGGAAGATGGCAAACTTCATTGCTGTTGACCAGGACTTGAGTCAGGGGGAGTTTGCTGGAGCTACAGTCTTGAAGACTTGGTTTGAGGGACGACAGGTGTATAGTTCTGTGCCGGGCCAGTTGGGGTTGAAATATTGATGGCTTGGCCTTCTGTAGATTAGCCCCGCCATCAGCGCATTTCATTTCCAGCAATAAATAAGTCAGTAGTTTTAGCTATTCTCGCCTCAGTGATTGGCATCTTCTGTCTCAATCTTCTCTTCTTCGTCGACTTCTCCAACCAGTGTGTATCCTTGAGGTTCCTTTACAGCCGCAACGAATATAACGCTCCCAACGATCAATCCCGCACCGGCGAACTTCCACCATCCCGGCTCCAGTCTCCATACAATCTTGTCCGCCAGCATAGCGAACACCACCTGAAGGTTTACTATGTGAAGCGCTTTCTTCGAATCGCCGGTCATCAAGCTCGCTGCCATGAGCCAATGCATAGCGAACCCCAATATGCCCAGCACGCACACAAACAGCCATCCTACGGCGCTGGATGGAAAACCCAAGCCTTGTTGCTGTATGATGAGCGATGCGCCGCTCAGTAACGTACATATGGGCGCAAAGTATGCAACCGTTGTCATCGGGTGTACGCGCTCTCCTAGGCACGACATGGTCAAAAACGAGACTGCGCCCCCGAAGACACCAATAAGTGCCGCACCAATGGCCAGCACGTGCTCTCTAGGCGTGTTTGTTACATGAGCGCTCCAAGGCTGCAATACGCAGAGTAAGCCGATGACCGCAACCAGAGTTGCGAGAATTTGAGCGACAGAGCAGCGCTGCTGACCCGGTAACAAGCCGAGGAGAAGGGCAGCGAGAATTGGCGCGAGGAAGTTGATCAGAGTGGCCTCAGCTAGTGCGAGATAGCGTAGAGAGACGTAGAAGCCCCAGATACCGAAGAAACCGGCAACGCCTCTTACGACGAGTAGAGGGCGCAGCTTGGGAGGACCGAGTGCACCACCAGGAATGGCTGCTGGGGACAGTACTATGTACGTCCAGGACAGGATGGTGATTATCGACATCATTACAATGAGTATCTGGAGAACATCAATATTTGCGTAGGTGGGCGGTTAGCATATTTCCATACCTCGGAAGTACCGACTGCTGTGGTGCCTGAGTCGCCGCTACGCTGCGTTCCCAAGATGCGCCCCAACGTCCCCAAGATGGTGGAGCATAATTGCGCCAAGAGCATAAGAAGAATACCAGCATTATTGTGAAGGATATGATCCGCGCTGCTCGCAACACCATAGATCCTATCTGTTATTAATGTAGCTGAAATCATGGTGTTGTGATGGGGAAGGTGAACGGAAAGCTCTCCGATGGAAGACGAGCTCGGGATGCAGGAATGTGAGACTTTACGTGTATTTGATGCGTTTCACGCCTCCTTTCAGCACAATCTTTCCAACTGGGCAGCGAAATAACTCTTGAATTCTTGACCATTGGTCGCGTAGATTCAAGAAGGAATTATGTACCTTGAAACTCAACAATTCAGCTTTGGTGCGCCCTGCCGCACGTGCATCAACGAATTACGGCTTGCGCAAAAGCTGCATCATGATGTTTTTGTCAACAGACTCAACAGGATGTTATTCCATTGGCATCGCACGCGATTCATGATGAAGTCGAACCTGTATTTCACCATGTTCTTAGCAACGGCGAGGGACCAAAACGAGTATCCGGTCCGCTGGGTGATAGGCGCCAGCCACCTTTTCAGCATCGAGCAGAACTTCCACAAACCAAAAGGTTATCGCTGGATGTTTGCGACACTCACCATGGTCGTGGATCTTCGCCAGTGACACCTCATACTTTCTTTTGCACTTGATCTCGCCCTCGCGCAGAGTGCGTACTCTCTTCCCATGCTTCCTTCGTGATGCGCCAGATCCACTCATTTCCAAACATTTTGTCTTCTATTCTCTCAGCCTGAAATCCGAACTTCTTGTTCATCAATCCCTTGAACGCAGCATTAGCATCTACGCATGCTATGTGGACCTCGTGCATGCCCAAAACAGCAAAGCCATGATCAATGACCATACACAACGACTCATAGCCGTAGCCTGAGCCACGGTAGTATGTGTCCAACATCAAGCCTGCATCACCAATCAGCTTGCCATCACTCTTTCTCCTGCCAATCCAGCCCAAACCGCCTGTGCCGACAGTCTTGCCTTCAACCACGACAACAATGTTGACGCGTTGTAGTGGTATATCTACAACCTGCCACTGCTTGATCAAAATAGCAATGGCATCCGCGTTATCTAACCCGGCGCATGACTTGTCGTACTGGACATTGCGATAGTCGGTGAAAAGCTGTAGGAGTGCAGCAGCATCATCCATGTGCGGAAGACGAAGATATAATTGGGGAAACATGAGCGAAGTGATACGCAAGCTGCTAGCGTCGTTCGGTGGTAGGTTTGTTGAGTGAGTGTAGAAGGTGGTACTACCGGTAGCGGTGAGCGCTGGGTGTTCGGAGGAAGTAGTCATCGTGTATTATGGAAGATGAGGTGACACGGAGAGGATCTGGGGGCCCTGAATCAGATCCGGAATGCGAATGACTGTATTGATGTGCTGCTCAACGGACCACTTCAGGTGTGTTGCCTACGCCCGGAGCTAGCCTAGGTATCTTCGCTCTCTGCCGACATCTTGAACAATGTCGTCATCATTGGCTCCACGAAAAGACTCGGGGATTGGCATACACAGATCATAGAAAAGTTCCTTCCGGTAGGTTTGAAGACTTGTTGTGGGAACGAAGATTCAGATGGTAACTTCCTGGGTTCGAGATTCAGCGACACTAGCGGCTTGGCAGAGCTGTCAGAGGTACAGCCCAGCCTGGGCGCAATCAGTCTCATTCATCGTACCGTGGACCTCCCTCTAACGATGCTTCCACAGTTACTCAGCTTGCCTACAACGATGCCATGCCGAATTCCCGCGTTCTCGCTCAGCTGCTCCGCTTACTTGTCAGGTGCTCTCCCGCGATAGCCGGATGGCTGCTACAGACCAATAACTACCAAATCCGTGTGTGCTTCACTGTGATGCCTGCTCCTAGCCTCCAAGCCTACGCATACTCAATAGCTAGAGGCGTTGACGTACGTACGCGTTTCATCTTGCAGCGACGCCAGCATAAGCACTTAGCTGCATTAGCTGAAGGCGCAGTCGGCGGAACCTCCGCTAGGCGCGATTGGCATCATGTCAGGCGTCCACGAGTCTGCCCTGGCAGTAGCAGCCACCTTAACCATGACATCTCTCGAAATCGTCAAACTCCAAGATTCGGTTTCAATCTCGAGAACCAAGATCACCAACACGTGTTTCTTCCCTTAGCCACTTCCTCATCGATGCATGCAGCCAATCCCATATGACGCTCTCCTCCCCTCTTAATCACAGTCGTCACGCTACTGCGCTCCTCACCAACGACCACACACCATGAGCGAAAGCAGGCGCAGTTCCATATCCAGCGTATGGTCTGACGACAACCAAGCCCCATGTTCTCGGTACTCCCTTCCAAGAGCATCTTCTCGGTTCTGGAAATACGGCACATTACTTATTCTGGGCTTTGGTGCCATCGTCCTCTTCTCGACAAAAACATCGGTCTCAAACAAAATTGTACCAACACATGTTCCGCATCTTGGTTCCGTTCCCGCTTCATCTGCACCCGCGCCGTCATCACAATCGTCCCCTCGCATCGGCAAAGTAACGGCCTCATTCGGGCCGGAAGATCCCGTCTATGAAGCCGCCATCGCTTCTCACCAGGTCCACAATGACCTCCACGGGTACCCCGAGTTCATACTTCGCGAGCGCATGCTGCCTGGTCTTTGGTCCAAACATGCCTTCCTGCTCGCGATTCTTGGAGCCGAACTTGCCAAGCCAGCTGCGGAACGACTGGAGTGGCTTTTCTGGCATGATCGCGACACCATCTTGATGAATCCTAATGTTCCGTTGCAAGTCTTCTTACCCCCAGATCAAAAGACCAATTTGGTGGTGACGAATGATCGACATGGTCTTAACAACGGCGTCTTCCTCATCAAAGTAAACGAGTGGGCGATACGTCTCTTCTCGGCAGCATTGAGCCTGAAGGAGTATAATCCTGATATACAGTTGAAGTATAGTGAGCAAAGTGCTATGGAAGAGACTATGAGACGTGTAGGTGGAAGGCTCATTCACGTTTTACTTATTGCATCAACTAATCATCTTGCGACTCACAGCCATACTTCTCTTCCGCCGTTGCCTACGTGCCCCAACGGTGGTTCAATGGCTTCCCACCCAATCCAGACAAGCCTAGCAAACCATCATTAGCTCGTCCTGCATCTCTGCTCATTCACTTCGCTTCGAATCGAGACGGGAAGCGTCCGGAGAGGATGGCTTACTGGGGCGGTATAGCGCGGAGCAAGGCGAGCGAGTGGACAAAACCGTTCAATGAGACGGGCTACCCAGCTGAGATAGAAGAGTATTGGGCGAGAGCGGGTAAGGGAGAGGATGTTGAGACTTTGTGCAATGATGTTGGAAGCAGGGTTTGGAGTTGACGATCTGTTCAGCGTTGGCGCCGAGGTTGTAAACTTCAACATGAGTAAATCGATGGGTCTTCTGATTCAAACGAACATCAATAGAACAACAGGGTATAACCTCCCCCTTCCCATACCGTCCTCCTGGACGCCTAACCAACGCCATCCGCTTACTCCTACTTGACACTCATTTCCAAACCCCCATCTCTGCTCTCGTTGACACGCATGATACTGCTCCGCATAGCTGACCTCGTATTCTCCTTATCACTATCCCCACCTCTCTCCAGTCTCTCCCAGAGACCACCATTGCCCGGCGGCCCCGAACTGAGACTCTCCCTAACATCGACCGCAGAGTCTATTATACCTAGACCCTGCACCCGCGACCCCAGGTCTTCGATAACATCGTGGTGCCTCGCCTTCTTAGCTTTGTACAGGGTCTGCTCTACAGAGCCAGGGAGGTAGATGCGCTTGGCGCCTAGGGTACGCTTAATATCTTCAAGAAGAACTTCCATGGGACAGATATAAGCGATCTTGTTCTTTTGGCAAAAGGCAAGCACGTGGCCGACGACTTTGTGATGACCGTTTTGTACGACCCAGGCTCCGCTGTCGCCACCGATGCCGAAGCCGCCAGCGACGTGCCACGAGCGGGAGAAGGATTTGCGGTGGTAGATGCGGACGGCGGACATGACGCTGCTGACCATGCCCGGTTGGAGGCCGGTGGTGCGGCCGAAGCAGTGTACAGACATGCCACCGAGGGTGGATGCGGGGGCTACGCCGTTGGGGTATTCGTCCTCTTCGGGGGTGTAAGTGCGGCGGTTGACTGGCTTCTCCAGCTTGGAGGCTATGGCGCGTTGTTCCGGCGTCATGGAGCCCAGGCAGAAGCGGCGACCTCCTTGGCAAACGTTATATGGCTGGAGGCGGTCTTCCCTGAGCTTGAGGAGCGCCCAGTCGATTTCGTGGAGGATGCCGTCGCGCTTCCACCGGCGGATGCCGGAAGAGGCGTGAACGTGGCCTAGTTCGTGCGAGGAGAGATGGTCGTCGTCGCGATCTTCTTCGCAGGGGAAGAAGTCAGCGCCCACGTCATCGATGGCTGGTTGTGTGATCTTTATCTCCTCGCCTTCGCCTGGCGCAATGCCTTCAATGTCGCCCATGGTTGCGTGTGAAATATGAGAATCTGCCATATCTGAAATGGGATTAGCGCTTGTAACTTGTGTGCAGTGTCGGATCGGCATACCCTCCGCAGAGTCATCGTCAGACTCAAGCTCACTGTCAGAGAATTCGAACGAAGCAAGGTCAGCGTCGTCTTCCTCGCTCTTTATGTCCTCATCGTCTGATAGTTCAAGATCCCACATCCCAGCGGGCTCATCCGATTCTAGATGAAGATCTGGTTGCGCACCCATACCCATTAACCAAGGGTTGTTCGCTGCGCTGGACAGCATCACATCGCTCGGAGAAGGGCTATCGGGCTCTTCGCCAACGTCGTCTTCGTCTTCGGACGGTATGTCGAGTAGGTGATGGACACTCATGCCCAATGGCTCATCGTCAACCAGAATGACCCCACCATAGGATACCGGAGGCAGATGTTCACCGTTGAACGCTCCAATGGAAGCCCCGCATAATGGGCGATCCTGATGGTAAGGGTTCATCACAGCCATGTCCGCATCGTAGGAGTCGGTATTCATCATGGATCGATGCGGTGGCCTAGTTCGGCGCGACGAACGGCTCATCTTGGACCGCCTGATCTTTCCCCTACGGACCTTGAGGTCATATATATTCTCGTCAAAGCGGAAGCGACGGCTGAGAATGGTCTTGACCTTTGCCACACTGGTACAGGTAACAAACACAGTAGGCTTGGCTTTCTCTAGTACTTCTCCGATGGCGACGAGGTCAATGCTAACAGTCTCTTCAGAATCCTTGAGCGCCCGTTCTATTAGACGCTCAAGGCGGGGCAACATGGATGAGTGCCATTCTTCCACGATCTCAGGTGTGAAATTGACTGGGAAGAGACGTAGCTTCGGTCGAGGGGTCGGCTCTATATCGGTCTCGATCTGTATAGACGAAGTGACGTAGCTCTCACTCGAATTTACCGTCCTACTCTGTATCTCTGGCTCAGGTGTTGGATAACCAAGAGTAGCTTGCGGCCAGTGTCGCAGTCCGTCACTGACAAGGGCCGAGACGGTGGTATTACTGCGTTTCTGCTTTGTCTGGCGCCAAGCCTTTTGGATGATGGTGATTTTGTCTTTGTAGTCTTGTAGCGTTGCGCATCCATTAGAGGGGGCGCGCGACTGTCGCCATGCACGCTGAATCGTTGAAGCGGCAGTCGCCACGCGCTCTCTGTACAGCGAAGAGTTATCGCTTGGGTCTTGTGAATTTGGCGGGGTAGCGACGAGAGTGCCTGATTCATCTAGAGGATCTTTCTGTTCCCACTCCATCTCCGATGCTTCTTCTTTAGGGCTCATCATACGAAGACTTTCTGAGATGCTCTTCCGGATGGAGTGTTGCGAGCTCCGTGATGGATTACGAGCCAATGAAAGATCTGGTGACTTCTTTGAGAGGGACTTGGTCCTTTCCAAGGCTTGTGTACCCTTCTCCAACGCCCATCGCTTTGCGCTCCTATAGGATGGACTTGACTGGCCATCGGTGACGACCTGTGGCTGGCTCGCGCTCTTGCGCTTCAATGGAGATGCTTGCTGCACCGGTGTAGCACCCGGTCTCAATTCGCTCAAGTCAAACCCAGGTTCCGACTCATCCAGCATGCAGCAGCGTTGCAGTCTGGTTAGGATGCGAGTGTAGACCTGCGGAACATCGATCGCATTGTCGCCCTTGACATCCGCTGCCCAGAAGCAGTCACGCACAACCTGCATGTAGGCTGTTCCGCATTTTGAAGCGAGCCTGCGGATGTACACATCTTCTATCCGTTGCTTGAAGTCGCTCAGGGTGTACTTTTGCTTCCACAGGTCAAGTAGAGGCTGCCACAATCCTATTTCGAGTAGCACCAGCCCCAAGCCATAGAGATCGAAGTTGGCATTGTACTTTTGGTCTTGACTTCCAGTGAACTTGGGGTCCTCCGGATGCCGGTAGATGTTCAGTGTTGGTTTCGCCTTGTCGGTGTCGATGTCGAAGTCAGAGAACAGATCGAAGGAACATATTACAGGCGAACGCAGCGAGTATTGCAATGCTCTACTATTCGCAGACTGCCTTTTGCTTTTCTTGAAGACCATAATGTTGCTGCTATTGACGTCTTGGTGGAGAAAATCGTCGCCGTGGATTTTGCTAAAGGTCAAGGCGAGCGTGAAAGCTAGACGAAAGCGGTCCTCAAGTGGCGGGGTGGCACTGTTGGGGTTGTGCAAAGACTTGGAGCCCGTCTGCAATACACTGAGCAGCGTCACTGGTTTGAGCTCCTCGATTGGCTTGTGGGAATCGGCTGGCCCTGAGTAGACTGAGGTGGGCAGCTCGAAGACCAGGCCAAAGCGCGGCTGTTTTGGATCTTCGAAATACCCAAGGCACTTAAGGGTGCCGTGGAAGGACTGGTTGTTGGACAGCTTTGTCAGTATTGACAAAAGGCTCTCGAGGCGCTGGGTGGATGGGGACACGCCAGTGAGACGGTAGGCGGGGTCGTAGCACGCGTAGTCGATCAAAACGCAAGTCTCTATGTTCCTGCTGCCATCCGTCTTCCAGGGGTTGGTGGAACTGTGGCGAGACCGCAGGCGGCCGATGACGCGAACAGAAGTAGTCCCAACGCTCTCGTATGGCGGAGGTTCCTCGTCGGGGAGGATTAGGTCTGCAGGATCTAGCTTGGGTGGAAGATGAGATCTGGGGGTATGTGCATTCAGAGGGAAGGTAGCAGGATTGACCAGCGTCAGGTCGGAGGCGTTGTAGTCAGGCGACAAGAAGACGGGAGTCGATGTGCTGTGATGCGGTGTAGCTTTTCCTGGACTAATACCACGCTCATTGCTTCTCTGAACTCTTCGGTTTCGTGAGAGGTCATAGAGTATGTCGATAGAGGTGGTGAGGTCCTTGATGAGATCCTCGTAACGTGACCTGTCGGCGGCCGCCCACGAGGGAAGGTCAGGCCGGCTCTTCTCTCCAGACATTGTCTTTCCCCCACCCGCAGCAGACGTGCCCGGGTGCATCTGCTCCGCCTCGTCGAGGATTTCCTTGATGGTTCCGAGCACGCTTGTGACCGTCTCCGTCATGCCTGCCTCCTCGACGCTTTCGTCGATGTCGCCCTGCTTGCCCTTGGAGTTGTCGCTCCAGTCCACGCCCCATGTTATCAGCCGGTCCTTCTGTATCCTGAACTTGCGATGCAGTGCATGCGACTCGGGCGTGTCTTTGGCATCCTGCTCGACGACGGCATCGCATGTGGTTTTGGTGTCGGAGTAGAGCTGTGTCAGGCGTCGGGGCAGTCGACTGATGGTCTCCATGGTCGCGACTGCTCTGTGCGTGTCGCAACGGGTGTTCTGACGCGCGACGAGCGAGGATGAGGGGGTATTAAGTGCGCGTGTACGAAGTCATGAAGGATGACTGCAATGCGCCTGCCTGGAAGGTAGCCGTCATGGCGCAAGACCCGTGTTCAGCGTGACTGGGGTGCATTTTGGTGGTTGCCTACAGGCACCGCCTCAGCGCGCTGCCGTGGATGGGTGGGGGATGGCCGAAGCCGCCAATCACCTCGTCGTCATCTCCGCCTAAGCCTCCACCTGGCCGTCTTCGCAGCTTCGGTGCCAGACCTCCATCACGAGGCATTTTTTGGTAGCACATGTGAAATCTAAGGGTGTTGCTTGTGTGCAAATCGTAATACATGCTTTTATTGTACAGTATTCGCACTCTGTGCCGCTATTTTCCTTGCTATGCAACCGTAAAACTATGTACAGGCTTAGTCCTCAGTGAGATCACCATACTCCCACTGACCGCGGCGCTCCTCCTTGGCCACGTCCTGCTTCTTCTTCATGGCAGCCAGCACGTTGGCCGAGCGCTCCCACGGGCGCAGCTTCTTGGGTACCATCGCAAGACCTTCGCTAAGAATGTCGGCGTTGATGCTTTCAGTGCCGTCCTTGCTCTGGTCCGGGTTGTACAGTGTCACCCAAAGCATGCCGTCCTTCTCGGTGGCCTCGACTCTTGCGACGAGCTCACGATCAGCCGTCTCTTGCGAGATGAAGCTGACGGCATCGGCGAGGTACTCAGAGTTACCAGGGAGTTGGATGAACGCCAGTTGGGCCTCTACAGCCTGTGGCTTCAGCTTCGATGGCAGGAACTCGGCTTGTGAGAGAGGGCGAAGGCGAGACCATGGGATTGTCTCTGAGTTACCGTAGTCGATGTAGACAACCTCGGCCTTCTTGTTCTCTCGGTCGTTGCGTCGAATGCGCGCACGGTACCACTGGTCATCGGCAGTGAACTTGGCTGCTACAAACTCGCCCGCCTTGGGCGCGTCTGGCAGGCCACTGCTGTTTGCAGGGTTGAGGTGGAACTTGCTGAAGGCGCTCATGAGTGATGTGAGCGCTGATGTACCGCTGCCGATCTGTTGGAGACGAAGCCTTCCGTCATCTTCGACGTGGGTGATCATAACATCGCGGTAGTCTGCCTTTCTTGATGATGCGGCGTCGCCGTTGGTAGCTTCGGTAGCTACCGCTGCCTCGCCGTCCTCTTCTTCTTGAGACGGGTCGTAGTCTTGCCACAGGTTCTTTCGTGCGTCCTTGGCTTTCTGCTCGGCTGCGAATAGTTCGTTTGCGTTTCCAGACTTCTCTGCTGAGTAGGCATGTACAGTAGCTAGACCTTCCTCAACCAGTGTCTTCGCAAAGTTCTCACGGTTAATGTACAGAGTGCCAATGAAGCCACCGACCTTGTCACAGTCCTCGACATCGATCTCGACGTCTCGCTGTTGGCAGCGGCGGTTCGCGAATTCATGGGCCTCCTTGCCGAAAGGTTCGCCCTTTTCGCTGTCGTTTCTCGCCGATCGAGGTGCGCGAATACCGGAGAGGACGAAGGTGAGCTTGGCGTTCTCGCGAGGTACCAGTACAGTGAAGCGCGAGCCGGACTTGACGAAATCGACAATGGCTGGTACCTTGCGTTGGCGCGAAAGCAGAGTGAGTTGGCGCTTGGCCTTCTCGAGCGACTCCGAGTAGTCGACGTACTGCTTGACAGAGGGCGACTTGTCTGACCAGAGACCCTTCTTCTCAGCTTGTGCGGTGGACTCGGCCAGCAGAAGATCGTCGTAAATGGGGCTCCTGTCGGCATCGTCTTGTCGGTGGCGGATGACGGACGCCATGCCGCTCTCTACAAGCATCAGACCAACGTTCTTACCCTGGAAGGTGACGGTGCACATCTCGCGCTCATCGTATCCCTCGGTCGCCGGTCGCTTCCCGTCTACGTGGAACTTGACGTGCTTGCCGATGAGCTTCTTGCGCAAGAACTCCTTGGCCTCGGCTACCCATGGCGATTGCTTGGGATCGGTAGGCTTGGGTTGGCGGACGCTGCTGAGGTTGATGCGCTTCTCCGCGCCCGCCTTGTTCCGGATGAAAATGGTGTCTGCGCTCTGGACACGGCTAACGGTGGCTTCTTGCTCTCCAGCCTTGCTGATTTTGGGCGCAACGTGCTCCTTGTATACACCCAGACGGCCGTCCTTTGCCTGCTTCTCAGCGCCCCTAAGTATGCCCATCTTCTGGCCGAGGAGGGTGGTGTGGTGGTCGGTGCATTTGGCCAAGCCGTTCTTGAGCAGGAAAGGTGTGATGCTGCCCTGGGTGGGATGCTTGACGTCTGCGACGATCTGGCCGTTCGGTGTTGTTCCCAGAACCTCGACGAGGACTCCTCGCTGTAACAGCCTTGTCTCGACAAATTGTTGAGCGTCGTCGCCGAACGGCTCGGCTGGCTGCACCTTCCCGTCGGAAGGATTTGTTCGCTGTGTTGCGGGGGCGCGGACACCGGCGAGGAGGACCATTGTTTGTACGTGCTCGGTGGGCGACAGGAGGAATCGCACGATGAGGCGGTCGCCGGACAGGACCTTCTCGACAATCGAATCAATGTCCTTGCCCTTGTTCTGCTCCACGAACTTGGTCGCGTCACTCAGCTCTGACGACGAGTTGATCCTGCCGCCAGTCTCCGCCCAGAGGCCCTTGGAGTCTGCCCTAGCGCGCGCCTCGTCTACTTGCAGTCGCTCGAGTAGGTTGGCAGCCTCATCCGAATCTTCCTTGCGGCCGGCGTCGTCGCGCAGCTTCACCCAGCCCGCCGCGACGGCTTGTTGCGGCAATATCTCCTTGTTCGGTGTGACGATGAGGCCATATTCGCGGTTCGCGCCCGTCGGGATCTTGTAGAGGACTTGGAACCGGACGACCTTGCCCACCAGCAGACGGCGGAGGTAGTCGCGTGACTCGAAGGCAAAGGGCTCGTCGCCCTCTCGTCGCAGTCTCGGCGCGGTGACAAAGGCTAAGCTCAGTGTGCGCTCTGCTTTTGGGTTGTTGATATTGTGGAGAACGACGGTGTCGCCGGAAAGGACGCTCTTGACTTTGGCTTCGAAGAGGTTGCTCATGATGGACGTCGGATAGCTGCACAACGCGAGGGGAGCTGTTAGCTACTGTGTCCATAGAGCTTCAGATGCAGGTGGGGCCTCGCAGCTGTTCCCTGGTACTTACCTGCAGGAGATGCCAAAATGGGGTCAATGTTCCAATGGGTGTTTATGGGAAACGCAATTGATGTGTGGAATGTATGCCAATTGCTACTTGCGGATTGGGAAGCTACGTGTTGTTATGGCGGGCAAATCTCGCCGTTGCTCTCAGGGACCTTCGGTGTGGGGTTCTAGGCGAATCAAGCTAGACGTCACCACCGCCTGCCAGCCTCCCGACACACTCAACTCTCGAGGCAACAACACGCGACAGTCGGTACAACCATCGCTGATAAAAATGCGACTTGCTCCAAACCTTGGTTCGCAACCCGGCGCAGATGCCATGTCAGACCTTTTCGAAGATTGCGGTAGCTCTCACTTCTTCCAGCATCTCTGTTTGGATGCACCGCAGGCTATGAAGATGTGTTCGTCTCTGCTACCCTCCCTTTTAACCAACGATGAGGTTGCATAGGCACCTTGAATAGGAGAACCAACAGTGCCTCCGGACCTCCTTACCTAACATGCTTGAGGGCCGTCCTTGTCAGGGGTTGTTGTTGGACGCTGCCTCGACTACGCCGCAGACGAGCATTAGCTTGCCTCGCCGCCTTGCTTGCACCTGGGCAATACCACCCGTCCAAACGCTCCTAACATCATTTCTGTTGCCACAAACTTCAATACAGCCATTCATTCCAGAGTCGCTAGACACAAAATATCTTTCACAGCCATTGCACACATCGCATCAACAATTCCCAGGCCCATCCCTGTAGGATTTGTTATCGTGCCCATCCTTCGAGCCTCTTGAGATGCCGACATGAATGATATATCTATTGGGAAGCGTCCTCGACCAGTTGTATCATGCTTGAGGTGTCGCGCAAAGAAACTGAAATGCGATCGCATAACGCCGTGCGAGAATTGCACCAAAGCAGAGATCGCTGAACCGTGTACTTACAACCCAAAAGGTATTGCGCCGTTGGCATCGAATAGAGGACGATCGCCACCATCAAATCCCCACAACAGAAAGAGTCCCACGCCGGTACTATCGCGTGGGGAACCATCGCTGCGAGCAAAGTCCCATAATCCAAAAGGCATCACACCAGTACCATCGAATGGAGAACCATCGCTACCACCAAATTTCCCCATCTCACAAGCCATCACGTCGGCACCATCGAATGGCAAACAACCGCGCCCAGCAGATTCCCCTGATCATACATCTTTCGGTTCGCTGGAAGATGTTAAGCATCGCTTGGCCAAAGTTGAAGAGCTGTTAGGCGTTGCACGTGCGCCTGAGAGCTCAATGACAGCAGACGTCGAGCAGTCAACACCAACAGCCTGCTTACCTCTCCTTGGTACAGTCGTCGCCGAAGGGGGTAGATCACGGTATCATGGGCAAAATGACAGAATTACGCTCCTTAATCAGGCAAGAGAATAGGGAATCATCATCTACGAAAAACTGTACTGACTGAATACAGTTCCTCGATGTCAAAGACTTTCTCAACAGGATGGCTAGTGACGAGCAGCTGATGGCGTCTGCAAATCGAGTCAAAATACTCCAAAGCCAATCGAGAAGGAATCTAGGTCTACCACTTCAGAACAAGAAAGACCCTGGTTGCTCGCCTGCATTGCTCAAGCTGTGGGTATCTCTGCCGTCAAAGCCATACTGTGACAAATTGGTGTCAATATACTTCCAGTATTTTGAGCGTACCATGCGCGTTCTGCACCGCCCAACTTTCATGCGTCAGTATGAAAAACTGTGGCATGATGGCGAATGCGGGGTTGGTTCCTCATCCAGCATCCTCGCGCTGCTCACAAGTGTTATGACCAGAGCTTATTTACTGGACGATACAACCGACACCAACGACGAGGAAGCTTACAAAACCTATCTGAAATGTACGGCTATTAGCCATGTCCAGGCATGGCTTGGGGAACTTGGACGAAAGCAGCGCACGGAGCTGTCAACGCTTCAGGTCGAGATACTTGTACTACTGTCTGGCGGTATCAGCCAGTCTGATCCGGATAAACTCTGGAGCTCCTGTGGCACCCTGCTGCGCTCAGCTATAATCATGGGTCTTCACTTGGATCCTGCAAAGATTAAGCTCATTTCGCCGTACCAGATGGAGATGCGAAAGCGACTATGGGCCACTGTTTTGGAAATGGAAGTACAAGCATCCATCATGACGGGAATGCCTTTGATAATTACCGACCTTCAATCGTACAGTCCAGTACCGGCAAATCTGAATGATGAGGATTTTGGCGAGTCTTCGGCGAAGCTACCTCCTCCCCGTCCACTTTGCGATCTGACAGACAGTCTCTACCAGATATGTCTTGCCATGTCTCTTCCCCAACGGCTTAAGGCTTTCTCGCTTGTACAGCAATCGATACCCGATGTGAATGAGGCGATTGAAACTGGGCGCGCAATCCAAAAATGCTTGAACTCGCTGCCTTCGACTCTCGATTTGCGTCATAGCCAACCAGCCATAGGTGACAGAGGTGGATTACTGCATCGCGTGCTCCTCGACTTTTACATTCGGCGATCACTATTGTACTTGTACAAGCCGTTTCTTTTCGGCTATCAGGAATACGAGGGTAAAGTAGCTGCCTGGTATCCATCTCAAGATGCTCAAACTGACTTTGATCAGTATGTACTCATTTAGCTATTACACCTAGGCCAGAAGATTTTAGACGCTATCGTGGGCGTGTTATGTCGTAACTCTTTTAAGAATTGCGGGGTTTCTATCTTGCTCTAAAGTATTGGTTGTGCTAACGACTTCATAGCAAGTGGTCGTGGAGGCCTGGAGACAATGCGTCGACTCATCGCTTGCGATAATCTCTTATCAAAGGTTCTATAACCCTCAAGTGGTTAAAGAGCCGGCACCGTTACAAGAGAACCTTTACTACTGGCTGTGCAAAAAGGACACTTTATGGTCGGCTCTGACAATATGCCAACGCATCAAATATCTCCGCCAGGCCACCTCAGACGGTCAGCACCCAGAGCAGCAGATGTCCGGACACGACGAACAAACACTCGTCACGAAGGTAGAGCAGACTGTTCATTACCTCATCACGAGAATGGGCCGTGGTAAAGCAGATGATCTCAAAGACATCATCTTCCTGTCGTTGGCGCTGAAATGGGTACAGCTACCTGAATCAGCCCCGGGACGAACCTACGAATTACATGCCACCACCAGGAAAACAATGGCTGCTTGTATGGAGCAGCTGCAGACAACCAAGCTTACCAGCGGTTGCCATCAACGTCAACGAAGCGATGCTGAGCCGCTAGCTAAGCGGATAAGAACTTTCGGGACAGGCATCTCTCCCAATACCACGGGTACTTATCCCATTGCTCTGAGACAAACGACAAGCCCGCTTCCAGAAGCTCATGAGCTAGGAGGCTTTGTCGAAGGTGCCGAACAATGGCTCAACGATGTTACTGGGCAGGTCGCCGATTTTACGGATTATCAGGCTGATTTTTATTCTTTCAATGGTGCTTTCGTTGGCGCTATGTCGCAATATTGGAATTGGGAACACCTCTGGCAGTGATGCTCGCTTTGTATCTTTCTGGTTTGCGAAATCATGTCTCGCTGGAGTAATACAACAAAGTAACCGTTAGAGATACGCATATTGTTCATCTGGGATTCTGCAAAATAACATTCATTACGAAATCCAGCTATGCGTCTGATATTCCCGCCTTTCTTTTTCCAAATTTCACATGGAGGGGTGTTTCATCACATATAAAGTCCCCACCCTCCTCCTACTCACTCAACCCCGGAACACTCCCCAACACACCCATGGTATGTTTCCAAACCCTGTCCCTCGTGTCACTCTGCCTCAGCTTGGCATAACTGACTTGCTTTTTCTCATCACCCCTCTGCCCCACCGCATATGCACCACCTCCCCTCTCCCTTGTACTACTAAACGCCACATCAGCCACCGTCTTGCCTTCCTCGCCATCTTTGACCCCCACGCCCGCGCCCCTCGCGGGATACCTGCCCATGCCCAGAGACACCATGACCTCACCACATACCCTTGGACTCGTCATATACCATGCCATCAACACCTTAGCTACGTGCCACAGTACGCGAAACCATAGTGGATTCACCTTGCTAAGGAACGTTGGACCGTCAACTAAGCCGGGGTAGACATGGATAAAAGCGATTTTGCCAGCGTGTTCTTCGGCTAGGGCCTCAAACATAAATGTCTTCATGAAAGCGACGTGCGTGCGGACCGATGTCACGCCGTGCTTTTCCGGTGTTGGTGGGCCGATGGGAAGGGCAGACGGGGAGATAGAGTCTTCGATTGTGCCTGCGAAGACGGAGATGACGTGGGCGCCGCTTGGATTTTGAGAGCGCAAGAGAAGGGGTGTAAGGGCGAGGATGAAGCGGATGCGCGAGTAGTATAGGAGTGACACTTGAGTATCGAGGCCTTCTTCCGTGACTGGTGGGGTTGGTTAATTGGGGTGATTGGGAGGGTGGCTGTCACGCCTCACTTCTTGCTGGAAGCGAATGCAGATAGAAAATACTTACGCGGTGATGGCGCAAGTGGTGACTCTGCTTGGGTCATGTATAGCATGTCTAACCGCGGCTCTCCCCCGTTCAATGGCTGCTCTTCTTCATAGTTCTTGATTTGCGCACATATGGCGTCGACATCGCTCATCAGCGCCAGGTCATGGGCTTGTATGAATCGCCATTCTGAACCTGGGCTTGTGGCGCGCAGTTCTGCAAGCAGAGCTTCTGCGCGTGAGGCGTTGCGGCCGACGATGTAGACGCGTAGTTTGGATTTCGAATTGCGGTAAACGGAGGCGAAGGCTTTAGCGATGTAGGACCCGATACCTGAGGTTCCGCCTATGATAGCGATGACGAGAGGGGGGCCGGTGGCTAGGCTGGCGATGGTGGCGTGGATTGTTGAGTGGGGTGGCATTGGTTCAGAAGATACTGCGAAATGGAATCTTTGGGAAACCGAGATGAAGAACTTGGCTGAGTTGCAAGGAGAGAAATATATATATACAAACGTTGCTCGATATTTCTCTTCCCGTTTTATCACCAAGGCATGTCCTCGTTTTGATGATGGAGATGTCTGAATTAGGAAAATCATGCGCCAAGCGATACACCTTCTGGGCTTAGATTCGACGAGGCGTCCACTCTCCCAGGTGCCTTCCAATAAAAACGTGCCGTGCAGATACAATCGGAGGTTGATTGCGCCGAGGCATGTAGTTTGCCTTGCTCCAACCCTGAGGACTACTGGCTATTTGAAGCTGTTCACGTATAAGGTAGTATTTGCGCCATGTCCGTGCCGTTACATAGACACGTTCGTGAGTAGACGTTGATGATCGGGCCAACTCCTCACACCATAGCATACTCAACCATGCTTGTACGGGTTGTAAAAGACAATGCGGGAATCGCAGACGAACTGATAAAGATAGGATAGAGCGCGAAGACCACCCTGGTCTCTGGACCGAGAAATGGAAGCGTGGTGATCTTCTAGCACATGCAGGTCGAACAGATGATGGAAAGCTGCGTTCACAAGTATCGAATTCAGACTTTGAACGTGAACGCGAAAAGTCGTGGACCGACGTTAAATTTATCGGGGTGAATCGCCCTAGTTGCCTGTGTGGGCGATGTGAAACATGATCCGGCTTACCATTGAAGCTTGGCTTGCTGCAGTCGGTGATATTTGGTTAACATAGACATGAGAACGTGCTAAGATGTATTGCGCGGCGTGGTGCATGCAGACCAATACTGTGACTGCAGAAACGTGACGTGGTACATGAGGTATGCAGCAGACGGGAGGCTGGGAGGCTGCGCGTGTTGACAGTCGAGCCAGAGAGGTCGAGGCTGCTAAAGTCTGGTAGGATGACTTGACGCTGACGCGGCGCCGAACGCACGGCGGGATTAGATTCGCTCAATGGCGCGGGGTAGGAGCGAGTGGTGAGCACAACATGTCTTATCAGCCGGGGACCGATGGCGATCTTGATCTGGTGTTTGTGTTTCACCACGGCGGTCAGATCGCTACAAGGGCGTTGGATGTCGCGCATGCCCAGGCTGAGACACGACTTCGAATGAGCAGGTGGGAATGCGTGAAAAAGTTGAAAAGACGAAGGCGACTATGAGGCTATGCAGTGTTGAATGCAGACTAAATGGGTTAAAGTAGGTCGCTCCAGATTCCACGGTGGAGCCGTTTGCGGTAGCGGCTGACACGAGGAGCTAGGAATAGAACGTGGAAGGAACGCGGACAGGACGTCCATGACAGTTGCAGGCAGCGGAGTCGACAGCAGACGAGATGCAAGGCGTGCAGGATGAGCAGGGGATTAAAGGGAGGATACCAGAGAGGCTTCGCGGCAATAAACGTGAAAGGTGCAACTGATATGGGAAATTGCCTCTGGCTCCACCCTTGCGCTTGCCGTTGTGGATGGGGCTTCCCGCGGCTGCGCCAAGGCCTCACTGCAACTGCTTGTTCTGGTTGAGGGCATATCGCTCTTGCCTGCATTGGGCGCACAGGCAGGCGCGAGGGAACACAGCGCAGGAAGAGGCAGGCACGAGGGAGATCGTGATATGAACGAGACCGGCGTAGGCGCCAGAAGGGCCATTGTCGGGGGGAAAAGGCGGGCAGTCGGTATAGGCGTTATCTTGTCGCAAAACCTGTTGAGTGTGTTTGGGGCTGGTGCATTGGCGGAGACGTCACAGTGGGTTCCGTGGTGGTTTCCTGGGTGAATTAGCGGGCTAGCGCATCGCGCAGTCGCAGCCGTCAGCCTCTGTCGTGCCAGCGCCGTGTTACCCGCCTAACACACCTGCATCATCTCGGCCACTGCACGACTCCGACTTTCTCTCCACCACTGCGACCGCGCCTGCGCCTCTGCGAAACGCTGCATCTGCATTATCTTTTCCGCTCGTTCTGCCCGGATCCCTGCGAGGTCCCACGCCGTGAAGAACAAACCACCCAGCCAACCGTGTTCCGCGCCGCAAACACTAGCCAGGCCCAGCGACAGTCCGCCTCCATTCGATCCGCAGAGCGGCGCGCCGCCGTCCGCTACCTCGACCCAGCGTTGCCCGCGCAGGTTGTTTTCGCCTCTGCACGCGAGGTGTGTAGCAAAACCTCGAACAAGCACTCACAATGGCTTTCCAGCAACCCCAGGCCTGGCCATTAGGACAGCAGCACGACGCCCTCCCGTCCGACGACAACCCGCCGCCTCCGCCAGCCCATCGCACTCCCGTAGGCCTCCACGCCCAGCGCCAGTATACCGACCCCAATAACTACTCCGACTACTCGACCCCAGGCGTCACCCCCGGCTCAGACAACATGGGCGAGACGGCTCCGGGCGGCGGCATCAACGGCATCGCCAGCGGCGTCGCTGGCTCCCACCCACGCGAGAGCGGCCTCCACGCTGCACGAGGCATGGCGGGCTCAGGACGGCCCATGGGCGTCCCCAACAGGAACTCGCAGTCATCGCCCTTCAATGACCCCAATGGTCACGACCAGCCCATGGTTCCGCGCCCAATGTACTCGCAACGCTCCTACGGTTCCGGCGCACCACTGGTCGGCGGCATGTACTCGAGTGACAGCTCCATGTACAGCATGCCACACTCCCCGCACAGCGGCGTCCCCTACGCCGACACGCCCTACAACCGCTACTCGTCGTCCGCCCAGAACCTCGCGCCGCAGATGGGCCAGATCAACCCACTCGATGTCGACAACGACGACGACTGGGGAATGGGCCCAGACCACAACTCTCCACAGAACAAGCGACGCTCTTTCGTGCCGTTCGGTGGCTCGCGGGACGGCAGCAGTCGTAATGGCTCGCCAGGGTCATCGATAAACAACGGAGGCGTTGCTGCCGCAGCAGGTGCTGGTGCTTTTGCTGCCTCACGCGACGGTACCAAGTACGACGCCGTACCCATGGTCAACGGAAGTGGAGAGCTTGTCCCAGAAAAGGTTGCAAGTTGGAAAGCAGAAGACGACTTGAAGAAGAGGAAGAAGCGCATGTGGATCGCCATTGCCATCATCACCCTCATCCTCGCAGGTGCAATTCTGGGCGGTGTCCTCGGTGCTACTGTCGGAAAGGGTGGCGGTGCAAAGGACGGCGCTGCTAAGTCTGCTCAATCTGCTGACGATATCGCCAAAGACAACAAGGAGGACCTCGGCAAGGACTCTTCCGAGATCAAGGCTTTGATGAACAACGCCGATTTGCATAAGGTGTTTCCCGGCATGGACTACACTCCTCTGAATACACAGTACCCAGACTGTCTCCACGTCGGACCATCGCAGAACAACATCACCCGAGACTTGGCCGTCATGTCGCAACTGACCAACTCAGTCCGCCTGTACGGAACCGACTGCAACCAAACACAGATGCTAATCCACGCCATCAACCAACTGGAGATCAAGGACACCATGAAGATCTGGCTGGGTGTATGGCTCGACAAGAACGACACTACAACGGAGCGACAGATTTCCCAAACATGGGACATTCTCGATGACTATGGCTGCGACTACTTCAAGGGTATCATCATTGGTAACGAGGTACTTTACCGCAAGGATCTGTCTGAGACCGAGCTGCTGGGACACATTTCCGATTTCCGCAAGAACATCTCGGACCACAGCTGCCAGCTGCCTGTCGCAATGGCTGATCTGGGTGACAATTGGACTGGCGACATGGCCACCAAGGTCGACATTGTCATGTCAAACGTTCATCCCTTCTTTGCCGGTGTCGACGTCAAAGAGGCAGCTGCCTGGACCTGGAACTTCTGGCAAACCCACGACGTGTCATTGACCGCAACCCAGAACGACATCCACCAGGTAATCGCCGAGGTTGGCTGGCCATCTGGAGGCGGCACCGACTGTGGTGCGGCTGACACTTGCGCCGGAGGCTCTGTTGCCGGTATTGACGAGATGAACCAATTCATGGAAGACTGGGTTTGCCCAAGTCTAACTAACGGGACAGAGTACTTTTGGTAAGTCTCCCTGTGATCCAGCCTCGATAGATTGTCGCTAATGCATCCCCAGGTTCTCAGCCTTTGACGAGCCATGGAAGATCCAGTATAACGAAAAGGGCAAAGAGTGGGAAGACAAGTGGGGTCTCATGGACGTCAACCGCAAACTGAAGCCCGGGCTTAAGATCCCCGATTGCGGCGGCAAATCGTTACCCTCGACGTACGACAACTAGATACGATACGAGCGCGTATAGCATCCCTTCTCATACGAGTTCTTGCATGACGGCATGGCGTTGGCGGGCGTTCTTCATCTTCGGCATCATCGCGGCGACTCTTTCCGACCGCTCCATCGATCTCTTTCCGCGAATTGTATACTCGGGGCACAGTTCTGCCCTTTTTTTTTTGCTCCCTCTTTTGTGGGCTTGAATGCCACACCAGTGTTCTGGGAGTGGATTCGTCTGGATGAGCCTATATCGAGACATGTTAGGTACTTTACATTGGATAATCTCATGAGGGAAGGAGCCCTCTACTTGTGTATATATACGATTACCGGGATGTGATGAAACCGGCTGGCTATTGTGTGTGTGGATTTGTCAAGGTCTGAAGGTCTTGTGCTGCGTTTTCCTCCGCGCTTTGTAGGCTACGGAGACGAAAATATGTGAAGAGCATTGTAGATAGGACATGTACGGGAATATAAATGCAAGAGATGTATCCTTTTGGCTTTTAAGTCTGTCGAATTTACGTTACCGGGCCGCGTCATGGAGTTGCGTCAAAGTTTGCTCCACGGCGGGTATGTGTTCATGTGGGTATGGAGGATGGCGTCAGCTGGACCCACCGGGGATAATTACTACATGCCCGTCACTCGCAGGTAATGAGAAGGAGAATCCATGGAGCGAGGATCACGGCGACTTAGTAAAGGTACATGCTTCATGTGTGACAACGACTATGTTTACAGCCGAGAAGTCATTGTACATTCTCCCAACCACTATTAGCATTACATACTATCATCTCCCCCAGTTCTTCGAAAAGGTATTGACTAGAAAACACAGCTCTCACAACCTCCATGTCTATGCACCAGACACCCGGAGCACCAAACATCTCTTCAATTCCATCCCACATCGCCAACATCCACGTCAAGATCCGCCTCCGCAAGAACTTTAGACCATAAGCGCAGCAGCCAATCCACCAAACACACCAACAACAACACCGCTGATCATGTTCGCCGACGCCGCACCAGTGAATTCCGGCATCATTCCTGTACCTGTGGCGCTACCCATCATGCCTGTTCCGTAGCCAGGCATGGTGACGATGCTGGGCTTGGTCTCGTTGGCGCCGGCGGCGCAAGATGGTACGGCAACGGCTGAGCGTGTTACCATGACATCGGCGGGTGCGGCAGAGGGGCAGCCGGCCTTGGCGGTCAGGGTGGTTGTAACGGCTGGGGCTTCGCTATAAGGAGTGTTAGTTCGAGTGAGCTTAGGTTGGGCAGTGGGGATAAAGGTAGTAGGGATAGGGATGAAGATTGACTTACGCAGCAGAGACAGTGCTGGCAAGCAAGACGGCAGCGCCGACGAAAGAGGTAGAGAACTTCATTGTGTAGGTGATGTGGTGTTGAAGGTGGGAGACGTTTGAGCTTTTTGTTTCGATCGGGAAGGACTGGTGATATGAATATATGTCAACTCTGAGGAAAGCGAGGGAGAAGCGAAAGGAACCTGAAAAGGAACGACCTTCGACACCCTTCTTTGTACTTCATCCCGTTACCTATCGCCTTCGAGCACGCGCACAGTTCACCTCCCTAGTTTTCTTAATTTCAATTGCGACCTAAGGACATATCGAAACGCGGCAGTTATCACTGGCGTACACCAACCAATACTCCGCATACGGCCTCGTCCGTTCTCCAAACAAGCTACCAGTCACATCCACAACTTACCAACTAGTTTACCTCCATTCCAAACACAAGTGGCAACCCTCGAGCCGAAAACCCGGTCGATGAATTCAACTCTGATCGGATCAAACGTCTTCCGAGCAAACAGTTGATCACGTTCCCGCGCCTATTTCCCGCTGCATCGGCCATATATCCCGCGAAGAGAGTGTTGATCAGCAGGCAAACAAGTTAGCATGGGCGCAGCGACAACAAACATCACGGCAGCTAGGCCAAACTAATCTGAACTGAAGGTGTCACTAACGGGCTAAAGTACGGAGACAGACTTTACCGTCGACAGAGGGCGGCTAGATATTAGATCAACGCATGGTCTGTACCTGGCTAGTCAAGGGTAATTGGCATGGAAGAATGTGGAGGTGGAAAGTTCCGTTTGGGATGTTTGGAGGCGTTTGTACTAACGGTGGTGATTCCGGGGTCATGGTCTTGGATACCTTTCCAGATGTGAATTTCCGCAGAGAAAGAACCGTTATTGGAATACTGAGCTGACCTATCAGCGACTCTTTGGATGATAATATTCCCAAAGAGATAGCGAGAGCAGAAGGCGCATTCAGTTTGCAGCCTCTCTAGCGATTGGGCTCCTCTGTACAGCTCACATCACGTAGCAACCCACCTCTCGATCCCGTCCACCAAGTCATTCCCACCGACATTGCCCCTCGGAAGCTCACCTTTCCATAGCACCATCACAACCTCCCCTGTCTATCCTTCGTAGATCTGCATCTCACCCAAGCCACGCTCGCCGCGAGCGAAGGAAGAAAAACCTTCCGCAAAACATGTAGTCAAAAGATGACAATTGTACAACCTACTCCCCTGACTAAAAAGGTCAAGATTACCTAGGCACTAGGTCGGCATTGGTATGGTTTTGCAGTAGCGCGACGTCATTTTGGAGCTTAACCGCACTAGCGTCAGTCCGGATGGTGAAGGTTCCGTGGTACACAAACATGACTAAACGACTTACCGTGATTTTCTGCGGGGAACATCGCCCTTGGACCCTTGTTACTTGTTCGCTCTCCCTCATTCCACACTAACAGCCCTTGCTGCAGTGCTCGATCAGGTAATACGGATCGTTGGTCTCGGCCTGATTTGGGATTGACGGCGGCATTAGTTGGAGTCATTCAGGTTAGACTGATCGGGGGTGCTGGCAGCTTGGGCTGTGAGATCGCGACTGGCGCCGGATGGAAGCATGTCCGTCTACGGGATGTATTGTGCCTAGCTTATAGGTTTTGGGAGATGAGATGATGAGTTGGTGCAGACGAACGCTGGAAGAGGGGTAGTAAGCTTTGTGATGGAGGTGGTTACGGGAGATTGAGGCGGAGACAAAGAGGCCTGGAGTAATGGACACGGGAGGTATAAGACAGGATTGGTGCCGCTGGATTGAAAGAAGCATCTCACAGTTCACCAAGTTCACTACTCTGAGCATCTACAGTCTTTCCTCACACTCAATTTACTCGGTTTTAATCACTCAACTCCATCATCACCATGAAGTCTACCATCGCTGCCATCGCTGCTCTTGCGGCTGTCTCCACCGCATCCCCCATCAAGCGTGCTGATGGTGTAACCGACGGTGTCATCCTCAACTACGCGCTCACTCTCGAGCACCTCGAGGACACCTTCTACCGCGAGGCCCTCGCCAAGTTCACTGTCGAGGACTTCAAGGCCGCCAACTTCTCCGAGGAGGCCTACAACCGCATCAAGACCATCTCTTCCGATGAGGAGACCCACGTCTCCTTCTTGACCGGTGCGCTCAGCGCTGCTGGAGCCAAGCCCGTCGAGGCCTGCACCTACGACTTCGGCTACAAGGACGTTGCGTCCTTCCTTGCCACTGCCAGTGTCCTCGAGGGCGTTGGTGTCAGCGCCTACCTCGGTGCTGCCGCCGACATCATGTCCAAGACCTACCTCACTGCCGCTGGCTCCATCCTCACTGTTGAGGCCCGCCACTCGGCATACATCCGCAACACCGTCGGTGCTTCGCCTTTCCCTGCTCCCTTCGACAACCCGTTGAGCTACAACGAGGTCTACACCCTCGCTGCGCAGTTCATCAAGTCCTGCCCCGAGACCAACGCTCCCCTCCCCGTTAAGGCGTTCCCCACTCTTGCTGCCTCCGCTTCTGACGGTAGCATGATGATCAAGGCTGGCAGCAAGGTCATGCTCGCCACCTCCGGCTACAAGGTCGACGGCAAGGTCTACGCCGCTTTCATCACCGTTACCGGCCCCGTCTTCGTTGAGGCTACCATGGTCGAGGGTGGCTTCGAGGTCACCGTCCCCGAGAAGGGCATTGCTGGCCAGAGCTACGTTGTCCTCACCAGCTGCAACACTGCCGCTACTGACGACACCATCATTGCTGGCCCCGCCGTTGTTGAGGTCATGTAAAGACTGTTACTGTATCGAGAGAACTGGTGACTTGTGATGGCGGCTCTAATACTCAGTAGCAGCTATAGTAGTAGTACTTCTAAATTGTAATTTTTAGTCTTCATTTGCTTCTGCCCTTGACATCGTGAGAGACAACGGTGGAACTGATACACAATGAATTTTTTTAATAGTCTTACTACAAATGAAAAGGTCCGTCACACGACGTTACAGACAGTGTGCATGTGTGGTCATCATCCAAACCCGATTCAGAAAGTGTTCATACAAATACAGAATGTAATCGCAGCTCTACTGCGACGAAAGAGCCCGCTCTCGGGCCAAGGTCGAAGCCAAAGCCGAACTGAACATAACCGAAAAGCGCAACAGAACCATCAATCCAGAAAGTGGAGCACATCCATGCTCTCACCAGAGCAAACCAACGATAACATTCAAGAGTCAAACACCGCGCCATATGCAGCACCATTCTTTGCCTTGATTCCCTCAACAATTTCCCTCGTAACCGCCGGGTTGCTTACTACCATCACAGCTTCTAATTCACACTGCTCTTTCACAAACTCAGCTTCGAACGCTAGATCCGGTCTTCCCTCGCGCGAGTCGAAGATCTTAGGCTCGGGGTCCACGTTACGGATGATATCCTGGACGAACTGCCAATGCGCAGCATCGGGATCGTACACGCACCACATGACCCTAACCTGTCTGCCCTGGTCACGCATCCGCGCAATCGCAGGTGAGCATAAGAGTGAGAGCAATGGGCCAATCCCTGCGCCAGTAGCCACGAGAAGCAGGGAATTAAAGAGTGGCGCGAAAGAGAGGAAGTTCTTGGCGGCGGGTTTGCGCAGCCAGATGTGTGTTGGTGGAGACTTGATCATTGCCTTTGTCCAGTCACCCGCTTGAGAGATGACAATGTATGCGAAAGGGTTGTCGGGGGAAGGCGAGCACGGTACGGTGGCGAAGGCGTGCCATTCGAGGACGGGGCTTAGCGAGAAGCGCGTGGTGGAAGTGTAGGGCATGTCTTTGTACGGGAAGGTAACCTTGATTTCGCGGCTAGAAACGGGTTCGGTAGTTATCGGCACTCGGCGTATACGCGTCCACGGGAGGATTATGAGGAATGTTGTGGCGGCTAGCAGCCAGAGGGCGGCGTTTGCGTACAGCGGTGGACTACCGGGGTTGCGACTCGACACGCCTGCGTTGAGCCACAGTACCAACAATGCTGTCCATCCACCAAAGCGATGTGTCTTTTCGAAGGCGTCATGAAACTTTACGCGCAGGTGTGGATGCGCTAGTACGCAGATGCACAAGATGGCTGTGAGGAAGGCGTAGCAAGTGATAATGTCGGCCCACATCCAACCAGAAGCCTTGCGCTGCCCGAAGTGATCGAGGAAGTGGTTGGTGTCCAAGAAGACAAAGTAGCAGTACCACAGAAGTGATGATATAGAGCAGCCGATGTGTAGTCCGCCGTAGTGGTGGAAGTCTGCGATTATTTTCCGGAGCCATAACGGTAGGCTCACTGGCGTTCTGGCTACAAAGGAGAAGGAAACATTGATAAGATCTTCTTGGCGTACGAAGATGGCGACGAAGATGTTGGAAGCGGCAGCAATCAGGGGTCCAGAGAGGCCGATATGGTCGTGACGGTTTCCTCTGATCATGACAGCAAGCACTGCGATGTTTACAGCGAAGGTGAGCCCGATGAGTATCCGGTAGGCTGTGAACCAATGGAGGCAGACATCCCGCACTCGATGTCGAAAAGTGATCTCTGGCTTCGAAAGCATCGATGACGATAATTGTGAAGTCATGGTAACTGTTGTCACAACGCCGATATCTTTCTCGTCCGCTAGCTTCGTCAGTGGCGCTGTATAGTTCTCTATGTATTCTACCGGAGGAGAATGTTTTTGAAGCGGCGCTGATCGATTGCATGGCGGATTTGAAGGACTCAAAGGATCGGGAGTATCTTCGCGACTGCGTATGTGGGGTTTCGCGTCGCTATCAAGTAGCTGTTGAGATACCTCTGGTGATGTCTCGGGTTGGTAATCGATGGGTGTAATTTGAGTGATAGCGAGATTCTTGTTGATGTACCCATCTTCGCACACGCTCGATACAGAGGAGCTAGAAGGAGATTGGTTGAGCGAGCCTTTGAGCGAGTTAGGTGATGCGTCTGACTGCTCAATTGCGTGGACCGTTGGACGCATTGACTGATCACTTGTGGTATGAGTGGGTGGCGATTGCGTGCTTTCTCGGCAGCATTGGACCAAGTGACGTAGGGTTGCAAGTGTATTGGTAAAGGGAAGAAATGAAGTACGGGACGAAGCGTCTGAAGGAGGAGAGGCGGTCATTTCTGCGTGGTAGTGAAAGTTCTGTGCACACAACAATGCCCTCCGCCCGTCCCGTCATCTTATACACTGCAATCCCTTCCATCCTGCCGTCTGTTCATTCATAAGGAGACAAGTGTGATCCTGCACGTTGATGCTCGATGATATGCTAAGCGCACCTGGTAAGAATAGGCTCTAGCGCCGAGTCAGCACTGCCGCGAGCTGCATGCGAGATCAGGGGAATCGGATGCCCACGCCACATGCCTGCAGTTAAGCGATCGTAGATGTACTCACTTTTAGCTCGAGCAGCCAAATACAATGTCATTGTGCAGCCTTTCTCAAATCCTCTCGCTCAACAGACCGCAAAAGCCGTCTTCGCCGTTGATGCAATGCATATGTACCTTCAGTTTTCTTGGAAATAGAAGCTCGCCTATGTACCTACTGTGGAGACAATGTGAAATTTAGACTGGTATTCAGCCTGATTTTCTTCCTTCCGATTGCTGCGATGGAATACTGATGTTGCAGCACTTAACTCTGTTTGCGACAGTAGCGGATTTTGACTACGACGAAACTTTGGAGAACTGCATATCACGAGTCTTTCGAGTCGTGCTGAACTACGAAACTGACTGCCGGCCTCGGTTCGGGTAACGGCGAGTAAACGGGCGGCAACTCTAGCCGACCGAAGATGAGAAGGAATTGCGGCGTAGCGGCGTAGCAGCCTCAACAAGATGGTCATTTCTGATCTGAAACGGAAGGAACCCCTTTGTTGGTGGCTGTAATCGGATTTTAAATATGCGGACGATCGGGAGCCGCATGATTGATAAGTTGGGAGAATCGCATATTTTGTCAAGCATCGTATACACCGCAGCTGCAGTTGACTTAAAGATAGCGGACGAACGCCAATATCGCTTCAACTACTCTCTTCGGCTGTTCTTGTTGGGGCCAGTGTCCTGCGTTGTCGATCAAGTGGATCCCTCGAAAGTCTGAACATGACTCGGGATAGGCCTCGAGGGCCCCAGGCTGCTGATAGTTGCCCCAATCCCTCGCGCCTGATATAAAGGTACTTGGACATTCGATCGTCTTGCCCGCAAATAGCTCGAGATCTTTTTGGAGAAGTGGATCGGTGGTGATTCGGTAGTAATTGAGACCGCCCTGGAAGCCTGTCCGCGACCATTCTTGGACGTAGATTGCGAGGTCGTGGTCAGACATCCATCTTTCAGTCGCCGAGCTATCTTCGCAAGCCATCATGTCAGCAATAGTCTCAGGCATTGACTTGTGCAACGGCATAACGTAGTAATTGGGCACTTTGGCCATCTCTTCGGCCGTCCAGCTCTTGAGAGGGTGTGGTGAATTGTGTTCCCAGTCGGCTGACTTGACATGAAGATAGCCCCTAAGAAAGGCATGCAGGCCTGCAGAGGTAGAGGTACGAGGTCAGTATACCTAGGTATGTCTCACATGCACTTCGTACAGTCAGAACTTACCTTGGCTTGGGTTGATCCAATCGGCCCCGGCTGTACTAGTGCTGTTATACCACTTGTAATGCTTCCTTGGCACGGGCAGCTTTGCCAACTCAGCGTGAATGTCAGGCGATGGCGCAGGTTCGCGAGCGCCACCGTGAGCTATATCGAATGGCAGCCGTGCAGGCGCTTTGAAAGGATGACTCATCATGACAACGCTCTTGAAGAGGTCTGGACGCATCAGAGCACACATGCTGGAAGTGACAGCGCCGAAGTCGTGGCCGACGATACACTTAACCTCTCGATAACCCAGAGCATTAACCAGTGTAACCACATCGCGGACGACATTGGTCAGAGCAAATTGCGATAAATTGGTGTTAGGGAACGAAGAGTTGTCCCATCCGGTCGTGCGTCCGTAGCCACGTTGATCGAAGGCTACCACATGGTAGCCGGCATCAGCGATGGGCACCATGACCTTCCTCCAAGAGAAGGCAAGCTCTGGAAAGCCGTGGCACAGGATGATGAGAGGCTTATCGCGTTGGGGAGTATACCCAGCTTCGAGCGTGTGGAAGGTGATGCCATTTGATGGACAGTAGACATAGTTCTCGACGATGCCGTCTGGTAATGGCAAAGGCGGCAGGCGCGACGCTGGTGATGCCATGCTGATGACGTCTCAGATGAAAGCAAATTGGAAGACAAATAGAGTAGGGCAGGCGCACGGATGAAGTATTCACTCGGTCGCTTTCTGTATGATGAACCGGGGGGTGGCAGTGCTGGTCAATTGTCACGATGTTAGCAGTTAGCGCGGGGAAGAGATGTGCGGTCTGGGCGATCTTTCTCGAGCTCTGGGTGGGCCAGTTCGTCGATCCCAGTCCACATGGCCTTGCGCAAGAATGCGCGTTCCACGTTGCCATGATCAAATCGATCTGTATTCGACATGGCGTCGCAATTGTTCGTGGCACTGGACATGGGTGCCTGTGCGACGTTTGGCAGGCAAACGCTGTAGACGTTGGCGCATGTTTTGAAAGAGCATCGCGAATCACAAAGCGTACGGCGGCCGGCGCTACGACGGTTGCTCTTGGAGATATCGCCTACGTCAGTGGCGCCAGATGGGGACTGGCTAGAATGGTGTTGGGGCTCAGGGTTGTTACTAGCTGGACAGGTGCAAATCAGGGACCGTGAAAGTGCCGGCGCGTGAAAGAGGAAACAGGCTCGTGGAAAAGCACTGCTGCCGCTCCAGCAGAGTCTCAGGAGAAGTGCGTGCGCGTTTGCGATGATGGATGTGAGTAAGCACCAGGCGTGAGGGTGAAGGGACAACGTAAACAATGCATGTCTCTTCTGGGCCACGTCTAGACTGCGTCTGGCAGCGTCGAGCCACGCCTTCCCTGGGCGTGCAACAGCCTCACCCCCGACATGCGTGCTTGTTTGACTATGTAGCTGAGACGGTGAGGTGTTTGACACTTTCTGTGACGATGCAAATGCGCCGGCGCGAGGCTTTGCGGGCCTCTGCGGCGCCAACACGTCCGACCTAAGCTTTGGGGTGTCCGGGAACATGACGATCCTCTTACTTGTTTTGCTAGCTACAACAAGTCGACTCGGCCCAGATGCATCTCGGAGCCCTTCTCGCACTTCCAACCCTTCCAATCCTTCCACACGTGAGACGCCCGTGATTTGTTTTTCGTTTGGCGGTTTGACGCAGGTAGCTTTCCACTCTTTCACCCAGCCCGCACGGTTCCGCCGCAGGCGTGACATCATCTAGACGACCCTTGCACCTGCATCTCCAAAGCCACCACCCCATCGCATCACACGGCAATGCAGCGCCAGCCGCAACTGCAGTAATCTTTAATTCACCACCGCCACCATGTTCGGCAAGCGACGACGGGCAGCGTCGAATCCGGTAGGTGCTCTCTCGATGCGCGCGCAAACCTCCTGGCGCGCTCCGCAGGCGGATGGCGACGCGATGCTAACAAATGCCGCCCATGCAGCCCCAGCGAGCCCCTCCGCCCAGCGCATCCGCCTCGCTCGCCGCCTCCAAGGCCTTCATCAAGAATGCCGAATCCAACGGCGACCTCTCGTCGGCGGCTGCGGCCGCCGCCCTGCGCACCCACGTCACGACCCCGACGCCCGTAGGCGACACAGTCACGAAGCGCATGGCCCGCCGCGGCTCGCTCTCGTCAAATGGCAGCGTCTCGCGACCACAGCCCGGTCCCCTGCGCCGGCAGTCGAGCTCAGGATCCATGACGGAGCGCTCCTTTCGCGCGCCATCGCCCGGCGGAGGGAGTCCACCGGATGCAGATGCGCCGCCGGTTCCGCCAATGCCAAAGAACATGCAGCAGCAGGGCAGCGTCGTCCATCGGCGTGCGTCCAGCCTCGAGCCTACGTACCGTGGAGGATCACCCGCGCCAGGAGGCAGAGGCAGAGGTGTCAGCCTGGATAGGGGCGCCGCTCCTACTGGGAGAGGGCAACGGCCTGCCAGCCATCTCGCTCAGGTGTCCGAGGAGGACGACGCGTTGCGATCCGTAAACTTCTCCCGCCCAATGTCCCCGGGTGCCGTAGGCACGCGCCAGAATCCTTCGCCTCCCTCGAGTAAAGGATGGTTTGGCGGCCCTGTCGTGAATCAGGATGCCGTCCAGCGCATGGCCTCGACATCGCGACCAAAGACGTCCAGTGGGGTCTCTAGCTACGACCTCCAGAATACCCAACGATCGGTCCAGAGTGCCTCGGAGCGCCCAGTGCAAACACACCAGATCTCACAGGGCCTGCAAGGCGCAAGACTGTCGAGTGGCAGTATGCGCGCCAAGCCATCTGGCTCTGCTGTACAGACGCAATCCTATGTGCCGCGACAAGCTCCTCGACCGGTCGATCCGAACTCACCGGATGCCATTTACGACCCTTCGACGCGCAAGTTCATTCACAAGCAGGATGCCATGGCCCGCCATCGAGAGCTGCACGAAGAGCCCGAGCCCGAGCCCACGCGACAATTCGTGTCACAGCATGCCGACACCTTTCACTCCGTTCACATACCAGAGAACCAGATGGGCCGCGGCTCACCGAGTCCTATACGCCACTACGTTCGCCAGGAACAGCCAGCACCACAGAGAAGAGAAGAGCCGGTAGCTGTATCGCGCACACCCGAACCTCAACCCAGTACCGCTCCAGCAACGAGGCACTCTGATGACTTCGTTGATGCCGACTTCTCACCTCAGGAGCAGGCAAACACCAGTCGCAGGTTGGACGACTCTGGGTATGGCACTATAGCCGGCCACGAGGACGAGGTGCCTTCGCCCAAATTCGCTATCAACCAGGACAGTGCGTACCCTCGCATCGCCGCTCAAGCCAACTCGACACCTGCAAGCTCTATTGGTGGTGGCAGTCTTCGTGATACGCATGATCGGCATACTTCATTGAGCCCACCACGCACTGCCCATTTTGCGCCTGTAGCTGTCGAACTTGCTGGCACCAAACACGACCCGCTGCCGCGCTCAGTGTCTCCTGCAAAATCTGCCTTAAAGAGCTCGCCTTCAGTATCGCGCCGCGGCGAGTCACCGGCTGCTTCCAACGGACGTCTCTTTGCCAAAGTTGCCCCGAGCGATGCATCTGACACTGCGTCTGACGATGGAGGCAGGAAGAAGAAGAAGAATGTGCGTGTTAGTTTCGAGGAGGAGCCGGTACTACCAAGCAAACCTGCACAGGTTGATACAGCTGCGCAGCCTCACGGAGGTCTCAGTACGTCCAAGTGGAGTCCCATAGCCGAGAAAGAGGACGAGTTCGAGGACTTCATGAAGCCACGCCCTGCTCTACCATCGTTTGGCAGCATACGCGAGAAGGAGCGACGACCGCAGGAGAACATGGCTGAGAAGGTTACCGAGACCTTCCCGACTTCAAACGCTTCGAGCGACGTCGCGCTCGGGAACATTGTTGCCGAAGACTTTGCCCAGAAGCACGGACAAGACAGCCCTTTACCGCCTGAGGTCACCTCCGTTGAAGGGAGTGGGTATGTGTCAGACTCAAGCGACTATTCAGACACCCATAAGCCTATGGAGGCCTCGAAGCAGCCCCCTGCTCCAGAGCCCAAGTCCCTGTCTACATCACAGGAGGATACACCAGCAGCGGCTGCTCCAATCACGGAACAGATCGTTGAGGTGCCCAACATCGCACTCCAGCCTGCTACCCCTAGCCCATACGAGAGGCCTGAACCTATCTACCAGAACATGGCGATACCTGGGGGTTGGGGCGACGATGTTCCTGAGTCCGAACGACGCGCAGTCACCCCCACTCCAACCAAGTCCGCCACGTCTATGCCCGACCAGGACTCAACGAGTCAACAGCAACAGTCTTTCACACGGACCGAGGAAGACGACGAGACTACCGAGGATGACAGCAGCGTTTACAGCGATGCCTATGAAGACCTCACCGATGGCGAAGGCGGGTTCGGCAGCATCAATGCACTTATGGAAAGTCCGGTCGTGCCGGCATCTTCTGGCTTGATGCATTCAAAGTATGCCAATGCAAGTTCCACGGACAAGCCTACATCGAAGCTCCAGGTAGACACGTCTGTGGATGACAACCGCGATTCAGACACTACACCGACACAAGACTGGAACGCTGCTCAGCAGCATTGGAGTGGTGTGAACGCGTCTCTGAAGAAGCCGAACTCTCAATCAGAGCAGACCCAAGTACCTTCCGAGCGAGCATCCCATGCCAAGGAAGTGATCTCTCGAGTCACACAAGCTCCGGTCTCAGAAGAAAGATCCAGACCATCTGGTACACGCGAGTATACACCGGATACCACACCAGAGCGCAAGGTTACTGCTATACCACCCCCAAGAACCGCTGCATCGGCCGATCGGACACCAACAAAACCTCTCAAGTCCGCTTTGAAGAAGAGCCCTGCACCGCAGTCGGCGCGCTCAGCTGAACCGCAGAACAAGACATCGCTGCGAACAGCGGCGCCGAGGGAAGATACTCCTGAGGTTCACATGAAGCGAACCATGAGAGGAGGTCCGAACGCGGCTCCACGGGCCGAACCTCAGATGGGATCGACTATGCGATCGAGTATGCGCGGACCTCCAACTGCAGCTCCTAGAGCACAGCCTCAAATGCGACAGAGCATGCGTTCAGCTGATCCCTCACCCGCGCCAGGCATGGGTCTAGCAGCATCACGACACAGCATGGTACCTATGGATACCAAACCCCGAGGTGCTCTTCAGAAGAAGAACATCCCGCCTGCTGCTGCTGTCGGCAAGGGAAGACCACAGAGCGCGCCTGCCACGAAACCGATGGCCGCCCCAGCACCTACGTACGACAGTGACTCAGACGCGTCTGCAAGTAGTTTCCAGCGTGTCAGGAAGCGCGGACGGGAGCAAGGTGGACGATACACTATGCGTGGCTCAATGAGGCAAGAACCTGCGCCTACCATGCGAGCAAGTGCTCCAGCGCCAAAGCAAGTTCGCGCAATTTCTCCTCCAGGATCACCGTCGCCCGCCATGCGAAGGTCTATGCGGCCCTCTTCTCCTACCCCAGAACCAGTCAGATCCTCCAAGTTCAGCATCCGATCTCTGTCTCCAATGGGCAGATTCCGGAAAGGACCTGATGTGCGTCCTTCGTCGCCTACGCAGGCAAAGCCAATGCCTACTTTTAGCAAGCAACCAAAGCCGTCGAAGCCATCAAAGCCATCAAAGGAAAAGGCAACACCTGCTAAGGCCATCAAAGCCCCGTTCAAGAGTCGGTTCGCTGATTCAAGCGACGAAGACGACGACGCTCGGCCGTCTCGTTTCCAGAGTCGATTTGATGATTCAGATGATGACGAGCCTCTCGACTACACCCTGCCCCCTGGTCTCGCGCCAGTACGTGGGATCCCTAGGAAAGCAGGCGAAGAAGACGGCGACTCCACAGATCTGGAAGAAGAAGCCGACGATGAAACGCCCAACGTGGCTGCGCAATCAGCACCAGCGACGAACAATATAAGTAGCATCACTGGCAACGCCGGCGCACAGGGTACAGCTCTATCCGCTGGCTCTTTACGTGACAGCAAGTATGCGCCCTCGTCCTCTGGAGCTGCTGGCAAGGCCAAGACGAAGCGTGGCTTCTTCGGTCTGGGAAAGAAAAAAACTACGGCTCAACCAGAAGCTGTCCAGGCGCAACCCCAGGCTGTGCAGAACATCCCAGCGCCTGACGAGATTCCCATGCCACCCGCGCAACGCAACCGCGACATGACTCACCCTATGACGCCCATCGACGAGGACAAGGAATTCGGCGACCCGACACCCAGTTCTCCTCATAGGTCTCCCAAGCTGCAACGTCGAAAGACTCCCGAATGGCCACTTCCGCCCACCATCGGCTCTGACGATCGTCCCGTGAGTTCAGATGGTGTCGCGCCTCGTAGACCTCGCTTCGCCACCCGTTCTAGCCTCGTCTCTAACGTGTCGGCACCCATTGTGGACGCGCAGGGCCGTTCAGTTTCCTACGGCAGGAGCGGAAAGAAGAAGAAGTTCCAAGGCCTAAGGCGGGTTTTTGGTCTCAACGATTGAGCGCGTTTGGCTGAAGGCTAATTCGCGTTGTTGTAGACCTGCGAGAAAACATCAAGACCACCCTGGGGCTTTCACCATGCATGCCAAACGCCACAGAATCGAACACTCGTCGTCTACCGCATCGAGCCGCTCGCATATTTCCGTTGCGTCCTTTATTCGTGTTTCAAACAAATTGTTGACCTGTCATCGATCTACCTCACCCCCACTGTCTCAGTCACCCACCCTACGCCTCTGAGCCCGAAACCACGACGACCACCAATTTCCTGTTTTCCATCTACGCTCTGTGTTGTACCTCTGTCTAGTCTTTCTTTTTTTCCTTTTCAGCGCTCGATTGGCTCCGACGAGCTTTTCGAAAAGAACAATGATACCAGTTTCCTTACCTTTTTTACTACGTACAGGCGGGCGGGCTTTCTTCAGTGATGCTACGGCATACGTGCGCGTGTGCCGCAATACCCCTCGCTTTTTGAGCTTTTTGAGCTTGAGCTTTGTACATGACTTGATTGGAATTGATGTGTGTTTATGTTGGTTAAATGGATGGATGGAGCGGAAGAGCGGAAACCGATGTAGATAATTTCTAATGGAACTCTTGCGTTGCATACTCGACATTTTGAATAGCATCTGTCTTAACGCATAGTCTCGGTGGAGATATTGTATCTGTGCATAGAAACGCAACACAATACATCCATGTAGTCTGCACGCCCTGTGTGTAGAAGACAGCAACGCTGATGAAAAGAAGATCGTAAACATTCACATTATCTAATATCACCCTTCCATCCTCACAGTACCAGCTGAAGTCCTAATATCAAACTCCACCCATCGCGCCCTCCCTTCTCTCCTTCCTCTTCCACCGCTCTCATCTATACTTCCAGGGTTCATGACCGTGCAGCCAAAGTACTTCACCACGAACGCCGGCGCCTCACTATCCGCTAGCACCAAGCTGGTTGGCAGCGGGTAGAGATTCAGCGTATGCGCAAAGTCCCAATGTAATGGCCGTGCCGAAAGCGGGAAGGGGCTGAGATGTGATTGCGAAAGAATAGTCCGCGTAAGCGCACGAGCTGTTTGCGTATCAAGATCAACGTCTGCTTGTTGTTGCTGCGGTCGGGGTGGCGGCATCCTGAGATCCAGATCCATAGCGTCTTGCTGCTCTGCTTCTTGCTGTTGATGACTTGGTGCATATGGCATCTCGTCGTCTACATCGGCTGGTGGCTTGTTGAATCGTATCGACTGTCTTTGCAGCCTGCCGGCCACGTCGTCTCGTAGTATCGCCATCTCGCCCTTTACGCCGAACCAGCTCAGGCGTGAGGGGTTGGATGTCCAGATCACTTCGCCTTCTTTGCCCTTTGCTTTACCTGCACCCCAGATCTCTCGGTTCGCTTCGGCTACCACTTTCCGAATTCTGCTTGTAAACATTGTTGGGATGGGCTTTCGTGGTAGTGGTGTGGCGGCGCCGGCTGAGAATGCACTCGGCCAGGCGTCGTTGTCGCCTGGAACAAGGACGAGGGTAGTGTGTGCGATGAGAGGCTGAAAGTCGGCGAGGACGGAGGCAAGTGCGTCGAAGTGTTCTTTGTATTCAATGCTGCCTGTTCCGGGCACGCCTGCAAGACTGGCTTTCGAACTGAAGTTTCCCATCAGGATGATTGCAAGAGGGTAGACTGGATGGGCGTCGGTGGGATCGGGAGTGTATGTGCGTAATAAGGTGCGGAGGGCGGATAACGTCGACGGAACGTCCAAATGAAGGTCTGAGGCTATAACAATATTGTGCGCTGTTTCCTGGTCGAGGAGTTTTGATGCAATCTTGTTCATGCGGGTGCCGGTCGCACGCTGAGAACCGACACCTAAGAAGTCTGTCCATCCGAACGCTGGTCCAGCCAGGCTGTTCTTGTCGACCTCTTCGGCGCCGCCCAAGGTTGCTATTCTGCGTTCACTGGGAGGGTGTCCGACGGAGAAACCAAGGAACTTGCCGCCTATTGTGCCACCAATACCACCGCTGCCCCCTAGAGTTGATGTAGCTCCGGCATCCTCTTCGTAGCTGCCTTCAACTAGAACAATCATACCTGGTGCGAAGTATGCGCCATTCTCGGGGATTGGGCGGGCGTGTTGGATGTCTAGCGTGATTGTGCCTGTGAGATCTGAAAGTGACAGCGCACCAGTGGCCGAGACTGTGAGCATGCCTAGCAGCAAATGCGTGCTTCCGGTTCGACCAAGCAAGTTGGCAATTGGGGTGATACTGTTCATTTGTGACGTCGCGATTGATCCCGTCCGGTTGAGGGTAGCGGAACGAGCCGTAGAGAAGGTGGGTGCTTGGAACGTCTCGTTGCGGAGTATGCGCTGGTGTACGATGTGGTAGCGTTGACGGAAGAGCTCGGTCTTGTGTGAGGGATCTGGGAACAGCGATGGCTTTTTGGCCGACCTGACATGGTTAGTAGACATTCCGTTCTCTCTTGACTGATACATACTTTTCAAAATGCTTCTGAGTGGCATTGTATATCAACTTTGGCTGCTCGAACGCGCCAATGACCTTCATCCACTCTCGTGGATCTTTCAACAGATCCTCTTCCTCGTCCTTGTCCTCTACTTCCAGGCTGGACATGCCAAAGCTGTTGTTGGTGTCGATACTCGGACGATTGATCTGGCCGGCTATCTCAGGCCCAAAGTTGAAGCTGCTTTGCCTGCCCAGATTTGAGCCTTGCACTACCCTTCCTCCACTCATTGAGCCCTCAAGGGTCTTCAGTATGCCCTTGAGCGTCTCATTGTCACCCTCGACGATGACCTGACCACCGCACTTCTTCCAGCTCTTGGCGATCTCCTCCAAGACCTTCTCGGCCAGGCCTTCTTCTCTCCATCCCGAACCACAGTGCTTCCCAACAAACGTTGCTAGTGCTTGGAGAGCAGAAGACGTGAGGGTGAGGTTGTGTTTCTTTGTGAATGTTCGAAATGCGAGCGGTCGTAGTGTAGCAGGAGGAAGTAGTATAGGCAGAACGGTGGACTTGCCGACTGGCTTGAGTGCAGGCGGGGCGCGTATGGGGGCGGTTCTGCGGGGGTTGATGGGATGAACCGGGGTTCCGAACGCTGGCGATGAGGACGGGATGAGGTCTGAGGGTACCGCCGAGGGCTTTTCGGGTCTTCTTGAGGTGGCCATATTGTGAGTGGTGAAGGTGAAGTTGTGTTGTCGCAATGTGGTAATGGGCGCGCATGGGATTCCACTTTACGCGTGCGACGCGTTCCAGCGCGATTTCGCGCTAGAGACGGAGCTACTTTTCCTAGCAACCACCGAGCCTCTTGCCCAAACACGACACTCAGCATCCTTCACGCTTACTCTTACCTCTTACGACCTGCAAACTCTGAAATCGTTGTCGCATACGCTGAATATATCACACAAACACGATAAATCTCACGCAATGGCCGACCCTGCCACTGAACCGCTCGCGACCGTCACCGAGACTGAGGACATGCCCAGAACGAAAGAGAAGATGGGAGAGCTGTCGCAAGCAGCTTCTATCCACTACTCGACCAAGAACTACGACGCTGCTGCCGAACACTACGCCGATGCCGTCGAGATCCAGGCTGAACTCAACGGCGAGATGGCGCCTGAGAACGCCGAGCTCCTCTTCTACTACGGGCGCGCGCTCTACAGGTCGGCAGTTGCCAAGAGCGATGTTCTAGGCAACAAGGTGGCAAAAGAGGAGAAGAAGAAGCCAAAGGCAAAGAAGGCCGCGAAAGCTGAGGCGGGTGAAGGTTCGAGCGCCGCAAAGCCCGAGCCAAAGGAAAAGGCAGCAGGGGAGACACCATTCTTCCAGCTTCAGGGCGACGAGAACTGGACTGATTCCGAGGATGAAGACGACGACATGCAGGATGGTGAAGAAGAGGAGGACGATGACGACCTCGGCAACGCGTACGAGATCTTCGAGCTAGCCCGCGTCCTGTATGAGAGACAATTAGACGCGCCAGAAGGAGACGCTTCAGACAAGGGCAAAGGCAAGGCGGAGCTCAGCCCGAAGGCGCGCGTCATCAAGGAGCGCATCGCGGACTGCCACGGCTTCCTCGTCGAGATCTCGCTAGAGAACGAACGATTCCACGACGCCATATCAGACGCCCGCAAAGCGCTCGCACTGCAAGAGGAATTATACCCCTTCGAGCACGAGAACGTCACCGAAGCCCACTACTCGCTTTCCCTTGCGCTCGAGTTCGCATCTGTCTCAAAAGTACGGGAAGACCAGACTGGACAAACAACCGATGCGTCCGCTAAGCAGGAACAAGGAAAGGAAGACGAGGATGGCATAAACTGGGATCTGCGGAAGGAGGCTGCTGAACAGACAGATCTCGCCATACAAAGTCTGGAAGCGCGCCTGAAGAAGGAGGAGGCAGCACTCAGTTCCGACGCACTGAAGCCAGAGCAGAAGAAGGAGAAGCAAGCCATCATCGAAGACAAGAAGGGCATGCTCGAGGATCTCAAGACCCGTCTTGTAGACCTGAAGTCAGATCCGAACAAGCAGGAGTTCGACAGCATCGACTCGTCGGTGTTCAAGGGACTGCTAGGTGGGCTGTTAGGAGCAGATGCAGCGACGCAAAAGGCAAAGATCGCAGAAGCCACCAAGAGCGCGAACGATGTCTCAAGTATGGTGAAGAAGAAGGTGAAGGTGCCTGCGCCAGCAGCGTCAACGTCAAACGATGCCAGCAGCAGCAAAAGGAAGCTGGAGGTTGACGATAGTGGTGCGGAGGGCAAGCGAGCGAAGACTGAAGAGCCAGCGTAGCCAGGTTATATGATGACACAAGGCCTTTCAGAGTGCAAGAAAGCATGGAAGATAGCTTTGCAGGGTTGACGCAGTAATGAAATTCCAGCCTCCACGGCGTGTTTATCGTCCTTGATGTGACTGACCGACATAAGCAGCTGCTGATTCGGCAGCGATCTTGTTTACTCATAAGCTCAAGCGAAGAAGGTCGAGCCGCTCACACCCTGCCCATCTGAGCCACAGCTGTTTCGACATCAGGGCCTCCAGACAAAGCAGTATTTGCAGCGCCAGTGGTTGCAACAATCCGAGCAACCTGGATTGAGCGCCCACGTGTCGAACGCACTTCCGCAGTTACAGCATGCCCAGTAATAAATGATTTCGGGCCTCGGACAAGATTCAGCGTCCAACATGATCTCATCCTCATGTATGTCGGCGGTGTTCGGTGGCGATCGTATTGAGAAGCCAGGAGGGGTTGGAGGGTCCGCAACTGTTCTTGATCAGTCTTATGAAAGTACGCTTCAAAGTTCCATACCTTGCACAAAGCCCTGGCGCATGTTGGAATTGGAACGACGGCGATCTAGCTCTCTTCCTATGCGTTTCCCATCGACAAGAACACTGTTGAAAGTAACATGTGTCTGTCGCCCACGGTCCTCTCTTTCCTGTACGCGAGGCAAGATCGCATTCCATTCCTTGTCGGTGATCTTCTTGCGCATACCCCACGAGGCAATCTTGCTTTCGTACTGCGATTTACTGTGCGAAGATCAGCTTAATGCAGCGCAAACAGTCTAAGTCGGTGCATGCCTGGGCGAGAAGCCGTAACGCCTCGTCATGATGTCCATGACGCCTTCGTGACCGCAGAGCTTTCTGTCTTCTCCAATGTACAGCTCGCCAATAGCAAGCTTGTGAGAGTTCCAGACCTCGTCGGGAATCCGTCCTGCGAGTACTCTCGCCATCGTGGTGGAAAGGGGGAGTGGTCACCGCTCAAGTTGAGAGCTGACCGAAGTTGAAATCTGGAGCGGGAATGCAGAGTGAAGAAAAGAAGGTGCGTGACGGTGCAGAGAAAGATATATCCTTATATGTAGGTTTCGTGGTCGGCTTGAACAGGAGTGCACCAATCACGCGAAACCTGAGTATGCTGAGCTAGCCTCAATTCCGGTGTTATGCATGCAAGACATAGCCTGACCAACCAATCATGCAAAACCAGAGATATACATGTACCGAGACATGCCACGTGATGCTGTCCTCCCTCTTCAGCCAATGATGCGGAACCTGACTTGTATACAATTGATGCCATGATCTTGCATTTAGACCGACTGAGATTCTTCAACACTTACAGAGGGTCCTAGATCCTTGCTATATATCTTGTTGTCTTGATACCTTGTTATCTTGATACCTTGCTACCTTCATACCTCAATCAATCTCGAGTATTAGTCAACATGCCTTCCTGGTCCACCGAAGCCATCATTGCGTTCGTCACGCTACTCGGAACGTGCCCACCGACCGGTTTACTGTTATGGCATCTGGTAAAGAGTAGAAGCGCAAGGGGATGCAAGAGTCTGGGTTCGTCGTTCCATCATACTTTGCATTTACACCTACTGACGTTGCTAAGTAGACGTGGAGAGAACCAACGGAATTGAACTCGAGAGACGCAGAACGATGTGATACGGAGACAGTTCCTCCGACTCTACCTGTGTATACGAGCAAACAATGTATCTTCATCATTACTCCTCCCACCTCCCGGAGTAAGACATTGGCTACATGTTAGAGCGACTGGCATAGCTTTGGAATAACCTTGGAGTCTTTGGAACTTTGAGCGCAGTCTGTACATCCATTGTGTTCGGGTTAATGTTAGGAACAATAACGCCATCTGACACGAAATTCGAGACCTTAACGAGTTTTGGTATGACTACCGCCTGCCGAGAGTCAACGATATGATCTTGCTGATGTATGAACGTCACAGGCGATGGTTTTCCGCTGGACATGGACTCACCTAGGTACTTTTCTTCTTCTGCAAGATCTTGGCTTTGAGTTTCATCTGTGCTTCGCGGTTCCTTTCTTTCCATGAATTGTTTTTCTGCTGTTTTTCCTTTTCTTCGGCGCGTTGTTGCTGCTTCTCTAATATGTTGTTAGCCTGTTCAACACGGCGAGCAAGATGCGCAACATCGCCTACCATGCCTTTTGTCCTCCAGCCTCTTTTCTCTCATCTTTCGCCGCAAATTTCTCCTCTTACAATCACTGATATACGCAAATAATCGATCGCGCTCACAGTCGAAGAAAGGTGAGATCTTGGCACTCAAGTTGCGTAGGAAGTCAACACCTAGTGGCGCGTTGAACAAACGGAGGACAAAGGGCTGAAAGCTCAGCGCTGCCATGACTGCAACGATGGAGAGGACGTGTTCTCATACAGTGAATATGAAGATACAATTACGCATCCTACCTGGCTTGCTCATATATAGTACTTTAGAAGCACCTTGAAGGAGCAGCCCGCGTTATGCAAGGGGTGTCCGCTTCCGGCGAGGCTCCTTGCACTCATCGCGCTGATTACTTGTCACCCTGAACATGGTTACGGAGCACAATGGTGGTGGAGTCGAGGCGACTGTCTTGACAACGTAGTTTTGACATACGACCCGTGGCCCAGTGTACGAAGTTTCTCTAGACCTCGCAGCAAGTACGCGCCTGGCCTCTGTTGGTCGAAGCGGGGCGAAGAGGCACGTGCGCTAAGCGTACGTCATCGTCCACCGCGCCTTCACGTACTCGTCAGCCAACAGTCAGCCCTGAGCGTCAAAGATTTCCTGCTTGCCAAACAAGCGCGCTGCACTCCTTTTCGAACCCTCAAAATCCCTATCACACGAACATCGAGCAGTACACAGATTGCAGTCATGGCCTCCAACCACAACGACAACCCGTGGGCGGACCAAGGAAACCAACAAGGCCAGAGCAACCCGAGCCACAACCCCTACCAAGCCTACCAACCAGCGCAAGACCCGCCTCCGAATCCGTATGCTCAACAGCCACCCCCAAATCCGCTAGGCCAACATCCTCCCCAAGAGCCGTATGCGCAATACCCCCCTCAACACCAGGATACCTCTCCATGGAGCCAAGAGCCAAGCCAAGCACAATCGCACAATCCATTCATGCAGTCCCAACCCCATGGACTCTCTGAGCAACCCTACCATCAGCAACAACAGCCTCAGCCTTCTTATCCAAATCAGTCTTCCTACCCTGGACAAGACGAAGTCCCACCAGGTCTACCACCTCGTCGCACAGCTACGGAGATGGCACTTCCCACCGGACAGGACCGCTCTCACCAAATTGAGGTCATGCAGAGTTACGAGGCAGCAGGAAGGAAAGACGATGATGATGATAACGTCGAAGTGCTCCAACGCGAATTCCCGAAAATCGATGGAAGTCTGATCGCGGCGATCTACGGAGATACCAAGAGCTTGAGCGCGACAAGAGAGATGTTAGGTGAGCTGGAATGAGAGAACTACACGCTCCGTGAAAATGTGGGAATGCCACCAGACGGTGGAACTGGAAAGGAGTACGAGCATCAAGATTATCTTTTGCGGCAATACTCATGAGTCTCATTATGGAGGGTTGTGCCGCGGCATGAAGGTGATGTACAAGCACGGTACACATACCTGAGATGTACTCTTACTTATCAAATACTCTCACGAAGTCTTTTTCCACATTCTCATCTGCGTATATCGAATCCACTCGACGTGTTGATATTTCAGGAAAAGCGAATCCATCATCTCTATCAACCAAAACTTGCAGGGAGCTTAAGATCTTTATCTATACTCCCAGATGCCCGGGCATCATGCACGGGTATTCACCCTTGTCCTCGCAGTACTCCGATCCGAGGCTCTGATCACGGACATAAGCCTCCCCTACGCGCATCGCGAAATCGTTCGCACGTTTTCGAGACCCCTGGCTTGACAGCTGATGATATGGCAGTCCAGGCTTGTACGATGCGACATTCCATCAACAAAAAACAACAAGACAGTACGAGTCATCATTTGTGCTACCTGGAGTTCATCCTGACGGCTGACAGGAACCAGTGAAATCACCTGGTGCTTCAATCGCGGCAAACCTTCCGCACTCAGGACGCGGCATTTCCTAAAGCGGAACCCCGCATTCTCGCCCAGCCGGCCCAGCTAGCATGACTTCAGCCCAGATGCAACGCCATGAATGTATCTGTTCGAAGCCTTGTTCTCGCGCAAGCTTTGACATTCCTCACCTCCGCATTTGCTTCCCCGCATATCCATAATTTCCCCGGACACGGTCCGCTAAGAAATTCCACATGGATACCTCGCGCTACATTAGGAGCATCGACGTTAAACTGGATGAGGAGATGCCGGTGCACATCTCTACGGGGTTGCGAGTATAAAGGATACATGATTGCGGCCCACATGTTTGGCTCACGATCATACTGTTCTGCAGTCCCTTCCTGCTTACCAGACTATTGGGTTCAGGGTTTTCTTCATTATGTTTGAACTCAGAGGCAAGAGCCTCATCGCAGTCATTCTGTTGACCTCTGGTCTTGACTTCCTTCTCTTCGGATGTAAGCCTGAAGCAACTCACTTTACATCGTGGTTCGATAGCTAACACGATTGAAGATGATCAAGGACTTTTCGGCGGTATCTTGGGTGGCCAGCGCTTCAAGGATACCCTCGGCAACCCGAACCCAACGATGACGGGGCTAGTTACCGCTATCTATGATATTGGATGCGCGCTCGGTGCCGTCGTGGCTTTCGTCTTCGGTGAACGCATCGGACGCAAGCGTTCTATCATCCTCGCCAACCTCATCGTCGTGATCGGTGCTGCTATACAGACCGCCAGCTTCGACTACTGGCAGATGTTTGTCTCGCGCATCATTGGTGGTATCGGCGTCGGTTTGTCAACGGTTGCAGTGCCAATCCTACAGTCAGAGACATTGCCGGCGCACAACCGTGGTTCGCTGCTCGTCGTTCAGTCCGCTCTGATCATCATCGGTGTCGCAGTCGCTTCTTGGCTGTGCTTTGCGACACTGTACGCCGAAAGCTCACTGCAGTGGAGATTTCCTGTCGCTTGTCAGATCCTCTTCTCGCTCATGGTCTTGGCGCTCTGTCCATTCCTGTGCGAAACACCGAGATGGCTTGCATCGCGTGGAAGAATTGACGAGGCGAAACACACTATCAGCCGGCTTTTGGACAAGCCTCTGGACGACGAAGAAGTGCAAGGTCAACTCCAGGAGATTCTCGACGCTATTGCGGCAGAGAGCAGCGAAGAGGAACCCACCTGGGGCGAAGTCTTTAGCAACGCCACTAAGACACGCAATCTGCACCGTGTTGTTCTCGGAATGGGCCCGTACATGATGAATCAGTGGAGCGGTATTAACGCGCTGTGCTACTATCTCGCCTATATCTTCCAGCAGTACCTCGACTACTCTCCGAGCATGTCTCTCATCCTTGCCTCCGTGGCCTTCACCCAGTATGCCGTGTTCTCTTGGCCACCTTACTTCTACATCGACAAGATCGGGCGTCGATGGTCAGTCATGGGCTCGTCAGCCGGTTGCGCAGCATGCATGGCTATCATCGCCGGATGTCTGGCGAAAAACAGCTTTGCCAGCGCGGCAGCAGCTGTAGCCTTCATCTTCTTGTATCTCGACTGCTTCACTCTCGGTATATTGCCTGTATCATGGTCCTACTCAGCCGAAATCCAACCTCTCCGTGTCCGCAACAAGGCAACAGCGGTTGGCGTATTCTCGCATTGGATGTCAAACTTCGTGGTCGTCATGGTCACCCCGATCGGTCTTGACAACATCCGTGGCCATTACTTCTGGGTTTGGGCAGCTGTCTGCGCGTCCTTCGTACCTCTCACATACTTCTTTGGCGTTGAGACTTCCGGACGTACACTGGAGCAAATCGACATTATGTTCTACGAGAACCCGAGGCTCTGCATGGGACTCAACAAAGAGAATCGAACAGTTGTAAGGGCGAGTAAGTCAGATGAGGAGAAGAGATACAGGGAGTTTGCACATGCCAACGAGAAGAACCAAGCTGTGATGGCGGAGAGGATAAGCCAAGATGACTAGATCGTGTTGTCAGATGCAAGGGGGAGAGTGTGGAAGGTCAATGCACTGTGTGAGCCGAACAATGTGCGACGACAATTTCGAATTATCGAATATCAATTAGCAACCGACTACGTTCAATTATATGACGAGTGGATCTACAGACTACCACCAACTACATGATGCGTCCAGACACCGACTACGTTCAACTAAATGCCGTGTCCATCTACCTTCTCCGCCTCTTTGATGTGGAACACAATTTGCAAGTGCCTAGATTCTGGATCCGCGAAATCAGAAGCAACAATCTTGTCGACAACCCGACGACCCAACCCCTCCCTATGCTGTACCAGTAGGTAGGCGGTACCAGCTCCTTCAGGCGTTCCAAGTATCGCTAAGCCTTCATCTGAGTCTGCATCAAACTCGTATTCGAGATAGGGCCCAGATTCGCGCGGCTGAACTCCAGATGTTACATGCTGCACTACCATTTCAGACGCAACACTGTCCCCGTAGTGAGAGACGGTGCGTAACACAGGCTTTGGCGACTCTTTGCTTGTAACATGCAGCCAAATGAGGTATGCCATGTCGCTCCAGTGCATAGTTTGGGCAACAGCGTAGGTACTGTTGCGTGCGCCGGCTGGTCTACGGATTTCACCAAACCCGATGCCAACGCGTGAGGCGCGTAGTTAGCCGCCGATTCGATCATGCCATCATCAAGATATATATTATTGAGGAACCAGGCGTCGGTGGCCAGGTAGGTCTCACCGTTCCTGGCAGTTTCGAGCACATGTTGCGCCGAACACATAATCCCTATCCGGGTGTCGGTTTTAACATCTAGAACATAGCCCCACTCTTCAAGGTCGGAGACCGATTTGAATTCGCTCTGGGGAATGCTGGGCTGGTCAGAATGAGCCTGTGTATGCAGCATTTTACCTTTCTCCAAAGCCTTGGTGTACGCTGTTAGACATTCGTCATCAGGGTACTTGAATCGCTCGCCAGTAGTTCCTGTAGACATTGTTTATTCGTGCGACTGTAAACGTCGAGAGTTCTTTGATGGTGCTGAGGGTGCGAGCGGAACGATAAGAGCGTCGAGAATCGTGATCGTATTTGTCTGCTGGTCACTGATAGTGAGAGTGCAATGGTGAAATCGTGACGGGAAGAGCGGATAGCCTTTATGATTACAGCTTTCACCTCCGTGTGAATCGGCAGTGTGTATGTTCAGCGGCTGATTCACATTGGTTTCTCTGCACGGTGATATGCCCATAAACCATCTGGGTTCAGTAGTAGTCAATCACCCTAGTGAAGTACTTCCATTGCAAAGCCTGCTTCTTTTCGCGCGTCTTGTTGCACGGTCAGCATTCTTGTGTAAATAAGGCTGCGCTTCATGCTCCAGCGCTTTGATAGCCCACGCTGTAGGCACACCTCTGCTGCCAATTCTCTTATGACTTCTGCCAAACCGACACACCCATCCAATTTCCCATCCACCGTCACATTCTTGTAGCTCTTTCAAATATTTAATATCGGGCTGCGCCCACACCCCAAGCTTTTGGCAAGCCAGAACACGTGCAGCGACAGCGAAAGAGTCCCCACGACGGCCAACGTAATCTCGAAGCGCAGCAGCTGTAGGCTCACCGAGAGACCGAATTTCGGGCGCGGTATCATTTGCTTCTATAAGACAAGACAAGAAGTATAAGAAGATATCAGCAGACAGATACACGTCTGTTCCGTCAATGTAGCCAGAGTTTAAAAGGATGCGACGAACGTAGTCGAGCTCGGGCTTGACATCTGCTCCACGGTTGTACTTGTAGAAGACGCGGATGACGTTAATGAGGACGACAGGATCTAAACGAGGCCGCTTGTCGCAGAGATATATCAAGGCGACCCCATCTTGCGCATGTCTATTCTGAAGCATGCGATCCAGTACGGGGTCAGCCGAAGAAGAAGGTGGTGAGAATGCAAGCAAAGCATTTGCAGTAGTGTCGACATCATCAGGGTCTAGATAGCATTGTAAGATTAGCATTAGTTCCATAATGATAAGCTCGTCGAGCAACTTACATGTCTTCGTCGTACCAATGGGAGGGCCGTTGAAGTAGTTCCACATCTTAGCCTCTTTGCGAGCTTGGCCAATGGTGGCTTCAACCTCATCAGGCTCAGCATTGGATGGCGAAAGGCTGAGAAAACTTTCATCGGCTAGCTCATAATGAATGATGAACTGGGAGAAGAATTCATGAAGATCAGGGCCGTTCTCGATACGAGATATATGTTTTCCGGCATTGTTGGCCATGTACTGACGAGCTCGTTTGACGGGGTCGAATAGTTGGTTGCGCAGTTGACGCATGAGCTTATCTCCAGACTCAAAGACGATACCTTGGATGCCGAAAGAGCGAGCCGTATTGACCTGCCCATGCTTATCATCGACGAAGATTGCAGATGCTGGGTCGCTACATCCGATACTTTTGAGGACATGCTTGAAGAAACCGAGCTCAAACTTCGTCATACCGGCCTCATAAGACGTGTAAACGCCGTCGAACAGACTCCAGTCAGACAACACGGCTTGGAGGCGTGTGAAGTCGTCTCTAGCGATGTTGCTCATTGCGTAAATCTTGAGGCTTTTGTTCATCTCCACTTTGAGCTCTTTGAGCTTTTTGAGCAGATCATGGTCGACACGTAGTGTTTTGCGACACTGCTTGAATGCTTCGCTTATTGTTGCCGGTTCAAGAGATAATTCCTCGCCAATAATTTCAAGAGCTTCAGTCTCGTCTATGTGACCACGCTCCAATTCGGCCCATGTTGGTGACAGGACAACTGAATGGAAGTTTTGAGGTGAAAGAGCAGTCAGGTTGCGGGTCGACCAATGGAATAGGACGTCGCCAAGATCGAGGATGAGTGTGCGCTGTTCTGGTGGCAGCATTGCTGTGGAACCTACATAGTAGTGTAGTTAGCTTTAGGTAAGGATTATTAACCAAATGCATGGATATATTCGGTACCTGTTGAGATTAAGACGATGATTGTAATATTATTCCGCCTGGCATGTTAGCCAAGTGGGGTTCGCGTCTTTTATAACAAAGGACTCTGAGGATTGCGATCTCTCTCATTGATGAGGAGTACCTTTGCGTATGTGGTGGTTATGTATTTCGGGAGTCATGAGTGGCTCGTCTCGCTCTGCGTCATCGCAGTACCATGGATGGGATGGAAGAACCGAACTTTGGAATCGCACACCGAAGTGAGTCAACCGTGGAGGAATATAAAATGCGCACCTCATTATAACAAAGGATTCAGCAGCCTGTCTCTTACGTCTCGATAGGCCACCAGACATATGGAAATTCCGTCGTCGAGCCAATGAGATAACAACGCCTTACCGTGAGAATTCCGAAGGATTCGCCTCGCATGCGCTAGACGAGGGGAGAGGGCAATCGGGCGATTCTACCAGTACCTACGATTGAGAGCATTACCGCCGAGAAGGTACTGTATCCCTCAGGCTTATTCCTTGATCCCGTTCCATTTTTTTTACAGTTCGTCTGACACTTCAAGTCGTGTCCTTGATGATTACTTGCTAGAGCGACACTCTCATCGTCCGGGAGGATAACACTCGTTAGAAGCGCGATTCAAGATTAAGTAGCCGCATAAGTAGCGGCAAGCGCTACCACCCTAGATTCAGACGAATCCGCTGAATCGGTGATAATTGATATCTCCTGAACCTTCCATAGTTGACGCTAGATCCTGCGTGGCGAGCACACAGTCCTGCGTATCCTATCGCATACGTGCGTTGGTACGTGACCTGTCACGCCATGCATTAGGACAGTTAAGACGCGCGCTGCAGTATGATTGATCGGAATCAAGATCAACTATTATGTACATGGCTTTGCGTTGGTGCTGAGAAGGTGTTTCTGGTCATGGAACCGATGGATCTTGATCCTGGCGGTGGGTACTCATACCCCGCCACGTCAGCATCTGTTTGTAGACTTGCCCGGCCGTCATAGTGGTTTCCGTGAACTTCAATCTCGGCGGTAGCATACACGCTTGCGAGTGGTCAAAAAGAGGCGATTGAGGCGAAACATGTTGGTTCCGTGCCTCAGCTGCACGTCTGCAGGCAGCGAGGCTCGTGGGCTGGCCGGTCGTATCCGGCAGGTTTACCGCACGGACGGAATCAAGGCTACCTAGGTAGGCACGAGACGCCCACAAGTCCATCTCAACCGCGCTCAACGATGAAGGACCCTTTCGATGTACAGTACGACAGGTCAAGCATATGGTCAGAAGGAAAGTGTAATATAAACACACTCCATCATTGGCTTTCTCCGCTCCGGATGTCAATGATCATCCATTCTTGGAATGGCGTCACCTCTGCTGAACCACCCGGGCATTTTCTTACATATCTGTTCGGTCACCCAGTACTTCTGCATCAGTTTGGAACAACATCTCAAGTGGGGGTTCCCTCTCCCTGACCAGAAAAATCAATCAGTTCCGGTGCAATCCCCTCGTCTTCTTGACATCGACTCTTGCTCAGCACAAGTTTGTTGTCTCACACCTTCTAGAACGCCCATCTTGGAACACATGAACCCTACGCCCATCCTCGAATCTTACTCTGCGTCTGGGATGTCGAATATATCCAAAATCCTTTGGGTCACATCTCAAGGCTTGCTGTTCCCTTTAGATTATAGCTCTTCATTGCAGACAGCCTTGTTGCGGCAGTCTAGGAGTGCTTTTTTCTTGGACGGAAGGATCAGCTAAAGAAAGAAAGATATAATTACGGTTGACGTGTTGCGAACACATCTGCATGCGACGAGTACCGACGTGCTGCAACAATGTTTTAACATTCGTCCAACTCAATCACAACGCTCGACAATCTCAGCACGTTTTGCTGAGACAAGGCATGATACAAATGGAACCAAAGAGAACGATTTGCTTTGTGGATCAACTGTCGCACGTTGAGGCGGAGTTGCAAGTGGTGAGAAGAGAAGTTGTTAGCAAAGAGGTCCTCACCGGCAAGAATGACTGTAGTTGTAGGTCCAATCGCCTTGCGACGTCCTCCATCACCGGGCTTCGCATGGGCTTCGTCTTCAGCCGTGTCGAGATGACTCTCTGCTCAAAGCTACTAGCACAACTACCCCAACTATCCACTTTGCATCTGCGCTCTATGAATTTTCATAGCATGGTGGATCGAGTACGTGCTTTGAAGGCCCACTCCTCGATGCCTTCAAAGCTTCGCGTGACTGGTCTGATATCTCCGTGTACGGATGGTTGGGCGCTATTTCGACCAAAGAGGAAGCGCTAGTGCGAGAGCAGATGTGGCGCAGCCCCTGAAGTGGTCTGTTCTTTGGCGAACACCACGAACATCTGGGTCATGAACAGTCGGACAGAATGCAAGACCAGCGTACGGCATGTCTACAATGCGTTCCATGAACCATCTCTGGTATCCTGGGGACAGAGACAGATGAGGTACTCTCGCGAGGCGTGTATGGGCTCATTCGCCGCAAGGTTTGCTTCACTATTCACCTTCCAATCCACTTTGCTTCCGCATGCTGACTTTGCTGCGCGACGGCGTACACAAGTTTCGCTCTGACGGTCAATGATCAGCCGAACTGAACGTGCGTCAAGAGGACGGGATCTTTTCGAAAACCACGCTATTGGACACGCAATGGCCACAAGGTCTAGAATGAAGTGTTAAAATAGACACAGGAATCTTATTGGATACTGGGAGCACATTTATCATTCTTACCTTAAACGCCTACAGACAAGCTCACCTTTGACAGCGTATGCCGGGGTATCAAGCTTTCTGCCAAGTCGGGAAAGGCCCACTCAAACAGTCCGCCGTTGAGGGGTTCAGCATGCATAAAAGTACGTTTGAAAACTCGGTGAGCGGACTTCTTGTAAGACAGAGTCTCACGAGTGTCGACTAGAGGACGACTGCACGACTGTGTTCAAGATCTCGACAATGCCCTTCCTTCCAGACTTCGTGCAGCTCACGATAGATCGGCCCAAATGGCACCGTATAACTCCGAAGCTTGTACTTCGTATTCGTACGTACATTCGAGTCGACCTCTACCTCTACCGAACGGTATGCTCATGCATTGCGCACGTGTCGCATTCTAGAGCTCAACACCCTCGGATTCAGGGTACCAAGTAAGCAAGCGAGCGGCAGACTCTACCGTCCCAGTATCTCAGGGGCGTGTGTCTCTCAGACCAGTCTACGCACTGGGTGAGTATATATGGACGACGGTGTCTCGCAGTCCATATACTCATCCACATCTTCTCTCTAATCATCAACACCTCTTTCCTACACTCTTTTTTTTAATATTATCTCACCCCAGTCATTCGTTATACACGATCTTATTACATCTAATATCTAATTTTAACAACACTCATCATCACCATGAAATACGCACTCATCTTCGTTGCCACTGCCGCTGCCCACGAGGCCTACGGTGGATACGGTGCGCAAGCAGAGTCCAGCTCCGTCGTCAAGCCGAGCACCTCCGCGAAGCCCATCGGATACACGACTATCGTGCCCGGCTATGGCAAGCAACCGGTAACCGTGACCACTCAACATCAGCCGTACCCCACCTGCGTGTCCCCCGCCTATGGTGGTAAGGACTGCGCCAAGTGGGATGAGGATGCCTACGTATCAACTGTCATCAAGGACTACGACAACAACTACGCTACGATCACCAAGACCGCGCAGCCCGTTGTTGTTTACCACACCAAGAAGACCATCACCCACTCCGCTACTGCAACAGGCGGCTACGCGGCACCCACTGGTCTCGCCCCTAAGAACGGCACTGACGGCTGCTGGTACGAGCTGTACGAGAAGATTGAGTCGGTCCCATACAACCAACTCGGTCCTCACGCACTTCCCGGATACCCCGGTTCCGGCCTTTACAAGGAGGGCGGGCAGAAGCAACCCGTCAACGTCAAGGAGTACAAGGGCGGAAAGTGGTCCGAGTACGTCCACGAGTACTCTTACGGCACTCCTAAGCCTGAGGTCACCACTTACGAAAAGCCTGGTGTCTACACTGTCCCAAGCAAGGACGTCACCGTTGAGCACCCCGTCACTTACCCAGCTGAGGCCACAAAGACTGCGAAGGCTGGCGAGACATGCACCTACGGAGGCCAGTACATCGAAGCCAAGCAGACTGGCTACATCACGGGCGCTTACGGTGCCTACGAGACAAAGGTCAACGGTGGCAAGACTGTCACCGAGACAGTGATCAAGCACACCACAATCTATGCCTCCACCACCGGCAACTACGAGGTCGCGAAGCCCACCACCACCGTCTACGACCACGACACTGAGGTCGCATACCCCACCGCTAAGCACTACGAGGCGGGTGTCTACCACCATGAAGCTCAGACTGTCACCATCACCAAGCCTGGACAGGCCTACACTTGCGAGTACGAGCAGACCAAGAAGCACGAGGCCACCTCAGCGCCTGCGAAGAGCAGCGGTCATGCGGCCTACCCTACATCCGCCTCCGCTCCCGCTCACGACAACTCTTACGGCCACAACAAGCCATCTGCTACTCCCAAGCAGCCTACTGAAGGTGACAACAAGTACCCCTCCTACCCCGCCGGTCCGATGAACGGACAGTCATCCTCAGTCCACGAGGCCTACCCAGATTCCACTCCTTCTTACCCCAAGAAGCCTACTGAGGGCGAGAACAACTACCCCTCTTACCCTGCCGGTCCAGCTCAGGGTCACTCCTCATCTTCGGTTCAGGAGTCTTACCCAGCTTCCACTCCCGCTGGTGTCTACTCCAAGCCATCCTACAACGGCGGCAACGCCTATGGCAACAACGGAAAGTCTACCATGGCCACCGTCTCCACCAAGGAGTACCCACATCCGGAGTCCACCCCTGCTTACGGCACTGATTCATCAGTGATGGCCAGCTCCACCCCCTGCGAGAGCAGCACTGCTTCCGTTACCCCTGCTTCATCGTCCGTCTACAGCGCTTCTACCCCCGCTGCCGTCAGCTCTGCTCCTGCCTATGGCACTGGTTCATCTGCAGTTGCCAGCTCTACCCCTTGCGAGAGCAGCACCGCCGCTGTCACTCCTGCCAAGTCCTCCAGCTACAGCGCTTCCACCCCCGCTGCTGTGTACTCCAAGCCCTCATACAACGGCAACAACGGCTACGGCGAGAACGTCAAGTCGACTCTCTCCACCATCTCTACCAAGCCTTACCCTGTATTCACTCCCGTAGAGCACTACCCCGCGAGCGCCAGCTCTACTCCTTGCGAGAGCAGCACCGCATCCGTCACACCCGCCAGCTCATCCGTCTACAGCGCTCCGGTCTACAGCCAGGCTACCCCTAGCCCAGCCAAGTCTTCGTCCATCAGCACTGAGGTCTACAGCCAGGCTTCCTCAACTCCTTGCTCTTCCTCTGTACAGTCGACCCCGACTCCCGTCCAACCGACTTTCACTCCTGTCTACGAGAACGCATACCCCGCTGGCGCCACCTCCACCCCTTGCGAGAGCGACAAGCCTTCCGCTACTCCTGCTGTTCCTGCCGCGTACACCCCTGCCCCTGCCGAGGGCTACGGCAAGACCCAGACTGGCTACTCCAGGCGTAGTGGAATGAGCCAGCGCCGCGCTGCGCAGTAAATTCCTGTTCTTCTGTAAATAATTTCATTGTGTTAAAGATGTATCGAGAAGTAGTTAGAGGGGGATGATCGAGTCAGTAGATGTGTATGTAGGATTCAATGAGAAGTCTTGCATCAAATTACCTAGTGTCTGTGCATAGAATATTCGCTGGTTCCAATGTGGTTGAGCTGAGAAAGTGGGGACTCGTTGGTTGTTGATGTCCACTTGTTGCTCGTTCCCTTCAGAGATCCCACATCAGACTTTAGAACGGCTGCTAATCCGAATGATACACGGAGCTAGCTATTGACAAGGCAAGTGTTCGCGAGCGGGAATTGGTGTTGCATGAAGTGGGGCGTTTAGCAAATGGAGAAAGCTGGGTCGAAGCGAGAGCGGGGTTCAATTGCAGCTTCCAGCGATGCGATGTTCGACGTGTTGAGACGCAACACTCATGAGTCCCGACAGTATTGCTAAGAATATAAGTATCAAATTTGGTCGATTTTCCATCAAGCATTCTTGGTCCAACGGTAGGATAATTGCCTTCCAAGCAATTGGCCCGGGTTCGAGTACGTTCCATTCCACATCCTACATCACCAACACATCACTAACATACAATAGCTCCCGGAGGATGCACAGCTCCTTCTCACGATTGCAACGTTGACTACTTTTTTTGCGTTTTCGAAGTCCAGATCCGCCTTTGGGACATATCTGCAGCGGACTAACTTTTTTTGATGATTCTGGTTCTGAAACTCTATTGGCATATTCTAATAGTGCTCTACGAAGTACCTTCAACCCGTGTGTGCTGCAGGCCTAGAGCTGGCTAAACTCTTGGGCGCGACACCACAGTGCGGGGCGCTGCCTTTGTTATCAAGCACCATCTCGCTTCTGACCTGTAGGTGATTAGGTAGCAACACAGGCCATTAAAGTGGACAGGCCTAGAGCTATTGCTTGGTACTCGAGAGCTTGTTTTTTGACATGAGACATGCATATCAGTTCAGCTCGCATACTGGACTGATAAAACGTACGGTGCCGTCCTGGAGGACACACGAATTCCTGCGGGACTTTGCAGCTCCGTGTCAGTCCAACGCAACATTGCGTAACAGCTATTGATGATCTCGCTCTACTCCGACGTTACCAGCGTGCTGGATAGAGAAGTAGTAGCTGGCACATTGTTTGCACAGACAAGCTCCAAAGTGCGCGACCTAACCACTCTGGCGGGGACAAGCCTTCGCACCCCTCAAAACCGGTGACCCCAAAATCATGGTTCAGAGGCATATCATCTGCATTGATTGGCTTGCGGCTAGCCCTATATCGCCATCGGAGCCTCTGATGGTCTGGCTCTTCGGCTGGATGCGTTGGCTTTGCAGTGCACTGCGGGGCTTCAGACGCTCGCTCCGAAGTGGGGAGTCGGTGAGCTCATCTGAGGAACATGGCGAACTGGAGGCCCCGCCTGAAGTTTAAGGCGTCTGATTGGACGCCATGTTGCGAGATTGTAACAAGTCACCGACATCTTGATTGAGCTGCCATATGCGCCAAGTATGTGCTGAGGACACACATGAAAGGAAATGACGAGGATGTTTTGCGGCGTAGGTATTATATAGTGTGCTGACAGCCTGACCTTTGAGCCTCACACCTGGCCTCTGCAGTCATCCTTCGTCATCTTCGCCTGCGATACGCTGCTACTCTCATACGTAGAGACGACTACGACTCTGCAAACATCTGTTGATCTATTTGTGAGGCCATCGACATGACTTCCCACAACCAGCCCATGCCGCCACCAATCCGGACAAACACTGTCGATTCGCAAAAGTCACGGTCGTCATCGGGTCAAACATCTCCACCCTATTCTCCAGCATCACCCACGGCTCGCGCAACAGCTTCGCCAACCGAGGCGTCTTTCTTCGGTGCCATTTCAGCACGCATCCGCGGTCGCTCACGGAGTCGCTCTCGTGGAGCCACGTCTCGCAAACGCTCCAAGTCGCCCATGGTCATGCCACCCGAGCAAGCACCTTACTCACAAAGGCATGCTTCCGCTACAAGCCCTATCAGCCCGACACGACCAACCGCAGGACCGGTACAGGGTGACAGACCTAGCATACAGGCTGCAGGTCGGCGAAGCACAAGCGGAAGCGACCCATGGAAAGGACGGCATTCGAACGACTGGCTGTTCAACGGGTACTCGCTGACTGCTTCGGCAAAAGAGCTGGTTCAACGACGGAAGTAAGCAGTATGGTTGGCTGATAGTACTGCTGGCGGTACCACGCTCGCTAGCGAATGTCTGGCAGCGTTTGACGAACGTTACGAGGAACAATAATGATATGGCTGAACGAATTCGTTTCGAGGTTACCGGGTTTACTGGGAGGCGAGCAGGGCAACTGGGCAGATCGCGGCGTTGTTGTCGCTATCTCCACTCGCGTTCTTACTGTCATTATCTTGGTTGTACATTAGCTTTAAGCGTGCGATTTGACATTACCGTACCAACGCCGTGTGTCGCATGCCGTGATGCCACGTTTGTCAGATGTACTCGCATGCTAGAGTGGCGCGGCTCCACGTTGAACCATACCTTGGTACCAAAACCAAACAACAGAGTCGTTCGATGCTAGTAAAGATGGTATAGCATGTCAGAGAGTTCGGAGTGGATTTGCGCAGCTTCTTTACATAATCAGCCCTACTGACTCGCGGCGTCTGCTCCGGTCCCGCACCTGCCATGCCATGTACCAGGTACCAAACGATCTCACCGCTGCAGTGAGTACCTTCATGTCTTCCTGTGCTCTGTGCTTCTGCGATACTCGCGACAAACACGCGACGATGATATCGACAATTGATACGCGTCGTTCGGAATCCGCTCGTCGCCATGTCCTATCATCGGAGTAACGACATGATGCCCCAGGTAGCCTAATCTGCTGCATCGAACCCCGAAGGATGACCCACCACCCCTCAGTCACGCCGCCTTGAGGTTGATCATCGTTCGGTACAAATATACGCATTCCGAGCCCGGGGGAGTATCGTTCGTCACACCGCATCGACTTGTCCTTCAGTGCTGGCACCGAACAGTTCACGTACTTAAGAGTCAATCCCAATCCGTTCCGAATCTCCAAACCTCCCTCCGCTACCTTCCCCAATCCTCGAACCCACCATGAAGCACGAACGCGCCACGCTTCCGACGCCTACTTCGTCAGACTCTTTCTGGCACAGCGAGCCGAATGAGTTTCTACTGGGTCATTGTACGACAGAGGAGTTGCCCGCCGAGGCTGACATCGTTATCGTGGGATCTGGTATAACCGGCGCAAGTGCTGCGAGGTATCTTTCAGAGGATGAAAGGGCTACTGGCAAGAGCATTGTCTTGCTCGAGGCAAGAGAGGCATGCTGGGGCGCTACAGGAAGGGTAAGACTACCGCGTCGATTCCACATACTTGACATGGAACAAACCATTTGGCGCACACTTGCTGACGGTCGCGCAAACAGAACGGTGGTCACTGCCAACCTCTCCTCTTCGACCGAAGCAGCGACGTCGCTGAATTCGAACTCAAGAACGTCGCCGCAGTCAAGTCCTACATCCAAGATAACGGCGTACCGTGCGAGTGGCGCGACGTAACAGGCTGCCGCACATTCTGGACAGAAGGTGCGATGGAGGAGGCTGAGAAGGAAATCGAGCATCTCCGGGAGATCGCACCCGAGATCGCACGGCACGTCACCATTATCAAGGACAAGGAGGAGTTGAAGAAGCATCGCGTCTCGCCCGACTGTGTCGGAGCGACGCTGAGTGAAGGAGCTGCAAGTTTATGGCCATACAAGCTGGTCACGTTTGTCCTCAAGAAGCTTATCAAGACTGGCCAGCTCAACCTACAGACCAAGACTCCCGTCACCGAGATCACCTCGTCACATGGCACGCACACCCTCCACACACCCCGCGGCACCATCAGCAGCAAGACTGTCATCCTCGCAACGAACGGTTATACATCAGCCATCTTACCTCACTTCGCCGATCTCATCGTGCCCTGTCGTGGGGAGATGTCAGCCCTTTTCCCACCCGAAGGATCGACCCTTCTGCCAGACTCGTATGGCATGGTGGGAGCACTCGGTCAGCCAGAAAACAACGACGACTACCTCATCCAGCGCCCATTCGAGGGCGTTCCAAACCCCGGTGGTCATCTGATGTTTGGTGGCGGTCGCGGAGCTGGAAACTTCCCAAGCATAGGCATCTCAGATGACAGCGTGATTGACGAAGGCTCCGCTGCGTATCTCCGCGGTGCGCTGTTGAAAGTCTTGAACTTGGGAGGGCAAACTGAGGGCTTACATGAGCTCAAGGCTGCGGCACAGTGGACTGGAATCATGGGATATTCTCGTGACGACCACCCATGGGTGGGCAAGGTGCCCGATAGAGACGGCTTATGGCTGGCTGGCGGCTACACAGGACACGGTATGCCAAACGGTACATTATGCGGCAAGGCAGTTGTCGACATGGTACTGGGCGAAAGCGACGGCAAGGACCTGGCCGCCGTGCACGAGGAGATGGTTCAGAAGGGAGCCATCCCCAAGAGCTACATCATGACAAAGGAGAGAATTGATCGGGCAAGGCAGATGCTTACGGTACAGCAACAAGATGCGCAGGGCGTACACATGAACGGTGTTGTGTAGATCTGAATGACAATACGATTCGCTCTCCTCGCATTGGTGTACTCGTATTACGATCGTTGAACTTGCTCATCTCGTGATGCTGTGATATACGTGTAGAGCAATGTTGCCGGCAGTGGAGCTATTATCACTATGTTTTGTAGCACAAAGATGGCCTCTGGATCAATCGGCGCGCGGATGTTAGCGTCTAAGGCGTTCCAAGTTACTCCACTTCCAAGGTTCCCCCACTGAGGTACCCAGCCCGGCCGATTACCAATGCCCTACTCTACATGATCACGCTACAACAAAGACCACTACATCCGGGCCTATAGCAAACTATCTCGAAAACAGTAGACATACTTACATCGATACGTTATTGCCTGGCCGACCCTCAACTTTGTTAACAATTGCCCCCACCAACACAATCACCCGCTCCAAACCTCAACATGCCAGCAAAATTCCTCCCCTCGAAAATCGGAGTCATCATCTTCCCCGGCTTCCACCTACTCGACTATGCCGGCCCCCTAGATGCCCTCAACATCCTCTCCGCCGACCACCCTCTCACGCTCTGCACCATAGCCGCAACACTAGACCCAGTGCCAACCCAGAACAGCTTGCAAGACAAGCAAGGCTCCCAGTTCTCACAGTCCATAGTCCCGACTCACACGTTCGACAACGCACCGGATGATCTGGAGGTGCTGCTTCTCCCTGGTGGGCTGGGATCGAGGGGACCGGATAGCGACAAGTGGATGAAGCCACAGGTCGAGTATCTCGAAAGATTGGATTTGAGCGGCAAGGGAGGCATCAAGTGGGTTCTTACTGTTTGTACGGGTAGTGAGATTCTAGCTAGGACTGGTTTGTTAGATGGCAGGAGGGCTACGACTAACAAACGCGCGTTTAACGATGTATGTCAACATACTTGTCATCTTTCCACCTCGTTTCAGACTCTTTGCTTACTATATATGTTAAGGTCAAAGCCAAGCACCCGAATGTCCAGTGGGTTGCCAAGGCTCGTTGGGTCGTGGATGGCAATATCTGGACGAGCTCAGGTATCTCGGCTGGAATTGATGTGACGTTCGCGTGGATAGCGGATGTATTTGGCGAGGAGACGGCACAGTATGTGGCGGATCGGAGTGAGTATGAGAGGAATGTTGATGAGGGGAATGACCGGTATGCTGAGAGGTGGGGGACTGTGTAGTTAGGTAAAACGTGACACGCACCAAGGGCGAAGATGTTACTCTTCGGGAACAATGAGCATCACCTTGCATAGTATCTCTGGGTAGTGAAATAGTTCATGTCATGTGAAATTACAAAATCTTGTCTATAATAAATCTCGCTATGCTGGAAAAGCTATCAAGGTCGTAACGCTAATATGATACGGAGTGACCGCTGCAACAGACGCAAACATCTATACATCTAAGACTGTCGACGAAGAGAAAACAAGCTACTTGCGGCTGCGGAAAGCAGCGAAAGGAGGGAAGAAGTATGCAGGGTGGAAGCACGTTAGCACTGTGCAAGCGATAGCCAACATCCTGAATAATGTATTAGTATTCTGTCTTTTGTGCAAGGGCTCGGATCAATGAGACTTACATTCCATCAAGGAGCAAGAACTCCTTCTCATTCCTCATGAGCGAGTTTCCCCATCCACCAGCCATCTCGGGCAAGCGGTAGATACACCTGATAAGCACAGTCGTGTACGCGAGAACGATCATCCAGCCAAACAGCTTGATCTTAGCCAACCGCACAGTTCCCGTCTCCTTGTCCATTTCATACGAGCTCTTCTCGCCCATGGCCTGCTGGTTCCTCGCCTTGCGGTACCGGAACACGTAGACGAGGACAAGACCACCACACACCGCCATGGTGACGACCTGGAACGCAATACCGGCGACAATCAGGTTGTTACCCGCATCGATGAGCGCCTTGTTCGTTGTGCCACCCGCAGCCGCCATACCACCACCGCAAGCCTGGAGAACGATAGAACCGAAGTCGCAGCCGATGAAGATCCAGGGGTAGAGACGCGGCTTGAGAAGCGAATGCTGTGGTCCACAGTACAAGACAAAGTGCTTGAGCGTGAGGTAAATCGCGGCAGCAACGAAACTCGGGCCCAGAACCAAGCAGCAAATCTGCAATTTGAATCCAGATTCGCTCCATGGGTTATCGTTCATGATAACACGGCCCGCATATCCCGCTGCTTCGAGGAAGGTTCCGACGGCCAGTGCGGCAGTGTAGGTCCACGTGCGGCTCAGAACACCCACGACGAGCGTGCCGATACAGAGGATGCCGAAGAGGGCGCAGAGGAAGGCGTTGGCGCCTAGATTAGGGCGGTACCCGTAGAGCGTTGCGAAGACGGGGCATTCGGGGCTGACTTCGAGACATTGGCGGAAGTTTCCTTTGGGTCGGTCTTCTTGCGCGGATACGACGACGAGGAGTTGCGTTGCTAGGGCCAGAGCGGCGATGAGGCCGGTTCGTGCGTGGGAACGCATGGGGGGCGAATGTGCAGGGACGGAGAATGCAGACAACGATAGACGACGAGCGAAGATGTGGGATTACCAGAACGTCACTCTACAAAAGAAGAGCAAGAATCCAACACGAACAGAAACGCGGGCGAACAACGTGGGTAGGTGGACTAATTAATCCCAGCCCAGCAGCGCCCTCCACTCGCAACAGCCTAGCCCTTTATCATGCACGTAGTATATACCCACCGACCGTATACACCGTGTTTGTGCTGCCAGACGGCGCCTCTAATCTCTTTTGCCTCGCCAGAACGGAGAAGGCTCTAAGCGACGCAAGTCTTGCCGTGCTTGACCGCGCGCCATTGGCTCCATGCCGCGGCTCCACCCAAAGTCATTGACGCTCACGCCTTGGCCTCGTCCGATGCATCTAAGCGAGGGCGTGTCGCGACCCGGCGGATGGGTCGTGTTGCGACGTCTTGTACCCGCGGCACGCCGTTTCACCGTTTTCGACCGCACGTGGTGCGATAAGGATGGGGGCTCTGCCTTCCGTTTGCGGTGGCGGGGTGCGAGGCTTTCGCTGCTGCCTTCATTCTTCACCACATGGAAGAGAGGCATGTGGATGATGGGGGCTAGTGGCTTTGGGGGTGTGGCGTCGTTCGGCTTTGGTTGTCGGGTTGCCGTCTTCCCGGTCGTTTCTTCGTTTATGATCTGTTTTTCGTTTCGGCTCGCGAGGCTTCCGTCTCTAGTGTTTTGGAGGCGAATACTTGATGCTGTTTGGTTCTTAGGGCAAGACTTTTTCGCACGCGCACGCGCATGGCGCGCGAATGCTTACAGTGTGTAGGTGGGCTCCATGATGAGTGGTTGCGTGAAAGATGACATGTAGTTGCTTACTGGTAGATTGCGCTAGCCGACTTGGCTTTCATGACCGTTGCTTCTGTATGCGCACTCAACGGTCGCTTTCTTCCTTACCAATCACTATTCTTAGTCGGATTCGCGGGACTTATGGCCTCCGGTTGTCTTCACTTCGACATATGCGAGGTATGCGACTGATCGTATTCGTGATTCATATCAATGCCACGCCTTCAAACTCCGCCCAATGCAAGCCCCCTTCCATGAAGCACCCAAACTCCCACTAATGCCAGAAATGAAAATATTCAGCCTGCCACATCTTCAACCCTAACCCACCGCTCCTCCAAAGCAAGCACAACCAACTCCTTTACGCTACCCAGACTCTCCTCTCTGCCCAGCGCGACAGGACACAGTAGTTCACTGACATTCTGCAAAACCTTGTACAGCCTCGTAGCCTTCTTCTCCACTTTCTTCTTATCCACCTCGCCGTGTTTAGAAAGGACAGGACGAGAAGAAACGTGATGTGGTGCGGAAGAGACAGCAGCGAGGTGGTTGAGGAGTTTGTGCAGTAGGAAGTGCATCCACACAAGATTTGTCTTGGGGTGGAAACCGCGCCAGACGTCTTCGTCAGAATCCTCTTCCGTCGGTATCGGTGCAACATCGAGTACCGTTTCCTCGCCGTGTTTCCTGGGCGATCGCCGAGGCATTTGTGGTTCGTCGTCGCCTGAGTCGAAGCGAATGTGCGTGTTCTTTCTAGGCGAGCGGCGAGGTGTGACTGGGGCTTGCTCTGGCTCTTCCTCTTCAACAGGTTCCTCTTGCGGTATATCCAACGGCTCGTATTGCAACGGGTTGTCGAAGAGTGCTGCGCCGCGCATATAGCGGTAGATCTCATATTGGTACTCTTCACTTGCGTCGCCTTCGAAGAGCGCGGGGTCTTTGTTGAGATCCAGATAAGCGACGTCGACCATCTCCTCACTCGCAGATGCGGCTGTGGAGCTGGAAACATGAGACATGACAGACGTCCTGCGGGACCGGGATAATGAGGCGAGGATGTCTGCGCGCGACAAGGTGTAGTCGATCACAGTCGTATCGAGGCCGGTAAAGCGGAGTTTGCGTCGCAAAGGGTCTTTGATCGAGGGCTGCAGCACGTCTCCACCTGAACGTGAAGACCGAACGCAGATGTTGCCGAGATGCAAGTCGCGATGCTCGAACTGACACGCCTCTTCTGCCTTTCCTACGCTGATTGCTACCCCCCAGAACACGTCCCAAGCTTCCCATATCGACGACATGCCACCTGTCTCCATAATCTTCTCAACATCCGTACCAGCGTCTTGCATTTCTACTACAGCCCAGAGCTGGTACTCGTCGTAACTGGTCTTCTTGCTGGGATCGGGGAATTCACTCTTCTTTCCGCGTGGCCGCGCCTTGTTCCATTCCTTCCACGCATCGTTGAAAGACGCTGAAGGTCTACCCTGCACAATCGTGAGGTCGCGGAAGACGGTAAATCCAGGTATGTGGGTGAGATTCTGAAGGAGCTTGACCTCAGAAGCAACATCATCAACCTGTGACTTGTACGCGTCGTCCTGTTCACGCTGCTCCATCTCCTTTTCTAATTGCGCTTCGCGATCTCGAACCGCACGAGTGTGTAGCTGGCTTGGTAAGGGGACAGCTGGTGGTGTCTTGAGCGCTACAAGTTTGAGTACCGACTCTTCCTTGAGGCCATTCGCAGGCGATATCGCAGATAAACGGTATACCTCTGAGAACGAGGCCTCTGCAATCTTGGTAACTTGGAAGTGCGGCTCCAGCTCGTCTGACCACTCCTGGAACCCTATAAGCTTCTTTCTATCGCTGAGCGCCAGTAGTGGCGAAGCATAGGCGGTGTATATATCTTCAGGTTCAGGTGTTGGCTCGGGCGTAGGAAGGCATGCTGCTGGTTGCGTCGAGGCTGGTTTGGAATGAGCTGAACCCATGGGCACTGGAGACTTTGTAACTACATCCTGGGCGATGATAGTAGGAATCACGCGTTTCTTCTCTTTCTTGGGTTTCGGGATCGATCGAGCCAATTCGTCAACGTTGTGTGAAGCATTGTGTAAGGCGTTGATGTTGCGGTCGCTCAGCACCTTTCGCGGTCGACGTGGCTCTTTGAGCATACTGACTTCACCCTCCTTGGGGCCCTTGATGGATAGAGCCTGCATGCTCTCGTCCAGTGCATCTTCGAATGGGACGACATTCTCCTTTGTTGTATCCTCGTTGCGCCCAGGCTTCGTTTTGCGTGACCGCGATCGTTTCCTCACCGTACCCTCATCTTCCACAGGTGTTGTTTTCTCTATTCGGAGTTTGCTCAATCCCTGCTCCAACACTGACACATCGTCTCTTTCTGGTTCTGTTTGTCGCCGTAGGTCACGTGTCGGGCCGCTAACCGCATTTTCCTCCTCATCTTCTCTGTGCGCAACTCCTTTCTCTGGTGACAAGAACGTTGTGAATGCAGTCCGCCCTCCATTCCTCTTCTTTCCGTATACGACTTTTGCGGGCATCTTCGAGGGCCTGAGCGAGTGGTGTAGTCGGTTGTCGATTCGTTGAGGCTCGATGGAGGTGCCAGGGTTTGGAGGGGTCTCCACGACGGAAAGTCTAAGCGAGGCGTTTCCACGGCAACAACTTAACGCGTGGGCGAGACTTCCTGAATCACGACATGTCAGGAGCCATCATGCGCTCGAAGGATGACGTAGTTCGTCAAATCAAGCGTTTTACTCAGATCAGGACCAGTAACAATATCACGGCAGCGACAATTTAGAGAGGCCAGCAAACGATTCCGCAGAATTAAAATTAAAATCAACAGGTACTCTGTGATGTTACAGAGGCCTCCTAGCACCTCCCAATGCGATATCAAATGAACGCTCTTCCAATTGAGCGTCTAAATCGTGTACATGTAAAGTGAGAGTCCAATCTCCCTTCTAAACCCAGAAGCAGATTGCACGAAGAAGTTGCCCAAGTGACCGGCAGACGGGCAGAAACTGGGTAATGGGACTAAACGCTGGAGACAACAAGACAAGGGTGCTAGGCAATCAGACAAAAAAGAAATAGGGTCCTTGAAAAGCGTTGGAAGGGCCTGAGGATGTGATGTTGGGACAATTTACAGCCAAGTGAATTTTGGTGATTGATAGGTGGGTGGTTTTGGAGATCGAGGAACGACAACAGAGCTCAGTTGTCGCCACTGTCAACCTCAGCTGGCGGTGTCTCCGCCTCCTCTTGTAGTATGGGTTGTGGTATGACACCGAGACTCTTGCGTTTACTCTTTCTGTCTGAGTCTCCGTCTTTCTTTATGCCATTGGCCTCAGAGGACGCGGTAGTGGGGCTCAGTGTGCTGCTTGATTTCTTGTTCGGGGCCATGCTCGAGTAGCCAACGGTGAGTTTGGATGTGCTGTCGTTGTTCTCGGACTTGTCGGCAAAGTCTTTCCACTTGCGCCAACCGTCGAAGTCGATGAGTGCTTGCATGCAGCCCCACTCCTTGACCTTGCGTTCAAGCCAAACAAAGTTGACAGGCTGTTACATGTGTTAGTATGAATCTGCTAATACAGGACATGAGTGCTTACCTTGGTCAGAAAGTCGTTGCAACCAGCCGCCAGAGCCTCGTGTCTGTCGCTCTGCAGCGAACTGGCTGTAAGCGCGACGATAATGACGGGACTCTTGAACATGCCCTTGTCACCGAGGCGGTCATCCTCGCTCAGCTCGTCTTTGCCGTTGCCCTCTGATCCAAGTCTATTGTTGGGGGCCTCACTACTGCCACTGCTGAATACGCCAATGCTGTTCACACGCTCCAACCGTCGAATCTCCTTGGTTGCCTCCAAACCGTTCATGACTGGCAGCTGAATGTCCATGAGTACCAGATGGAACCCACCTGCCTTCCATTTGGTGACTGCCTCTTTTCCGTTCATCGCACGCTGCCATCTGACCTTCAGACGCTGCATGAAAGCACCCAAAACTCGCAAGTTAATGATGTTGTCTTCTACAATCAACACATTGATGGGCGGCACTGAGCCATCCAAAAGACCGGCTGGCAAACTCGGTGCTTCCACCGGCGGCTTTGGTCTCCGCTTCTTCTTATTGTTCGGCTGTGGCGATGATATGCGTGGGGTGGGCGGAGTCGACTCATGGAGGGTTTGTGAGTGAGAGATGGGATCGGCCGAAGCGGGCGGCGTGGGTATCGCGTTGTTTGAGGCGGCAGAGTTCTTTGCTTCGGAGGCGGAAGAGTCATGGCGCGGCCGGTTTGGAGGGCGAACAGACGTGGCAGAGGAAGGAATGCCGCCGCCGAGCGTGGTCGGTGAGGCTGTGTGCGTTCTAGGGTATTTCGGTCGGTGAGCATGCAGCGGCCCTCGTCTGGTACCGCCCGGGGACGGCAGTGCAGGCAGTTGTCCGGTGTTGAGCACGGCTATTGAGTGGGGCGCATGAGGCAGAGGCATGCGGGCCTCATGCGGCTGGCCCGAGGCAGCGGGAGAAGGAGCGACGACGGGCATGGGCGGGAAGTACTCTGTCTGTGGGTGGACGCCATCTTCGTGGTGGTAGTAAAAGGGCACGCGAGGCGAGGGCTTGGGGGTCCTCCGTTGGGGCACGTCGATGATAAGGGCCTCGGTCACGTTCTGGCCGCCGGGGAAGTAGGCATCCAGGGTGCGGCACATGTCCTCCTCGGGGCCCAGCGTGCGGTCTCCTCCCCGCTGGTTGTCGCGCGGGACGATGCGCAGCGTGACGTCGGGCGAGTCGAAGCTCCTTCCCAGTGAATTGGCGTACTTTTTGAGAATCATCTCGCGGACGTCGTCGACCAGGTCATCCTCGCGGATCTGCACCAGTGTGGCCGAGGCGCTGGGCCGCTTGACCCAGATCTTGCGGTGCAGCATGCCAGCGCTGAAGTGGGCGGGTGCTCCGCCAAAGTAGTCGGCGACGGTGGGCGGGCCGGTCTGGATGGCAGCCTGGGGGATGTCGGGGACGAGCAGCTTCTTGATTATCTGGGCATCGGTCTTGTTGACGACGGACTGGCGGCGGACGAGGGCGGGCGATGGGGCGTGCGAGGTATCGTTGCTGCTGGCGGGGACAGGCTCAGTGGTGGTGTGGTCGCTCGGGGCGGAAGAAAGCGACGATGGCTCGGCGCGGTTGAGCTCGGCAGGCTGCTGCACTACGGGGTGGAGAGGCGTAGGTGCCTCAAGAGTCACCTCTGGCAGGACGACAGGCACGTCGGCGGACGGCTGACGCTGGTGGTTGTGGTGGTGGTGGCTTGCGGTGCTCGCGATGCTCGTGCAGGTCGAGTGTCGATCTCGCGAGGTGTTCAGGCTGCCAGTGCTGCCGTTGCCGTCGGCCTGACTGTCGGCGGCCACTCCAAGCACATCCGACCTGACCATGCGCGGATCAGCTGTCTTGTCGTCGGGAGTCTCCGCGCCAGACACCTCGGGCAGCTGCTGCAGCGAGACGCTCTTGCGGAGGGAGCTGGTCGGCGGCGGGCGCGCATGCCTCTCGCTGCCATGCGAGGAAGTGAGTGAGCGTGCACTGCTCGACGTCGCGCTGCTGCGTCTCAACAACTTGGACCGCGCATTCTGCAGCCGCGTCTTGATACTGCTCATGCCAGCAACCAGCCGGAGGCGCCCAGCATGCAGTTTGGAGATGCGCTGCGAGGCCGTCGTGGTGCGGGCGTTGGGTAAATAAATGGCGGCCTGGCTGCTAACGAAGCTATGGGATGCACTTGGCCTGCCTGTCCATCACTCGCCGGTAATCCAAGAGGGTCGTGATGCGGCGGGTACAGCGGAAAGAATAGACAACTATGATTAGAACAAGAACAAGAAGGAAAGGGGCATGGATCGATTACTACAAGACACGAAAAGGAAATGCGTCGTGTTGTGCTTCTTGCAAGCAAGTATTACCATGTTAATCTCAAAGCGCGCTTGGGCCTTGGAAAGAGGAGCGCATTCCCCATGCCCCCTCTCACTTATGCCGCCCAACTTCCAGGCTTGCCACTGGGGGGTGTGCCCAGTCTGCCTACGTATTTATCATGCCATCAAGGCCCTGGAGTGTCCAAGACGTGTTTGAACCCAATGACAGCAACAGAGCGCATCACAGCTGAGCGCCTGAATTCTGCTTCACGGGCTACCCCAGCGTGTTCCATCGCCAACTCATCTCCACCTCACCTCCTATCCGCTCTGGGCCGCCTGTACGTAGCTCCTGTCACCCGCACACCCATCGTCGATTCCTCCGGATCTCGCGATGCAGCCTTCGCCACATGTATGCACCTCGTTGCGATAACCTGATGTACGGTACGGTCTATGCCAGATGTGGTGTGGCTGATGATGGCACCACCATAGCCCATTGGCTGACATGTGCAACCGCACTTCCTAATACGTCGCTACCATACATAAGTAGTCGCCAACTGCAACGCTTATCACGAGAAGCGCCTGACACTTCTTCAGATTTTGAGGAACCTACTCGACTTGTTGCGGCGGTCAAACGCCATCAAAGTTTCTAGTAGAGAGTTAGGTCACAGTTGTGTTCCATCGCTATCCCAGCTTGTTGTCGCCGACTCATCTATCACGGCTTTATACATCACACTTTTGGCCCATTCTTCCACATACGACCATAGGAACAAGATAAATAGCGCTTCCCGTTTGCTCAGCGGTACTCAAGCTTGTTACCGGCAAATTAGTAGTTTCTTGGGTGACCCGAAGCGAATTAATTGCTGTTGTATGTTTTTGCCAATTTTTTTCTTCATCTTTTGAACATGTACATGGCTGCGTTCACACTTCCATCGCCTCGTTCAAGAAGGAAATCAAACATCGTGGAGCCTACGTTGGCGTTGTGTCACCCATCTTGCGTGTTCCCACATTGATGTAGGCTGCAGACCTGCTCAATTTTGTTCCTTGTGTAAGGCCGTCTTGAATGAAGGACGAGAAGAAGTAAAGCCATGAGCACGAAAACCAATGCGGAACAATTAGATGGTAGTGAGCTTCAACGGCTTGGACGTCATACATAAGATACGTTCATATTTCATAGAGCTGGTATGCGCTTCATACCAAAGCGTACCGGTATCGCTTTCAGCACGTATAGCGTGCGGGCAACGGGGAAACTCGTCATAGCAACAAAATACCCCACCAAGCACAAAGCCCACTTCGCCTTCCATTTACAATGCTTCGTGAGGGGCCCGGGTTGCATATCCAACGCCACCCCTCTGGCCCTCTGTCCGAATCTCGATCCTCAGGCTCGACACATCATATCCAAGGCGACGACCCGTTCTCGGGCTTCCCCTTGTGAAGCCCAAAGACTTAGACCTAAAAGTCTTTGAAGCTCTCTTCCCACTTGTCGCTCAATTCCTTGGTATATGGGTCTCTCTTCTCCGACTCGGGTTCGTATTCATCAAAGTTGCGTGTGTCAGCGGGCCCTCTTAGATGTGGTACGATGGGTCCCTGGACTTCGCGGTTGTACAGCTTCTGCCAGTCAATGTTCTTAAACCACTCGTGTTGTTTCACACGTTGAGCGCCGCCTGCGACGTTACCCAGTCGCTTGGATGTGTCGACGGTGCAGAGGCCGGAGATGAGGTCGCGTGCAGTTGGGGACATGGCAGAAGGGAAGCGCACCCGTCCTTCTACGATTCTAAGGGATGTTAGCTCTCCTCTTTCGAATATCATGAATACTGCGTACTGCTCGTAAATCTTCATTGGGTTCTGGTCCCAGAACGGTGGTTGTCCCACGAGGAACTCGTACACCAAGATACCAAACGCCCACCAATCAACTGCTGTGCCGTGGCCTGTGTTCCGGATGACCTCGGGTGCCAGATACTCGGGCGTGCCACAGAGTGTGTAGGTCTCTCTATTCTCTACCTTCTTGGCAAACCCAAAGTCCACCAGCTTGAGGTGGCCTTCGGCGTCTATGAGTATGTTTTCAGGTTTTAGGTCGCGATATGCGACGCCTTCCCTCTCGTGGAGGAACTCTAGTATAAGGACAATCTCGGCAGCATAGAACTGTGAGGTGGGCTCGTTGAAGCGCCGTGCTCTCCGCAGGTAGCTGAAGACTTCGCCGCCGGGGCAGTAGTCGAGCTGTCCACCATGTCAGTCATTGACGAGGGCTCGCGATAGGCGCCGCTACGTACCACCATGTAGAGAGAATCCAGGGATTGGAAGCTGACAACCATGGTTGTTATGAACGGGTGGCCAGCCACTTTAGCCAGAACATTGCGCTCGTTCCGGACGTGCTCGACTTGCTTGAGCCGGATGACTGGGCGACGGGCGTCAGTAGATGCAAAGGGCGCATGTCGAGGGCGCAGACGTACCGTCGACTTTGCGCAGAATCTTCAATGCGAAGACTTTGTTCTCGTCGCCCGCCTTTGCGTCCTTCAATCGCACCAGCCACACGCGCGCAAATGTACCTGACGTAGAGTCAGCGTCCTGTCCTCGTCTAGCGGCGTGGACGAGTATGCGCACCGGTGCCGAGGGTCTTGATCAGCTCAAAGTCTTCCTCGCGCAGGACCTTGGACGAGTGGCCGACGGGCTTCTTCTCCGGGTCAATGTCAATCTCGTCGTGGCTGAGCGTGTGCTTTTGCGCCTCCCATTGCGCCAGGTGCTGCTTCTCTTCCTCGCGCGGCCGGTCCATGGCCGAATCAGTGCGGTCGTGTAGCGGGCCAGAATGCGACGGTGAAGAGGCCTCCTTCTTGTCCCGGTGGTGTTGCATGGGGTGCAGCATGTTCTTGAAGGTAGTCGCCATGGTGGCCGGTTATGCGCCTGCGACAACGGGGTAGGGGTGCGAGTAGTAGGCGCGATCGAGGGGTCGGGTGGGTTGCTCAGGTGCTGTCTTATCCGGAATCAGTAACGGAAGCAACTCATGGCAGCAGGCACGGGCAGCGGCGGGGTCAATCGTCGGGCTTGTAGGTGCGTAGTAAGCAAACGTATCGTGAAGGGCAGCCTGTGGTTAGGCGGGTCGGCCGGGCGTGTAGCACTCGACGACCGCGGCCAAGGGGCACGTTGGACTATAAAGCGGGCGCGACCAGGTGCATGCATGGCGGGGGCTTTTGATCACTCACTCAATGACGCAGGGCGTGGGGACTGGGCTTGCAACAAAGCCGACTTAAGCCTGATGAGACGGCACGCCGCTCCACTTGTCGAGTACGAACCTGATGTGTTTTTAACTTTCCGATGTGAGCAAACATAGTGCCTTTTAGGTTCCCTGTTAGCTACTGCTTAAACAGACTTCCCGTGCTCGGCCGCACAAGACGTAATGGCACGCTATCCGCCCATGTTCTGCCATTCTGCCTGTTCATCTCATTTCGATACGAATTGCCATACGAGGATATAACATGCTATTCGACTGTACTAGATATGCCCAAACTCCGAAACTGTAACTCCAAGTATTGCATGCTCGTCAACTATATCTACACCATGTAGTCGTACAATTGCCCACCACCAAGTTCGTCTTTAACGTAGGAGTTAAGTGTTGACGTTTAGAAGAGACAAGTATTGCGTGATTTGCAGCTCAGCCACTTGCTCGGGTGTTGAGGATGAGGGCGACAATGAGTCTGGACATGTTAGCTGTTGGCTAGTCGCATCACTCCGTTGAACGTACCCGTAAAGACCCAGGACTTCGGCGAAAATGAGGATGAGGACCATGCCGACAAAGATCCTTGACTGGCGCATGAAAGAGCGTACACCCTACATATGTCAGTGTGTGCCGCCACTGTAGAACCAACGCTACGTACGGCGTCTCCCACGATTCCAATCGCGTAGCCTGCAGCCAGGCCAGATAACCCGACTGACAGACCGGCAGCCATGTGCATAAATCCAGCATACAGCGAGTATGTATTGTCCGGCGGCGGCTTGATGTCGCTAGCGATGAGGACGGATATGACGAGGGCGTAGACGGCCAAGATACCGGACATGACGATGGGGATGAGCGACTGCCCTAGTTAGCCGGAGCTCCCACAGACGCCGTAGACAGCTCCTCACCTTCATAATCAGGTCTGGCCTGTATGTTCCGATACCAGCGATGCCGATGCCTGCTTTGGCTGTGCCATAGGCAGCTCCAGCGCCTGCTGCCGTTAGCTCCTGCATGTCCAAGCGGTTGGGTCGGGTCTCGTACATCCAAAGATCATCTGGGCGCGGTTCGTATATTAGTTCGACAGCTACGTGGGAGAGGTGCTACTCACAGCAAACGCGATTCCGCTCTGCGTCGAAGGTTAGCTATGAAGTCATCAACACGGCGTGGCACTCACCATGCCAAAGAACGGCGCGAAGCTCGGCGCGAGCTCGTTTGACGACATGATGCCTGCTCGGGTGGTGCGCAGGTCGGGCGGGTGGTGTAGTAGCGAGGGAGTCGACGCGTGATGGGTGAGGCGTTGAATGATTGATAGTCGTTGCGCTGGGCGTTCGTAGGAGAATGGCACTAGGCTGCTTCGGGGGGCAGCACGCCCCAGCGCTTCTAATACACACGATCGTGGATACGACTACACCCTACCCGCCCATTTCGCACCTACACCACCTCGCATCTTCACGTATCTTCATCCAGGACGGCCCTGGGTCCTCGCTGGGCGGCTTCAACCCTTCCTGCCCCAGTCGCCCTCCTCCCCTCGGCCACACCCCGCGGCACTGCACCCCGACCAGGCAAGAGTGCGCAGAGACATGGCCGACTACGGGAACCACCAACGTCCAGAGTATGCGCGCGGCCCCAACCATGGCCAGCCCTCGGGCGCACGGGAAACCGCCTTCACCAACATCTTCGGCGCCAGCCCCCAAATGGCCGGCCGCTCGCAGACCATGACCTCGCAGTCTCACATGCGCATGCCCGACAGAGCTGCCACCATGTCCAGCCAGACTGCCGACATGATGCAGCGCGCCCCGCCCATGCGCCAGCCGGTCAATGGCTATGATCGTCGCCCTCATCCCCAATACGACGCGCGCCCGGGCAGCAATCCCGGCGAGCAGCGGCCCATGGACCCCCAAAACGCCTACAATCGCCCCATGCCGAACGGCTACGGCCAAGACCCACGATACCACCAGGGCCCGCCGCAGCCTCAACGCCAGCCGCAGCCCCAGTACCTCCCCCAGCCGCTTCGCCCGGAGCGTCAGCCATACGGACAGCCCCAGCGCTTTGACCCGCGAACCTCCCCTCCAGGGCAGCCCCCCTTCACCAAGCCCATACCCAACCGCTTTCCCGGCCCACCGGGCCCTGCAATGAACGCTGACCCGTATCGCTCGCAGTCACTAGCTCTGAACCCGCGCCCGCAATTCACCCCCGGAGGACCTTCTCACCCCTCGCAAGCAAACACCTTCCGCCAACAACCATATATGAACCACATGGCACGGACTACGGCCCAGGGGCGTGTTGTTCCAGAACGACCCGACGAACGGACAATGTCTATGACCTCTTACACCAGAGACCCCGAGCACACTCAGACAATGAGCGGCAGGATCATACCAAACCGAAGACGAGAGTCTGGCGGATCGGAAATGGCACCTGGAGCGCCCGGCCAGCCCCAACATATGAACGCTGGACTCCCGCCAAATCCCAGGAGCATCAGCCAAGGCAGCGTGCCAACCCAGTCCCGCACCATGTCCATGGCATCGACCGTTGTGCCTCCGTCCGAACGGACCAACACCATGTCTTCGATGACATCGCGTCCTGATTCGACCCAGACTATGGGTAGCAACGCCAGCAACAACAGAACCTCTAACCAGTCCATGACCTCGCTTTCACAAGGGCAACAGGTCCCTGCTGCCCAGCGACGCGCACCGCTCGTGTACCCCGCCTTGCTATCACGAGTTGCCGAAACCTTCCAGGATCGAGTTGGCCTGACAGAGAAAGAGAAGGACGGTCTGGTGTACAAGAGTGCCTTCACCGGCGCAGATGCGGTTGACCTCATTTCGTTCATCATCAAGACGACGGATCGTAATCTAGCGCTGCTTCTCGGCCGCTCTTTGGACGCCCAAAAGTTCTTCCACGATGTGACTTACGCTCACCGGTTGCGAGATTCGACCAACGAGATCTACCAATTCCGCGAGACCATGGTAGAGGACAAGTCCGAGATCAACGGTGTCTTCACGCTTCTCACCGAATGTTACTCTCCCACGTGCACCCGCGACCGCCTGTGCTATTCCATTGCTTGCCCCCGCCGCCTTGAGCAGCAGGCTCGTCTGAACATGCGCATTCAGCCAGGTCTTAAACGTGAGGAGTCCAGGGCGAGTTTGCATGAAGACAAGGACAATGAAGAGCAGAAACTCTGGATCAACACTGTGCCCAAGGAGGTTTCTGAGAGTGTGTCTGAGAAGGAACAGAAGCGACAAGAGGTCATTTCTGAGCTCATGTACACTGAACGCGATTTCGTAAAGGATCTGGAGTATCTCCGAGACTTCTGGATGAAGCCTCTTCGCAACCCTGCGACTTCACCCATCCCTGAGCACCGCCGAGAGAAGTTTGTCCGCACCGTTTTCTCAAACTGTCAGGAAGTTTACATGGTCAACTCGCGCATGGCCGAACAGCTCACGAGGCGCCAGCAAAAGGAACCCGTGGTTCGAAATGTCGGAGACATCTTCCTCGAGTATGTGCCACATTTTGCGCCCTTCATAAAGTACGGTGCGAACCAGCTCTTCGGTAAGTACGAGTTTGAGCATGAGAAACGCACAAATACCGGATTCGCCAAGTTTGTCGATGAGGTAGAGAGAATGAAGGAATCGCGAAAGCTCGAGCTCAATGGTTATCTTACCAAACCAACGACAAGATTGGCCAGGTACCCTCTGCTTTTGGAGAACATCGCAAAGTACACAGCCGATGACAACCCCGATAAGGAAGACATTCCCAAGGTCATCAAGATTATCAAGGAGACCCTGTCAAAGGTCAACGTGGAGTCTGGAAAGGCAGAGAACCATTTCAATTTGATGCAGCTCAACAAAGACCTTAAGTTTAGGCCTGGAGAGTTTGTGGATCTGAAGCTGACCGACGAGAACCGGCAATTGGTGTTCAAGGGTACCTTGAAGAAGACTCCAACTGAGACCACTGGTGACATTACTTGTTACTTGTTTGATCATGCAGTTTTGTTGGTCCGGGCGAAGACGGTCAACAAGCGCGAGGAGCAGAAAGTCTACAAGAAGCCGATACCTCTGGAGCTTTTGGTCATTACGCAGATGGAGGAGGTCAATCCGAAGTTGGGCATCTCCAAGAGGCCATCGGCCAACTTGATCGCTGGCAAGGCCATTGCCGCTGCTACTCCAAAGAACAACGACCCCAAGCAACAAGGATACCCTATCACCTTCAAGCATCTTGGAAAGGGCGGTTACGAGTTGACACTATTTGCCAGCACCCCCATATCTCAGCAGAAATGGATGGAACATATCGACACACAGCAGCGAAGTCTGAGGGAGCGAAGTAACATCTTCACCAAGACAATCGTCAACGAAGGCTTTTTCTCTCCGACCATCAGAGTCACATGCGCTGTTCCGCTGGGTATGTATCTCATCATTTTACTAGTAATCTCGATACTAACTTTTGACAGACGGTGGTCGCAAACTGGCTCTTGGTACAGATGCTGGTGTTTATGTCGTGGAGCGGAAGCCAAAGGACGCCTCCATGCGACCTCGTCGTGTCCTGGATTGCAAGGGTGTAACCCAGATCGAAGTTCTCGAACAACACGCAATCGTGCTTGTGTTGGCTGACAAGACGTTGTATTCATACTCGACAGAGGCTCTGGAATCCGACGAGACCCAGTCCATGGTCAAGCGACCACGCAAGATTTGCCACGCCAACTTCTTCAAGGCCGGGATCTGCTTAGGGCAGCAACTGGTGGCTGCAGTCAAGACATCTGCGCTCTCGACCACTATCAAGGTGTACGAGCCAAAGGAGCAGATGGGCAACAAGAACAAGAAGTCAGGCTTCGCGAAGATGATGCTCTCCACGAGCGGAGCAGACCAGCTCAAGCCGTACAAGGAGTTCTACATTCCCACCGAATCGACATCGATACATTTCCTGCGATCCAAGCTATGTGTCGGCTGTGCACGCGGCTTTGAAGTTGTCAGTCTGGAGACGCTTGAAACGCAATCGCTGCTCGACCAGGCAGATACGTCGCTTGACTTCGTCGTACGGAAGGAGAACATCAAGCCAATCCATATCGAGCGTATGGCAAGCGAGTTCCTCCTATGCTATACAGACTACTCCTTCTTCGTTAACCGTAACGGCTGGCGGGCAAGGCCCGACTGGAAGATCACATGGGAAGGCACGCCGCAAGCTTTCGCCATCTTTAACCCCTACATCCTTGCCTTTGAGCCTAGCTTCATCGAAATACGCCACATGGAGAGCGGCGGTCTGGTGCACATCATTACAGCCAAGAACATTAGATGGTTACATACGTCGACACGAGAAGTAAGTCAATCACGTAAGATTACATTCGTACAGAAAGCTAACAATACCCAGATCCTGTACTCCTATGAAGACGAACTCGGCACCGATGTCATTGCCAGTCTTGATTTCTGGCAAACTGCAAACGGTGGAAAGCAGTCGCTTGATGTCCAGCGCTCATACGAGAAGAGCTAGACTCGATAGTAGCCCGCAACAAAACCTTAATGTCGAGCCTCTACCCTCGAACCTACGAGCACGAAACCAGTGGCAACCGCATAATCACAGCCACGTATGCACCATCTTTTCTGCTGACGACTGCTTTGCGGTTCTCTATGTCATCCTACTTGTCAGCGGAGGCATGCGACATTGTGGTCAAGGAAAGCTCAGGAAGTGCCTCGACCGAGCCGCGGGCGGTGGCGATGGTTGATCACGTTGATTATTACTCTCCTTCTCTGAGGTCAAGAGGAGAGAATACATTTGTATCATAATAGACTCGCACGGTGATTGATCTCGTTGGGTTTTCCAAAGGCAACTAGGCTCAAAATGTGTTGGAGGCATACCAGGTAGTGCGATTGTTGAAGACATAATCTGAAGGTGCGATTTAGCGAGTTTGATCACCTTCTCTTTCTTCTTTATTTTCTCTCTACCTCAATCATGTATTTGAGTTATGTTTTGGTACTATGGCTGAGCCTTTTAGTTCGCTTCACTTGCTCGCACCCCGACACCATACCCGAGTCTCGGATTAACCGCCGTTACCGACGCTGGAAGTGGGTATCTCCACCGTCACTAAGACCATGGGAGGTCTAGTCGGATAACGTGTTCCTTAGTCTATGGCTAGCTTCATGGTCGGTCCTATTCCTCGAACCATCACATGACGGGGTTCAGCTCAGTGTAGTAGTACCTCCGATGTCGTTCCTTGTCACTATACTGCCGGAACATTATTATTCTCCTACCGGCATCTAACCACTGCTTCTTCACCGATCACACGGCCAAACAACTGTCTGAATCGAAAGCATCGTTGCTGCAATCATGGCTCCCGGTGTACTGTGGGTTGCTTCACGCGTCGTGAATCCTGATAAGCTTTCTACTGAGAAGTTCTGCGATTGGTACGAGAATGTATGTACTTCGATCCTTCTTCATGAGCAGTTTCCCATAAAACCACCAAGAAGCTGACAAGAAATGAAAGGAACACATCCAAGAAGTCATCAGCCTCGGCGGCGTACCGTCCGGTGTACGCTACCAAGCCATCCAACCCCAACCCTCACCATCTGTCTACAGCAACGAATTCCCATGGCTAGTAAGTCCTTCAACCCAGAACCCCAATACCACCATCTAACCCCAACCCCCCAACAGGTAACCTACGAATTCCCCGACATCGCCTACAGAGAAAGCGAAGACTTCCAGAACATAGCCGGCAAGAACCCTCCCAGCCAAGAACTTATCAACACAGTCTACAAGAACTCCGCCTTCGCTATCCGTTTCTACGAAGAAATCCAGGCAGTCAAAGGAACCACTTCGTCTCCAACTAAATTCGTCATCTCAGCCGCTCTCCAACCGCCCAAAGATGCTTCTTCGGACGCAGACTTCGATGCCTGGTACCGCGAAGAACACCTTCCGGTTCTCTCACGCGCACCGGGCTTTGTGCGCTCGCGCCGATTTAAACTAGCCGCTGCGTCTACGCTGGAGGACTTCCAGTTTGGAGATGCGATGGAGACGGCGCCGAGGTATTTGGCGTTGCATGAGTTTAGTGGGGAGGTACTGCCGTGGAAGGAGTTGGAGGAGAGTGGGCAGACGGAGTGGGCGAAGAAGGTTATGGGGGGTTTGATCAAGGAGGAGGTTGGGTTGTATGAGGTTAAGAGGGTGTATAGTGAGGAGGAGTGGGGGAGTGTTGGGAAATAGAAGGGAATGAATTGTTTGTTTATGTTTTGACTTGTTCTCATTGAAGTTGGGTGTGTCGTCTATGGACGGCGAGTAGGCTTTTGTTGCAACGATCTTCCTTGGGTGACTACCTAGGCACGTCTGCTTGTAAATGTATATCCGTACCATTACCTGGGTTATCTTCCCTATTGGCTAAAGGGTCAACATCCAAGCTCTTCGAAAGATTGCTGAATTTCAAGGAAGTACCGTTTAATACAAATTTTCTCACTATATCCAATAGATTGCGAACCAGGACTTGGAGCTCATCTTGGTTCTCGCGGGCGACAAAAATATCGTCTTCTCTGTACACTGTCCTCGCCAATGCATCAGCATCCAACCTGGTACTTCTCCACTTCAGAATTATCTTGAGTGCCTCGCGAACTAGAATCCTCATATTTACGGCGTTCATCTTCATGCGACATTGGAAGTTTGCTGGTTCTGTCTGATTGACGGCTGAATGGCGATCTACACTGTGGTAACCGAGAGAAAGTGATGGTAATCTAATAACCACTTCTACGGGTGCTTTGATTTTGATCTCCTTATAGCCCCGGACGAGGAAGTGAAGGATTGATGTTGTCTGTCCTATCACTTCATAGTGCAATGCAACCTCGTCACTGAAGTCGCAAATGCGATTATGTTGTCGCTTTCCCTCGTACGGATCAAAGGTGTCGGCGAACGGCATGCTCGATAGCATGGTGCTCGTTTGGTCGTGCTCCTTGGTGGGGATAAGTGCGTCCTGCTTGCAAAAGAAGATGGTCGAGCATGCTGAGCATACAACCTAGGAAACTACTGAACATCCTGGAGCCTACGTTGACATCCTGACATCTAACATGTTTACAGCTTGATCTAGGCTCCAGAGCTTTTCCATCCTTCCTTGTATTAGGTGTGGGAGTCTCAGAGATGTGGATGGCGAGCGGTCCAGAATGTGTATTTCCGAACACTCATCAATATTTCACACGAGTCTATTTCGTGCTCTGGAGCAGTGCCTAATCTTAGGTCTTGCCCGTCGCAACATATGCGAGCCTCGCTCACCATTCCAGGCTCAAGCTGTCAGCCCAGCTGCCCTTCTTCTCAACTTTGTACGCATTCTCAACATTCCCAATACCCAGATCTGCCCCGTAAAAATGCGCAAAGCAACCTCTTCCAACCTCCTCCCACTTCAGCTCACCCTTCTTATCCGCATGAACCTGCCCGTCGCCATCGGTGCCCGCGACCAGCACGTCGTACTTGATCTTCAGCAGCCACAGCTCCGAGACGTCGCTGAAGAACTTGTCGGCAGTGCCAGGTACTTGCTCCGACGTTGATAGGTGGATGTATCCGTCATTGCGGTCGAGGTCTGAGAGCGGGAGACGCGCAGGGAGGGGGGATGGCGGGGCAGCAGGGAGGATCTTGTAGAGGTAGGTTGGAAGGGGCGAGGGAGCCGGCATTGTGGCGCGTAGTACGGATTGCGATAACTGGAAAGATCCCGGTATTCAATGTGCGGTGAGAACAGCTCGTGACAGGCGGGTGCGAAAAGATGGTAGTTCGGGCACAAACTAGAGAGCGTCACAAGTCGCGAGAAATGCACGTTATGCTCATGATTGGCCGACGCGAGATTACGTGAGACAGGGCGATTATCCACCCCAACCACGGAACCAACATGCCTCTTGAGCGCCACAAAAGTCAGCCTGGACGAGATTCATAGGCAACCATGTCGCGTCCGTCTACGCACCGTACCTCGACCCATCCGCAACATAACAGTAGGGCTTTCCTGCGCGCCCCGTGGTGCGGTACATTTACGTCATCTTTCGGGCTTCGCACAACCGCACGAGCTTTGGGTGCCAGAGGGCCACCGCAGAACACGTTGGCGACCGAAAACACCTACTCGTGAGACCCAGACACACGATTGGACGCGCGTGACGAGACCATCCTGCTTTCCACGCAAATCAAGACTCGCTACCACTCATATGCACCCACGATAGTCGCCAGGCTGGGTGTGCGCGCGGCTTGGTAGGATGCTCCGACCGGCAACGACAGTTTTAAACGCCCACGAGCCCGACCAACATGGTTTCCATACGACTCACCCAGGATGAAATGCACCACCTTTTGGAAGAGCAGGGAATTGGCCAGACGCGCTGCTGTGTACAAGCGACAAATGCGACACCAGCTGGGTCGCATGTGACTTTTGGTTATCTGAACAAAGGGGCTGCAAATGTCATATTCAAGATCAGACCCGAGACCAGCACTGTCGCGACACGTTTCCAGTTCGTCGATGTACTTTCCAAGGACACAAAAACTGGCGTAGCAACATCAGTGCCTTATCGAAGCCTGATGGGAAGAGTCCTCCGCGTACCCAGAGGCGGCCAGAAACATCTTTCGTCCCTAGAAATCCTGCACGGCTTCGAGCATGCCATCCGGCCACTCTTCCTCCCAGGTCCACGGAACAAACCCCAACAGCCCGCTCGCGATCTCACAAAGCACCTCATGGACCACGAAGGCGTACTACTCCTGCCAGACGTCATGAGCCACCTTTACACGCGCGTCGAAAAGCACACCTTCGCAACCCCACAGTCGCGACGAAAGTGCTGGGGCATCCTCCTCCCAGACATGTCGCCCACACCCGGTACATCCATCACCCTCGAAGTAAAACCGAAATGGCTCGCGCAATCCCCCAACGCACCCGCTGGAGCAATCCGCTGCCGCACCTGCGCCATGCACGTTTCCGTACCCAAGAAACGGGATAATTATATATGTCCCTTGCAGTTGCTGCATGGAAACTCCTCGTCCCTACTACCATGGTCCCAAGCAACAGTTTCCCAGCAATTCGACAGCAATACTGGTAAAGAAACCCGACCATCCCCCGTCGTCATCTCCGCGCTTGTAAAAGCTCTTGTGGATTACCTTACCATCGGCGACGGCCTCGCCCTCCTGCAACACCTCCTCAATCTGCAGAGTTCGCTTGATCCGCGGGGCGTGCTTTGTCGACCTAAGAGTAGTGCGGAGGCATTTGATCACAATCTTAGGCTGGCCATGACGCTGAGGGACTGTTCGATGTTCATCAAGGTTGCGTACGATAAGGCTGGTGTTACGGGTATAGAATCGAAATTAGGGGATTTGGATTTCAAGTCCGCGGAGAAGATTGTGGATTGGATGGATAAGGAGAGGGGGTTGTTGCTGGATGGGTCGTATACGAAGGGGGTGAAGGAGGGGCCGGTCTGTTGGCTTCAGAGGGGTTTGGGCGTTTGAGGATGTGTTTTAATGGTAGGAAAGTCTTTTCGGTTTGTGTTATTATATTTTGGTTATGAGGGGGGATAGTGTATGGACACCATAGAAGGAAGGGCCTCAAGGGAACGGTAAAAAGATGGATCGGTTTCGATATAACAAGCACGTTTAATTCAAATATTTACATTGTCGCTAAAGAGGGAAGGAGGGTATCTATGTAACGCCAATGCCCATGAGATCCTATCGTAGACGGCGGGGACTCCAAACCTGTCCCTCGCCAGAAGAAGAATAAAAGCGCTATAATGGCGTAACGAGAACACACCGACAGTGTTTGTTCATTCAATCATCAATCATTCATGCAATCCAGCAAGCCAACACCTATGCGCCCTCAGGGGTAAAACAATGCACACGAACGGTACCGTCTTCACTCCCACTGACGACCCTCTCGTCACTCAGGCCCACGCAAGTGATGGGACCCGTATGACCCGTAAGCGTCCTCTCGTGTTTGCCCGTCCGGGGATCCCAGATCTTAATCGTCTTGTCCTCAGCTCCGCTGACCAGTCGAAGTGAATCGGCGGCAAGCGACCAGATGCCCTCGACGTGGCCAAAGAAGCGGTGGACACAGCGACCAGAAGGTACGTGCCAGAGACGAATGGTGCCGTCGAGAGAGCCGGTGAGCATGTATGAGGGCGGAGACGGACGGGAGGGGTCGTCGGGGAAGAAACTTGGTTCTTCGGGGTGACTGTGGTGGTGAGAGGAAGAAGACGAGGTATGGGCGAGAGGCGGGGCGCTATCAGAAGCTAGGGAGGCGGTATCGGATGTGTCGTTGTTTGCGTTTGCGACGAAGTCGTCTTCGTCGATTTCGAAGGCTTGCGGGAGGGGCAGCACTTGTTGGACTTGGCCGACGTGGCCTTCGTACGTCTTGATGCAGCGGTGGGTGTCGAGATCCCATAGCTTGACGGTCATGTCGTCGGAGGCGGAGAAGAGGGTGCGCGAGGGGAGGTCTATTTTGACGGCGTTGACCCAGTCTGTGTGGCCTAGTAAGGTGGTGCGCTTCATGTGGCTGAAGTCGTGCACCATGATGGTGTTGTCTGAAGATCCGGATGCTAGGAGTTTGTCTGCCATGTGGAGGCCAATTACACCATCACTGTGGCCGTTCATGGATTTGACAAGTTGGCCTGTCCGCCAGTTCCATATCTTGATCGTGTTGTCCAAGCTGCCGGTGATCAGTTTGCTGTCTTCAAACTGCAGACATCGGATGCCTTGGGTGTGGCCTGTGAGGGTGCGAATCTCTTGGCCCGTCTTGATGTCCCAGACTTTGATCGTGGCATCGTAGGAGCCGGTGATGAGGACTTGATCGTCAAATTGCAGGCACATGACGCCGTTGGTGTGGCCCTTGAATATGCGTGTCGAATAGCGCCCATACTTCCAATTGCTCCCAACCTTGTAGCGATCCTTGTAGACATCCTTCCATGGTCGCTTCTTAGGATGATCAAAGTATGATGTGACTTGGTCCTGACCTGCTTGGAGGCTGGTGCATGGTCGTTTGTTCGAAACTTCTGGGGAAGAATCGTCGTCTGGTACAGAGCGCTTGGTGCTGGCAGCGGGGTCGGGGTCGGGGCCTTGGGATAATCGATGAGCGAGTGTGTCGGGTGAGGTCTCGGGCTGTGGGGTGATGTTTGGCGACCATTCGTTGAGCCCCCGCCCCGATGCGCGCAGTTGTATCCGTCGCTTCTCATGGCGCAAGCGACGTTGGTCGAGCAGCGGGAGTCCCCAGCCGCACTTTGTGCATTTCCTGTCAATGTGCTGCTCGCACATTTTGTGCCAGACGACGTCGTCGTCAGCCAGTTGTCTCCACCGCCGATTGACCTGGGAGGCTTTGCAGAGCGAGGTGGTGTCGAGGTAGCAGAGGATCTTGAAGCCCAATTCGGTGGGCAGTGCGCCGAGAAAGTCGATCTTAATGAGGTTTCGGACGGAGGAGGATATGAAGGAGAGTTGAGGAAAGCAGCACTGGGCGAGAATGCCCTGCAGCATGAGGTTGCGATGGCGGGAGGGAGCCGCGGAGAAGAGCGACCAGACGTTGGCAATGCTCTGCTGGTCGGCCTGGGACTCTCTGCCGAGTTGTTCTTGCAGTTGTTCCATGGAAGGCTCGTCTGCTTGCCGTCGACAGAGTAAGTCGGGACGGTGTCGATAGCAGAACTTGGTGTTGGCAGTGCGTGGACGCTCGTCCTGGCCTGGGCTGTTGGCGCCGAGGGGGTTATATTGTTGGGGAATGTGCTGGGCGAGGTATGGCGTGATCATCTTCTCCATTTTCTTCGACTTGTTCGCCTGGGCCTCTTCGGCCTCGTCTGTGGTTGCGTGCTGGTGTCGTGTGCGCTCCGACATGCCTTCGTGGTCGTGGCCATGCATCAGGGCAGCGTGCGGGTCTGTCGAGGTGGCGGCGGTGAAGTCGTCAGGCGACGAGTCTCGGGGGCGCCATGAAAGACGTCTGGGTCGGGGAGGAGCGGTGGTGGCGTGGGTGGTTTGCGACGCCATGGTCAGTCAATTCATGGGCTGCGGCAAGATGCGAGGGCTGTCGAGATTCCGGGGCGATATCGCGTGCGTGCGGATGTAACGGCGACTCGATGGCACGTTGCGCATAAATATGCTAGCGAGCGACAGAGTTTGGGCGCACGAAGAGGTGGAATGGCGCAATGGCAGGCTTGGATAGCATCTTCAGCACGCAATGCCGCCAATGTCTCCGCAGCCCTGTGGACCCTGGCACGCTTGCACCCCATCCATGCAGCAGCTCGGACCAGCTCTAGTCGCGCATGCCATCATTCACCATCACGAGCCTCGCATCGCGAACTCCCACTCGACCGGCACCGCTGCCACTATGCCCAACACCCGCTGCCGTGGCCGCCGACACGATGGCCTCTCCACCCTCGCCCGCCTCTCCCACCAGCAGCGCTGCCTCTAGGACGTCGCTGGACCAGGACCACGCCCAGTCGCTCACGCTCGAGCATCTCGTCAAGCACTTTGTCGCCGCCAAACGCTCCCTCAACACCCAGACGGTCCTATGGCGCGCCACCGACATCGTCAACACCGCACGTGACCTGCTCGAAGAGAACGCCGTCGTCTCCGCCAAGAACACGTCCATCCGCAACCTCGTCGAGCAGCAGGTGGATGCCCTGGAAGCTGTCCGCCGCGGCGTAGACGTGGTCGAGTCGGAAGTTCAGGCCGAGTTCAAGCAGCTGCTCCACGACGTCGACGCATCCTTTGCCGGTGTCAACTCTACCCTCGCCGTCCTGCGCGACACGCCCATTGAAGGCGCCCTGCAGCCTCCGGGCACTCCCCAGAAGCACCTCTACGACTTCATCGACAGCGCCACCGTCTCCAACTTGCAGTCCACACTGCGCGCCTGCATAGACCGCTACAACGATGCCCATGCCACGCTCGACGAGAGCTCCCATGTCTTCGATACTTGTCTGGACAACCTCTACTCCTCCATCGAGAACGTGCCCATGACACCCGTGTCCACGTCCACACCGAGTCCTATACCCAGCCTATACCATAATCTTGAGGGCCACGCAAAAGAGGCTGCGCAGGCATTCCAGTCGCTTGTCCAGCACTACGACCTGTGCATAACAGCCTTGCGCCATACAGAAGGAGGTTCCGCCGCTGCCACCCAAGCAACAGGAGATGCGCCAGTCCACTCCGAGGATAATGGCGCCGCGCCCCCCGAGCCCATGAGCGAAGAAGAGCGCCGCGACATGCTCAATGTCCTGCAAAAGGACGCGCAGGAGGTGGAAGACGTCGTGACCGAGATCCAGGAACGGGGCTCTGAGATGACCTTCCTTCTGGGTCAGATCGAGAACCACATCCGCCACGTCCGCAGCGAGTCGTCAGCCCTGTCCAAGATACTCGAGATGATGTCGCAAATCACTGGCCAAGTCAAAGAGCACATTGTGACCTCACGTTCCTTCTATGCCTCATGGCTGGAAGACACACGGCCTAGCCTGCTCAGCGGCATCGACGAGTGGGAGAGCCAGCGCGACTTCTTCGAACGCTTCGACCTTGCCTACGCCGAGCTCCTCGTTGAGGTGTCGTCACGACGGAGGCGGCACGAAAAGGCCAAACGGAAGGCTGAGGAAGCGCAAAAGGAGCTAGACAGGATACGCCTCGAGGATGAACGTGCAAGGGAGCAGTTTACCGTGGCTCAGGGTGACTTTCTGCCCTTGGATATCTGGCCGGGTCTGAGGGATCCGCCGCGACAGTACGAGGTCAGAGTTGTACCCGCTAGTGTAGAGGGTGAGCAAGACGAGAATGACCAGGAAATATACGGTGGCCAGAGTATACCTCAACTAGGGAGGACCGTTGTTGAAAGGGCGCTCACGCGAGTTAAGCGACGAATGTAATTGACTGGTATCATATATACTTGCTATATAGCTCTCACGTCGGCTTCCGTCCATGAGTAAAGTAGAAGCGGATATACATATGCACATCCTTCCTCCTAATATCCGCAACCACCTTGGCGATCATGACCCGGCACTCGGACTCACTCCAGCCCATGACCTTGCCCAAGAGACCGAGAGTGTAAGGCTCGATGCCCATGGACATGTGCTCGCGCTGGTAGCGGCCGATTTCCTTCATTTTCGCGTCCTTGGCCCAAGGGCCGATAGGGATCTACAGGTACCGCATTAGCCTCGTAAACGGCATAGTGTAGGGGAAAAGGGTAGACATACCTTGATGAGCTTCTCGTGAACATCGATGAACCCTGCATCCGTCATCCGCTGCTTCAGGCTGTCCCCGGCCGTGATGTCCCTTCCCCACGTTTTAGCGGCAGCGTGGCACAACTCCTGCCACTAGAGGTAGAGGTACAAAGTCAGCATACGTCCCACATGCACTTCGTACAGTCAAAACTTGCCTTGAGCATGTCGGTTGCCAGCTCCATGGTCCCATCGTCACACTCACACAACGCAAGCGGCTCCTGGAATTCCACCCAACCGCCGGGCTTGGTATGCGTGTATGTCTGTCGCACCAGCTTGTCCCAGTCGGAGATGCTGCCAGACATGGTTCGGCAGTGGATAAAGTCAAAGGCCTCGTCGGGACTGTAGACCCATTCCGACTCGGCATCGTCAATGTAGAACTTGACGTTGGGCGGCACCCACGTTGGCTGGATGGGACTGAGATCAGTGCCTATGACCTGTGCTCCTGGGTGCTCGTCGGCGAAGTCTATGGCCCAGATGCCGGTGCCGGTGCCGATGTCGAGCACGCGCTGGGGCGCAGGCGGGATGGGTGCATCGTAGAGCTTGCCGCCTAGGATGAGCAGGAAGATGTGATGGAGGAGATCGAGGCGGTCTTGCTCCTGCTCGTCTGCAGAGGTGGAGGTACGAAGTCAGCATTTGTCTCACATGCACTTTGTACACTTAGAACTGACCGTTCGGTAAAATGTACGAGCCGGACCGGTAGCCGTGGTATCGCCGCCCATTGGAGTATTCATAGTTGAGGATAGTCGATGCGATGGACGTGGATGCCGTGGATTCGCCGCCGAATGCCGAATCGCTATCGCTGTTGTTGGCCGTGTCGACGTCGAGATGCAGGACGGATTGCAGGTTGCCCTCGGCTGTTGGATCCTGCGGGGCTGACATGCTGTGTTCCAGTTCTTTTCCAAGAGCGTTTGCACTCGCGGGGTCAGGCCTCGCCTTATATCTTCCACCTCTCTACTTTCGTCGGCCATGCCGTAGGATCCAGGATGCCGGGTCAAACGCACCCCATTCCATAATCAGTCTGCAAACACCACATGCCTTAGCGACATGTAGGAGCGCACTCTGCTCTCTAAAGAGCGCGTCGCCGCCTGATCGGTCTCTTGCCTTTCTGACATCCAGCCGTCATGTCTCTTCCCGCTCTGTGTCTGCTGGCGTACTTTGTGTACCTCCTCGCACGTGTCTTTTACCGCCTATATTGCCATCCACTATCCCGCTTTCCTGGCCCCAGGATCGCGGCAGCCACAAGCTGGTACGAGGGCTACTACGAGATCGTCCACAAGGGACAGTACTCGAAGCAAATCTCCAAGCTCCACGATATCTTTGGCCCTATTGTAAGAGTGACGCCTGATGAACTGCACATACGAGACCCATACTTTTACGACCAAGTCTACGCCAAGAACGTCCACCTCGACAAGGAGGGTTGGGACAAGAGGTTTGGGTGTGCAGGCGGCCTGCTGCCGACCGTTAACGCGGAGCAGCACAAGCGACGCCGTGCTGCGTTGGCTCCCATGTAGGTGCATCAACATGTAGTGCAAGGCACCTCGGCACGATTAACGCCTGTTGTCAGGTTCTCACGCCGCTCGATACTCGACTTCATACACATCATCCACCGCCATGTCGACACCCTCTCCGTGCGCATGCAAGAGTTTGAGGCTCATGCAGAACCGCTTAACCTATCCCATGCCTTCCCCGCCCTGACAGGCGACATCATCATGGACTACTTCTTCGGCTTCAACTACAACCAGCTCAAGCATCCTGAATTCGAGTCATTCCATGATGCATTTATTCGGGTTGGCGGTGTGGGTCACATCGCCACGCAGTTTCCCATGATACTTCCCGTGGGTTATATTTAGATCATTCAAGATGTGCACCAGTCACACGTGGAACTGACATGGTTTTTGCAGATTCTCGATTGTATCCCTGACCGTATCAGCGGCTGGCTGCAGCCAGCAGTGAAGCCAGTGCTCAAGTTCAAGCAGGTATGCGGCACAGCACTGCATCTATACCGTGTTGAGTCTAACATGCGAGTCAGGATAACCGGAATCACATTGCGCGCACCCTTAAGGGCGAAGACATCAAATCCAACGATGCGAAGAAGACCATCTTCCAAGAAATTGTCGGCTCTAAGCTACCTGACTCTGACAAAACACAGAAGCGTCTCGAGGATGAAGCGCAAATCATCATCGGGGGCGGCGTAGAGACAACCGCCTTCTCCCTCTCCACAGCCGCGTTCCACATCATCAGCACCCCACGCATCTACGAGCGCCTCCACAAAGAGCTCGTAGAAGCTTTTCCCAACAGAGACGACTTAGATTTGGCCCCACTGGAGAAGATGCCGTATTTCAAAGCCATCATCATGGAAACCGCGCGCATGTCATACGGCTTGAGTGCTCGTAACCCCAGGACACACAAGACGCCTTTGCAGTACAAGGAGTGGGTTATTCCCGAAAACACTTGCATCGTAAGTCATTACCCTACTCAATGATCCGTTCCCCCATCGCATCTAAACTAACCCTGAACCCTCACAGTCCATGACCATCCCCGAAGTCTCCCACGACGAAACTCTCTTCCCTTCTTCCCGCACCTTCATCCCGGAGCGCTGGCTCAACGATCCCAAGACCGCCGACGGCATTCCACTGGAGCGATTCATGGTTTCTTTCGGTCGCGGTACGCGCAATTGTCTCGGTATCAATCTGGCATATGTGGAGCTGTACCTCACGCTGGGCATGCTGTTCCGGAAGTACAAGTTTGAACTCCATGAGACTGATGTCAGCGATGTGGAATTGGGTCATGATTTCTTCATTCCGGTTGCGAAGCTGGATAGTAAGGGATTGAGGGTTTTGGTTAAGAGCACGGAGGATTGAGTTTTCTTACTTGCGACCAGTGGAGTTAATCATGTGGACTCACTCTGACGGACCATTTTGATAGGTCATCTTGAGGACATCATTCCAATACAAGATATCCAAGTGATGTAGCCCCCAGGCTCATACATCCAATCACCCAACCAAAGCTCACATCAGCATGCCCCCACCATCCGTCCTAACCATCGTCCCATCAACATTATAATCCCTCAACAACCCCAAAAACGTC